>NC_083879.1:21231394-21856394 GCF_032452875.1 Bos javanicus | reverse complement strand
GAGCTCTTTCCAGGAGAAAGGGTTCCTGCAACCCTCTTGCTTTTCAGAGGAGGCCTTCTGGGAGGTATTACTGTAGAGCATAGCAGTTAACAATATGAACTCTGAGTCCCACCTCTCCTCTTAGTAACTGTACAACATCAGTTAAGTCCCTTGACCCCTCTAGGCCTCAGTTTCTTCACCTGCGTCATTTTCCCGGCCATGGGGGTAGTAAGCCAGATAGCAAATGGAGAAGAAAACAGGTGAGAGTTTGTGCAAAAAGGCAACTTCGTAAATGAGGGGTTAAAAACTTGCAGGGAAGTTTCCTGATTGCTTCTTAGTTTACAGAATTGAGGCTGAGGGTTGTGAAGGAGAGGTGAGGGAGAGAAGAAATGTAAAAGCCTTGGGGAGAGTGATGAGAGTTAAGGCGCTAAAGCAAGACAGGACAAAATGTCAGGAGACCCTGATCTGGAGTAGCAGCACGCCACCCCCCACCCTCCCCATGCCGTATTGCTACTGCAGGCTCCCAAAAGCAGCGGGATTCAAAGGAGGCCACGACGCTGTCACGTGATAGCTGAGGTTTGGAAAGGCTAAATGACTCACTAAAGGTCATGGAGATTTTAACACAGGTGGCCTTGCTCCAATTCCAGGGCTTTTTCTAATCTGTAACAGGAGGTCTAAGCCTGCCTCTAGTTAGCTCCTTTGGGCCTCATGTTTCTGGTTTGCAAAAGCCACCAGGCCAGGTGCCACGGAAAGTGCCAATCCTCTAGGACATTATACTGAGGGTTCTTCTTCTCACTGGTTATGCTACATGTCACTGGGCAAGTCGCTCAAATGCCCTGGCTTGTTTCTGTAATTAAATTATGCTCCAGAAGCTTGAGTTCTAAAGTGCTGATTCTGTGAGAAGACAATGGTTTTCTGCCACATTGAGAAGGGCTCCCATGCATGTATCAGGAGGTCTGACACCCTCACAGCACTTCCTCACCATCCCCCGCTCAGGTCTATTCAGCTGGGCATTCATGTTTAAGCATTAACACGTACTCAGTCTCTCAGTTGTATCCAATTCGTTGTGAACCCATGGACTGTAGCTCACCAGTCTCCTCTGTCCATGGGATTCTCCAGGCAAGAACACTGGAGTGGGTTGCCATTTCCTCCTGCAGGGGATCTTCCGGATGCAGGGATCAAACCTGTCTCCTGAGCTGCAAGCAGATTCTTTACCCACTGAGTCACCTGGGAAGCCCTAACACAAACCACCTCAAATATTTGTCACTGGCCTTCACAAAAAAAAAAAAAAAAAAAAACAGGCTTCCCATGTGGCGCTAGTGGTAAAGAACCTGCCTGCCAATGCAGGCATAAGAGACATAAGAGAACCCATAAGAGACATGGGTTCAATCCCTGGGTTGGGAAGATCCCCTGGAGAAGGAAATGGCAACCCACTCCAGTATTCTTGCCTGGAGAATCCCATGGACAGAGAAGCCTGGCTGGCTACAGTCCATAGGGTCACAAAGAGTCAGACACGACTGAAGCAACTTAACACTTAGGACGCAGTCACCAAAAATCACTTTAGTTACACTGGCAGTAGGCCAACACCACATTCAAACAGGGCAGAAAGTTGTAAAAGAAAACTGCTAACACAGTTTAAAGAAGAAAACACGGTGTAGGAAAGGAAAATGAATGCATGATGTCTGAACCAAAGCACCAAGACCATGACTGTTAATGGAACAGCTGTGAGTCACAGATCAACACCCTCCCAAACGAGTGAGTCTTTGCCTGGGACACTAGAGAAAATTCCTCTACTCCCAGTGCACAACAGAAACCTTGAACTGTGCTTTTTAATGAAATGCCAGAGAGGTGCAGAACTAGTCTATAATTCATTGCGCTTGGTCATGCGCTTAGTCGCTCAGTCGTGTCCGACTCTTCGCGACCCCATGGACTGTACCTGGCCAGGCTCCTCTGTCCATGGAATTCTCCAGGCAAGAACATTGGAGTGGGTTGCCATGCCCTCCTTCAGGGGATCTTCCCAACCTAGGGATGGAACCCAGGTCCCTGCATTGCAGGCGGATTCTTTATTGTCTGAGACACCCGTTGGAAACTATTCTTAAAAAAGACAGAGTTACAGTTTCCATTGGTGGGTGTGCTTTTCCCAAATGTCATCTGTGTAGATTTCCTCGCGGAAGGTGGAATGGGAAATGTTTTGGGGTTTTGTTTTTACCGGCAATAAGCGAATGTATTTTTCATTTCAGTACTTTGGTGCTCAATTATAACATAAAATGAAGGCCTTGAGCCCCGAGTCCCAGCCAAGTCAACACCCTGCAGACTTGTCACTCGTCTAACTCCAGGCACTCCCAGCGCCCGCTCTGAAGTCGAGCTAGAGTCGAGCTCACCACGGGCCTCCGGGAACCGAGCGGGCAGCAAAGCGACGTGGAGGCCCCGACTCCCGGCCGGCCCTCCGGCCCCGCCAGCCCGGCCAGCCCCGCCCGCTCGCGGCCCCCGGCGGTCCCCGAGCCCGAGCGCGCCGCCGCACGGCGCCGACTTCCGCTTCCCCGGCCGGCGGGCGGGAGGCGCTGCAGCCCCGGGCCCGCGCCGCCCGCCCCGGCCGCAGGGGCGCTCCGGAGGCCCGGGGGCCGCCGCCGGCGGCAGTCGGGCACGGGAGGCGGGGCTGGAGGGCAGGGCCGCGGCAGACGTGGGTGTTAAGCCGCCACCCCCGCCGCCGAGCCAGAGCCGAGAGCAGGCGGCGGAGCGCGAGGAGGACGCGGTGGTAAGCGCAGCCCGGTCAGGCGCTCGCGGACTGCGGGGAACCTGCCGGGAGGGAGCGGTGAACGGGCGGGCCTTGGCGCCCGGGCTGCGTGACCTTCCCGGGCGGCGGGGATCCGGAGTCCCCGGGCCCACACGCGCCGCCCACGTGCCCGGGGATCCCGCGGTCGCCCCTTTCCCGCGCTCGGCCCTGGACTTCCCCGTAGACCCTCGGGCCCCGCGGCCTCCTGCGCGCCGCGGTCACCGCCCGGGAAAGGTTGTCCTCCTTTGCCCCGCTAGTCGTGTCACCCAGCCTCCTGGCTCCGCGCGGCGCCGCGCAGGGCGGAGGCGCGTATGAATGGGAGACTCGGGCAGGTTGCTGGGTAGAGTCAGCGGACGTTTAGAGCCGGGAAGAAGTTGGAAGTCGTCTCCGTAAGCTAACGCTTTGGGCGGACCGGGATCCCGAGCCCCCGAAGCGGGAGCTCCGGTATCGGCTGCTAAGCGGCGAGACTGGTTTGCATCCTTGCGCCCGTGGGGCGCCCCTCTCTGGGCGCTCTGATGGCGGGCGGCCTCCCCTCACCCCAGCTTCGGCCTGAAGCTGGAATCTTCCCTAAACTGTGATCTGGTGGGGGAAGGCGGGGGTCCTCGGATTCTCCCGCACAAGAAATGAATTTCCCCGAGGAATGGGAAATGTACATGGTCTTCTGGAGTGGGACTCCGCTGTAGTTTGAAAGAAGGATAAAGGGACTCCGCAAGGTTCAGTTTTTCTGTTTCAGTTGGTACTGAAGGCTCATAAATCAGTCTAACTCAGGTTGGTCAGTCTTAACGCCCTCAAACCATATGTCTTCCTCAAGCCAAAGCCATGCATAGTTTGAAACAGTTGCTCACATCTTCTGAGTTAATCTGTCAGTTTCCATCACTGTTAACAGTCCTAATGATTCTACAAGTAGTTATGTGCAGGAGTTGATGTGTTTAAGTCTGACTTGCCTAAAAGGGTTAAATTCGCGTTGATGACATAGTAACATCTGCTATGCCTCTTTCTTTCTAAGGGAGAAATGTACCCCCGCCCCCCCCCCCCCACCTGCCACGCAAATGAACCCCTTTGGATTGCCACCATCTGTGGCTCCTTTTCCCTCTAAAATGCAGGGTTGAGTGCTTTTTCTCCTTTTGATCAGGTGGGGATACTTTGGAATTAAGTATTGGTTGATAAGCACAGACCCAAAAGGTAAGACTTGCATTGAATGCTGTCTGTCGCAGACTTGTTGTATGACCTTGGATGAGCCATTGGCTTCCTCTGGCCTCAGTTTTTCCATTTGGAAAAGGAGGAGATTGGATTAGGACCCTGATATCCTTCTCTCACTACTGGATGGTCCCCGTCTTATCAACATTAGTCATTGGCACTGCCTCTCCAGGCCTATCGGTAACATAAAGTCTGTGGTTTTTATGTCTGAGTTACTTGCTTTATAAAATGCTGTACTTTTGTTGCTAGTTTTAACACTTTTTTTAAAGGGAGATTCTTGGTGTCTGGTCATTGACAACATATTTTAAGCGGTTGAAAAACTTCTTGGTGGCTAAAATTATTTTCTGCTGGTGATTAGGGTGAGGTTGGTACTCATGGATCATTCAGCCCACCCACCCCCTCTGAGAGGTGGCCTGACTGGGTGTGGTATCTTCAGTGTGACAGTTAAAAAGCGTTCCTTGTTACTCACACGTAAGAATATTCTGTTAAAGAACTACCTTTTCTTTTCTAGTCAATATTTATTTAAGTCAATTCCATGGCAACGGTTGATTTTTTTGTTTTGTTTTATTTGTCTAAAGGTAGAAAAGTGGACTCTGATTTTCCCAAACTTCTAGACTCCAGCTCAAACCTACTGAATCAAGATCTCCAGGAGAGCGGCCTGGTTATTTGAATATTTAACAAGTGTCCCAGCTGATTCTTACCAAGCAAATTTGGGGGCAATGGAGCAGGTGTTGCTACTCAAAATACAGTTAACACCAGGCATTATCAACCTCACCTAGGAGCACGTCAGGCAGGCAGCATTTCTGGTCCCACTTGAAGCCAATCACATCAGAATCCGCCTTTTAATAAGGTCCCCAGGTGATCTGTGTGCACGTTTATGTTGAGAGGCTCTGGAGGGAAGTCTGATGACGGGAATGTTTGCTGCTAATGTTTTGTAGTTCTAAGAACTCCTGGTGCATATTCACAGTTTATCATTGTATTTATCCAATATGGCTATTTCTGATTGCTCTCAGATTATGATAGTATAGACAGAGACCTTGTATAGACAGGGACCTCCAGCTTTACGGGCCCAGGGGCCCCCCCCACTGGTGGCAGAGTAGGCATTCAGACCCAAGCAGGTGTCACTTGGCAGAGCTCCTAACTCATTCCTTTTCAGACCTCCTGCTTTGTGGCATTCTTTTAGGGTCTCAGGCTGCTGTCTGAATTTGGAACAGAGCCTAGTGGATTGAGAGTTCAACCTAGGCCTCTGAAAAACTGGTTTGATGGGACTTGTGGTGTCTGCTTGGCTTGGTTGTTTGGCCTTTGTTTCTGAGAGTTTCAGAAAAGTTGGTTGAAGTCCCCCCACCTGTTGATGGAGCAGTGATACTCAGAAAAGGTTTTCAATCTCTTGTGTTTTTTATGGGGAGGTGATGGGTAGGGAGAAGGGGAGGCTGATGACTGAGCTGCTCTGACCCCCTTAGCCCCCTCCTCTGGAGCCACTCAGAGCCAGTTTCCCAGTTCTGTGAGGTTCAAGTCCAGTAGCTGGGCAGCCTAGAGAAAGGGGGGCTGCAGAGGCCCGACTGATGGTGAGCTCTGGCTTCCTCCCAGGGGTATGAGGTGCCCGTCATAAGCTCCAGAGAGTCACCCTCCACAGAGCCCAGCAGAGGAGCGGGAGAATATGAAATCCAACCCTGCCATCCAAGCTGCCATTGACCTCACGGCTGGGGCCGCAGGTAAGGCCAGAGAAAACCCCGTTCTCTGATCCTCAAGTACCTTCTGGGAGTGAGATCCAGTGAGCACATTGCCTCTGTCACTCCAGGACCTTGTAATGAATCCACTTAACGGGAATGTAATACTGTGTTGCAAGTACAGCAGAAGGTAGGCGTTACGTATATACAGTGGAATGTTCAGTTCAGTCCCCCAGTCGTGTCCGACTCTTTGCAACCCCATGAATCGCAGCACGCCAGGCCTCCCTGTCCATCACCAACTCCTGGAGTTCACCCAAACTCATGTCCATCGAGTCGGTGATGCCACCCAGCCATCTCATCCTCTGTCGTCCCCTTCTCCTCCTGCCCCCAATCCCTCCCAGCATCAGGGTCTTTTCCAATGAGTCAGCTCTTCGCATGAGGTGGCCAAAGTATTGGAGGTTTCAGCCTCAGCATCAGTCCTTCCAATGAACACCCAGGACTGATCTCCTTCAGAATAGACTGGTTGGATCTCCTTGCAGTCCAAGGGACTCGCAAGAGTCTTCTCCAACACCACAGTTCAAAAGAATCAATTCTTCGGCGCTCAGTTTTCTTCACAGTCCAACTCTCACATCCATACACGACCACAGGAAAAACCATAGCCTTGACTAGACGGACCTTTGTTGGCAAAGTAATGTCTCTGCTTTTGAATATGCTATCTAGGTTGGTCATAACTTTCCTTCCAAGGAGTACGCATCTTTTAATTTCATGGCTACAGTCACCATCTGCAGTGATTTTGGAGCCCAAAAAGATAAAGTCTGACACTGTTTCCCCATCTATTTCCCATGAAGTGATGGGACCGGACACCATGATCTTCGTTTTCTGAATGTTGAGCTTTAAGCCAATTTTTTCACTCTCCTCTTTCACTCTCATGAAGAGGCTCTTTAGTTCCTCTTCACTTTCTGCCATAAGGGTGGTGTCATCTGCATATCTGAGGTTATTGATATTTCTCCTGGCAATCTTGATTCCAGCTTGTGCTTCTTCCAGCCCAGCGTCTCTCATGATGTACTCTGCATAGAAGTTAAATAAGCAGGGTGACAATATACAGCCTTGACGTACTCCTTTTCCTATTTGGAACCAGTGTCTTGTTCCATGTCCAGTTCTAACTGTTGCTTCCTGACCTGCATACAGATTTCTCAAGAGGCAGGTCAGGTGGTCTGGTATTCCCATCTCTTAAAGAATTTTCCACAGTTTATTGTGATCCACACAGTCAAAGGCTTTGGCATAGTCAATAGAGCAGAAATAGATGTTTTTCTGGAACTCTCTTGCTTTATCAATGATCCATCGGATGTTGGCAATTTGATCTCTGGTTCCTCTGCCTTTCCTAAAACCAGCTTGCTGTTGCTGAGGCTGCTAAGTCACTTCAGTCGTGTCCGACTCTGTGCGACCCCATAGACGGCAGCCCACCAGGCTCCCCTGTCCCTGGGATTCTCCAGGCAAGAACACTGGAGCAGGTTGCCATTTCCTTCTCCAATGCATGAAAGTGAAAGGGAAGTCGCTTACTCAGCCGTAAAAAAGAACACACTTGAGTGAGTCCTAAGTAGGTAGATAAACTAGAGCCTATTATACAGAGTGAAGTAAGTCAGAAAGAGAAAAATATCATATATTAATGCACGCATATATATATATATGGAATCTAGAAGGATGGCACTGGTGAACAACCTATTTGCAGGGCAGCAGTGGAGAAGCAGACAGAGAATAGACTTCTGGACACAGTGGGGGAAGGAGAAGGGGGGACACATTGAGAGAACAGCCTGGAAACATGCATCATCGTATGTAAAATAGCCAGCGGGAATTGGCTGTATGATGCAGGGAGCTCAGGCCCGTGCTCTGTGACAACCTAGAGGGGTGGAAGAGAGTTTCAAGAGGACGTATGTATGCCTATGGCTGATTCATGTTGATGTATAGCAGAAACCAACACAATATTGTAAAGCATTTATCCTCCAATTTAAAAAGTTTTTTAATTGACAAAAATAAAAAGACAAAAAATAAGCCAACTAAGAGTCAGGGTAAAGGGTGGGAATGTCCCTGGTTCACAGCTAGAAGACTGTGAGATCACAGCTCAGAGCTGAAGCCACATGTCCATTGCCACGTGGCTGGGATACACAGGATTCTACTCCTAGCCTGGCATTCTTGAGAGCCCTTGTGTGCAGAAGTAATGCTGTACCATTTCTCCAGGGAAATCCCAGAGACTGTCCTTACTACCACTGAGGAGAGAACGGAAACCCTTAGAAATATCTTTGGTAAATAAGACTGACTTTTGACTGTGTCTTAAAGCCCTGAAAGGAAAGGAGAGGCCCCAGGCCTGGCCGGGGAGTGGTGGATGGGGTGAGTGCCAAGGCAGACTCTGTCCTCCGCCCCTGGCGGCCCAATAACTCCCGTCCCAGGCACTGGCAAGTTCTCGGCCACGCCTGCCACGCAGGCCACTCTTCAGAAAGGCCGCCTTTACTCAGTGAGAGGCAGATGACAGAATTCCAAGTGCTTGAGTGATGACTTGGTTCTTCGGATTCCTGGGTGATTTTACGGCCGGAGAAGCGCTGGAATGCCCACCACTTTCCCAGTGGAAACCCTGACTGCTCCTCGCCTCCTTCACCGATTCTTGTCACGGCTCCCTGGAGCGGAGAGGCCAGGGGAGTGGGTCGCCCCCTGTCCTCTTATCTGGGGGGGCCCTCCTGGGTCAGCAGATGAAGGGCAATCAGAGGGCTGCCTGCTCTCATCCTGTCATCTTAATTGTCAAAAAGAAATCAGGGATTCAGGGAAGCTCAAAGTATTTTTCCATGAACCAGACCTTGACCACGGTAGGCTCTTGAGGAAGTCTGGAGACCGTATGCTGCAAGACACTGATAAGAAGTGCAGGCAGGGGCACTCCCAGGTCAGAGGCCGCGGGAGCGGGAGCGGGGTGGGGTGGTGGAGGGGGAGGGGCGCACTAAGGGCTGCCTGGGTTCCCTCCTGAGGCCTTTCGCATGCTGAGTGCCGTGGGATTGAGCCCCAGGCCCTCGCACTGTCCCCTCTCCATCCCTTTAACCCCTGCCCCTTGTCATTCGCTGGCAGAGGACACCGACTTTGGCAACCATGGGCCCAGCTGCCTGCCTCGTACCCTCCCGTGAACGCTTGTGCTCAGTTCGTGTCTCTGCAGTAGGAGTGGGTTTCACCCCATGGGGGAAGCTCAGCTTTTGGAATTCTGTGTCTTTTCAGTCTGTCAAAGGTGTAGGATCTGTTGTGATAGAATTAAAGCATTTTTGCTTTTCCTGGAAAGGACAGGCATTTGAGTACTGCATTCATAACTGTATCTGCATTCATAATAGTAATCTGTAAAGATGTAAATTGCAACAGTATTGTCCGGAGTCTGGCTGTGTAAGGCATTCGCCAGTACACGTGCCTTTTTTTTTTTTTTAAACGTGTATAAGGCCCGTATAGGAATATTTAAAGATATAACTTGCAACAATATTGTCAGGAACCTGGCTGTGTAAGGCATTTGCCAGTACACCTGCTCTTTTACAGTGGTATTAACATGTATCAGGCCCTTATACACATTAGCATTTATTTTTTCTGCTAACTGTGGGTAGGTGTTCCTTCTTGCACTGCAAACCCAGGGTCGCCCCTCACTGATGTCATACCACCCTGGTTGTCTTGACATCTGAGGTCAGCAGGCTTGCTGGGTGCTAAGCCTGTGAGACACCAGGCAGAGGAGGTCCCTCGTGGTGACCTGAGAATGGGAAGCAGCCGTCCCATTTTTGAGAGGTTTCAGCCTGTGAGTGATGGAGCTAGAAGGGCCTTTAGAGACCCTTGACTCTACTGCTCTTGTATGTGTAGAAAAGGGGCCCAGAGAGGGATAGTGGATTTGTTCAAGGCTGCACAGCTGTCAATAGATGGTGTAAATAAAGACAGGGCAAGGACCTTGGCTGCCTGGTTCCTTGCCCCGTTCTGTGATCTTTTTTCTGATGCTACATGATGGCCAACAGTGTCTCCCAGAGGTGGGGATTCCTTTGGGGGCTTCACTGCCCCAGCTCTCTGGATGGGGAAACTGGGGGGCTTTGGGATTTTTCTGTGGCCGCTGCCAGGAGCAGAGGACCCTTAGTGCTTTGTAGACATGGACCACCCATGGAAGCGATGTGTGTGAGAGCAGAGGCAGCCGTGGTTGGAGGTGATGTGAGTGTAGCATCCGTGTGTTCTTTGGTGTGTGTGTCTTCTAGACAAACCTCCTCCATCAAGCAGTGTTTCAGTCCAGCTCGTCTACTCTAAGGCGCAGCTTCCGTGTCCGAAGCTGCTGTAGGAGCGATGCCAGGAAAAGATTGAGAGGCCCAGGCAGCTGGTTGGGGAAGATTTGAAGGCAGTGGTTAGGTAATTGGATAATTATTGAAACGAGGCAGCTTGGATCACAAAAGTTAAATCCCCTTAAAGGGAAACCTTAGTGGCATGCGAAGGTCTAGTAGTTTAACAACTATCAATGTAAAAGGATGCATTCTTTCCCCCGACTGCTCTGTTGCAATGTGCCTTGCTTAAGTAGTCGGGAAAGTGGCATTTTATTTTATTTTTTGGCGTGTGGGATCCTAGTTCCCCAGCCAGGGATGGAAGCCACACCACCTGTTGTAAATGGTATTAGTCATTCAGTCTTGAGTGCCT
Organism: Bos javanicus; assembly: GCF_032452875.1. Classification (NCBI taxonomy): domain Eukaryota; kingdom Metazoa; phylum Chordata; class Mammalia; order Artiodactyla; family Bovidae; genus Bos; species Bos javanicus. The sequence continues at coordinate 21,846,098 of NC_083879.1, read as the reverse complement.
GATTCTTTGTGACCCCATGGGCTGTAGCCCCAGGCTCCTCTGTCCATGGGATTCTCCAGGCAAGAATACTGGAGTGGGTTGCCATGCCCTCTTCCAGGGGATCTTCCTTACGTAGGGATCAAACCCCAGTCTCCTGCATTGCAGGCAGATTCTTTACTGTCTGAGTTAGGAAGTCCTAACAACTGGACCGCCAGGGAAGTCCCCAAAATGTGGCATTTTTAGATCATTGAGGTTTATCCTTTCAAATGCCAAAATTAACAACAAACCATAAGCACTTTTTGGTTGGCATATTTTGAAAATGGCACGCCTTTCTGCACCACTAAGGGGAGCATTGACTGCCTGCCTCTGGCCGGTCAGAGGCTCTCCTTTCTGCGTGGGTGGCCAGGTCCTCCCGGGTGAAGGTCTGCCTCTCCATTCCCACAGGGCCTCCCCGAGCGCTGTCTGTCACCACTGTCACTGTCTCAGCCCTGGTGGATTTCCTCACCAGTTTTTCACCTGCTGGCTCTACTCTGTGGGGGACCAAAATCCACAACTACAACCTTGAGAAGATGTAGGTTGCAACACGTCTCCTGCAGAGGAAAGTGCCACAGAGACACCTACACAAAAGTGCAGAGAATGGGTCTCTTTGTTTTCTTTTTTGGGGGCTATGCTGGGTCTTCGTTGAAGCACACAGGCTTCTCTAGTTGTAACCTATGGGCTTACTTGCCCAACTAGGGGTCAAATTGTGCCTTGGAATCTCAACCACTGGACCGCCAGTGAAGTCCCCCTTTTGTTTCTTTTTTTTAATGAACTTTTAAAAATTATTTTTTGATTGGAGGAACCCCCTCTTGTTTCTTATGGAGAGCAAGATGATCAGAGGTCTGAACTCTAGGCAAATAGGGAAAGAGATAATTCCTGTAAATTATTCATAGCTTTGTAGACTCAACAGGTATGAGGACCGTCTTGGTCTTGGGTTAGTGCTGGTGTTCAGAATAGTTATCACCTCCTTGAGCAGGGCGTGATGAGTGCCATGACGGTGTCATTTGTCTGAGCTTCCCTGGTGGCTCAGTGGTACAGAATCCGCCTTCAGTGCAGAAGAGGCAGAGATGAGAGTTTGATCCCTGGGTCAGGAAGATCCCCTGGAGAAGGAAATGGCAACCCACTCCAGTATTCTTGCTGGGAAAATCCCATGGATAGAGGAGCCTGGAAGACTACTGTCCACAGGGCCGCAAAAGAGGTGGACATGACTGAGTGACTGAGTGACTGAGCCACAAGTTACGTAGGAAGTTAGCTTGCATCCATGGATGAAGGGAGAGAATTGTAGGTAGCATTGGAAGTACGTTAGCCTCCTACTTTCTCCCTGTTGGAGATGGAAACTGTTATAGATAAGCAGCAGATGGGTACTGTAGTTACCCAGATGTCTGTGCTGGTCAGGATGGTTGGGTGAAAATATGGAAAACTCCTGGTTAAGATAGGATTTTAATGCTCTGAATTAAATGCTTTTTTCCATGTTGCCCCATCTAGGCTGTCAAGATTATGAACCCACTTTAAAAATTCTGACAGTCACCTCTTCTTTTGAAATGATTATTTTTGACATGAGTAGGATCTTATTTCATTCTAGCTCATCAGTACCTGAGAGAGAATGACTCTAATTATGGTAACATCTTATTAAATTATATTCCACTAATTCAGGACTGGCGATGGTGTGGCAGGACAAAAGCAGAAACGTGTCATTGCTCTCCTAGAAGGGAGGAACAACGGCGATAGGATCATGGAGACCATACCTGTGCGTGCTTAACAGTTCAGTTTTCAGACTCTTGGGTAAATGTTCATCTACCAATAATTGGGAGTTATTCCTAACAGCCCTCGCTCCATCTCTACTTTCCACAGTGTAGTTGGAGTAACTTATTATGTCAAAGTTGTGAAATTATATTTCTGAAATTCTTTGTCAGTTTTCTCTGGTTCTTTTTTGTTTTGTTTTTAAATTGGAGGCTAATTGCTTTACAGTGTTGTTAGTTTCTGCTGTACAACATCCTGAAGCAGCTGTATATCCCTTCCCTCTTGAGTCTCTGTCCCACCCCTCTAGGTCATCACAGAGCGCCGAGCTGAGCTCCCAGCTATCAGCAGCTTCCCACTAGCTATCTCTTTTACATATGGCAGTGTGTATACATCGGTGCCACACTCTCAATTTGTCTCACCCTCCTGTGTCCACAGGTCTGCATCTGTGTCTCTATTCCTGCCCTGCAAATAGGTTCATCGGTACCATTTTTCTAGAGTCCGTATGTATACATTAATGCACATTATTTGTTTTTCTGGCTTCGTTCTCTAGGTTCATCCATGTCGCTGCAAACAACTCAGTTTCATTCCTTTTTATGGCTGAGTAATATTCCATTGTATATATGTACCACATTTTCTTTATCCATTCATCTGTCTATGGACATCTAGGTTGCTTGCCTTCTCTTCAGCTTTGCTGAGGCTTTAATAACCTCATCCAGTGGTTGTGTGTCCTGGCACAAGTACAGGACATCCTGGCCCAAGGGGAGGTAGAAGAGTTCACCAGGGACAGTTCCCCAAATGCTGACCCAGCCCAGGGTCTGGGGATATCACAGGGTGTATGTTGTTCGGTCGCTAAGTTGTGTCCACCTGTTTGTGACCCCCATGAACTGCAGCACACCAGGCTTCCCTATCCTTCACTATCTCCTGGAGTTTTCCATGTTTTTCATGTCTATTAAGTCAGTGCTGCCATCCAAGCATTTCAACCATTTCATCTTTGTTGCACCCTTCTCTTGCCCTCACACTTTTCCCAGCATAAGTTAAGGGTCTTTTCCAATGAGTTGCAGGGTTTATAAATCATTCACTTCCTCACATCAGAGTTGTAATTGAATGCAATTTAGATTTTGCTGTATTTAATACTCTTAACAGTATAAAAGCATATAAATATGTGTGCTAAGCTATAAAGAAAGGTAAGCGCTGAAGAATTGATGCTTTTGAACTGTGGTGTTGGAGAAGACTCGTGAGAGTCCCTTGGACTGCAAGGAGATCCAACCAGTCCATCCTAAAGGAGATCAGTCCTGGGTGTTCATTGGAAGAACTGATGTTGAAGCTGAAACTCCAGTACTCTGGCCACCCAATGCAAAGAGCTGACACATTGAAAAGACCCTGATGCTGGGAAAGATTGAGGGCAGGAGAAGAAGGGGATGACAGAGGATGAGATGGTTGGATGGCATCACCAAGTCAATGGACGTGAGTTTGGGTAAACTCCAGGAGTTGGTGATGGACAGGGAGGCCTGGCATGCTGCGGTTCATGGGGTCGCAAAGAGTCAGACATGACTGAGCGACTAAACTGAACTGAAGCAAGGCAAGTTTCAGTCTAGTTCCTGTCTGAATACAAGTCATTAGAGTCCAGATAAGAGGTTTTCGCATAGGGTCAAACATTTAGCTCTTTGGGGACTAATTAGGCTCTTTGTTTTCTTTCTCTGTGGCCTAGTCTCCTGTTATTTTTCTGATAGTCATCAGGACCACTGGGCAACAGACAGAGGAGTGATGAACTCTTTCCAGACCATTCCTCTCCCCTTCCTTTTATGTGGATGCACACACAGTTAACCCCTATAAATTAACCCCTTGTGTAGCAACCGTAATGTTAGACCCTTATCCTAATCCTCATGCTATCCCAGTAGGGAACTGAGACTCAGAAGTCACATCGCTTGTCCTGGATCTCATAGCAGAGTCAGGCTTCAACCCCAGGTGCCTCTGACCAATGCTCCTGAACACACGTCCCACCTTCACATCAGTGGCTCTGATTGTTGAACACATCCTTCTCCCCTACTGAGTGTGAGCTCCTTCAGGGCTGGGCAGGGGACCCAGCACACAGGGAACCCCCTAGAAGTTTTACTGAACTGGGCTAGAAGGTCTTAGGGGGAGAAGAAGTCAAAACGAGATGATGCAGAGGTTAGCCCGGGGGTGGGCTGCCTGTCCCTCATCTCCAAGGGTCCTGGGGCTGCAGCCTGCCACGCAGCCATGGACTCGGGGGACTCTGTCCTGGTTCCAGGGGGCACAGCATGTGTCCTGACCGGGCAGCCCTTCGACACCATGAAAGTGAAGATGCAGACATTCCCCGACCTGTACCGGGGCCTCACCGATTGCTGCCTCAAGACCTACTCCCAGGTGGGCTTCCGGGGCTTCTACAAGGGCACCAGCCCCGCGCTCATCGCCAACATCGCCGAGAACTCCGTCCTCTTCATGTGCTACGGCTTCTGCCAGCAGGTGGTGCGGAAAGTGGTTGGATTGGACCGGCAGGCGAAGCTGAGGTGAGTTGAGGGCGCTGACCCTCTTTGTTTGAAAACCAGCACTTATTTGGTCAAGAGCTTTAAGAGACCTTATTGGGAAGAACATTTCCTTTTTTGTTGTTTTAACAGTAACCACTTTCTTGATTCTGAAGTGATCCATCACTGTCATAGGAAACTGGGAAGCACATACATATGTGTTATGAAAAAGTTGCCCACAATCCACCACGGAGAACCAGCCACCCTCACCTTCCTCCCACTCTTCAGGAAGATGCTCTTCTTTCTTTTTTAAGGATTATTTTTCTTTTCTTTTATTATCATTTTTTTGGTTCAGCCGGGTCTTCCTTGCTATGCATGGGCTTTCTCTTGTTGCAGAGAGTGAGGGGCTACTCTTCACTGCGGTGCGCAGGCTTCTCATTGCAGTGGCTTCTCTCATTATGGAACACAGGCTCTAGGCACATGGGCGTCGGTGATTGCGCGGACTCAGTGGTTGCAGCACATGGGCTCAGTTGCTCCATGGCATGTGAAATCTTCCCGGACCAGGGATTGAACCCATGTCCCCTGCCTTGGCAGGCATATTCCTATCCACTGTATTCACCAGGGAAGTCCAGTTTTTGCCTTTGGATTGGAATATAGTTCATTTACAATGTTGTTAGTTTCAGATGTACAGCAAAGTGACTCAGTTATACATATATCCGTTCTTTTTCGGACTATTTTCTCACATAGGTTATTACAAAATATCGAGTAGAGTTCCCTGTGCTCTGTAGTAGGACCTTGTTGGTTATCTATTTCATATATAGCAGTGTGTGTATGTTCATCCCAATCTCCTAATTTATCCCTCCTGCCACCGTTTCCCGTTAGTAATTAGAAGTTTGATTCTACGATCTGTGAGTCTGTTTCTGTTTTGTAAATAAGTTCATTGGTGCCATTTTTAAAAATTAGATTCCACCTGTAAGTGATATCATGTGATATTTGGGGAACATGCTTTTCAAATGCTGCCTATGGGTGCCACTTCTCGAGACAGAAGAACTTAAACCAGAGATCTGACTTGTGATCTGAGTTTTGGGTTCCACGTCATCAGCAAAATGCAGTCAAAGAGGTTTGAGGAGGAAGTTGGAATCTTAAGAAGGGTCAGAGCATCTGAGAAGATGCAGGTGAGGGTCTGTTTCCTTGGCCACGTGTGCCCCAAACATCAGACTTTGGCGTGTGCTTGGTCATCTCTTGGGTACTTATTATACAGAGATTAAAGGAATTTGGAAAGCACTGGGATGTTAACCCTTTGCTCTTTTGAACATTGATTTATTTTATTTTATTATTGTTTTTTAAATATTTCTTTTTGGCTGTGTTGGGTCCTTGTTGCTGCACACAGGCTTTCTCTAGTGTAGGGACTACTCTCTGTTGAAATGCACGGGCTTCTCATTGAGGAGGCTGCTCTTCTTGCAGAACACGGGCTCTCTGGCACGGGGACTTCAGTAATTGCAGCTCCCAGGCTAAAGAGCGCAGGCTTGGTCATTGTAGAGCACGAACTTGCCCTGTGGCATGTGGGATCTTCCCAGACCAGGGATCTAACCAGTGTCCCTTGCATTGCAAGGCAGACTCTTAACCACTGGACCACCAGGGAAGCCCTGATTTACTCGGTATCATTTAAAAGTTTTCTTAGCTTCACAGTTGCAGAGGGCAGTCTTGGCTGGGTTTTTTGGTGGGAATTTGAGGTCCTTTTGCAACCATCGGTCCCATGTGGCTACAGTGGATTCCCTTGTACAGAAGTTTTCTCTGCAGTTCCCTGGAGAGGTGCCTGTTTATAGACAGCCATTTTATCTTGATGGAAGGAACTTGTTTTTTTTTTTTTTTAAAGGCTCAGAACTGGATGAAATCACCCAGGGAGACATGTTTGTAGGACTGAGCATGGATCGTAGGATCATCCAGCAAGGGGGGGTCAGGAAAAAAGAGGAAGTAAAAAAATAAGCAGAAGCCCAAACAGGAGAATGTGGTATCCCATGTAGAGACAGACAGGAAGGACACAGCTGTGACTGGAGCTCTTTCCACTCGAGGGAGAGACTTTTTAGCTGAAAAAAACCTGTAACTATAGCCAATCCTTTAGCATCCTTGGTACCGCTAGTGGTAAAGAACCTGCCTGCCAATTCAGGAGACATAATGAGACGTGGGTTCAATCCCTGGGTCAGGAAGATCCCCTGGAGGAGGGCATAGCAACCTACTCCAGTATTCTTGCCTGGAGAATCCCATAGATATAGGAGTCTGGTGGGCTACAGTTCACGAGGTTGCAAAGAGTCAGACATGACTGAAGTGACATAGCATAGCATTCTTGGAGAAGGACTGAGTAACCACAGGAGATTCGAAGCAGATCCTGCAGTGAAGAAGTCTTCCTGTTTCACTTGGCTTAACCAGCACCTTTGCCTTTTTGTAAAACAAGAAAAAGAAATTATGCATTTATTTATTTGTGTCTACGCCGGGTTGTCTCTGCTGTGCGGGCTTTTCTCTAGTTGTGGTGGGCAGGGGCCGCTCTGTGTGCGGCTTCTCATTGCGGTGGCTTCTCTCGTTGCGGAGCACAGGCTCCAGGGCACGTGAACTTCAAAAGTTGCAACATTTGGGCTCAGTAGCTGCAGCTCCAGGGCTCTAGAGCACAGGCTCATAGTTGTGCTTGGTTACTCTTTGGCAAGTGGGATCCTCCCAGACCAGGGATCACATCTCCTACCTTGGCAGGCAAATTCTCCACCAATGAACCACCCAGGGAAGCCCTACTTGCCTTTTTTTTTGGAACTTGGGGGACAGGGACCTGCTGCCTTTTTCATCCTGCAGAGCAGTGTTGCTGATTACCATTGAGCATATACTGCCTGAGAGCTTGTGAAGCTCTGACATGCATGCCATGCTTCCCTAGCCCTCACCCCCGTGGTCCTGTGAGAGCATCCAGGCAGGCAGTGGTCTCTGTTTCATAGGCAGGGAAACCGGCACAGACATTGACACGGGCTAATACGTGATGCAGCCAGGACCCCAGCCATGTCATCCGCACCCTGCAACCAGCACTCTTCCCATCAGACCACTGGCAGGCTCTGGAGTACTTTGTAGGAGGTCAGGTCCAGAGATAAGATTAATAATTACGCAGATGCAGCAAAAGCAAAGAGCTGCTTGTGGGCACCTGGTGAATTTCTGCAGGACTGCTGTAAATATTTGTCTGTTCTCAGCTTGAACATGCCCCTGAGTAGTGTTCTCTTTCCATCCTTGGCTGGAAGGAGTCTGACACAGCAGGAATATACAGGTACATGTTTGTCGAGTGGGTGACAAAAACAGTTGATTCTTACCAGTCCCATCCACACCGACTGCCGCTTGAGCTCCAGGTCTAAACGTTTATACTACGGGCACAGCCTGAGGCCCGTGTCCCTTACCTGTGCAAAAAGTATTTATTAGAAAGCCGAAGTCCACCGCAGATCAGACTTGGCCTTGTGCTGCCCTGTATCAGCATGCTCGGGCTCGTTCAGGCGTTACCGCCTCTGAGATTGAGTAGCCGGCTACATTTATCATGCCACCTTTGTTCCAGCAAGCTTGGCCCACCCTGGTCAGTGACCCTAATTGACTACGGCCTGTCAGCAGGTTGACAGAGAGCCCCAGAGGGAGGCCAAGTACAGATCTGCAGGCTAGCCAAGAGACAAACCATTTAAGCTTTGGTTTTGACAAACAAGCCAAGCAGGAGTGAAGGGGGAAGGCTGGAAGGGACAGTGTCTGGCCGTCCCCACCCCTAGAAAGCTGTGTGCCAGTGCAATTGTGGAGCTGGCTCTTCTGGTAATGCTCTGACATGTCATTCTCTAAAAGGAAGGCCAGTGTCTTCCTTCTGAAAGAAAGCCTGCTCCAAGCCAGCTCTTCTGAGGCCTGGGTGTGCAACAGGCTGGCTTGGCCCTGGGCACCCACTTCACATTCACCTAAGGCACCAATGCCAGGCCACCAGAGGTAGGAAATCAAATTGGAGAGGGCAGACGGCCCTTGGCTTTATGCAGGCACACGTCAAATATTCTGGGTTTGGTTCCAGATTGGCTTCCCAGTGCATATAAAGTTAAGTTTACACCATACTGTTGGCTTCCCTTGTGGCTCAGCTGGTAAAGAATCCACCTGCAATGCGGGAGACCTGGGTTTGATTCCTGGATTGGAAAGATCCCCTGGAGGAGGGAAAGGCAGTCTGTTAAGTGTGCAATAGTATTATACCTCAAAATCCAATGTACCTACTTTAATTTTAAAATGGTGATTTAGTCACTAAGTCATGTCTGAGTCTTGTGACCCTGTAGACTGTAGCCCGCCAGGCTCCTCTGTCCATGGGATTTCCCAAAAAAGAATACTGGAGCGGATTGCCATTTCCTTCTTCAGGGATTCTTCCCAGCTCAGGGCTTGAACCTAGGTCTCCTGAATGTAGGTAAAACCTAGGAAGCCCAATTTTAAAATACTTCATTGCTAAAAAATACTAGCCATCATGTGACAACTTGGGGTTGCCACAAACCTTCGATTTTAAAAAATGCAATATCTTCAAAGTGCAGTAAAGTGAAGCACAGTAAAGTAAGCTTTGCCTGTAGTAATGTTTGACTCCAGTTTCTGTAACCATTAGTTTATTGTAACTTTTTATATGGTTTCCAAAACACTATTTTTTAAATTTAATTTTTATTTTATATTGGTGTATATTTGATTTACAATGTTATTAGTTTCAGGTGTACAGCTAAGTGATAATTAGATATATATATATATTTATATAACTATCTCCATTCTTTTTAAGATTGTTTTCCCATGTAGATTAATGTAGAATATTGAGTAGCGTTCCCTGTGCTATATAGTAGGCCCTTGTTGATTGACTGCAAGGAGATCAAACCAGTCAATCCTAAAGGAAATCAGTCCCGAGTATTCATTGGAAGGACTGATGCTAAAGTTGAAACTCCAGTACTTTGGCCACTTGATGCAAAGAACTGACTCACTGGAAAAGACCCTGATGCTGGGAAAGATTTAAGGCAGGAAGAGACGGGGATGACAGAGGATGAGATGGCTGGATGGCATCAGCGACTCGATGGACATGAGTTTGAGCAAGCTCCAGAAGTTGGTGATGGACAGGGAAGCCTGGCGTGCTGCAGTCCATGGGGTCGCAAAGAGTCGGACACAACTGAGTGACTAAACTGACTTGATTATATATAGTAGTGTGTATATGTTAATCCCAAACTCCTAATTTATTCCCATGTTTCCCCTTTGGTAACCTTAAGTTTGTTTTTGAATTCTGTGAGTTTGTTTTTGTAAATAAGTTCATTTGTTTAATTTTTTTTAAGATTCCACATATAAATGATATTGTATGATATTTGTCTTTGATTTACTTCACTTAGTATGATAGTCTCTTGGTCCATTGATGCTGCAAAAGGCATTATTTCATTGTTTTTTTATGACTGAATAATATTCCATGTATATGTACCACATCTTCATTATCCATTCCTCTGTCAACGGACAATTAGGTTGCTTCCATGTCTTGACTGTTGTAAACAGTGCCTCAGTGAACACTGGGGTACATGTATCTTTTTAAAGTATGGTTTTCTCTGGATATATGCCTAGAAGTGGGATTGCTGGATCATTTTCTATTTTTATTTCTAATTTTAGGTTTTTAGGAACCTTCACACTGTTCTCCACAGTGGTTGTACAAATTTACATTCCCACCAACAGTGTAAGCGGCTTTCCTTTTCTCCATACCCTCTCCAGCATTTGTCTGTAGGCTTTTTGATGATGGCTGTTCTGACCAGTGTGAGGTGATACCTCGTTGTAGTTTTGATTTGCATTTCTCTAATAATTAGTGATGTGAAACATCTTTCATGTGCTTTTTTGGCCATCTGTGTATCTTCCTTGGAGAAATGTCTGGATCTTCGGCCCATTTTTTGATTGGGTGGTTTTTTTAATTAGAGTTGCATAAGCTGTTTGTATATTTTTGGAGATAAATCCCTTGTTGGTTCCTTTGTTTGCAAATATTTTCTCCCATTTCTGTGAGTTGTCTTTTTGTTTTCTTATGGTCTCCTGTGCTGTGCAAATGCTTTTAAGTTTCATTAGGTCCCATGTGTTTATTTTTGTTTTTATTTTCATCACTCTGGAAGGCAGATTCAAAAAGATATTGCTGCCGTTTGTCAGTGTTCTACCTGTTTTCCTCTGAGTTTTATAGTATCTGGTCTTGCATTTAGATTTTTAATCCATTTTGAGTTTATTTTTGTGTATGGTGTTAGAGAATGTTCTCATTTCATTCTTTTACCTGTAGCTGTCCATTTTCCCCAGCACCACTTATTGAAGAGACTCTCTTTTCTCTATTGTATGTTTTTGTCTCCTTTGTCATAGACTAATGACCACAGGTGTATAGGTTTATCTCTGGACTTTCTGTCCTGTTATGTTAAATCATATTGGTTTCTTTTTTTTTTTTTTTGGCCAGTTTTTTTGTTTGATTAGTGTAGCTTTGTAGCCGGAGAAGGCAATGGCAACCCCTCCAGTATTCTCTGGAGAAGGAAATGGCAACCCACTCCAGTATTCTTAACTGGAGAATCCCATGAACAGAGGAGCCTGGTAGGCTGCAGTCCATGGGGTCCCTAAGAGTCGGACACGGCTGAGCGACTTCACTTTCACTTTTCACTTTCACTTAGTTGCAGCATGCGGGATCTTCATTGCCACTCACAGACTCTAGTTGTGACACGCAGGCTCCAGAGCACAGGACTCTGTAGTTGCAGCTCCAGGGCTCAGTTGCCCTGCAGCATGTGGGATCTTAGTTCCCTGACCAGGGATCAAACTCATGTCCCCTGCATTGCAAGGAGGGCTCTTAACCACTGGACCACCAGGGAAGTCCCATGTTAAAAGCTGTTTAATCATTTGCAATTTCAGTACTTGTGACTGGTCTGTTCATATTTTCTACTTCTTCCTGGTTCAGTCTTGGAAGGTTGTACCTTTCTAAGAATTTGTCCATTTCTTCCAGGTTGTCCATTTTGTTGGCATACGGTTGCTTGTAGTAGTCTCTCTCTCTCTCTCTCATGGGCTTCCCTGGTGGCTCAGACGGTAAAAAGAATCCACCTGCAGTGTAGGAGACCTGGGTTCGATCCCTGGGTGGGGAAGATCCCCTGGAGGAGGACATGGCAACCCACTCCAGTATTCTTGCCTGGAGAATCGCCATGGACAGAGGAGCCTGGCAGGTACAGTCCCTGGGGTCACAAAGAGTCGGACATGACTGAGTGACTAAGCACAGTAGTCTCTTATGATCCTTTGTATTTCTGTGGTGTTGATTGTAACCTCTCCTTTTTTTATTTCTAACTTTATTGATTTGAGCCCTCTCCCATTTTTTTCTTGATGAGTCTGGCTAAGCTTTTAGTTTCATCGATCTTTTCTATTATTTTCTTCATCTCTTACTGATTTCTGCTCTGGTCTTTGGTTTTTTCCCTTTTACTAATGTTGAGTTTTATCTCTTCTTTTTCTAGTTGCTTTAGATGTAAGATTAAGGGGTTTTTTTAGATTTTTTCTTATTTCCTGATGTAAGATTGTATTGCTATAAAATTCCCTCATAGAACTGCTTTTGCTGAGTCCCATAGATTTTGGATTGTTTTGTTTTCATTGTCATTTGTCTCTTGGAAATTTTTTTTTTAACTTTTAAGATTGAAGTATAGTTGCTTTTCACGTAGGTAATTTTTTATTGCCTCCTTGATTTCCTCAATGGTCCATTGGTTGCTTAGTAGCTTTGTTTAGTCTCCACATCTTTGGTGTTTTGTTGTTGTTGTTTTTTACAGTTTTCTTGCGATTGATTTCTATTCTCATAGCATTGTGGCTGGAAAAGATGTTTGATATGACTTCAATTTTATTAAATTGACCAAGGCTTGATTTGCGGCCCAGCATGTGACCTATTCTGGAGGATGTTCCATGTGCTCTTGAGAAGAATGTGCACTGCTCTCTGAGGGAATTGTCTATAAATGCGAGTTAAGTCCGTTTGGTCTTACGTGTCATTTAAGACCTGTGTTTCCTCACTAATTTCCTGTCCTGATGACTGTCCACTGATGGAAGTGGGTTGGTTTATTGTAACTTTAGGACAACTGAATGTGGTAGGTCTGTTAGGCATTTACTTCCAGATGGGACATAAATCATGAGGAGACCTTTCTACCTGGCAGGCTGCCCTGGGAGTTACCTTTGGGGTCTTCTGGAGGTCTGTGAGTTGTTCCAGTTGTCAGTGACAGCCTGTTGCTGGGATTTAACAGGTCAGGGTCAGGGCCAGGTGCTGTGAGCAGCTCAGTTCTTCAGCCCAACTAAACACTGTCCCCACACACACCAGTAGAACATGGCCCCGCGGCTTGGAGACCGTCTGCTTTGCTGACGCCCATGAACTCCCAGGAGTCTTCCTGGCAATTTGTTTTGGGTACTTTTCCCCATATTCTTGAACTCTTAGTGGGTTCTAACTTCACAGCCCTGCTGGTGCCTCAGGCTGGTGGTACTAAACCCATGTGAGATGAAGGATGAAGTGAATTCTTCTCTTTCTGTAATTGTGTGCATTCATTCCTCCATCTAGATTTCCAGCTTTGCCATCTGCCCTACAAGCATCGAGCTTGCTGACTCACACTGGCTGCCCTCCTCCTATGGCAACACTATACCACACCCATGCCCCTCTGTGGCTGAGCTCCAGGAAGTCATCAGCTGAGCTGGAAAATCTTTTTGTGATGAGCAACTTTTTGGTTCAAAATTTATCCTGGGTTTTCATCTGTTCAGTTCAGTTTAGTCGCTCAGTCATGTCTGACTCTGTGACCCCATGGACTGCAGCACACCAGGCCTCCCTGTCCATCACCAACTCCTGGAGTTTACTCAAACTTATGTCCATTGAGTCGGTGATGCCATCCAACCATCTCATCCTCTGTCATCCCCTTCTCCTCCCGCCTTCAATCTTTCCCAGCATCAGGGTCTTTTCCAGTGAGTCAGCTCTTCACATACCCTGGTGGCTCAGACAGTAAGATGTCTGACTACAATGTGGGAGACCCGGGTTCAATCCCCGGGTCGGGAAGATCTCCTGGAGAAGGAAATGGCAAACCACTCCAGTATTCTTGCCTGGAAAATCCCATGGATGGTGGAACCTGGTAGGCTACAGTCCATGGGGTTGCAGAAAGTCGGACACAACTGAGTGACTTCACTTTTTTTTTTCTTTCTTTGCATCAGGTGGCCAAAGTATTGGAGTTTTAGCTTTAGCATCAGTCCTTCCAATGAAAATTCAGGACTGATTTCCTTTATGATGGACTGGTTGGATCTCCTTGCAGTCCAAGTTCAGTTCAGTCGCTCAGTCATGTCCAACTCTTTGCGACCCCATGAACTGCAGCACACCAGGCCTCCCTCTCCATCACCAACTCCCGGAGTTCACCCAAACTCATGTCCATTAAGTCGGTGATGCCATCCAACCATCTCATCCTCTGTCGTCCCCTTCTCCTGCCCCCAATCCCTCCCAGCATCAGGGTCTTTTCCAATGAGTCAGCTCTTCGCATGAGGTGGCCAAAGTATTGGAGTTTCAGCCTCAGCATCAGTCCTTCCAATGAATACCTAGGACTGATCTCCTTTAGGATGGATTGGTTGGATCTCCTTGCAGTCCAAGGGACTCTCAAGAATCTTCTCCAACACCACAGTTTAAAAGTATCAATTCTTCTGTGCTCAGCTTTCTTTATAGTCCAACTCTCACATCCATACATGACCACTGGAAAAACCATAGCCTTAAGTAGATGGAACTTTGTTGACAAAGTAATGTCTCTGCTTTTGAATATGCTATCTAGGTTGGTCATAACTTTCCTTCCAAGGAGTAAGCATCTTTAATTTCATGGCTGAAATCACCATCTGCAGTGATTTTGAAGCCCCCAAAAATAAAGTCAGCCACTGTTTCCCCATCTACTTGCCATGAAGTGATGGGACCAGATGCCATGATCTTTGTTTTCTGAGTGTTGAGCTTAAAGCCAACTTTTTCACTTTCATCAAGGGGGTCTTTAGTTCTTCTTCACTTTCTGCCATAAGGGTGGTGTCATCTGCATATCTGAGGTTATTGATATTTCTCCCGGAAATCTTGATTCCAGCCTGTGCTTCCTCCAGCCTAGTGTTTTTCATGATGTACTCTGCATAAAAGTTAAATAATCAGGGTGACAATATACAGCCTTGACGTACTCCTTTTCCTATTTGGAACCAGTCTGTTGTTCCATGTCCAGTTCTAACTGTTGCTTCCTGACCTGCATACAGGTTTCTCAAGAGGCTGGTCAGGTGGTCTGGTATTCCCATGTCTTTCAGAATTTTCTGCGATCTACACAGTCAAAGGCTTTGGCATAGTCAATAAAGCAGAAATAGATGTTTTTCTGGAACTCTCTTGCTTTTTCGATGATCCAGAGGATGTTGGTAATTTGATCTCTGGTTCCTCTGCCTTTTCTAAAACCAGCTTGAATATCTGGAAGTTCATGGTTCATGTATTGCTGAAGCCTGGCTTGAAGAATTTTGAGCATTACTTTACTAGTGTGTGAGATGAGTGCAATTGTGCGGTAGTTTGAGCATTCTTTGGCATTGCCTTTCTTTGGGATTGGAATGAAAACTGACCTTTTCCAGTCCTGTGGCCACTGCTGAGTTGATCCCTGTGTCCTGTACAATGTCAAGAACCTCCGTCCATAGTTCATCAGGCACTCTGTCTATCAGATTTAGTCCCTTCAAGGGACTCTCAAGAGTCTTCTCCAGCACCACAGTTCAAAAGCATTAATTCTTTGGTGCTCAGCTTTCATTACAGTCCAACTCTCACATCCATGCATGACTACTGGAAAAACCATAGCCTTGACTAGATGGACCTTTGTTGGCAAAGTAATGTCTCTGCTTTTTAATAAGCTGTCTAGGTTGGTCATAACTTTTCTTCCAAGGAGCAAGCGTCTTTTAATTTCATGGCTGTAATCACCATCTGCAGTGATTTTGGAGCCCAGAAAAATAAAGTCTGTGACTGTTTCCACTGTTTCCCCATCTATTTGCCATGAAGTGATGGGACCGGATGCCATGATCTTAGTATCATCTGTAGCAGTTACATTACACTTGTGGTTGCTCTGGGCTGGATGCAGGGCATATAGGGATGGCCTTGAAAACTAGTTTTATTTAAAGCTCAGCAGCAAACACACTGAAGTATTAGTGGAGTATGTGTTTGGGGTGGTGGGACCTTGGGGAATTTTTTCTTCCATATTTGGTTTCTCTGTGTCACTTTTTGTCTTAGTTCTGACTGCTAAATAAAATACCCTGGACTGGGTGGTTTAAAAACAAACATTTGTTTCTCACGGTTCTGGAGGCTAGGAAGTCTAGGAATGAGGTAGGTGCTGGCTGATTTGGTGTCCAGCGAGGGCCGTCTCCTGGTTTGCAGAGGGATGCCTGCCTGTCCTCTCACATGGTAGAGAGAACACCAGCCAGCTCTCCAGTCTCTTCCACTAATCACATCAAGACCCCATCTCAAACTAATTACCCCCCCCCCCTCCAAAGACTCCTCCAGATACTATCAAACGGAGTGTGAATGCTTCAACATTGGAATCTGGGGGTGGGGTCCAGGCCATAGCTCTATGACTAATAAAAGAAGCATGGGTTTGCCATCATGGAAACGTGTGTTTGAAACCTAGCATCGCCATTTAGCAGCTGTGTGACTGAGCACGTTGGCATCATCTCCTAATCATCATTGTCCCCGGGAGTCAGGGTGCCGCTATCACCCCCACGGGGCGGTGGGCTCCTCAGAGGAAGCCTGGTGCGTGCCTGGTGGGCGCTGAAGGAGCATTCCTCTCCACCTGTGCTCGCTCTGCTTTACCATCCGTGTTGGAGCATGCCCCGTGCCGAGTGAATGAGTCACTGGCCGCCTGTGCTTGTATCCTTCCAGTGATCTGCAGAACGCAGCTGCTGGCTCCTTCGCCTCTGCCTTTGCTGCTCTGGTCCTCTGCCCCACAGAGCTGGTGAAGTGCCGACTGCAGACCATGTACGAGATGGAGACGTCGGGAAAGATAGCCAAAAGCCAGAAGTAAGTGCTGCTGCTGCTGCTAAGTCGCTTCGGTCGTGTCCGATTCTGTGCACCCCCATAGACGGCAGCCCACCAGGCTCCGCCGTCCCTGGGATTCTCCAAGCAAGAACACTGGTGCTGCCCATGTACAAATGTAGGGTCTCCATTGCCTTGGTGTAATGAATATCTTTAAATTTTACATTATGCTATAATTAAGAGGCAAAATAGTTTATCTACTCGAAACACTCCCCCCACCCACCCCATGCCCACCAATCCATGAATAATGTTCTGAATGGACAGTCTGGGATGGTTGGACCCACCACCCACCCCAGAATGTAGGCAAAAGATTTTTTTTAACAATGATTTATTATTTTTCCTAATTAAAATTTTTTTTTGTGGGGGTAAGGCTGTGCCATGAGGTGTGTGGGATCTTAGTGCTGCGATCAGGGATCGAACCGGCGGCACTCCCTGCATTGGAAGTGTGGAGTCTTAACCACTGAACCACCAGGGAAGTCCCTGTAGGCTAATATTTCATATCCTAGAAGTGGAGAAGCAGGGCTCCTACCTCATTTGGCCCGTGGAGAGCCTAAGGCATGACCTCCATATATACCTGGAAACACACAGCAGCAGCTTTAGAACTGAGGCTGAGCTTTCCTAGGTGCCGATTTGGATTCTGGGATGAATATTTGCTCACTCCCCAGTTTCACATCGGTGCTCAGGCTGATCACGCCAGATCCTGGTGGTAATTTCCTTTACCCCTTCCCTAATCCTTCAGGTGCCCCTGAAGAAGGGAATGGCTTCCCACTCCAGTATTCTTCCCTTGAGAATCCCACAGACAGAGGAGCCTGGCAGGCTACAGTCCATGGGGTCACAGAGAGTCAGACATGACCTAGTAACTAAACAACAAGAAGTCCTTTAAGTATACCTACAAAGGGCCCAAATTCTCAAAACGTTCATCAAACCCTTGTAAGCTTAGCAAGTCTTCAGTGATTGAGTTATCCCGTGAATGTATGAATCATATACATTATTATTTATTATTTGAATTAAAAAGCAATTTATTATCCTTATTCATCCCCAAATTTGCTTATTGAACTAACTAAAGGTTTGGTCATGGATATTGCTCAGGTTAACTCAAAAGCCAATAAATAAACTGCTGGGAAAAACTAGTAGATAAACTGACCATTTTCTGAGTCGTCAGTTTCCTTCCAATGAAAATGGGGTTTGTAATAGCGCCCTATTTCTTGCAGCCAAGAGATTCATTACAACCTATTTGAATCTATTATTCACAGCCTAGAAGTTCAAAAGTCTTTAATGCTTTTTTTTCATTGGAATACAGTATACACACAGTAACAGAAACACACCCAGAAATCATAGAAAATCTTAAGTGTGCAGTTCCACGAATAGTCACAAATGAACCTTTTTGTCAGCTGGTGCCCAGATGAATAGTGCATTGACAGCACCCAGAAAGTTGTCTCTTGAAAGTAGTTTAAAGTATTTTTAAAAAAGTAATTTTAGATCCAAAGGACTCTGGTAGATGGACACCCTGTACAAAAGAAAACATGTTTTAGGTACAGCAGTGCCCAAGCCGGGAATATGGTAGCTGAGGGTTGAGACCTGGATTGGAACTAGGCTAACTGTTGAGTTGCATTACTTTGTGTGTGCATGCATCAGTCACTCAATCATGTCTAACCACTTGCGACCCTATGGACTGTAGCCTGCCAGGCTCCTCTGTCCATGGGATTCTCCGGACAAGAACACTGGAATGGGCTGCCACGCCCTTCTCCAGGGGATCTTCCCCACCCAGGGATCGAACCTGCATCTCCTGTGTTTCCTGCATTGGCAGCCGGGTTCTTTACCTGCTGAACCATCAGGGAAACCCTGGATTACATTACTTCTTCAATGTAGAAGGAGAGGGCACTGCAGCAGGGACTGGCTAGTGGATAATGCCTGGGAAGGCAGATCATCGATTAAAAGCAAGTGGCCTTTGTTACCTGGGCCCTGATCCCTCTCTGGTCCAAGCCAGGTCACCTATTGAGAACACAGTGAGGAGTGAGGGGCTGCCAGGCTGACAGGCTTGGTTTCTGGTGCTATCGGGAACAGGCCTGCCCACCCCCACCCCTGACACCATCAGGAAGAAGAGCCTGCACAGAGTGTGCCATGTTCTGGCTGCCTCAGGCTCTGATCTGCTTCAGGTAAAAAATTCTTACACACCTGCCTCTGTAAGAACTGAATCCTGGGTGCGTCTAGCCTGACATAGTTCGGCTCTTGGAATTTCTTTTGTTCTTGCCTTTAAGTAACATGTAAGGCTCCTTACTCACTTCCCTGCATGGAAGCAAAACAAAACCCTAAACACCTGAACAATCAGTTCACTCAAAATAGATCATCTCAAAAGAAAGGCTGAGGAGATAGAAATCGAGAGTGGTAAGGGGACTGGGCAAGAACAATGCCATTTTATTCTCACTGAGTTTGGACAATCTCATTGTAGTTTCACTTACTCACTATTGAAAAAATGGGTGTGATTGACTCTCTTAGATCTTTGATAATGATTTCTAGAAATGTATGCATTCATTTTAATAAACTATCTTTACATGGACTAGCTCAAGTGATGAAATAAACTTGTTATAAAATAATTGTATCTGAGAGATTTCCTTCCCACAGAAGCCTTTTAGGGCTGGAATTCTGGTAGCTCTGTTTATAGAACGAGCTGCTTGGTGGTCAGAGCTCCGTCAGGTCTACGGGATGGGTGTGGTCAGAGCCCCGTCAGGTCTACGGGATGGGTGTGAACATTGTCCTAACTGTCTGTCACCCTGTGTCTCCACCCAGCACAGTCTGGTCTGTCGTGAAGACTGTCTTTAGGAAGGACGGCCCCTTGGGCTTCTACCATGGACTCTCAAGTACTTTACTTCGAGAAGTACCAGGCTACTTCTTCTTTTTTGGTGGCTATGAACTAAGCCGGTCATTTTTTGCCTCGGGGAGATCGAAAGACGAATTAGGTAAGCCTGTTGGCGAGGACCACAGGTGGGTTTGAAGCGTTGGCTTCCTGGTGGTGGTTCAGTTCAGTTCAGTCGCTTAGTCGTGTCCGACTCTTTGCGACCCCATGAACCACAGCACGCCAGGCCTCCCTGTCCATCACCAACTCCTGGAGTCCACCCAAACCCATGTCCATCAAGTCGGTGATGCCATCCAACCATCTCATCCTCTGTCATCCCCGTCTCCTCCTGCCCTCAATCTTTCCTAGCATCAGGGTCTTTTCAAATCAGTCAGCTCTTCACATCAGGTGGCCAAAGTATCCGGGTGGTGGTGGTTGCTATGGAATCTGTGCACGGCGCCCCCTTGTGGCGGGTCCACCTGGCCCTCGGCCCCTCTGGATGCCAGGGAGTAACCGTGGCGGCAGGTGGTAGCTAGCACCTTCCTCCCACCTAAGTAATTTCCTCAAGGCAGGGACTAGAGCAAGACTTCCCAAACTTATTTTACTGGAATACCATTTGTGCATTATCTCCAGGTCCATTTTAAGGAAGATTGCAGACATCATTTTTCCTGGGGGAAATCACCTGTAAAGAATCTCTGAATAAGCTTAAACTTAGTAATAAATCTTGATAGTTTGTTTTTTTTTTCCCCCCAAAGATTTTTTTAGATGTGGACCTTTTTTTTTTTAGTCTGTATTGAATTTGTTACAACATTGCTTGTTTTGTGTTTTGGGTTTTTTTGGCTGTGCAGCGTGTGGGATCTTATCTTTCTGACCAGGGATCAAAGCCATGCCCCTCTGCAACGGGAGGTGAAATCTTAACCACCAGACCACCAGGGAAGTCCCCTTGCTAGATAATATTTTAAGAGCAATGAGAAGGGTCCTTCCTTCTCATTTATCCTCATTAGTGGCTTGACCTAATGCTTGGCTCGTGGGTGATTACATTTTTTTTCTTAAACACCTCCATTCAGTGTTTTGGACCTGTTCTGAGGATCGTCGTGCTCCCAGGCTCAACTGTCATGTTTAATAAGATAACTTTAGATTTTCACAGTAAAGGGAGAATCAGGGCTGTAGGGTATTAATATATTAAAATACTTAAGAGAAAGTTGAAAAAAGATGCAGCCTGTGTTTCCGTGGCCTCTGTTCTTACTCCTCGTGGCAGGGTGTTGCCATGCTGCTGATGCCTGCTGGTTCTGGCGGGGGGTGGGGGGAGGCCTCTGGAGAACAGGGCAGGAGGGCCACAGTGACCAGCGTAAATCTGACCCTCACTGGAGCTGCCCCTGGTCCTGGCATCATGAGGGATGCCCCCAGGCTGTCACAAGGACCCTGTGCCCTTAGATCGTTGCCCCAGAGAACTGTGCTCCACAGCTTCCGTGTTGGTAACTGCACCCACCTGCCATCACTGCTGCACTGACCTCTGGAAATGTCACATCACCTGTGCTTTAGACAAAATACCATTTGCGCATTTTCTCCTCTAGGCCCTGTCCCTTTGATGTTAAGTGGTGGATTTGGTGGAATCTGCCTGTGGCTTGCTGTTTACCCAGTGGATTGTATCAAATCTAGGATTCAAGTTCTTTCCATGTCTGGAAAACAGGCGGGATTTATCGGAACCTTTATAAGCATCGTGAAAAATGAAGGTGAGTCTGCCATTGGCCGAACCAGAGGTGCTGTGTACAGAGAGCGGTCATTTCGCCGCTAGTCTTGTTGAGGTTGATCACACGGATAATGGCTCTATTTCCCCCACCTCATAACCTTTTCTAACTGTGTATATAACCCACACTTGTGGATTTGTTTTCAAACCCCTTTCTTTAGGTTCTTTCATTATTCTCAAGAATGTTTAAAGTTCCTGACTTCTAACCTCTAGGCCAGGATTTTTTTTCTAAATAGCGTGGAGGGAATTTTTAAAGTATATACTTTTGTCTAAGAGGACGGATGTTTCGAAGTTAGCACCACTTGTTTTAAGCAATATTATCAGAAGCTGAGCTCTAATGGAATTGCTAAGACATTTCAAACAGTGTGCATCCTTAATGCTAAGACTTCTGGAATGAGAAAGGCACTAAGCCGTTTCGGAAGGTTATTTGCTATCAGGTTTTGGTTATACAGGAGGATAAAGACTTTTTAAAGTAGCGGTTGTGTAAAGTCGATTTTATGCTACTAGTGAGTAAAGACCTGTCCTTCTAGCATTCACTGTGCATCTTAAAACTTGGCACATGCACGTCTCTTGAGAGCGAGCATGGTAAAGATGCAGAAACTGATTTAACCCCAGATAGAGCACAAGACGTCTATTACTAATAGTAACCCCGTTGGTTTTTTTATTTGGCTACACCGGGTCTCAGTTGCAGCATGTGAGATCCTCAATCTTCATTGCGACATGCAGAATCTTTAGTTGCGGCATGTGGGATCTAGTTCTCTGACCAGGGATCAAACCTGGGCCCTGTGCTAATGGGAGCGAGGAGTCTTAGCCACTAGACCACCAGGAAAGTCCCCAGTAACCCCTTTTCAATTTGCATTACACTTCATAGTTTTACAAAGTACTCACACCTCCTTTATCTGATTGGATCTTCAGAACCGCCTTGGGCAGTACTGACACTAGAAACCTGATACTGGTCAGATTTCTGACCTCATCCAGGTTCTTGCTCCTGGCCCACTGCCTCATGGTCCTCGCCCCCACGTGAAGCTGCAGAGCCGCTGCCATCTGTGACTCCGGTTGCCTTCTGTCCGCCCACGTGGCCCCGCTTTGCCACATCCATCTACTAGGAGTTAACAGGCACCGGATTGGTGAATGTTCGCCAGCTCTACTGGGAGACCTGCCCTTGCCCTTGTTTCCACTAGACTGTTTGGTTCCATTAGCCCAGAGAAACCTGCTCCATAACTGTTGGGTTTTAGCTCTATTGTCTGGATTTGTAAGTGTAAAAATATCCATGCTGTGCGGGTTGGTGGGATATCTGCAAGAAGAGGGGGGAAGGATCTCAGTCTTTGATCACCCTTTTGTCTTCTAGGAGTACCGGCCTTATATTCTGGACTGAAACCTACCTTGATTCGCGCGTTCCCTGCCAATGGGGCTCTCTTCTTGGCCTATGAATACAGCAGGAAGTTGATGATGAACCAGTTTGAAGCATACTGAAGTGTTGCAGTGAACCTCGATCCAAGTGCAGGCATTTGAGGACTGCAGTTCATCTCAGGGTTTCAAAGAGTACAAGACCAATGTGGAGTTATTTTGATTTCATGCAAATTACTTTTTTTTTTTTGTCTTCCATTCTTCTACCTTAAACTTTATAGAAGAGCCTCTATTTTATAGCGTATAATTTCTGCCCATAATTGTATTGAAATAGAAAAGTTGCTGCTCTTGTCCATGGTGGGACATGCAGGGTAGGTGGGCTGCTGGTCTGAGATATACCTATTCTGGAGGGCTGAGTAGAACTATATCAAGGGCTTTTGCATAAACCTGTATGTGTCCATGCAGTTTAGATGGTTATGAGTTGTGAGTGAAGCACAGTGTAGTTCCATGTTTTATCTCAGATCACATCAGAAAAAAAAAAAAACCTGAGGTAACCATGTTTCATGAGGATGGTTATAAATGCGTAATCCTTTCTAGATGTAGGGTCTCTTTTTTAAAAAAAAAATCTGCGTAGCACGTACACAATATTAAGTGGGTACAGTTTTTAAAACGTTTTCCTGTGGTGCTTGAAAACTTAAGATGTCCTTCTAGATTTTTAAAAAGGAGAAAGTACCCTCATACTGGTGTGGCTTTCACGTTGTCGACTGACGTTTCAGAGGAAGCATGCTGGATTCTCCTAGGATGCTCCTCTGTGGAAACAGTGCCAATCATCTTCCAGGTAGGACCACATTCTGCGCCCTGACATAGGGCTAGGTGTGGCCCAGAGCCTTTGAGAAGCAGCCCAGGGCCGGCTTCTCCTCCCTTCTCTCGCAAGGGACTCCCCTCTGCTGGGCTTGAGCTAGAGGAAGGGGCTGAGGGGACGACGGCGGCGGCCGTGGTGCTCGGTGAAGCTGGTGGCTGACAGCTTCCCTGAGCTGCTTTCTGTCTCTGGGTCCTGGCCTGGGTGGGGTTCCAGGGATTCTGTTGGACTCTCTATCCGTTTGGGGCCACGCCCTCCTTTGCCTCCGCCAATCAGAAGCCCTTCCAGGGAGCCGACTGCGGAAGCCCAGAGAGGCCCTGGCTCTGCATCGGGGAATAGGATGCTCCTGGGCGAAGCGCTCTCCTCTCAAACATTCTTAGGACTTGCCCTCTCCGTAGGGGTGTTAGGTGAGCTGGGCTGAATTTTTGTCTCAGGATCCCTCACTCCTGGTCGGGCTTTTCCAGCATGAGAGCCTTTTGACTTGGGCCTCTGGCCGTCGTGAATTTCAGCGACGTGGTCTCGGGTGTGACTTGATCAATGAAACAAGTCATTTTATTAAACTATGCCGTTTGTCTGCACTACTCACAAACCCTAGTTTTTTGGGTTTCTACAGACGTGGGAGGGTCAGCTATTCTCTGTCCTCTGGTGTAAGGGAGTTGCACCGTCCCGGTCCCAGGACCACCCAGGGCTCTGATAAAAAGGTCTTAATAGGCCTCAGCGGCTGATGTGTTGTTAGTAACAGTCCTCAGCCGTATGTCTGTCCCTGGCGAAACCTCTAGTTTCTGCAAGCTTTTTGTTCTCCCTGAAGCCTCGTGGTGACTCTAGCCACCTGCCAGAAGCCAGGAGGTCAGGAAGGCAGGATGCTCAGCGTTGTGCCCAATGGGTTCGTGTTATGCCTGGTCTTGAAAAGCATTTGCCTTTTCTTGAAAAGCATTTTTCTACCTACCTTTTCTCCATGTTTAAATGGTCAGTAGCTACCGAGTAGTGCTTCATCTAGACAGGCTGGACTGAAGCCAAAATAACAAACGGGACTGGTTCCCCCAGGAAGAGGCTTCCTCCAGAGCCCACTGGCAGTACTACTACCGGTGTTGTCCTGCAAAGATGTAACTGGATTTCTTCAACGGAAACCGTCTGAGGCAAGTTAAGAGTGAATGGGAGTAAGGATTGGGAACTTAAGTCAGAATTGTGTTATTGTTTGTTTCATTCTATTCGCTTAACTCATGGTTCAGTATTTAGGTACAATTTGTACCATTTCAGGTGTGTACTCCAGACAAAAATATAGTAGCTTGAAATACTGTGTTTAAAGAAATTCTTGAGTTCTGTCATTAAATTATTTGCCTAATAGGTGACTATATGATTTAAGTGCATACATTCAAAGAACCAACTGTCAGGAATGCTTGAGTCATGTATGGTGATATTTCAAGGTGGTGGTTTTATTGCAATTAGCATTGTTCTTTGTCAACAAAATTCCTGATGTAAAACAACTACTGATAAAAATCCATGTTATCTGTACACTGCAGTGATGAAACTTGGCCCACAAAAGTTACTTTCCCTCCACCAGGCTGTGGATGTGATGTGATTGATTTGCCAGGATGCCATGCTATTTTTTAAAATAAACTTCTCGATACAAGTTTGGGTAGTTCTATTCCAGGTCAGTAAATTCTTTTTGGCCACACTGCGCAGCTCGTTGGCTTTTAGTTCCCTGACCAGGGATTGAACATGCGTCCCTTGCATTGGAAGCGTGGAGTCTAAACCACTGGACTGCCAGGGAAGTCCCTCCAGGTCAGTAAATCCTATTCAAGAAAACCAATATCGTTCTGATATTCTATAAATTTCTCAAGTTGTTTAACTATTCGCAGTGGATTCTAGAAAAGCAGGCCTGCAGGTGGCTGTGAGCAAGTTCTCTTTATGAGCAAAAGCAGTATTAGGTGACCACTCATAGTTGCCAGAAATTTTGATGCACTTTGGAGGATTAGGGAAGAAAAACCCCCAACTGTAATCTCCTCTATTTCAAAACTCAAGATTCTGAAAAATTGGGGTTTCCCAACTTTTGCCAGTATTAAAGCTAGATCTTACTCTCCTCACTTTTTACCTCATCCACCTAAGCCTGCCAGCTGATGGTCCTCCGCAGATGACGGCTGCAGGAATTTCAAAGGAAATAACCTGTCCTGACACGTTTCTGTAACCCAAACTACAGGGAATAGTGGAGACATAATGTAGGAGGAATTTGAAAGCCTTTTCCTCCAAGATCGGTTCCTCCAAGGGGGCAGGGCATTGGGGGGAGGGAAAGGGAAGGATGATCATTTTTCTGGCTGGGCAGCTGCAGTGGCAGCTGGGACCCTTTGTGGGCTGTTTTTTTGGGGAAAAGAAGCACCTGCAGGGCCTTCCCTGCCACCACGTGACAGCTCGGAGAGTCTCCTCCCTTCTCTGCTTGGTTGGCACCCACCAGCCCTCGTCTGTAAACTGATGGTCTAGTCTCCCTCAAATACTGACTGGGGCTGCCAGCCTGAGTGGTCAGTGTGCTGTTCTAGCACTGCTTCATCGGAGTGGTCTGCCTCAGCCTCCCAAACCTTATTTGTGGCTCAGATGGTAAAGAATCTGCCTGCAACATGGGAGACCTGGGTTCCAACCCTGGGTCGGGAAGATCCCCTGGAGGAAGGCATGGCAACCCACTCCAGTATTCCTGCCTAAGAATCCCCATGGACAGAGGAATCTGGCAGGGGTTGCAAAAAGATCAGTCCTGGGTGTTCATTGGAAGGAATGATGCTAAAGCTGAAACTCCAGTACTTTGGCCACCTCATGCGAAGAGTTGACTCATTGGAAAAGACTCTGATGCTGGGAGGGATTGGGGGCAGGAGGAGAAGGGGACGACAGAGGATGAGATGGTTGGATGCCATCACCGGCTCAATGGACATGAGTCTGAGTGAACTCCGGGAGTTGGTGATGAACAGGGAGGCCTGGCGTGCTGTGGTTCATGGCGTTGCAAAGAGTCGGACACGACTGAGCAACTGAACTGAACCAAAGAGAAAACAGTGATTCCCTGTGGACACAGGGTTAACCTGTGTCTATAATGAAAACTTGACCTTACTTCAAAGTTCTCCAAGCTTGGGTGAAGCTGGTTGGGGGCAGGGGTGGTGGATTTTAAAATCTGGATTGCTCTAGGCAAACGTTCCCATTGACTTCTGTAATGATGGACAAAAGCAGAGGTTACTGAAGATTCTTTTACCCTCCCCCGATGCCCTGTGTATAATTAATGAGCTCCGTGTGGTGCTTGGAGTAAAAAAAAAAAGCCCATGTTGGGGGTGGGAGGCTGCTGGTGTGAACATTTCTCTGGGTTTTAAAATTGTTTTTACTGCCATTCTGATCGTTGTTAATAGTTTGTAAGTCAAATAGAGGAAAGAAATTACCTTCAGTTCTTTCCTCTATTTGACTTATAATTCTTACTTTCTAACATCTGAAGTTACAGATGTAAAACAAAGCAGGGAATAAATACTTGTCCAGAAATATATAAGTAAATGAAACAAACCCACAGTATTAGGGAAAACTGCAGTCTTTAAATCTTATTTTGGTAGGAAAGTTTTATTTGTAAGTTCTTAAAAGTGATAACTAATGTTCTGTGTACTGTTTCAAACTTAATATATACGAAAACTCTGTGTGATGTATAGTCCTTCCAAAAAAAAATACTGCCATTGACATTCTCCCTTGTATATATTTAATAGATTTCTCAAGAACATATGTACATGTATGTAAATATAAGCATATCAGCAAGGACATAGGTTTAAAAGATATAAATATGTAGCAAGGATTGGGAAGAACATGATTCTAGCCTAGAAGGGGAACTATACTTAATCAGATACCAGGAACAACTTAAATGTCATCAAAATATACCTCGACTGCAAACTGTGGACTGTAAGCTTTCCATGCTTTTATTTTATGGGGATTATCCAATTCACTTCTTGAAAGATAAAGCCTAGAATAGAAAAAAAATTTTTTTTTACATTTTATTTTAGGGCTAACAGAAAAGCCATGCTGAGGGGCACCCTTGTTTTAAAGCCTCGCTGGCTACCATCAGTCTCAGTTCCTCTGCATCTAGTTAGCTTTCTAAGCTCAACTCTCTATTAAGAGAGAAAAATATCATAACCTTGAGTAACAACATGCCACTGATTCTTTTAATATTGCCTTTGGAATTAACATCCGTATTTAATAAATTGCTGTGTGACAAATCAGACTGGATGTGTATTAAAACCCAGGATAAACAAGTGTCTTTTTAAATTATGAAGTGGGCATTTTGGATAAATTAAGTCTTGTAGTACAAACAGCTTCACCCAGTAGTATGGAAATCTAAATGTTAAATCTTGAGGAACTATATAAAAGTGAGGAGAAAAAGTGATGGAACTTGTTGCCTCTCTAATACAGCTATGGTGTTTTAAAGGAAAAAACTCCCTCAGCAAGAACCGCTTTGCAGAAGTAGCACCAAATGAAGTTCCACCTAGATGTCAATTCTGAGGGATTTTGCTCATGTTATGAGTCAAAGTTTTCCATCTGTAAACATCCAGGGGGGCTTCCCTGGTGGCTCAGTAGTAAAGAATCTGCCGGCCAGTGCAGGAGACTTGGCCAGCCAGGAAATTTAACGTTTAGATTTCCTTACTACTGGGTGAAGCTGTTCGTACTACAAGACTTAATTCATCCAAAATGCCCACTTCATAATTTAAAAGACACTTTGATCCCTAGGTTGGGAAGATTCCCTGGAGAAGGGAATGGCAACCCACTCCAGTATTCGTGCCTAGAGAATTCCATGGACAGTCCATGGGGTTGCAAAAAGTTAGACACAACTGATCACAAGCACATCCAAGGGGAAAAAATCTGGTAAAGTTCCATCACATCTAAAGTTCATTCTATCGAAATCCACTAAGTGTGTGTGTGCGTTGTAGGTATATTGTTGCCTTCCTGGAACTTGAGGTGGGACGAGAGGGCATCCACATTTGAAGCAAAGGCTAGAATTGTATGTCAGGAGAACTATCAACTCAGGCCATATATAATCACAACCACTTCTTCAAAATTCCTGTACGATTTTTTGTATATTGTTTTTCCCTGGATGGGATGGGATGGTGATACCAATCTCAAACTTTCAGCACCACAGGACAAGAGAAGTGGGGGACTTCTAGATGTAGGAATGAGGTTCAGATATGATAGAGGTTCTTTGGCATAATCTTCAAATCAATAGATTATCCAATTTATAGTTATTAGAACATTTTTTATGGGAGACTATTCATAATTTTTTTAAGCTGTCTTCATCAGTACTTACTGTGGATTATAACTTCTGCCCTAAATATAGAAGTGTAAAATAGAAGTGTGTCAGCCAGCTTTTAAACTAGCCGAAGGCTCCCTGGGTGATGCCTTACTGTGGTGTAGAATATGGTATCGGTTGGTCATCAGTAAATCAGCACGTACTGGGGACCTGCCATATTTGAGGTGCTAAACAGACTCATATTGAACTTTCACGGGAAGGACTTGTTACCAGTCAAGATCTGGTTACAGGATGTTTTATGACAGTCCTACGGCATGGGTCTTGAGGATAATGCAACAATGGATCTCAAGAATAGCCATATTTTTAAAACAACTAGATCACAATAAATAAGGCAGTGAAAACGGGGACTCAAAAGAATTTTTGGTTGGTATCTATAAATTGGGTTTGGGTAATTAGCAAAAGACTTGTCAGGGACTTCCCTGGTGGCCCAGTGGTTAAGAACCTGCCTTAAAATGCAGGTTCGATCTCTGGTCAGGGAACTAAGATCCCACATGCCATGGAGCAGTCCCACAGGTTGGCAACTAAGCCTGTGTGCCACAATTAAGACCCAACACAGCCAAGTAAAATAACTTTAAAATAAAGGCTTGTCATACCCCTTATGTAGTCATTGGAGCTACTGGATTATGCCACGGCCATACCTGTTATTTCGTATAAAAGACATATGGAACCAGAAGAAGAATGCACAGTTTTCGTAGTATTTAGGAAGAGCCTAAAAAGACATGGTTTTAAACAACAATTAGTTCTTGGTATCCATGTAACTGTGAAAAATAGTCATTTCAGAGGGATTAAAATTCCTTCCTTTATTCACTTGTGTGTTCATCAAATAGTTGTAGTTATTAAAATGCAGCACTTCTAGTCAACATTATATTCAAGTCACCTAGGAGGAGACTTTAAGAGATTACCGTTCCTTTCTCTTGCCTTTTCCAGCAAAATTTTCAAGGAAATGTATTTTCTCTATGATAGATATTTATAAATTTAGACACTGGTATTTTAATCAGGTTTGGATAGCGCTAAACAGAATCTACTAAGGACTATGCCGATTTCTGCCCCAGTGTATCATCCATTTTTACAAAGAACAGCTACATTAGATAATTAACCACTATCGATAATGATGATAGAAATAGCTAAAATTTCCAAAAGGGCTTTCATCTCATGGGCCTGAAAATCACAAAGGCCAGATAAAACCAGCATCCCCACATTAGCGCTTCTGCTTAGAGACCACTGATTAAGAGAACTCAGACTGGCTCCATTACTCGAGGGGAACTTTCCAGGTCACCTGCTTTAACACATTTACCACTTCAAACTTAGTAAGTTCTCCCCAACAGGGAGCAAGCGGGGGATGAAGGAAATAAGCTTTCAATTGAGCAACACAGTTATGTGTTGGCAGTTCTGGTTGATGATGTTATAGGAAAATGAACTAGCAATTGAGGCTTAGAAGTTTACTATGTACAGAATACTGCCATATACAGAATAATCAGACATTTGCTAACTGGTCAACATAATTATACCCTCATGATAATGTACTGACAGTGGCAGACATTATATTTCATAAATATTGGATTAAATATACTATTTTAAATGAATTATACATCAATTACGAGGAAAGTTAAACCTCCCTCCCTTTAAAGTATTTTATAAGTTATGGGGAGAAATGTGTTTCAAAGATACAAAACAAAAATATGATCACTGCTATGTAGTAAGACATACATTGTTTTTAACATCCTGGTTTTTGTATTTTTTTCTTACTCGAAAATGAACACATGCAAATTGTATAGAATTTAGAAAACAACGAAAAAGGGTTTCCTTACATATTTTCTTATTTTAAAAAATTCTTTATAGTAATCTGACTTGTTTTCTTCCCCTCCCCGACTTGGGGTTGACATTGCCTGTCATCTCGCTTATTGGGAATTATAGTCAAGGAGATCCCAAATCAGAAGCATTCACAAGACTAGATGAGATGAACAGCATAGGTTGTTCTTGATTACTCACCGAAGAAGAGAAAAATTTCACTTTTACCTCATCATACAGAGGTGGGCACTTAGAGAGCAAGATTATTACTCTGTCTGTTTCAGCATCATGAAATATCTGGATGAACACACAGAATTCAGAATTATCAACCTGATAATGAGACAACAGTGAAGTTCATGTTCGCTTATTGCAGCTTCTAATATTTAATCAAGTACTCTTGGTCTCACAGCTCAGTGACTACATGTATAAATATTAATCTTTAAAGTTGCAATACTGTTGTTTACATTTTTAATAGGCCAATGTGGTTGAAGGTTACGGGGCAGCACTGTTGAAAAGTAAAGTATCCAGTTTCCCATTAGACTTCAACTATGTTAACAATACTGCTGAATGTCTATCATCTGATTTTCAAATACTGAGAATACATTAGAAGTTCAATTTTAAAGCTAGTATGCACATTCAAAAAGCAATGCCTAATGGGTCACATTTTACAAAAGATGTATTTGCTGATGGGATTATTGGCCTTGTCTGTAGCAGACAGCTGGATGGAAGGACCAAAATAGACCAAGTTTCTGGAATGAACGACTTGGACGCTATACTATTTCTTTGTTCCTGATACACCCTTGGGTGAGGGTGGCACCCACAGTGGGAAGGGTCTGTGCTTGGTCCTGTGAAAAAAAATACAAAAGGAGGCGCAGACTCCGATGATGCTTCCGGGAGTTAAGCATGCAAGGAACAATAGCAGAATGGCAGGCAATCACGTGTCAAGCTGGATGATAAAGACTGAGGGTGCCGTTATGGGCTCAGGGAGGTTAACACGAGGTGAAGAATGAGAGCGCTTCCCTGAGGAGGCAGACGCTGAGCTGGGCACAGAAGGATGTGTGTTGGTGAAGAGGAGCACCGAGGCAGGATCAAGATGGTGGAGGAGGAGGGTGCCCAGCTCACCAGCCCCCACGGACACACCAAAACTACAACTACCTATGGGACGACTCTATGAATGACCTGAAGACTAGCAGGACAACTCTGCTACAACTGAGGATATGAAGAGAAAACCACTCTGAGACAGGATGGCAGAGATGGGTGGTCTTAGAAGACCCGTACACCTGGCTTGACTACTACCCACAAGCGGGAGGAGGCTCACCAACGTGGAAGTTCTCCCTGTGGAAAGGAGGGGTTCGAGCCCCTCTCATCAGGCACCCCAGCTCTGGGGAAGATGAGCCCCCAGAGCATCTGGTTCCAAAGACCAGCAGGGCTTATATCCAGGAGAGCAGGAGGGCAGTGGGAAGTGAAACTCCTGCTCTTCTGACCAGAGACATATTAATAAGTCTTCTGCTACCCAGATGTTATTGATCAGAGATGTTTCAATATTCACTTACACGATAAATCACTGGCCACAGGCATTAGTTATCTGCAGAAATCCCCCAGTCGATAATGTGTTAAAGGCCATGAGCACAAACTCCCTCACAAGGAGCCCCAGTGCAGAGGCTGTACTTCGAAAGGTGCCCTGGCCAAATGTGAAGTACGTGTATAAGCTTCAGGGTGAGTGCCACAGGGGCAGAAGCTTCCCCTGGAGAACAAAGTGCTGGCAGGCATCATGTGAAAAATTCCCCCTCCGCCTAGCTGGCCCAGCGTGGCGGGTGCCACTTCAAACGTCTGCCATCTACCTGGCTAGCACCACGCGCCCCGCCCCAGTGTTCTCTTGCAGACCCGCCCTGCCCCACATGCTCACCCCAGTGGCCAGTCCTCCAAAGCACCTCCCACCCTAAGGGACCACGCTCATCCCATCATGACCGTATCTGCAACTGATGTGGCTGGGAGCCAAGCCAGCCGCACTGAGGCCCGCCCTGCCCACCAGTGAACCTGCAGCCAGCCCTCATAGGCAGCCAGCCTCGGGGCCAGCGCCATCCACTCGTGTGTCTGCAGCAACAGTGGCGCCACACAACAGGTGGGCACGTGCAGCCCACTAAAAACATCCCTGGCTCTGGTGACGAGCCGGGATTGCTCTTCTGGGTCCCATAGGAAACCTTCTACCTAAGGCCATTTCTTCAAAACCAGATGTCGGTGATCCACCTAACACATAGAAACAAACTCAGAGTCAGGGAAAATGAGGAGATGGGAATGTCCCAAATGAGAGAAAAAGACAAGACCTCAGAAAAAGAACCAACAAAATGGACATAAAGAGTCAACCTGATAAAGTATTCAAAGTCATGCCCGTAATGAAACTCAGACTTGGAATAAGAATGAACGCAGTAAGAACTTCAACAAAGGGATATTAAAAAGAGCCAATCAGAGCTAAATACAATCACTGGAAGTAGCAATACTTATATCAGACAAAATAGACTTTAAAACAAAGGCAGTAGAACAGCTATGTGTAAAAGAACATTTTCTAACACTCTGTACAAAAATAAACTCAAAATGGATTAAAATCTAAATGTAAGACCTGATACTATAAAACTCCTAGAGGAAAACACAGGTTGAACACTCTTTGATGTAAATTGCGGCAATAATTCTTTGGATTCCTTGGATCTATCTCTTAAAGGAAACAAGCAAAAAGAAATGAATGGGACCTAATTAAACATACATGCTGCTGCTAAGTCACTTCAGTTGTGTCCAACTCTGTGCAACCCCATAGATGGCAGCCCACCAGGCTCCTCTGTCCCTGGGATTCTCCAGGCAAGAACACTGTAGTGGGTTGCCATTTCCTTCTCCAATGCATGAAAGTGAAAAGTGAAAGTGAAGTCGCTCAGTCGTGTCCGACTCTTCGAGACCCCATGGACTGCAGCCTACCAGGCTCCTCCATCCGTGGGATTTTTCAGGCAAGAGCACTGGAGTGGGGTGCCATTGCCCTCTCCGAACATACATGCTCTTGCACAGCAAAGCACACTACCGAGAATATGGAGACAGCCAAAATGGAGGAAATATTTGCAAATGATTTGACTGATAAAGGGTTAATATCCAAAATATATAAGCAGCTCCTGCAACATTAAACAAAAACAAAAAACCAAAACAAGCAACCTAATTAAAAAGTGGGCAGAAGACCTGAATAGACATTTTTCCAGTGGACATCCAGATGACCAACAGGCACATGAAAAGATGTTCAACATTGTTAACTACCAGATAAATACAAACTAAAACCACAACGAGCTGTCATCTCAAGCCCATCAGAATGGCTGTCATCAAAATGACAAATAACAAATGTTGGTGAGGACGTGGAGAAAAGTGAAACTTCAAACACTGTTGGTGGAAAAGTAAATTGATGCAGCCACTGTGCAAACAGTATGGAGGTTTCTCAAAAAACCAAAAATATAAAACTATGACCCAGCAATCTACTTCTTGGGAAAAAAAAAACCCCATTAATTAAAAAAGATACATGCACCCCAATGTTCACAGCAGCATTATTTACAATTGCCAAGATATGGAAACAGGTGATTTTCATGGGCATTGAAATTTCAGAATCAGTGCCATGTCATACAATGACCAAGAAGAACAGGACATGGCTAAAAGTGACCAGAGGCATGAATTTAAAACTCTGATAGGTTTCTGGGAACATGCTTAGCATCTATGGAAAAGTGAAGGGCAAAGCACCACTCAGAACCAAAAGTATTCTGGAAAACACCCTGAAAACAATTTTGAACAATCAGTTTAACTCCTGACTCACATCCAAACCCAGGGACACCAAGTTGGATGGTAACCAGAAAGCAACATGGCCTTTTCCTGTGGTGATAAATGGTTTGGGGAGGTCAATGTGCTGACTTGAGATTTAAAACAAACACCAGACTTTTCAGTTCACATGCTTTCTCTTACCCTACAGTTTTTGGAAGCAGAACAGAAAAAGACAGTCTTTCGTTGCATTATTATTTGTACTTTTAGATCATGTCCATTGCCTTTTCCAACACCTGAATGAAATTAAAAATTTAGACCGGTTAGAGCAAAGATCAGAATGTCTAAAAATCAACAATATGGATTAGAAAGAGAAAAAATGAACCCAGCTAACAATGCGTTAATATTGGATCATTTGGATCTGGCCTGGATTTTGTCTTTGAAAGACAAAGCTTCAATCCAATTCTGCCCCTAAGGCAGAGTTTATAAGGCTGGAGGGAAAAAAACCCGAAAAACAAAAAGGACACAGTTCAGCTTCTAAGACTTAGAATCTTACTGCTCACCTATCTAGCAAAAAAAAAAAAAATTAGGGAATGGAACTTGAAACCTTTCTTACCAATGTGTAGCTTTCTTCAGACTTCCAATCATGATGTTTCTTAATAATAAATTAAAATTCCTCTTGCCTTAATTTAAGTCCAGTTTATATAAAACACAGGATAGCTGTATCCAAACATTCCTGCTGTGTTCACTATATATTTAGAGACAAATGGCTTTTTGCCCCGCTCTTGTTTTTTTTTCCAATTTAATTGACCCACTTATTTTAGTATTTCCTCAAAGAGTTGGTTTCTCAAGCCTCCAATTAACTTTTCTTGCTTTTGTTTCAATCCTGCATATTTCACTTAAAGAAGCACAGAACCAAAGGTACAGAACTAAAACAAATATTCTAACAGTCATTTATCGATCATTCTTGATTATTTTCTCATATTGTTTCATGTTCATTTAATGTTGTTCTCACTAACACTGAAATATTCATTTGTCATTAGGAGTCATGGCTTTGCCTCAGTTCTCTCTGTCATATCCAGTTGCAGAATTTGTTTCAACTAATATTAACTAGAATTCAGGAAATGCAGAGCTAAACGTTAAGACATTTATCAAGCGACAAGGGCATTGTTTTATGAGCTTGAATTCCCACACATTAAAAAGTTTAAAAATACTTTAAGTATATCACATGATTTAAAAATAAAATATAAAGAAGATGAAGAGTCTCCATTTCACCTATCACCCACCTGTTTAGTTTGCCGGCTCCAATAGATAACTATTAGTTTCTATTTTTATGTATAATCAAATATATTTTCTTCAAGTTTTATATGTTTTCTGCGTGTATATACGTACAGACAGGGCTTCCCCAATGGCTCAGCACATTAAAGAATCCAATGCAGGAGACACAGGAGATGTGGATTTGATCCCTGTGTTGGCAAGATCCCTGAGAGGAGGAAAAGGGCAACCTACTCAAGGATTCTTGCCTGAAAAATCCCGCAGAGGAGCCTGGTGGGCTACAGTCCAAAGTATCACAATGAGCTGGACATGACCGAGCAACTAAGCATCATGCATACAAACATAAATATATATATATACTGTTTTACAGAAATTGTTGCATACCATAGCACTGTCCTGTACTTGTACTTTTTTAACACATCAAAAATCTTATTTAACTTATTAAAAAAAGAAAACAGTCAAATGTTGTAGTTGGTTCAATGTACTGCATTCGCGGGCAGATAAGGAATGATGAAATTAATTTACAAATAGAATCAAAACAGGTCAATAAGCAATTTCATTCTACTAGACACAACTAATTTGCATTTCTATTCCCAAAATAATTTGCATTATTATCAGTTTTCTATGACTTAGAGTTGTAAAATAGCTTAAAGACCATGAGCGGTGAAGACAACCTTGAGAAGACACAACCCTGGAGAAGATACCCTCTGTCACTTTTTCCTGACAATCTCCCCACTCTCTCTCTGTTATGATCATAATCTCAAAGGAAGATTATTCTTTAGAGTTTTTACAGGATTTTTTTCCTTGTTCTTTCATTTGATACTCCTCTACCTCCTCATTGTGTTTAACTTGCTCTGTCTCTATGAAATCAGGTGAATCAGTTACCTATCCTGGTCTTGAAGGCATGTCCTTGTGTGGAAGCATCCCTACCCAGTCTAGGTGTGCCCAGTGGCTTTGGTGGGACAGCTGGACCCGAAGCAAGTGTGGGTCCCATCTCCCCCTGAGATGCTCTGGGAGTCACCACCTTGGTGGGAGGTGGGGCTGGAGATGGAGAGGCTACAGCCAGAGCCAGGCGCGACCCTGTGTGTGTGTGAATGAGTGAGATGGCAGTCTTCGCCTTGGTTTGGGACACATCAGGGGCTCAAGGGTGCATGCATGCTAAGTCTCTTCAGTCGTGTCCAACTCCTTGCGACTCCATGGACTGTAGTCCATCAGGCTCCTCTGTCCATGGGATTCTCCAGGCCAGAACACGGGAATGGGTTGTTTCCCTTCTCCAGGGGATCTTCCCAACCCAGGGATCAAACCCATGTCTCTCATGTCTCCTGCACTGGA
Source organism: Bos javanicus (assembly GCF_032452875.1). Taxonomy (NCBI): domain Eukaryota; kingdom Metazoa; phylum Chordata; class Mammalia; order Artiodactyla; family Bovidae; genus Bos; species Bos javanicus. The sequence goes on along the minus strand of NC_083879.1, from coordinate 21,809,530 downwards.
GGAGTTCTTTACCACTAGTGCCCCACGGCTGGGGGCCACAATTCTACGCTGGTTTCACCTTTTTTCCCTGGTGAGAGGCTGGGTTGGGCTAGAGAGGTTGGTGCCTCACTTCTGGGCTGGTTTCCCTCTCACCAGCAATGTCAGTCACTGCCCTGGAGTAGCTTTGCTCCTCCTAAATGTGGGTAGCAACAGAGTACTGGCCAAGGTTGCCTTCTCCCTGGTCAGAGTTTTCAGGCTGCTGCCTCGGTTGGGATGGTGTATTAGCCACCACTTTGCTCTTTAAGAGCAGGGGTCTCAGTGTTTCATTCACAGCCTCCCCTCAGCCCCTCTGGCTTTCAGGCCTACTAAGGGGATACAAAAGTGTGACTGACACTTAGCTAATAGAGAATCAGACGCATCTAAGCGTTCCAGCATCATCTGTGTTCTGGTATGTGAGTTACCTCTGTACTAACATTTTCAATTCCAGAGACCACAGTGATCTGTTATTTTCAAGCTATACCATTCCACAAACAGATGCAGGATGACTGTGTGGAATGATGTGGTGAGTCAGTCAATTTGAAGCTGACAGAATGTCATTAGCGTTGCTTTAATAGGATTTAGTAGTTTTTTAAAAATCTGATTCCCAGGTAATGACTAAAGATAATTAAGTTAGTATTGAATTTTGCATAGAATGGTAAATTGCAAATCAATAAAACCACTAATAAAAATAAAATATTAAAAAAAAAATCCCAACCAGCCAAGGGGACCCATTTTCCTGGTGTCAGACCATGACCTGGGGTGCAGCTCAAATCCCTCACTCCTCCAGGAGAATCCCCAAGCCCATGACACCAGCCCCCTCCTCTTCTGGGTCTCCCACCAAGGGTGCAGGTCTCAATCAGATTGCTTCTCCTCCCTTCCTGCCAGACTCCAGAATTGTTTTCTTTACAGACTTGGCTGTAGAAGAGCTTATCTACCCCGGTTGCTCCACAAGGAGTTGTATTTTTGACGTGTTCTTGGCGGGGAGTGGGGGCAGGTAAACTCAGCACCCTCCTACTCTGCCATCTTGATCTCCCTCAAAGGAAAGAATTCTTATTCCAAATGAGGGCTGGTGTCCCCGGGTCTGGCCTGCTTATTTACGTGGGCACAGCAAGAATTTTAGCATGCCAGGCATGCCTTAAGTCAGCACTGCCAACCAAGTCCCACACTATAAGAACAGCTGTAAAGGGCACAAGCTTCTGTCTGGAAGCCTCTGTGAGGGGTCTCAAAGTAGACTTTTAAAATCCACTACTTTATGTTAGCCTGAGAAGTAAAGTGAAAGTCGCTTAGTCTTGCCCAACTCTTTGTGACCCCATGGACCATATAGGCCATGGAATTCTCCGGGCCAGAACACTGGAGTGGGTAGCTTTTCCCTTCTTCAGGGAATCTTCCCAACCCAGGGATCGAACCCAGGTCTCTGTATGGCATGCAGATTCTTTACCACTGAGCCACCTGGGAAGCCCTAGATGAGGAAACTAAACCCATAAATCTCTCTACCAGTTTTTGCCCTGCAGTGCTTATATATCTGCATTAGTTCCAGATCTACACTTGACAGTTTTAACAGTATCTCCACAGAGGTTAAGTAAAACTCAAAATATTAAGAGCCGTCCACAGTCTTAGGATATGATATCAGACTGAGACAATCTATGAAATGCTAGAACTTATTAAAACCATTTTCAAGCTTAGCATTTTGAGAAATGATTCCTCTTCTCTGGTTCATGTTCGAGCAATGCATCAAAACTCCATCAGACTAACACCTATTTGCCTCTTTGGAATAGCTTCATACTCACAGAGGTGTGTATAGATACTGTTACAGGCAAACCTCAGGGATACTGTGGGTTTGTTTCCAGACCACTACAACAAAGTGAATATTGCAATAAAGCAAGTCACGTGAATTTTTTTTTGTTTCCCAGTGTATATAAAAATGTATATTTACACTGTACTGTAGTCTATTTATGTCTAAAAAAAACTACATTCATTAAAAAAAGACTTGATTGCCAAATTGCTAAAAAATGGTAACCAGCATCTGACAATGCAGAATTGTCACAAACCTTTAATTTGTAAAAAAAAAAAAAAAAAAAAAAGGCACCATCTGTGAAGTGTGATAAAGGAAAGCACAATAAAATGAGGTCTTCCCGGATTCTCATTATGAACCAAGAGGGCCCTGAGGGAGACGAGACATGCAGGTACAAACCAGGCTCTCACGCCGCCAACTTGGTTTTACGGCTGAGTTTAAAATTCCGAGAGAAAGCAATTGCTCCACCAGCCCCTGGGTTGCCTCTCACACTGCAGAGGACAGCAGTGTGGCTCTTTCTGCAGGGAACGATGGGGAGTGAGCCACCCCTGTCCCCTCCTGCCCGCAAGCCTGGCTTTACCCCAGGGAGGTCTGAGGGCAGCTGGCATTCCGAGTGAGACTCCACTCCAACCCTGTCCCTCATTCATCACACACACATGAGATGGTCAGAATGGACCTGTAAAGAACTCTGTAGCCCACAGAGCCTCCTCACAAACAGTTACTCCTTTATACACAGAGGCAGGCTTGTGCTGGAACAGGCTGGGTTTCCAAGGTCTGCCTGTGCAGTGCTTGTTTGGAAATCTAGACCAAAATTGCCCACAGAACCCCTGCTGCTGGGTTGAAGTTTGTTTCCAGAAGCCAGAAACCCACGTGACCTGCTTGTGGTTGGCCCTCACAGCTCCTCACCACCATTAGGAGGTGGTGGTGGTGACGCAGGGGTGTGTGGGTAGGGAGGGAGGAATATATAAATAATCTGAGAAAAAGCTTTTTCTATTTAAATAATTGTAATTTTTTTAACTATACAATTTTTACATATATTTTGAAGGAGTCTCTTATTTCTGAAGAATTGGATTAAGCATTAAAAAAATGTCTAGAGAGTATTTTAGTGAAGTGTTAGTCACTCGGTCATGTCCAACTCTTTGTGACCCCATGGACTGTAGCCCATCAGGCTCCTCTGTCCATGGGGTTTTCCACGCAAGAATACTGAAGTGGATTGCCATTTCCTCTTCCAGAGGATCTTCCCAACCCAGGGATCAAACCTGGGTCTCTTGCACTGCAGGCAGATACTTTACCATCTGAGCGTCCAAGGAAGCCCTGATACTGGGGGAAATTGCAGGCAAAAGGAGAAGAGTGTGGCAGAGGATGAGATGGTTGGATAGCATCATCAACTCAATGGGCATGAATTTGAGTGAACTCTGGGAGATAGTGAAGGACAGGGGAGCCCAACGTGCTGCAGTCTATGAGGTTGCAAAGACTTGGACATGACACAGAGACTGAACAGCAACAACAGAGAGGATTTTGTGTGACTCCTCAGAGGACTAAAAACACTGGGCTGTCTGAGTGGAGACTAGCACCCTAGCCCCACACCACCCGGAAGAGTCTAGCACCACTGGGTGCTCAAGCTGGTGATGCTTTCAGGGATCAGAGCCAGAAACGTCCCCTCCTGTCACACCTCTGGCAGTGGGGGAGCCCCATCCCTTCCACTGAGGGGTCCCTGTCTCCTGCCTCCCTGAGACTGAGCAGTGCAGGGAAGCCAGGCAGGTGAGAGAGAAATAAAACACGGGGCTTGACCTCTATTCCTCTCGCCCTCCTTCAAGTCCCAGAGATGAATGATCTGACCAGTCTCCCAGGGCGATGGCAGGTCCATGTCTTTCTCCTTACATTTTTAAAAGGATTTTTACTCCCAGTGAGAACTGGTAAGAGCTAGGGTACTGAGAGACAGGCCCCCAGAGACCAGGTGTGTCCCAACCCTTTTCTGTGTTCCCGTAGGTTCAGGGAAGGAAGACCCAAGTGCTGTCCCCGCAGGAAACTTTCCAACACTGCCGTCAGCTCTCCATTCATGTACATTCCTCTCCTTTGTTTACCACTCATGGGCTCCAGAGAAACACAAGCTGGGGGCCTGACCCAAAGTAGTTCTTGGGAGTTATTTGTGAAAAAAGAATTGTGGCAACAAAATGCATCTGCTGTTCAGGTATTTAAGACATCCTGATGGAGTTTCTGGGGAGAGAGGGCTATAGGAGAGGAGGGTGGGTAAAGGGAGAACTTTTGATGGTAAGCAGAAAATCAAAGAAAACCAGGTGATGAGAAAAAAAAAAAAAGGATCTCTGAACAGAAAAGGAGAGAACGATCCAGGGATGTCTCTGCCAAGACAAACCCTGAGCCAGAGATGAGGTATGAGAAAGAAGTGGTCTCCAGCCTCATGGGCCCATACTCCCTTTAATCTCAGAGGTCCTACTCTGAAAAGGACACCCTAGGCTGAGCCCAGAGCCGCAATGAGAATAGGAGAAAGGGAAGGGGGTGGATGGAGCCCCTCAAGCTGGGAAAGGAAAGGAGAGGACATTTGAGTGGTGGTAATGTGGCCACAGGGCTTCCCAGGTGGCTCAAGGGTAAAGAACCTTCCTGCCAATGCAGAAGACATGAGTTTGATCCCTGGGTTAGGAAGATCCCCTGGAGAAGGAAATGGCAACCCACTCCAGTATTCTTGCCTGGGAAATCCCACGGACAGAGGAGCCTGGCAGGCTACAGTCCATGGGGCCACAAAAGAGTCAGACATGACTCAGCAACTGAACGATAGCGACAAGGTGGCCGTAACAGTAAAGGGCTAACGGGCAATTCCAGGGGGAGGAACCTGTACCTGAGGCTCCACTAACAGCTATCAGTTGGGACTGCCTGTGTATATAACGGTGAGAAAACCCTCCCAAATAATAAGAACACTGGCCCTCCTGCCCATTTCTCCAATTATACATAGAGCACTTACCATGAATTGAATAAATCACGAATTTTTTGATCGTGAGTTTTTTTATTGGAGGAAGAGTCAAATTGTAGATATTTTTCACCATTGCAAAATATCCAACGAATCTATTCTGCAAAACAACAGAGGTCTCAATTTCAATGCAGGTGAAAATTCTAAAGTCAGTATCCCCGATTTTTTTAAGGAAAGTAATGGATGAAGGAAACATTGACTGTGGTCCATTAGATAAGGCACTGTTGTCTCACCGACCTTAGGGGGGAAAATACTGAGCTAAAAGCAATGGGGAAGGAACAAGAAAGGGGCCCAGTGTCCTGAGAGGCAGCTGGGACCAAGAGCAACTAACCAGAACCAACAAAATAGCTATGACAGCATCACAGCAAGATGCAATTAACCGCAAATGTAAGAGACCGGTAGAGGGTAGGAGCTTTGTGGTGGCTGAGTTAAAGGAAGGTTTGTGCTTTGCAGGGAGAAGGAGTAGCTCTTCGGATAAGAGAAGGGAAGATGTAAAGACTCAGGGGGAGACCCCCCCAGACCAGCAGCACATACGCATTCTTCTCTAGTCCCAGTCAGCAAGCAGTTCCCCACTGTCCATTTCCCCAATCTCATTTTTGCAGCAAAGCCCTGTGGATTCTCTTAGCCTAGTACTCCTCCTATGGCAAGTTGCTCACAAGGGCTCTGCTTGAACTTTTCTTCTAGAAGTTGAAAAGTTCTGTATGGAGTCAGCTGGACTGAAAAGTTCACAGGCTCTTCCCCACTCATTGGGAAATATTAGTAAAATTAACCACCATGCTCTTCTTTGGAAAGGGCCAGTCAAGCTCTTTAGTCAGGGACAGATGAAATGTGTGTAATGCATGGAATGACGCACAAAGCAGGGCCAGGAGGGGATGGTGTCTGAGAACTACCGCCACACACACGCCTGAGAGCCACAACTACTGAACCCCAAGGGCCTAGAGCCTGTGCTTTGCAATAAAATAAACCATCACAGTAAGAAGCCCATGCAATGCAGCTAGAGAAAGTCTGCACGTAGCAACGACCTAGCACAGCCAAAAATTATTTAAAAAAAAAAGAAAACCAAACCAGGAAATAGGTGCCAGTCTTAATCTAATTACCCAGAGTGACCCCTTTTAAAGAAAGAACACTTACCTGAGAAGGAGTCTCTATTCCCTGAAATTTACTGCTAGTGGATTTATCTGTTCGCCGTTCTCCAAAATAATACAGGCTGTCCTATAAAAGAGGGGACAGTCCAGTCATGGGTCATCTGCGCTTTCCTTTTCTGTAGAAGGCATTAGAAAGTTTCTAAGGACATGTGATTTCCTAAGGTCAGCAGTCTCCCAGCAGAGGCCACCCAAAATAACAGAACTAAGAAAGACACATCAAGGCCTACTCTCATTCAAAGATTCATAAAGACAGGGAATTTTAGAGCTGGAAAACTTCAGAGATAATCTGGTCCTTCTTCCTTTCTTACTCTTTTACAACGAAAAGACTAGGACCAAAAGAAAATCAAGTGACCTGCGTGGAGATGTATGTAACTGGTGAGTCAAAGACAGCACAGGCCTGAACACTGGCCTCTGGCTCTATCCAGGGCTTCAGACCAATGGCTTTCAAACTCTTTTTTCTTTTTTCGGCTGTGCACCATGTGGGATCTTAGTTCCCTGACCAGGGATTGAACCTGTGCTGTCTGTGTTGGAAGTGCGGCATCTTAAGGAAAGTCCTCAGACTTTTCACTTTCAAAGCTACAATCCACATCCATAAGCCTGGGAGATGCACACACACTCTCTCTCATGAACACACGACTGAAACAAAAGCTTCACAAAACAATACTCACCTTTTCTAATCTATCCCATCTTATAGGTAGATTTGGTTGCAAGTCACAACCCAATGAGTTGATTTCACAACTCACTGATAAACTCTGACCCACAGTGTGGAAAACACTGTCCTAAAGCATCCATCATCCTAACCTGTGCATCTCAAATTAGAAGCAAAGAGGAGGGTGGAATCAGAGCCCTGAACCCAGCGCATAACCCTCAGCTTCTCTTTTCTGCGCAGCAGACTAAAAGAGGCCCAGAGATGCTGGGAGCATGCCCTTCTCCGTAAGATCACGGCAGAAAAGAGAATGAGAACCCTGCTTTAAGACACAGCAGCAGCCCATCCTATCTTCTCAGAAATTCCCAGAGGGCACAGACCCCACAGCTATTGATTGTGCAAAGATAGTAATGTCCAGGGGAGCTTTTGTTCTGGATTGGAAAATGATGACTTTTACCTACTGAGCACTACCAAGGATGTTCAAGGTCCTTTAGAAAATTTCCCTAACCCATCTTCTTATTTTCATGAGGAAAGCAGAAAGCCAGGAGTTGGTGGGATTCTATCAGAGCAGGGCTGGGTCTGGGGGTGGCAAGTCAAGTTTCTGGATTGCTGAGGTTTTTTGTACTTGCATAACTCAACCTTACTCACTTCACATTAACCCTTCTTCTACTGTGTCCTGTCTTTAATCAAAATATTAACATTGTACTCATGATGAATGTGGGTGCATTAATTTTGATTTTTTGAAAAATATTGCATTAGAAGATTATTGATCCTAATTACTGAGATTTTTGGCATTCCCTTAAATTTTGTGCCCAGGGTGAGCATCTCAGCAACTTTACCCTCATCCCAGGCCAGAGGAAGAGGCACTGAGGTCAGTTACCAACCAGTGCCAATTAAACAAGAAAGTATCCAAGCCAGGTGTTCTAAAACCACCTCTCCAATAATTCCATGAAATACAATGAACAATGACTCAATGGACATGAGTTTGAGCAAACTCCGGGAGATAGTGAGGGACAGTGAAGACTGGCGTGATGCAGTTCATGGGGTTGCAAAGAGTCATATACAACATAGCGACTGAACAACACACACACCCATGACTTAAGGAATCATCCTAACATCCTACCCATGAGCTATTAAAGCTAGCAAACTCAATAAGCCTACGACAGAGTTTATAGGAGCATCTTTCATACCTCCGCAGTGGCAAATATCTCACTGGCAAGAAGGTAGGCACAGACCATAGTTCCAGTTCTTCCTAGAAAAGAAGTTAGTCCATGAACCGTTGTTCCTGAGGGCACTTGATATAAAACTACTCTGCAAAGTATTTAAAGAGCTCATTGTGGATTGATTTTCTTTCATGCCAAAAGTACAGGTTCAAAATATTTCAATTCAGAGATAGCCAAAGCCGGTACACTGCTTGTTCTGAAGGTCTGCCTAGAGTTCTGTGTTAACTGTGTGCACACATGTGTACGTGTATGCTGTTCTTGAATCACGACCCCTGGGGACTGCAGTAACAGGCTCTGCTCTAGGACTCTAAAGCTAAAGTGATGCTCACCGATTAAGAGCTAATTATACACCCTGTTTCTCTACTAATATAAATAAAAGAAGCTATTTAAAAAAAAAAGATGGACAGAACACAAACCACCACCTAGCATTTGCAATACCCATTCCTTCTATTTATTTATCTAGTTATTGTGTTGTAAAGTATACATTAAAATAGGAAGAACAGCGTAATAAGCCTGCATACACCCATGCCCCAGATTCCATAACTATTGATTGTTTTACTTGTTTCTTTTCTTCCCTCATCCTTCTCCCCCTCCTTCTTTCTATGCCCTTCCTGTAGCATCTTACTTTATTATTAATTAATTTTTATTGGCATATAGTTGCTTTACAATGTAGTGTTAGCTTCTACTGCCCAGCAAAGTGAATCAGCGAAATGTACACATATATCCCCCCCTTTGGATTTCCGTCCCATTTAGGTCATCACAGAGCATTAGAGAGAGTTGCTTGTGCTATGTAGTAGGTTCCCATCAGTTGTCTATTTTACACATAGTATCAATACTGTGTATATGTCAATCCCAATCTCCCAATTCCTCCCAATTCTACCCACCCTTACCCACCTTGTATCCACACATTTATTCTCTAGGTCCGTGCCTCTATTTTTGCTTTGCAAATAACTTCATCTATACCATTTCTAGATTCCACATATATGCTCTCACCCCCGTAGCGTTTTAAAGAAAACTTGATTTCATGTCATTTCAAGCTCAAAGTCTCATGCTTTTTTCCTAATTTATATTTTTGTCCAGGCACACAAAGTGTGAGTTAAAAAGTACATTGCTTCTATTATTTCTACAATGACCTATGACTTTGTCTTAGCTAGCGTACGCTGAACTTGTTTTATGTAATTCCAAACTTAACCTTTTACTTTGAGATAGACTTTATTTTCTATTCTGTCCTTCAAAAAAATGAATGTTTAAATTTATTTTTCAATCCATAGTTTGAAAAACACTACTCTAAGCCAATAACTTCCAAAGAAGGCTACTGACCATTAACAACCTGGCTGTCTCTAGGTTAACACTGCACATTTGTTGGACATCTATGAGTCTCCACAGCCCTTATATATTCCCATTTGAAAAAAAAAAACAAAACAACTTTTGTAGATCCATGTCCCGGTGGCTGTGGATAAGCACACACACGCTGCCATAGACAGAGTAGCCGCCCTCTTATCCAGTCAACTCAGGTATGCAAGGAATCATTAAAATGGTTTACATTTGTTTTCAGTATTTTAACTTAAAACACAGGTGTATATTCACTCACTAAGCTTTTGCTATTGGACAAAAGTTTTAAGTATGATGAAAAGAATCTACCAAAATATGTACCAGGTTTATCATATTAATGATGAAATGATGATAACATTCCTTCTAAAGCCAGGAACTAAACAAAATGTCCACTATTGGCTGTTTCTCTTTAACACTGAACTACATGGCTTAGCCAGTGTTGTAAGAAAAAAAAACAAACTGTATATGGATTTAAAAAAAGGGAACAAACTACTTGAAGACTAGAAAAATCCAGGTAACTCTACAGGCTAACTCCTAAAACTGATGACAAGAGTTCAGGAAGATACAAGGTCAATACTAAAAGAACAAACAAACAAAAACCCCCAACAAACTCATGGCTAAATAAAGGATGTAGGTTGAAATCTTTAGAGTAATTACTAAGGAATATAAAAAGGAATATAAAATGACTTCCAAGCAAATGGTGGGGGTGGAAAGAAGCAAAAAATTCAATCAAAATATCAGTATAGAATATGTGAATAAAACAATGAACAGACAACCTAATGGGTACATATAGAACCCTGAACAGTGCATAATACACTTATTTTTCAAGTGCAGAGAAAACATTTGATAAAATTGACCAAATTCTGGGCCATAAAGCAGGTTTTAGAAAAGGCAGAGGAACCAGAGATCAAATTGCCAACATCCGCTGGATCATCGAAAAAGCAAGAGAGTTCCAGAAAAACATCTATTTGTTTTATTGACTATGCCAAAGCCTTTGACCGTGTGGATCACAATAAACTGTAGAAAATTCTGAAAGAGATGGGAATACCACACCACCTGACCTGCCTATTGAGAAATCTGTATGCAGGTCAGGAAGCAACAGTTAGAACTGGATATGGAATAAGACACTGGTTCCAAATAGGAAAAGGAGTACGTCAAGGCTATATATTGTCACCCTGCTTATTTAAGTTATATGCAGAGTACATCATGAGAAATGCTGGGCTGGAGGAAGCACAAGCTGGAATCAAGATTGCCAGGAGAAATATCAAAAACCTCAGATATGAAGATGACACCACCCTTACGGCAGAAAGTGAAGAGGAACTAAAGAGCCTCTTGATGAAAGTGAAAGAAGAGAGTGAAAAAGTTGGCTTAAAGCTCAACATTCACACCCTCTCCAGCATTTATTATTTGTAGACTTTTGGATCGCAGCCATTCTGACTGGTGTGAAATGGTATCTCATAGTGGTTTTGATTTGCATTTCTCTGATAATGAGTGATGTTGAGCATCTTTTCATGTGTTTGTTAGCCATCTGTATGTCTTCTTTGGAGAAATGTCTATTTAGATCTTTGGCCCATTTTTTGATTGGGTCATTTATTTTTCTGGAGTTGAGCTGTAGGAGTTGCTTGTATATTTTTGAGATTAGTTGTTTGTCGGTTGCTTCATTTGCTATTATTTTCTCCCATTCTGAAGGCTGTCTTTTCACCTTGCTAATAGTTTCCTTTGATGTGCAGAAGCTTTTAAGTTTAATTAGGTCCCATTTGTTTATTTTTGCTTTTATTTCCAATATTCTGGGAGGTGGGTCATAGAGGATCCTGCTGTGATGTATGTCAGAGAGTGTTTTGCCTATGTTCTCCTCTAGGAGTTTTATAGTTTCTGGTCTTACGTTGAGATCTTTAATCCATTTTGAGTTTATTTTTGTATATGGTGTTAGAAAGTGTTCTAGTTTCATTCTTTTACAAGTGGTTGACCAGATTTCCCAGCACCACTTGTTAAAGAGATTGTCTTTAATCCATTGTATATTCTTGCCTCCTTTGTCAAAGATAAGGTGTCCATATGTGCGTGGATTTATCTCTGGGCTTTCTATTTTGTTCCATTGATCTATATTTCTGTCTTTGTGCCAGTACCATACTGTCTTGATAACTGTGGCTTTGTAGTAGAGCCTGAAGTCAGGTAGGTTGATTCCTCCAGTTCCATTTTTCTTTCTCAAGATCGCTTTGGCTATTCGAGGTTTCTTGTATTTCCATACAAATTGTGAAATTATTTGTTCTAGCTCTGTGAAGAATATTGTTGGTAGCTTGATAGGGATTGCATTGAATCTATAAATTGCTTTGGATTGCTATAAATTGCATTAGATTGCATTGAATCTATAAATTGCTGTGGAGAAAAGGGAACCCTCTTACACTGTTGGTGGGAATGCAAACTAGTACAGCCACTATGGAGAACAGTGTGGAGATTCCTTAAAAAACTGGAAATAGAACTGCCTTATGATCCAGCAATCCCACTGCTGGGCATACACACTGAGGAAACCAGAAGGGAAAGAGACACGTATACCCCAATGTTCATCGCACACTGTTTATAATAGCCAGGACATGGAAGCAACCTAGATGTCCATCAGCAGATGAATGGATGAGAAAGCTGTGGTACATATACACAATGGAGTATTACTCAGCCATTAAAAAGAATACATTTGAATCAGTTCTAATGAGGTGGATGAAACTGGAGCCTATTATACAGAGTGAAGTAAGCCAGAAGGAAAAACACCAATACAGTATACTAACGCATATATATGGAATTTAGAAAGATGGTAACGACAACCCTGTATATGAGACAGCAAAAGAGACACTGATGTATAGAACAGGCTTATGGACTCTGTGGGAGAGGGAGAGGGTGGGAAGATTTGGGAGAATGGCATTGAAACATGTGAAATGTCATGTATGAAACGAGATGCCAGTCCAGGTTCAATGCACGATGCTGGATCCTTGGGGCTGGTGCACTGGGACGACCCAGAGGGATGGTATGGGGAGGGAGGAGGGAGGAGGGTTCAGGATGGGGAACACATGAGAAATAAAGGAATAAAAAATTAAAAAAAAAAAAAATCTCAACATTCAGAAAACTAAGATCATGGCATCCGGTCCCATCACTTCATGGGAAATAGATGGGGAAACAGTGGAAACAGTGTCAGACTTTATTTTTCTGGGCTCCAAATCACTGCAGATGGTGATTGCAGCCATGAAATTAAAGATGCTTACTCCTTGGAAGGAAAGTTATGACCAACCTAGACAGCATATTAAAAAGCAGAGACATCACTTTGTCAACAAAGGTCCGTCTAGTCAAGGCTATGGTTTTTCCAGTGGTCATGTATGGATGTGAGAGTTGGACTATAAAGAAAGCTGAACACCAAAGAATTGATGCTTTTGAACTGAGGTTGGACTGTTGAACTCCTTGGACTGCAAGGAGATCCAACCAGTCCATCCTAAAGGAGATCAGTCCTGAGTGTTCATTGGAAGGACTGATGTTGAAGCTGAAACTCCAATACTTTGGCCACCTGATGCGAAGAGTTGACTCATTGGAAAAGACCCTGATGCTGGGAAAGATTGAGGGCAGAGGAGAAGGGGACGACACCGGATGACTGACACAGGCATCACCGACTCAATGGACATAGGTTTGGGTGGACTCTGGGAGTTGGTAATGGACAGGGAGGCCTGGCATGCTGCCGTTCATGGGGTCGCAAAGAGTCAGACGCGACTGAGCAACTGAACTGAACTGAAACAAATTTCAAAGAAAAAGAATACATATGTTCTCTGACCACAATGACATACAACCAGAAATCAGTAACTAGAAGACAATTACAAAATCCTCATGTTTGAAAATATAGTATATTTCTATATAACCCATGAGGCTAAGAAACAAACACAATGGAAATTAGAAAATATTCTGAACTAAATAATAATGAACACATACAAAAACTTGTGTGATGAAGCTTCACTAAAATCTTTCATTAATTCTGTTAACTTATCTGTAAATTCTTTCACATTTTATTGCACAAGATTATATTGTATGAAAATAAGGAACTATATTTTTTCCTTTTCAATCCTTTCTTTCCTTAGCACTGGCTAGAACCTTTGATGTGGCGTTGAATTAGTAGTGATGATCATAGGCACCCTTGTTCTCCTACTCTCAAAGGAAAAGCTTTCAATAGCTCACCAATTACTTTAGCGGGTATGTGGTTTTTATCACATTAAGACACTCCTTTAATTTGTTAAGAGTTTTTATAACGAATGAATGTTGAATTTTATCAGAAACTTTTTCTGTATCTTTAAAATAATATGATTTTTTAGCTTTATTAATCTGGTTGATTACATGGATTGATAGTAAACTAACCTTGAATTCCTGGAATAGACACAATTTTGTTGTGCTGTAGTATTTTTTAATAAATTGCTGGTTTCTTAATATTTTCTTAAGAATTTTTCTATCCATGTCATGGGTAAGAACAGCTTTTAGTTTTCAAACTTTGGCTTCATAAACTAAAATTAAGTTGCACTTACTCTTTTTTTAAGTCTTTGGATGAATTTGTGTAAGTTGACTTCGTTCCTCTCTCTTCCCTTCTTTCCTCTCCTTCCTCTTTCCTTCTCTTCCTGCAGTCTTTTTATTTTTTAATCTACTGTATTTTTTAATTGGAGGAAAATTGCTTTACAGTGTTGTACTGGTTTCTGTAGTGCAACAACCCAAATCAGCCATAATTATACATTCTTCCTTTAGTCTTGAAGCTAGTTTTTTAAAATGTCAACAGTGATTATTACTGGTTCATAGCAGGACATATCTTGTTGATGTCCCTTATTAAAATTTTCAAATTTCTTTAGAAAAAGAGAAATAAAAAGAACGTTTTTACCTTTGCCTCCCTTACAGTGAACCACTATGATATTGTCCTTGTCTTGAGCCATCCACTCTTTCACTTCCATGGAGAACGCCAGCATCTCACTGATTTCAAATGAAATATTTTGGGTTCAATTAAAATACTTCCAAAGAAAACCAAGCCCTATGTATTTGACCCTCTTCTGTTAGTCAATTTGGCGTCAAACATACCTCAGAGAGGGGACGTTGTGATCATCAATCAAGTATCGATGGACCCTATGATGGAAGTACTTAGGATCATAAGCTCTTTCACCTGAAATAAATGATGCATAGTCATATCACTAACTGTAATTACCATAGCAATGAGCAAGGTGTGAATAAGTTATACTTTTTAGAGACTCCTTATCTACTTTTAAAAAGAACTTTCTGACTGGCTCCTGCTGCTCCAAAAGGGTCTCAGAAACATAAGTATAGTAGTGCTTTCTCCATCTTGAGTAACATAAGCCCAAATTATTTGGTTTGCTTTACTTTTAATTTTCTTTTTAAAAGCACCTTTTTATTTTGTATTGTGGTATAGCCAATTAACAATCCTCTGATAGTTTCAGGTGAATAGGGAAGGGACCCAGCCATACATACACATGTATCCATTCTCCCCCAAACTCCCCTCTATCCAGGCTGCTGTATAATGTTGAGCAGAGTTCCATGTTCTATATAGGTCCTTCTTACTTGTAATTTTCTAGCAGGCTACTCATTACTTTATCATAGGGTTACACAGAGCAGAAGCAAATGTGGCCACCAGAATAAACATTTGCCTCCTGAAAAATATCCATTTACTATATAGGAAGAGGCGAAACTGGGATATAATCTGTTTTCTACAAGAATTTGGATTTATTTTTTCCCATGCAGGGCCCTGGTCTCCTCATATCTCATCCCTAGTGGGTTAGAGCATGCATTTGTTGAATTGTCTTCCAAACACAAGCTGGCAGGAAAAACAGAAAAACTTTCCTAAACCACAAGAGCTGACTCTTTCTAAAATGTCCCTGCCTCCAGTCTCCTGCCTCCCTCACAGGGTACGTTGTGCTGTTGAGCTTTCTTTTCCTACCAAATAGGGCCAGCATAAGATGGAGATTTTTTAAATTCACTTCCTACCACCAAATACTTATGATTAAATGAAATGTAAAAACTAAATAATCTTGCACGCAGTGACCTATTTTCTATCATAGGAGCAAAACATGGAGTCATGTACATACTGCAGAGATTGTAAACTTGATAGTGGTTTGGGTGCTTGGTATCCAGGAACCGCACAACTTCCTAAAAAAGATGGACACACATCTTATATATGCCCATGGTGCACCAACATAAACCCTTCCCTACCACTAACCTAGAGTGATTATTACCTTTTATTCACTTGTCCCTCACTTAGCACCTTTCAGGGAAGATTCAATGAATAAAATGCATTCCAAGTTATACCTAAACCCTTTGTGAGTTTTCAAATAGCCCACAAAGTTGTACTTTTATACTCACATTAGCCTTTATTATAAATACACATTGTTTAAAGCTACCAGATAAGGAAATTAGATGGTTAATGAGCTTTAAGGAATTGTAATTTGTTCTAAACTTTGTAAGTAAGTGAAGTCACTCAGTAGTGTCTGACTCTTTGCAAACCCGTGGACTGTATGTAGCCCACCAGGCTCCTCTGTCCATGGGATTCTCCAGGCAAGAGTACTAGAGTGGGGTGCCATTTCCTTCTCCAGAGGATCTTCCCGACCCAGGGATCAAACCTGCATTGCAGGCAGATGCTTTAACCTCCAAGCCACCAGGTACGCCTAAACTTTGTACAGAACCACAAAAGATCCTAAAAAGCCAATCGTCAGGAAGAAGAACAAAGCTAGAGCTTTATTGCTCGCTGATTTTATCATGCTTCCCGATTTTAGACTATTAATACAAAGTTGTAGTCATCAGAACAGTGTGGTACTGGCACAAAAACAGACAATAGATCAGTGGAACAGATGAGGGCCCAGAAATAAATCCACACATATATGGATAACTATGCAACTTAAAAACAAAGAAAACCAATTAAAAATGGGTAGAGGATCTTCTCTAGGGGGTCTTCCTGAACCAGGGATCAAACCGGCATCATCTCTTAAGTCTCGTGCATTGGCAGGTGGTTCTTTACCACTAGCACCACCTGGGAAGCCCCATATGGATGATTAACTTTTGATAAAGGAGCAAAGAATATACAGAGAGGATGGTCTCTTTAACATACAGTGCTGAGAAAACTAGACAGCCACATGCAGCCATTATCTCACATTACACACAAAAAGTAACTCAAAAAGGATTAAAGACTTGAATGTAAGATGCGAAAACATAAAATTCCTAGAAGAACACATGGCTGGTAACTTCACTGACATTGGTCTTAGCAATGTTTTTGTGGATCTGACCCCAAAGGCAAGGGAAACGAGCCAATATAAACAAATGGGGCTACGTCAAACGAAAAAACTCCTGTGCGGTGATAGAGACTATTATCAAAACAAAAAGGCAACCTAACTGAATGGGTGAAGACATCTGCAATTCACATACCCAGTAAAGGGTTAATATACAAAATTTAAGAACTATACAATTTAAAAATAAACAAAATCTATAAGCAATACATGCTGGAGAGGGTGTGGAGAAAAGGGAACCCTCTTACACTGTTGGTGGGAATGCAAAGTAGTACAGCCACTATGGAGAACAGCGTGGAGATTCCTTAAAAAACTGGAAATAGAACTGCCATACGACCCAGCAATCCCACTGCTGGGCATACACACCGAGGAAACCAGAATTGAAAGAGACATGTGTACCCCCAATGTTCATCGCAGCACTGTTTGTAATAGCCAGGACATGGAAGCAACCTAGATGTCCATCAGCAGATGAATGGATAAGAAAACTGTGGTGCATATACAGAATGGAGTATTACTCAGCCATTAAAAAGAATACATTTGAATCAGTTCTAAAG
Source organism: Bos javanicus (assembly GCF_032452875.1). Lineage (NCBI taxonomy): Eukaryota > Metazoa > Chordata > Mammalia > Artiodactyla > Bovidae > Bos > Bos javanicus. The sequence continues at coordinate 21,792,545 of NC_083879.1, read as the reverse complement.
AGGTGGATGAAACTGGAGCTGATTATACAGGGTGAAGTAAGCCAGAAAGAAAAACACCAATGCAGTATACTAACGCATATATATGGAATTTAGAAAGATGGTAACAATAACCCTGTATGCGCGACAGCAAAAGAGGCACAGGTGTGTAGAACAGTCTTTTGGACTCTGTGGGAGAGGGCGAGGGTGGGAAGATTTGGGAGAATGGAATTGAAACATGTATATTATCATATGTGAAATGAATCACCAGTCCAGGTTCGATGCATGATACAGGATGCTCGGGGCTGGTGCACTGGGATGACCCAGAGGGATGGGATGGGGAGGGAGGTGGGAGGGGGTTCAGGATGAGGAACACATGTACATCCGTGGCAGATTCATGTCAAGGTATGGCAAAACCAATACAACACTGTAAAAAAAATAAATAAATAAAGTCAGTTAAGTGAAAAAAAAAAAGGAAAAAAAAAAAAGAAAACAATAAAAAATGGGTAGAGGATCTGAACAGTTTTCCAAAGAAGATATACAGATGACCATCAAGCACATGAAAAAATGTTCAACATCACTAATCCATAGGAAAATGCACATCAAGATATAACCTAACACCTGTTAGAATAGCTATTATCAAAAATAAGAAATAAAAAAATGTTGAGAGGATGTAGAGAAAAGGGAATCCTTCAACACTATTGGTAGGACTGTAAACTGAAGTAACTTCTATGGAAAAAAGCATAGAGATTCCCCCCAAAATTAAGACTAGAACTACCATATGATCCCAGCTATTCTATTTATGGGTATATACCCAAAGAACACAAAAAACACTAATTCCAAAAGATACATGCACCATTCACTGCAGCATTATTAACAATAACCAAGATATGGAAACAACAAAAATGTCCATCAATGGATGAATAAAGATGTGATACACACAAGCACATGTGTACACACACACACACACACACACTCCTATTCAATCATAAATGAAGTCCATCATTTGCAGCAACATGGATGGGCCCCGCAAGCATTATGCTAAGTGAAATTGTCAGGCAGAGAAAGACAAACGGCGTATGATTACATTCATATGTGAAATCTAAAAAAATAAAGTGAACAAACAAAAGAGAACGAAACCAAGCACAGATACAGAGAACAGATTACCTGGTTACCAGAGGGGAAGGGGTTTGGGGTGTGCCTGAAATAAGTAACGAGGGTCAACTGTTACGGCGATAGATAGCAACTAGACTTGTGGCAGTGATCACTTTGTAGTGTATACAGATGTTGAATTATAATGTTGTACTCCTGAAACTTATTAGAAAGAGAGAGAGAGAAGAGAAAGAATAGGAGTGGAACAGAGGGAGGGAGGAAGTAGTAAGGGTTTGCCTGAGAGCACAGTCAGCAAAAGTTTTGACCAACTTATAGCATGATGAAGACAAAAATCACAGTGATTGACATCTGGATCAAAGGATTCCTCAGTAAGCCGTATAGAAAATAAACTTCCAAATGAAGATGGTCTGGAAGCTGAGGGGCATGAGGTTAAAAAAATACTCAAGTATGACAAAGAAAACGATGTCAGAGATGGCCAAGCAACTTCTAGGGACATGTTATGGCAGAAGAAACAGAAGAACCAGCTTCATCTAAGAATAAAGACAAAGAGGATGAAGAGGAAGAGAGTCTTTAACAACAGGAAAAAAAAAAAAAATCAAGAAAAAGAATCTGATGATCCCTTAACTATAAATGAGCGTCAGACCCCGCAGAAGCTCACCGGCTGTGATGGACCGTGCAGAAGCGTGGCCGAGAGGAGCTACCCCTCGCCCAAGGTCGGGGGTGTAACCGCGCAGCAGCAGCCGAGAGGAGCTACCTCATGTCCGACGTCAGGGGCAGCGGCCAAGAGGAGCTACCCCACACCTGAGGTCAGGGGCGGCACCCGAGAGGAGCAACCCCACGTCCAAGGAGCGGCGGCTGCACGGGCGCAGGAGGGCCGAGAGGAGCTACTCCACGTTCAAGGTCAGGAGGGGCGGCCGTGAGGAGATACCCCTCATCCAAGGTAAGGAGCAGCAGCTGCGCTTTGCTGGAGCAGCCATGAAGAGATGACCCACGTCCAAGGTAAGAGAAACCCAAGAGGACTGGAAAAGGTCAGTTTTCATTCCAATCCCAAAGAAAGGCAATGCCAAAGAATGCTCAAACTACCACATAATTGCACTCATCTCACACGCTAGTAATACTCAAAATTCTCCAAGCCAGACTTCAGCAATACGTGAACAGTGAACTTTCAAATGTTCAAGCTAGTTTTAGAAAAGGCAGAGGAACCAGAAATCAAGTTGCCAACATCTGCTGGATCATTGAAAAAGCAAGAGAGTTCCAGAAAAACATCTATTTCTGCTTTATTGACTATGCCAAAGCCTTTGGCTGTGTGGATCACAATAAACTGTGGAAAATTCTGAAAGAGATGGGAATACCAGACCACCTGACCTGCCTCTTGAGAAACCTATATGCAGGTCAGGAAGCAACAGTTAGAACTGGATATGGAATAAGACACTGGTTACAAATAGGAAAAGGAGTATGTCAAGGCTGTATATTGTCACCCTACTTATTTAACATCTATGCAGAGTACATCATGAGAAACACTGGGCTGGAAGAAGCACAAGCTGGAATCAAGATTGCCAGGAGAAATATCAATAACCTCAGATATGAAGATGACACAACCCTTATGGCAGAAAGTGAAGAGGAACTAAAAAGCCTCTTGATGAAAGTGAAAGAGGAGAGTGAAAAAGTTGGCTTAAAGCTCAACATTCAGAAAACTAAGATTATGGCATCCGGTCCCATCACTTCATGGGAAACAGATGGAGAAACAGTGGAAACAGTGTCAGACTTTATTTTTGGGGGCTCCAAAATCACTGCAGATGGTGATTGCAGCCATGAAATTGAAAGACACTTACTCCTTGGAAGGAAAGTTATGACCAACCTAGATAGCATATTCAAAAGCAGAGACATTACTTTGCCAACAAAGGTCCGTCTAGTGAAGGCTATGGTTTTTCCAGTGGTCATGTATGGATGTGAGAGTTGGACTGTGAAGAAAGCTGAGCGCTGAAGAATTGATGCTTTTGAACTGTGGTGTTGCAGGAGACTCTTCAGAGTTCCTTGGACTGCAAGAAGATCCAACCAGTCCATTCTGAAGGAGATCAGTCCTGAGTGTTCATTGGAAGGACTGATGTTGAAGCTGAAACTCCAATCCTTTGGCCACCTCATGCGAAGAGTTGACTCATTAGAAAAGACCCTGATGCTGGGAGGGATTGGGGGCAGGAGAAGGGGACAACAGAGGATGAGATGGCTGGATGGCATCACCGACTTGATGCACATGAGTTTGAGTAAACTCCAGGAGTTGGTGATGAACAGGGAGGCCTGGCGTGCTGCGATTCATGGGGTCTCGAAGAGCTGGACACGACTGAGCAACTGAACTGAACTAACTATAAATGAAGAGACTTCTGTGGAAAATAATAAATAGAAGAATCTCCTCTGTCTCAGGATGAGAAAGACTTAGATTCTGCAGATAGTGAAAATAGAGGCCCTGCAAGTAGGATTCCAACTGTCATGAAATAGAAGAACTAGGAGGATCCAAAACCAGCAGAACTGGAGAGGTTCTCTCAGAATCATCCACAGGAAATGATTGTAAAGTCACAGAAGTCACTGATGAACCGAAGGAACAAGACTCTTTAGAGTCTTGCAGTAGTTCACACTGAGTTCTAGTTTTACAGTCTTTGAAATTTTTATGTAAACAAATGGAGTTTTAGTTTTACAAGAAAAGGAGGTCATAAAGTACTTCATGGGATAAATTCTGAAAGAGTTATTCATGTAGAAAACTATGAATATCAGCTTTACTGGGTCCTGTTTACTAAATACTTTTTGGAAGGTGGGAAAGGATCTGGTTAAATCAGCGACTCATTTTTAGATTTTTTTAAGTTTAGAATTAAAGTGTTTAACTGGAAAGTAATAATTACAGTCCTTAATTCTTTTGGAGAGTATTGTGTTCAGATAATACGTATCCAAAAAAGCTTCCAGTCTTCTTCTGACAGCTCTGGCAGTTTTTATATTTCGGTCATAGTTACCATATAGTCACAGTTACCATTTGAGTTAAAGTGCTTCATGGTAGTTATATACAGTTTTTATCTATAAATATAAATTACATATATGTTCATCTCTTATAGAAACACAAAAATAAAAAATTTTCTCCCTTAGAATAATATATGTATATTATGTGTGGAAAAGTATAAGCGTTAGCTGTTCAGTCATGTCCAACTCTTTGGGACATCATGGACTACAGCCTGCCAGACTCCTCTGTCCATGGAATTCTCCAGGCAAGAATACTGGAATGGATTGTCATGCCCTTCTCTCCAGGGAATCTTCCTGAACTGGGGATCAAACCCAGGTCTCCTGCATTGCAGGCAGATTCTTTACCATTTGAACCACCAGGGAAGCCCATATTTACGTGTAACATATTATATGTTATATATATATGTACGATCATGCATATTATATAAAATAAATATGATATATATAATATATAACAGAACATTACAAAGAAATAATATGTATAATTATTTTATTAATAATTTCATGTTTATTATATAATATATAAATTATAAATTTGTATATACTGATAGTATTACATATAATATATTCAGAATATATGTATATTTGTATATTATATGAATGACATAATTATGTCATATAATATAAAAACTATTGTTTTATAATTTTATATTATATAGTATACATAATAAATCATATGTAAATATACATATATTATAATAAAGGGGGAACTGTTATATTTTTCTGTTTCTATAAGAGTTGAAATGTATACTATATATGTAGTAAATATTTATAGATGGAATATTAATGTTACATAAAACTGATATGCATTTATATATGATATATAATTATATACTATATAACATGATATATATTTAATATATTAATTTTATATATCATGTTAACATACATTTAGGAGATCCAACCAGTCCATCCTAAAGGAGATCAGTCCTGAGTGTTCATTGGAAGGACTGATGCTGAAGCTGAAACTCCAATACTTTGGCCACCTGATGCAAAGAATTCACTCATTGGAAAACACCCTGATTTGGAGAAAGACTGAAGGCGGGAGGAGAAGGGGATGAGAGAGGATGAGATGCTTGGATGTCTTCACTGACTCAATGGACATGAGTTTGAGTAAACTCTGGGAGTTGGTGATGGACAGGGAGGCCTGGCGTGCTGCAGTCCATGAGGTTGCAAAGAGTTGGACACGACTGAGCACCCGAACTGAACATATACTATAATGTATATTTTATTTAAATAGATACTATTTTAAGATAAATATTTTAATATATCAGTATATAATTAAATATACAACTGTATATTATCTAATTTATTATATACAGTATATATAATATATATTATATATAATTTACACACATTATTCTGAGGGGGAAATGCTGTATTTTCTGTTTCTATAAGATACCACGCTGAAGCTTAAACTCCAATACTTTCGCCACCTGATGCAAAGAGTTGACTCGTTGGAAAAGACGCTGATGCTAGCAAAGATTGAAGGCAGGAGGAGAAGTGGATGACAGAGAACTAGATGGTTGGATGGCATCACCGACTCGATGGACATGAGTTTGAGCAAGCTCCGGGAGTTGGTGATGGATAGGGAGGTCTAGTGTGCCGCCGTCCATGGGGTCGCAAAGAGTCAGACATGACTGAGCGACTGAGTTGAACTGATAAGATATGAATTGGATACTTTTTCTAGTTGGTAACAAAGGAGTCACATTTTTCAAGACAGATTCTCCTCTAAGTAATTTAAAATCTGATCCTTGTTAATGGTTGGAAACCTTAAGCCTGTTGAAATTATGAAGTTAAATACATTCTGAGAGATCTATTCAAACTAAAATTCTTTTTGCACACTTTTGTGGTGAGAAAAAGACTTCATTATTTGTAAGAAAATGTGCTTTACCTTAGAAATAGTGTTCAAACATTAGCTTACTGTTTTGCAGAAGGAATATGCTTATGAAGCTGACACAAGATTGTCTCAGACGAACTGGGCAGTTTAGTTTTTGCTTGCTTTTCTGCACATTTGTAAATATTATACATTTCTTTCTAACATATTCCAGAGTATGCAAATATTGATGTATGAAACACAGGTATACAGGAAAAATTAATAAATTACTTTAATGATGGACTCAACCTAAATGACTGAATATCATATTCACAGATTTAAAGTCATGAGATGTGTACAAATGGCTGCCAAATTTATAGCTGTTTCTTCAGATGCACCTCTTGGTATTTAGAATTTTTAATTTTCTGAATTTTCAGAATGTGATGTGTTGGCTGCTTTTGTGAAGCAATGTATAATTGTATAATTTCTGTAAGTAAACTGAATGCTTGGGCTTCCAATCAATATTCCAGAAGCAATAAATATTAATGTTATGCTATTTAGAAAGAACTGTACTTTATATAATTATATGTACAACTATTATATTACTGTACCCACAATAATACTGGACAAATCTCACAGAATTTATTGTAAGCATAAAAAGCTACAGTATATGATTTCATTTACGTGAAATTTAAAAAAAAAGTAGAACTAATCTGTTGTGACAGAAGTGAGAACAGTAATTACCTCCAGTATGTCAGGGTATTGACTGAAAAAGAGCAACAAGTGTTCCACATTGTGATAGGGGTGTTGGTTACATGCATATATACCTATATATAATTTTAATCAAGATACACATTTAAGGCAAGTGCAATTTACAATATTTGTTTGCCTCAAAGTATAATAACATACCCACATGTATATAGGTACACTGATATATAGACATACACACATTTACATACATAATTACATTTTACTGAGATATAACAAATGGATATACAGTAATGTATACACATGCACAGGGCTTCCCAGGTGGCTCAGAGGGTAAAGAATCTGCCTGCAGCACAGGAGACACAGGTTCAGTCCCTGGGTCAAGAAGATCCCCTGGAGGAAGGCATGGCAACCCACTCTAGTATTCTTGTCTGGAGAATCCCAAGGACAGAGGAGCCCAATGGGCTATACTCCATGGGGTTGCAAAGAGTTGGACACGACTGAAGCAACTGAGCATGCGCGCATACACATCCACACACATATGAAAACTTCTTAAACAATTACTTTTAACTAGAATTTCATAGTAAACATCATTTGATGTTTGAACTTATTTAACCTATAGAACCTGAAGCAGTATGTATCCACTGTAATTTAGGATCTCAACCTAAGAACAGATATTTTTAAAGAATTCTCCATCTTTCCCTCTATGACAGACCATGAAAAATGGCCACAATTCCCCACAGATACAACAGAGATGGTATCTGTTGTCTGTCTGAATCTGAACTGGGTTTGTAGTTGGCTCGTCTGATAGAATAAGGTAGAAGCCACATTACACTAGTTTGGTGCCTGGGCCTTTGGAGGTTCGGCATTCTTTGGCTGGATAATAACGAGGTCCTTGCCACTGCTTTATGCGAACAAGCCTGAGCTAGCCTGTTGGAGAATGAGAATCACATGGAGCTTCCAGGCATGCCATCTTAGACTATCCAGTCCTCAGATGCCCAGGTGCTGCCCACAGATGTGTAAGTTAGCTCCGCCAAGATTAGTGAAGCCAATTCCTGATTGGCAGAGCCAGCCAGTTAAGCCCAACTCAAATTTACAAACCACATTATCACGAGCTGTTTGCTATTGGAAGTCACTGAAGTTTTGGGGCAATTCATAACACAGCAAAAGCTAACAGATAACAACCCATGATAATTTTTTTTTTTAATCTGAAAGAGTACATTTTCAGGAGAGTACTGCTGTCTCTGGGCCAAGGTTATCTTATGACTCCAGAGTCTGTGTTTGCTGAGAAATGTGAGCTTCTGTTAGATAAAAACCTTTACCTTAATGGGATTCCTGTAGAAAGACTGCTTTCCAGAAGATGGGAATGACATGGCAATAATACGCTCTGGAAGTCAAAACAGTCACTATTACAAATCTTATAGATGTGAAGCAACACATGAGAACTCAATTTACATGTAATCAGACTCCTTCTCCATAGAAAAGAATTTTCAGGATTGAGAATGACCAAAGAAAAAGCTAACTAACCCTCAGCATAATCAGCATAACATATGAAAGTATTCACTATTTTGATCATTACACTTAATGTTCCCAAGACTCAAATGGTTCAAGACTTAAGCAACAAATTTGTCTGTTCAAATGGTTGAAGAATTAAGCAATAACTTTAGTCTGGAGCACCCTCTGTGGTCGGAATTGGTTTCTTAAACACCAAAGGAAAATGAGAGATCTGGGCTCCAACAACGTTAGGAACTCCTGGGATGTTTTCCAGTGTTCCCTTGACTCAGAAACCTGAGACCCAAAAGCAATGACCTCATCCTAGGGTTCCAGCAAGAGAAGAGGTTTCTCTGAAAACCTCAAGACCAAGGATAACTCCTAAAACGTAATAAATTCTAAACCAAACAAATGACTTCAGCTGAAAACCCATGCAACTTTCATACTATAACCAAGTAGCCCTGATTTGAGATGAAAATTGAGATTTTTCCATTGTCAGGGTTACACTCCAAGTATGTCACTACCATAGTGGCAGAAGTCTTCATGGACAAAGAATGCTTTGCAAGAACACGGCTTAGGGCAAAAACTAAACATATAATTACTCACACACATGAAAAATGTGGTGTTAATATAGGCAATCAACAGATAAACTTCACAAACCAGTAACATAAGTGAGGTCTAAGTCAAATCCATCCTTCTTGTACCGCCGTTTGTTTCCTGAAACCTAAGAGTTTATAACAGTCATTCACTTGTAATACATAAACCAACATTAAAAAAAAAAACAATATATAGATATCTAAAACCCTAGACAGTAGTCCCCAAAATACAAACATTTTTTCTGAAAAGTAAGCATATTTCGCCCACTTACCATCCTTCTGGTTAGCATTTCAAGATGTCTTTTTTGATAAGCCAGATGAAAAACTCTTATCAGAATGACAAGTCTTACAGGTCGTAAAACAATTCTCAACCTAACAATAAATTTAAAAGATTCAGTTTTGCTTTAGAAACAGAGGATTTTGTCAATATAGACTAAGTCTAGAGCAGCAGCTCTTAACCAAGGGCAATTTTGCATACGCCCTCCACCCCATCCCAGCTTCCCTCCTGCCCACCCAAGGCATATTCAGCAATGTTCAGAGACATTTCTAGTTGTCATAACAGCCTGTGGGTGGGGAGGTGGGGGGTGTTGCTACTTGCATCTAGTGGGTAGAGGCTAAGGATGCTGGTCAGCACCAATGCACAGGACAGCTCCCAATACTGGGACTTCCCTGGCAGTTCAGTGATTAAGACTGTGCTTTCACTGCAGGGCAGCTTAGGTTCAACTTCTGGTTAGAGAACTAACCTACACAGTCAAAAAAAATTTTTTTTAATTTTTAATTCAAAATTCAAAATATCAATAGTGCTGGGTTGAGGAAACTCTGGTTTAAAGAAAAAGTCACATGATAGACTCTCAGAATGTGTCTTCAGTAGATTTAAGACAAGTATTTTTCCATCTTTTTCCCATCGAAAGAGAATTCCTGTTCATCTCTGTCACTCCCATGAGTAACAGGGGCTCACTAGAGCTGTGAACATACATCACACAGGCAGCAGATTACTTTCCAAGTGTGTCTTCTACCATCAGGAGAAAACATGATGGCAGAGAAGTAATGGTTTGGGCTAGCGCTTCTCTAACTTGAGCATGCACACTGATTCAGTAGGTCGAGAGTGGGCCCTGAGGTGGTATTGTTCTTGTATTTCTGATAAACTCTTCACTGATCCTGACATTGCCTGTCTAAGGACTACACTGGCTTTGGCTATTTTAAGAAAATCTCCAAAAGCTTATTAAATTTTGTTGGGACCTGAATGAAAGTCCTTAGATGCCAGAGTACAAAAAAAAGCAGTATACTATTTGACTCAGGAATAAGCCCAGTGAATCACCCAACAGCCACATCCCAGAACACTTTTATTCTTTTTCTCACTGCCACAGTAGAAAGAGGAGGAAAAAGAAAAAAGCCATTGGTCTCTCACACATTTTTGTTTGATCTCTAACAGTTCTAACTTCGCCTCAGCTTACATCATGTCAGTTCAGTTCAGTTCAGTCGTGTCTGACTCTTTGTGACCCCATGAATCACAGCACGCCAGGCCTCCCTGTCCATCACCAACTCCCAGAGTTCACTCAAACTCATGTGCATCGAGTCGGTGATGCCATCCAGCCATCTCATCCTCTGTCGTCCCCTTCTCCTCCTGCCCCCAATCCCTCCCAACATCAGGGTCTTTTCCAATGAGTCAACTCTTTGCATGAGGTGGACAAAGGATTGGAGTTTCAGCTTCAGCATCAGTCTTTCCAATGAACACCCAGGACTGATCTCCTTTAGGATGGACTGGTTGGATCTCCTTGCAGTCCAAGGGACTTGCAAGAGTCTTCTCCAACACCACAGTTCAAATGCATCAATTCTTTGGCACTCAGCTTTCTTCACTGTCCAACTCTCACATCCATAATGACCACTGGAAAAACCATAGCCTTGACTAGATGGACCTTTGTTGGCAAAGTAATGTCTCTGCTTTTCAATATGCTATCTAGGTTGGACATAACTTTCCTTCCAAGGAGTAAGTGTCTTTTAATTTCATGGCTGCATTCACCATCTGCAGTGATTTTGGAGCCCCAAAAAATAAAGTCTGACACTGTTTCCATTGTTTCCCCATCTATTTCCCATGAAGTGATGGGACCAGATGCCATGATCTTAGTTTTCTGAATATTGAGCTTTAAGCCAACTTTTTCACTCTCCTCTTTGACTTTCATCAAGAGGCTTTTTAGTTCCTCTTCACTTTCTGCCATAAGGGTGGTGTCTTCTGTATATCTGAGGTTATTGATATTTCTCCTGGCAATCTTGATTCCAGCTTGTGCTTCATCCAGCCCAGCGATTCTCATGATGTACTCTGCATAGAAGTTAAATAAGCAGGGTGACAATATACAGCCTTGACGTACTCCTTTTCCTATCTGGAGCCAGTCTGTTGTTTCATGTCCAGTTCTAACTGTTGCTTCCTGACCTGCATATGGGTTTCTCAAGAGGCAGGTCAGGTGGTCTGGTATGCCCATCTCTTTCAGAATTTTCCACAGTTTATTGTGATCCACACAGTCAAAGGCTTTGGCATAGTCAATAAAGCAGAAATAGATGTTTTTCTGGAGCTCTCTTGCTTTTTCGATGATCCAGCGGATGTTGGCAATTTGATCTCTGGTTCCTCTACCTTTTCTAAAACCAGCTTGAACATCTGGAAGCTCACATCATGTCGACTATACTGCAAAAATCCCACGTCTGTGCTGCTACCCAAGTCACCTGGTTTTCTGTTCCACTTGTTCCTTTTTAGAGAATCATCATAGAAGTCACTCAAATTTTGCATCAACTCAAACCAGTCCTCTCTAGGTTATAGGAAAAACCCAGGAATTTCACATGTGAGAAATCTGTGGTTGAGGCACAAGTGGAAACTTAGTGGAAAGTTCAAGTTAAGACAAGAGGCAAGTCCCCAGTTTCTTTTTTTGGAGGCACCATCTTCTTCATTCAGTAGAAGGTACCACCTTTTGCTGGGCCCTAAACACCACCATCCTTTTGTTTACAAGTGTGTGGAAATTTATCTCAACATTTCATTTGCCAGCATATTTAGAACAGAATCAGCACATTTAGAGTTTAAAAAAGATTACATAAAATGAAAGTCACAGATACTAGTTTTTTAAAAAGAAAAACTTTGAGAGACAAAGCATATGTTTCTTACCTGGGGAAAATTTTAGCAAGTATAGAGTCATACAAAAGATAAGTGATATCAACCAGTAGAGTCACAATAATAATGGCAGCATCTAAGGAGTTAAATATATCAGAAAAATATGGTCGTATCCTATAATAAAAACAAACAAACAAAAAATACAAGCTGATGCTTCCCCAAAGAAATCAGGATATTTTAAGAGGATAAATTTATTTGACTCATTCCCCCTGCCTTAATTCTGCTTTAATGAATGACTGAAAGTACATTTACCAGACTAAGAGAAAAAATATTCATACTCATTATTTTAGATTTACATATGACAAAAGCATCCATATTGCAACATAAGTACAGTAAGAGGTATAACCAAACCACTGAACAAGAGGCAAGCCCTATCTTCACAACAGGTGGGAGAGAAAGATGAGATGGTGGGTTGAGCTATCAGGCAATGAAAGCTGACCATGTCACAGCCCTAGAAAAACGGACTGTGAAGAGGGCACAAGAGGAGCCTGTGAGAGGAAGACACATCCACTGCTTTGGCCAGCAGACTCATCCCTGGCTTTGTACCCACAGTGGGGTCCCAGTGGGCTGGTGTGGCTTCCTCTGTGCAGAGGGGATCTTCTGGTGTCTGCACCTCCTCCCCAACACTGGCTCCTTCAGCCACGGGCAATGAGGCTCCAGAGAAAGCCTCTTGCAATGCTGGGGTAGCCTCTTTTAGGTTGGGGTAACCTGGGAGTGGGCAACTGTCCTAAGCCCAGAGATTTGAGGGCAGAGGGTTCAGCTAGAGAGGAGACAAGTGTGTTCCAAATGTTCTGGTGAAGTGAGGCTGGGGCTCCGAGGCTGCATTCCCACCTTCTCAGGAAGCCAGAGGCCAAGAAAGCTAGTTGCTGCCTCTCTCCTGAGCGCCGCCCCACACTGGGATGTGTGTCCCTCAGCTCTTTGGGGACCTTCCCACAAGTTTCTATTTCAGCTGAGGTAGGGAACTATTCGTGATCTATTACCTGGTATTTAATACACTGTCAGCTGATGCTGGGAAAGATTGAAGGCTAAAAGGAGAAGGGGGTGGCATGGGATGAGAATTAGATAGCATCACTGCCTCGATGGCCATGAATCTGAGCAAATTCCGGGATATAGTGAAGGACAGGGAAGCGTGGCGTACTGAAGTCCATGGAGTCCCAAAGAGTCAGACATGACTAAACAACGACAGCTTTTATTTACACTCAACTCTTCATGAAACTACCAATATTTATGCTTCACATATATATATTCCTCTTAATAATATCCATGTAGACATACTAGCTGCTTGGCCCCGTTCTTCAAACCCTTTAGCTTTATCTGTTAAAGGAACCATCTAGAATACATGGTTTAGAGACTAGAGTGCCAGTTGCAACCATAATATTAAAGCAAAATATAGTAGAAATTGGGATTTGGACTATTGTTTCTCTTGTTTCTGAATGCTTCAGAGAGATTTAGTTTGACAAAGAGGGGCATATTTGGTTGCATTGACTTGCTAATTACTTGGGGATGCCTCTTATAGCACAAAATAGTTCTATGTGTTTTTTAAAAAACGAATAAAACTTACCCTTCTATAAACACTCGAAGAGAAACATCCATGAAAAAAAAAAAAGCAATAACAAAAGAAACTGAACGAGATTCCAAAGAAATCTGTGTCGTGCCACTAAGGAAAATTACGTCTTTGATGATGAGGGCCATGTCCAGAAAGATCAGCAAGATTGCAAATATTCTATAACAAACAAATAGACTGAATAAGGATAAAGTGGTTTTTACACCCACAAACTAATTTCAGCCCAATGATCTGATATCAAAATGTTATTATTCCAAATTAAACTGTTCGGTAGTAGGGAGAAATGCTCTGCTTTAGAGTCTGAAATTACTCTGAATGAAGTTATGGTTGCCTAGGGGGAAGGATGCTTTTGATGCTTTTGAACTGTGGTGTTGGAGAAGACTCTTGACAGTCCCTTGGACTGCAAGGAGATCCAACTAGTCCATCCTAAATGAAATCAGTCCTGAATATTCATTGGAAGGACTGATGCTGAAGCGGAAATTCCAATACTTCGGCCACCTGATGCAAAGAACCAATTCATTGGAAAAGGCCCTGATGCTGGGAAAGATTGAAGCCAGGAGTAGAAGGGGATGACAGAGGATGAGATGGCTGGGTGGCATCACTGACTGGATGAACATGAGTTTGAGCAAGTTCCGGGAGTTGGGATGGACAGGGAAGTCTGCTGTGCTACAGTCCATGGGGTCGCAAAGAGTCGGACATGACTGAGCAACTGAACTGAACTGAACTAAGGGGGGAGGATGGGGGAAAGGGAGAGTTAGGGAGTTTGGGATGGATACATACACACTGCTATGTTTAAAATGCATAACCAACAAGGACCTACTGTACAGCACAGGGAACTCTGCTCAATGTTATGTGGCAGCTTGGATGCGAGGGGAGTTTGGGGGAGAATGGATACATGTATGTGTATGACTGAGTCCCTTCACTGTTCACCTGAAACTATCACGAAATTGTTAATTGGTTATACCCCAATACAAAATGCATCATTGTTAATTGGCTATGTGTGTATGCTAAGTCACCTCAGTCATGTCCAACTCTGTGCTATGCTGCAGACTGTAGCCTGCCAGGCTCCTCGGTCCATAGGATTCTCCAGGCAAGAATACTGGAGTGGGCTACCATGCCCTCCTCTAGAGATCTTCCCGACCCAGGGATGGAACCTTAGTCTCTTACATCTCCTGGCTTGGTAGGCGTGTTCTTTACCACCTGTGCCACTTTGGAAGCCCTAATCAGCCATACTCCAGCACAAAATAAAAAGTTAAAAAAAAGTAAAAACATTATTTCTATTTTCAAAAAATAAATAAATGACTCTGTTTTCACTCAATAGAAGCAGTCATTAGGAAAATAAATTTCCACTAAACCACTTCATGGTATTGTGCCCTTTTGTAATAGACACATCAGACTGACACTCCAAGACAAAACAGGGAAACTACACTGGCTCAGTGGTCAAGAAATCTGCCTGCAATACAGGAGACTCAAGTTCAGCCCCTGAGTTGGGAAGACCCCATGGAGAAGGGAATGGCTACCCACTCTAGTATTCTTGCTTGGAGAATTACATAGAGGAGCCTGTTGATTACATGTTAATGGATGGTTCTGGGCATGTAAGAAGGAATTCAATTCCATAAATACATACATGATTGAATTATAAAGTACCTCCTAAGCCTTTCTCTTATATATGCTAAACCCATTGTCCATAAGTTGATTATACTATTTGTATAACCTGTGAAGATAATCTCCAAGGCACTTTTTCACAATTGTAATGCAAATTAAAATATTATTGCTTTAAAAGGAAGTAAGTATGTTGTGTGAATCTGTAACACAGTATGAAATCTTACTATCATGTAGAAATGAACCATCTAAGTAAAATGAATCCAGAATTAAGGAGTAATTCTAGATGAATATTTACTAAAACACTTTCCTTATAATTATAGAATTTTGAAATGCATGTTTCATTATTTTGACTTTTACAGGTAGAAAAAGACATGTTAACGCATTACTATTAGACTTGGGTAAATACCATTTCTTTTGCAATTCTTAATATTCCACTTCAATTAAAATTCCAAGATAAATTAGATTGCATTAAATGGGGCACAAAGGTATTTAGCAACATATTGACAGTGGAGGTGCCTTTCCCCCTCCCAGATCTTTTGCCATAAAAAATATTGATATTAAATGTAATACATCTTTAATTACTTCCATCTCTAGAGTCTCACATACCTGAAAGTGAAGGATGATATAATTAAGTACACAATTCTCTTTATCTTGCTACTGCAAATGGAAGTAAAAATAAGATTTCAGAGCTTATCTGAAATTATTTTTCAGGAAATTATTTTTCAAGTGTATCAGTTTCTCCTAACATGTAGTATGAATTTAACCAACAAAGGCCTTTATATTAACAAATATAATCTTTAAAGTACCTAGAAATTGCCCAACAAAATGCTTATTAATAACTATGGCCTTCCCTGGGGGCTCAGTGGCAGAGAACCTGCCTGCCAGTGCAGGAGACTCGGGTTCAATCCCTGGGTCGGGAAGATCCTCTGGAGAAGGAAATGGCAACTCACTCCAGTATTCTTGCCTGGGAAATCCCATGGATAGAGGAGTCTGGTGGGGCTACCATCCATGGGGTTGCAAAGAATCAGACACAACTAAAAATGTTTCCTGATTTTTTCTTTTACTTTCCTATATAGAATATATGTGAATAAAACACTAAACTTTGAATGTTTAGCAACACTTCTCTTGACTATAAAGCTCTAACCCCAACTTTACGGTAAGATTAAGCCTGGGGTCATCAACTAAAGCAACATCGCATGGAAACAGAAGGGAATGGTATAAGCTCAGCCTCCCATGAGCGAGCTGTGGGATCCTGCGCAAGTCATCAAACCATGGCCAGACCTGTTCTGTAGCAATAGAATAAGGGACTTCAGGGAAGCTCTCCTCTTGTAATATTTATTTCTTGAAACAAGCCACCCCATGAATATGACAGTTAAACACTAATGAGACTCACATTGGGGGTGGCAAGTGCACTATGGGGGTAAGGAATTTTAATAAGATGCACTTCAAAGGAGAAACACCCTAGAGGCCAGGCTCCTTCTGTTAGTAGGAGAAGGAGACAGTTCTATAGCACTAGCAACTAGGCTTCATTTTACCATATGGCAGCAGACAAGGTAGCCATCAGGGAACAATTTCTTGCCCTGCTAAAGCCTCCCACATGAGAGCCCAATTCCACCCCCAGTGGGATTTGATCCCAAAGCAGTGCTCACAGTCTGTGCCCAAGACCAGAGAAGAGAGAGGATGGAGGCTGCACAGAACTGGGGCACTGGCAAAATGGGCCACAGATGGATGCTCTGAGGCTAAGCTGAGTGGTGAGATCTCCCCATTCCCTCTAATTTCTCCCTTCTCCATCAGCACTCATCTCCCCTACCCAGGCTTGGGGAGCAAAGGTTGATGTCATCTGAGACAACAAAATCAGAAAAGCAGAGGAGGAAAAGATGGAACTTAGGTTTTTAAAAAATGTTTTGGTTCTCTGTAAATTACATCATAATGTGTGAAGTGTGCTGAACTCAAAAGGCTGGAAAAAGCAAATAAAACAGATTCTGGAAAGACTCAAAGTAAAGAATATAATAGAGATGGATTTGAAAGTCATTGAACAAGATATAAATTTTTTTCAATAATGGGTTCATTCATTCAACCAAACTCAGTGAGTGCCTACTACGTGCCATGGCACCGTTGGAAGCACTGGAGATACAGCAGTTAAAATGGACAAGATTTTCTTCCATCAGGATGTTTGCATTCTGTCTCGTGCAGATCATAATATAATAAATATATTCATGATATGTCACTAAGTAATAAGATTATTTCTAAAACAATGTAAGCATGATACTATACTCATAAACAAAAAATTTATAAGTCTGAAGAAACTTGAAGGGCATCTATTAAAAATTAAGAATGCCTATTTATTGCTTGTCTATATTTTCTGATTTTCCTAATAATTAAATTTTGCTGTTTGATTTTTGGTTTTTAGTGTAAAATGTATTTATGGTGCTTTAGCATTTTAAAAGCACTTACATATTATTCTATTTTTATTTTTATAAGGTGATAATTGCGGTAAGGATCATTAAATTAGGGCAAGGACAATGGAGGGAGGTACAGTTTTGATGCTGAGATAATGAAGTACTCACTTGGGAGAAAAACAGATTCTTACATTTTATACTTTAATAGAAAAGAAATTCTGGGCAGATGTTTTACTTTAATGTAGAAAATAAATTCAAAACAAATGAAATTTTGGAGACTATATTAGAATCATAGGTAGAGAAAGACTTTCTGATGCTTAAAGCATAAATAATAAAGAAAGGTATAGATATATTTGTGTGAGGATTATAAACTTCTATAGAGTGGAAATCTAGACAAAATGGGAAAAGCTACTTGCCCTTTTTGTGATATAAAAGTGATATATTTAACTTTTCTATCCAATGGCAGTGATAAACACCCCAATTTTAATTGGGCAAAGGCAGATTGAAGACAATGAAATAAAAGTTCTATGAAAATAAATATAAACAAAAACAATGTCAAATGAGCATTAGAACAAACATTCCCTGACATTGAAGAGATCACTGGGCTAGTGTGGGAAGGGAGAAAAAGAGTACACTGCATCTTCGTGTGGAAAGGCACGTTGAATAAAAAAATAAAAAAAAAAAAAAAAAAAGAAAGGCACGTTGAAATCAATAGCCTCACAAACATTTCCCTTGACATAGAATTTCCATTGAGGAGGATTTTTATTTTAAAGAAATAAAATATACAGAGATTTGGTCTCAAAATTAGTCATTTTTTGTAATAGTAAATGTCCTAAACAGCTTAAATGTCCAGAAATATCTGACAATTTAAATAACAATTTAAACGTTTACCATGAATTATTACACAGCTGTCAAAAGGAAGGTTGCAAGTTCAGAAATCAATAAATATATAATGGTGTAAACGCAAATGCATGGAAATATACTCATGATATATCACTAAGTAACAAGGTTATTTTTAAACAATGTATATCCATAAATAAATAATTCGTAAGCCTAAAGAATCTTGAAGAGCATCTATTAAAAAATAAGAATGCCTATTTATGGAGGATTTATTGCTTGTCTGTATTTTCTGATTTTCCTAAAAATTGACCTTTGTTGCTTTTTTAGTTTTTAGTATAAAATTTATTTATGGTGCTTCAGAGTTTTAAGAGCATTTACATTTTATTCTACTTTTATTTTTAGTTTTATTGTATAACACTCAGTAGATATTGTAGATAACATTACTAGTTTACAGATAAATGATCTAAAATTTAAAGTGGCTTAATATTTCACCAAGTGTCCAGTGTATATGAAATGCCAAAGTGTGTGTGTGTTAGTTGCTCAGTCGTGTCTGACTCTTTGCAACCCCATTGACTGTAGCCCACCAGGTTCCTCTGTCCATGGGATTCTCCAAGCAAGAATACTGGAGTGGGTTGTCTGTCTCTTCTCCAGGAGATCTTTCCAACTCAGATATCGAACCTGGGTTCGATATACAGACAGATTCTTTACCAACTGAGCCACCAGGGAAGCCCACTTAGATACCATAGCCAAGCACCAATTCCAAGTCTTACTCCAAAATCTAGTACCATCCCCCTAGTCTGAAACACCAGTGTCTCTCACACAGGGACTATTGCAAATGCCACACAAATCTATAAAGAAACATTTGTCACTTAAAAACCAAACTAACACTTTCTGTTTGTAAGAAGAAGGAAATGCTTGTCTTACTCAATCTTCTCAAATTTTGCCCCAGTCCTAGGCAGCCTCATTGCAGAAAATATAGTTAATATGCAGACACATCATTTAATTAAGTAGCAGAGTGAACTCTTCATTGATGGCCCATGATGAAAAGACACAGAAAAAGGAAATTCATGGGTAAGTTGAAGAACTATTTGTATTCATGAGTCACCCTTATATTTTTCATTTTATCTTTGTCTAGACACCAACTGATTGCACCAGTAACCAGTTAATTTCTTCCTTAGCGCTACACACTTCCCACCATAAATTCAAGTTGGTGAGTGGTTAAATAACTGGCCAAGAGAGAAGAAAAATCTCAATGAATAATTCTGAAGTCCAGACATATAGGATTTTTTAATTGAAGTATAATTGATTTACAACATTATATTACTTTCAGGAGTATAGCACAGTGATTAATAATTTTATAGACTGTATTCTATTTAAAGTCCCTGCAAAATACTGGCTATATTTCCTTGTGCTATACAATATATCCTTGTTGCTTATTTTATACATAGTAGCTTGGGGGAAAGGTCGAGTCAGACACATGAGATTTTAAAAACATGTCCTTGCAGTTGAGTACAGATGAAAAAGTGCCTTCAGATGAGTGCAACAAGAAGTACTCTCATGAGGTTACTCAGACACAAGACAAAATTAATAAAATCCCAGTGGACATTAAGAGGGCCTTAATCAGCAAAACACATTTGCTTTTGCTGTTAGTCCTATTTACTCTTAGACAAAAGTCAATAAAACTAGGAATTAGAACATAGCCAACAAAAAAGAGAAAGGAACACAACTGAAGAGTAAGTAGCATTCTGCAATCCTTGATTAAGAAATTTTGTAGGACAATTCAAATCTACTAAGAATACGTTCACATTTTAAAACTAGAAGAATATTCCACTTATGAATATGTAGAAATATTTTTTCAAGCATGGTACTTATGTGCAACTTTAAATACTCTATACCCTTCCTCCCAAACATCTTGCTATCTTTCCACAGTTTTCCTTTTCACCTCAGCATGAGCCCCATCTTCCAAAAGGTAAGAAATGCATCAACAGCTCCCTCCCTCCGAACTTCAAACGGACTTACTATTGTGGGTTGAGAAAGTCAATGTCTTCATCGACATCACTAATCTTGGACAGCTGTTCTATTATACTTCAACCACCAACAAATGCAAAAATACATCATTAGAGACTTGCTGCATGGAACAGTGATGTGAAAAATTTACTTGAACAAAAAGAATTCCTTAAATCTAAAGGGTAGTCAACATGACTTAGCTCACTGGAAGACCCAATCTTACAGAAAGAAATGTCGAAGTATTGTCTAGAAAATTCTGTATTACTACGAATCCTTCCAAGACTGAATTTTGCAAATCTGTATTTCTCCCTCTGTCACTATAAGTCTGTATAAATCTCTGCCTTTCTCACTTTTTCTATATAGACTGAGAGATTAATACTCTCTAGATAGCACTGACCCAGGTAAATGATCTGAACAGTCTTGGATGGCAGTGTCATTGAAAGAGAAGCTATATCAAACTAGTCAAAGACCTTTGATGTCAATTTATTCAGGTCAATATAAAAGGTTAAAAATGAACCTAGCATCAAATGATTTAACTTTTTTGTCTGAAATTGGATACACTTGCTCTAGAACTTAAAAACTGGTTAAGCTCTAATATATATATATATATGTTAATTAGTTATTTGGAACCTGGGTCCCTGCACCACCTACTTTTCACATATTATGGATATCTTGTTTTCTCCTGGAATCAGGAGGCTGCCTGAGATGGGGACTCTGACTAATTGGATTTCATGCATTCCAACGTCCTCCTTCCCCTTTCCCCCATTTGTATCTCACCTTTCATCGATGCTTCTCATGTTACACAAGTCAGAGCTGAAGGATTAAAATGTACAAAGTAAGACTCCATACGTTTTATAGATTTTTAAATACAAGTTAGCTATAATTACTCTGCAATTGATAGTCTAATTATCTGAAAAATAGCATTTTAATCAGTTATTTAAAACCTGGTATTTTATTTTTCTGTAGAAATGAACGTTATATATCAGTAATGAAAAATCCTAGTCATGTGGAAAAACTTAATACATCAAATGTTATGTACTTTACTCCTGAACCCAATCCCCAAGTGTAACACCATTTTGTGATGAAATTTGCTTCAAAATTCACCTTCAGTTTGTAGGTACTCATCTCACTGGTTCTGTAATTTTCTGCCTTCTCAAGTCCCTACATCGTCCAGTAACCTCTCATGAATCACAGATGTCTTTCCTGCCCTTGAGAGATACGGTCAAGACAAGGCAGGGGTCCCTCCAATGTAATGGTGGGTTTGGGTTACCAGCCTCACATAGAGGCAGAGCTGTAGAAGGTGAGCGACACATTCAGGACCTATGAGATACATATTTTTCCTGCTAAGGGCTCCCCTCTGCTCTCTGTCCACCAAGACCTTCTCCTGTCCTCTTCTGGCCCATGCATGGGCAATCTGATACTTTCCTCAGGGCTGTGGCTGCTCCTAACTAAGGGTAATAAAACAGACTAGCAGTAAGCAGACTCCTTTTATGACCTGTTTATTTTCCCCCAGATAGATCCAAAAAAGAAAGTAGCATGTGAGGCTGGAAAAACAAAAATCTTAGCTAAAGTGTCCTGTTAACTCTGTATTGCCAGTAGCCACTTCTCAGAATAAATTTCACAAATCTCAATACCCCCCCACCCCCACTTACTCTCATCTATATATATCTCACCTTTCATTGCAGGATTCAGCATAAGTTACTTTTTTCACCTTGCTCTGGTCACAGCTAAAAGATCATAAATGCACACAGTAAGACTTTACATGTCTCCCTAGACTTATTTTTAAATGCAAATTAACTACAGAAATAATAGTAGACTTAGTCACTCAGTTTTGTCTGACTCTTTGCACCAATCCCATGGACTATAGACCACCAGGCTCCTCCGCCCATGGCATTCTCCAGATAAGAATACTGGAGTGGATTGCCATTTCTTTCTCCAGGGGATCTTCCCAACCCAGGGATCTGCAGATTACCTACAATTACTCTAAAATTTGGGCTTCCCAGGTGGCCCAGTGGTAAAGAATCTGCCTGCCAACGCAGAAGACATGGGTTCAATCCCTGGGTCAGAAAAATCCCCTGGAGAAGGAAATGGCAACCCACTCTAGTATTCTTGTCTGGAGAACCCCAGGGACAGTGTAGCCTGACGGGCTACAGTCCATGGGGTTGCAAAGAGTCATACACATCTGAGCTCACACACACACACACACACATGTACTCTACAATTTAAAACCTAGTTGTCCCCCAAATAACATTCTAATCAGTCATTTGAAACCTGTAAACCAGGCTTTATATGATTATAATGAAAATCTTGGTCCTATGGGGCGAATAGATCAAGTTTATGGACATTTCTTGACACCTGAGCCCCTTCAGGAGTACAACCTTCTCCTTGCTTCAAAATAAGTTTCTCTCCTTTCTTAGCCCACTTTAGTAAAGCTTCAAACACAGGCATTTGGATAGCTGCCTAGGGGGTTTGACTGCTCCTAAGAGAGAGAAGGGGCTTCCCTGGTGGCTCAGTGGTAAAGAATCCACCCTCCAAAGCAGGAGATAAAGCTTCAATCTCCAATCCTTGGAGAAGGGAGAGGCTACCCACTCCAGTATTCTTGGCTGGAAAATCCCATGGACAGAGGAGCCTGGCAGGCGATAGTCCATGGGGTCGCAAAAGAGGCACAACTTAGTGACAAAACAATGAGAGAGAAACAGATGATTAAGAAGCATCTCTGTTATGACCTGTTTCTCTTTTATCCAACAAGATTTAAAAAAAAAAGATAAGATACTTACACAGGCTACAGCAAAAAGATTTAGAAATAATGTCAAAGACGCTGTTATATCATGAATACTCCTACAAATGAACCTCTCAAATAGCAAGCTCTCTCCCCTTTCCTCTGCTTCCCTCTCTCCTGGGTGCTCGCTCTCTGCATTTATGCGTTTTTTTAAACACTTTTGTTTAAGTCTATCTTTGTTTCTATCTCACATTTCAGTGGTAGGTTCATCAGCGGTAGGTTTTCCTGCTGCCAGTTCAGTCAAGGTAGTGCTGAAGGATTAAAAAGGCACATAGTCAGATACCAAATAATTTTCCAGATTAAACTTTTTGGTTCAAATGTTTAAATTATGCTTTAACTTATAAGCTAGATAACCCTTTAAAAACCAGTGTGTAAATCTATTATTTGAGACCTGGTATGTCATTTTCCCCAGAAATGAGGTTTTATGAAAAGTCATATATATTTAATAGGGCTTCCCTGATGGCTCAGCCGTAAAGAATCTGTGTGCAACTCAATCCCTGAGTCGGGAAGATCCCCTAGGGAAGGAATTGGCAACCAACTCCAGTATTCTTGCCTGGGAAATTCCATGGGCAGAGGAGTCGGGCAGATTAAGTCCACGGGGTTGCAAAAGAGCTGGACTCAGCAACTATACAACAACGAATATCTTAAACCTCTTAAAAAGGTAACGACTCAAGATTTAACTTCAGTTCTTTACTACTGAACCTAACCCAATGTATAACAGCCTTTGGGGGTGGAATTTATTTCAAATTCCTTTTGTAAGTACCCATCTTTCTTGACCAACCTAACTTCCTGACTATGTCTGTGTTCTGTAGGAAACATACTGGTTTTTCCTGCCCCGAGATACGGTCAAGCAACCACAGGTCTGAGTCAGAGCCTCCATCCAAAGTGATCATCTCATGGGCTTGGATTTGCATTATCAGCCTCCCCTGTGGCTGAATCTGGAGGCTAAGGGACAGATCTGGGTCTATTAGCTCCATTCTTTTCTGTTGAGGCCACCTCTGCTTCCTGTCCACGCTATTACGCTCTTACTTACTATTTATAATTTACTATTATTTTCCTTGCTCCAGACAAGTTTTTCTCTTCCCCTGACCCACTCCAGCAGAGTTTCAGACATTGGCAATCTGATAGTTTCCCAAAACTTTGGCTGCTAGTAACTGAGATGTTAAGATTGGAAGTACGAAGACTCCATGTCTTGTATCTCTTTTTCTACTTAATTTCAAAAGAGAAAGAATAGGGATTTCCCCAGTGGTGCAGTGGATAAGAGTCTGCCTGCCAACGCAGGGGACATGGGTTCTACCCCTGGTCCAGGAAGATCGCACATGTCTTGGAGCAGCTAAGCCCGTGCGTCACAACTACTGAGCCCAAGTGCTGCAACTCCTGAAGCCTGCATGCCCTGGAATCTGTGCTCTACAATAAAAGAAGCCACTGCAGTGAGAAGCCTGCAACCACAAGGAGCAGCAGCTCCTGCTGGCAGCAATGAGAGAAAGCCCGCAAGCAGCAAAGACGACCCAGCACAGTCAAAAAATAAATACTTTTTTTTATAAAAGACAAAGAATATTCCACATAGAATCTCATCATGAGAGCACGTTAGAAACAGTATCAAGGGAACTCTGTACCCCCATGGGCGCTTCTAAGGGTGAGCATCGCAAATCTTAATCTCTCTGTGTTAAGAGAGATATATTATAATTAAGATATATTATGCATGTATGTATATACATGTGTACATATTATATATGTATTTATTGTATCTCACTTTGCCATTTGGAATCTTGCAGATGACGCTGCTGTCAATTCAGTCAGGGCAGTGCTAGAGGATGAAAAACAGAGATAGCAAGATATCATATGACTTCCAGACTTTTACTTTTTTAGCTCAAATCTGCCACAGTTACTCCTGAACTTATAAACTGGCTGGCTCATAGGAAATATGCATATAAATCAGTTCTTTGGAATCTGATATCTCATTTTCCCTAGAAATGATTCTATATAGTTGGTAATAAATATTTTTGACCTATCAAAACAGTTAATGACTCAAGAATAAGTGCATTTCTTTACTACTGAATCTAACCCAACGTACAGCAACCTTTTGGGGTGGCACTTATTTCAAGTTCAACTTCAATTTGCAAGTACACATTCCTCGTCCTCCACATCATTTCCTGTTTCTCAAGTCCCTTCATCATCCTCTAACCCCCCTATCAGGGTTGTCTTTCCTGGCCCTCAGACACTGTAGATTAACTGCAGGCCTAAAACAGGGCCCCTTCCGTGTGATGTGGGTTTGGCTTTGGGGTGCCAGCTTCACATGGTGAAAAGCTCTGGAGGGTCATGGACAATCTGGGTTCTATTAGCTCCATTCTTTTGCTGGAGATTCCTCTGCTCCCTGTCCACAACTAATTCCTCCTTACTTGAAAATGTTTCTCTCCTCCCTTAACCCAGTCTCATAAGAGTGTCACTCATGGTAATCAAAGGTGACAAATATTAGAATTAAAAAGACCCCCTCTGGGACTTGCCTGGTGGTCCAATGGTTAAGAATACGCCTGCCAATGCAGGGGACACGGGTTCAATCCCTGATCTGGGACAATTCCACACACTGCCGGGCAACTAAAGCCGTGCACCACAAGTACTGAACCCATGCACGCTAGAGCCTGTGCTCACAATGAGAGAAGCCACTGCAGTGAGAAGCCTGCTCACTGAAGTGAAGAGCAGCCCCTGCTCACCACAACTAGAGAGAAACCCTTGCACAGCAACGAAGACCCAGTGCAGCCAAAAATAAAAATAAAAAATTTTAAAAGACCCCCTTTATGACCTGTCCATCTTTTTTCTACTTCAATTCAAAAGACAGGTGGGAGGGAGGTTTAAGAGCGAGGGCACATTTGTATATCTATGGCTGATTCATGTTGATGTATGGCAGAAACCAACACAATATTGTAAAGTAATTATTCTCCAATTAAAATTAAAAAACAATTTTTTTTTAAAGACAAAGAATGTTAGATATAGAATCTTACCATGAGAGAACTTCAGAAACAGTATCAAGGGAACTCTGCGTTCCTGTGCATGTTCCTAAAGGTGAACATCAAATCTCAACCTCTCTGTATATGTGTATTATGAATGTATGTATGTGTGCATATTACATACACATTTATTCATCATGGCTCACTTTGCATTGGAGAGGACTTCAGAGGATGCTGTTGTCCATGTACTCGGGGAAATGCTAAAGGATTAAAAACAGACAAAATAAGATGCCACAAGACTTGTAGACTGCAACTTCTTTAGTTCAGTTTGGCTATAATTGCCCTTGAACTTATACACTGGATAACTCTTAGAAATTTAGAAAATTCACATGTAAATAAGTTATTTGGAATCTGACATCTCATTTTTCCTAGACATGATTTCATATACATTTGTAATAAATATATTTGACCTGTCAAAAAAGTTAATGACTCAAGAATTGGCTGGTAGTTACTAGGAAGGATTCCTCTTATGACCTGCTCCTCTTTTATTCAACTAGATTCAAGAAAGAAAGTTACCAATAGGTGTTACAGTGAGAAGATTTAATAACAATGTCAAAAATACCTTGTCATAGATACTCCTAAGAATGAATTTGAAAATTTCACCTCTTTTTCTTCCATATTTGTGTTTATATATTTGTGTTTGTATTGGTATGAGTATATAAATATGTGTATACATGTACATACAAAATGTATTGATCTTTCAAATTCATTTATATTTCATGTTTCATTGGTGGCATCCTCCTAGGTTTCTGATGTCCATTCATTCAGGGCATGCTAAAGGATTAAAGAGATGCATGGTTCATAGTATTTGCAGGGCAGCAATGGAGATGCAGACATACAGAACAGACTTGTGACACAGGAGGGAAGGAGAGGATGGGACGAGTGGAGAGAATGGCATGGAAACATATGCACAACCATATGTAAAATAGATAGCCAGCGGGAATTGCTGTACGACTCAGGAGCTCAAACCCGGTGCTGTGTGACAGCCTAGAGGGTTGGAATGGGGTGGTTCAAGAGGGAGGGGAAATATATATACGTATGACTGATCATGTTGATGTATGACAGAAACCAACACAATATTGTAAAGCAATCTTCAGTTAAAAAATAAATTTAAAAAAACTAAAAAAAAAAAATACATGGTTCACATACCACATGTAATTCTGGACTTCCTTTAACCATCATCATACTGTCTTGATTATCATAGCTTTATACTAAGTTAAGTTGGTATTGTCAGTCCTCTGACTTTACTCTTCAATGTGTGGGTGCTATTCTGGGTCTTTTGCCTTCCCATATAAACTTTAGAATCAGTTTGCCAATACCCCAAAAATAACTTTCTGGGATTTTGATTCAGATTGCATTGAATCTACAATTTGGAAGAATCAACATCTTTACAATATTGAGACTTCCTTTGTTGAAGATAAAGTCTCTGCCATTTATTTAGTTCTTTAATTTCATTCATAAGAACTTAGTTTCCTCATATACATTTTGTACATTTTACTGGGTAAATATATATTTAGGTATAAATCTATGGGGGGGGGTCCTAATTTAAATGGTTCTCTGCTTTTAATTGCAAATTCCACTTGTTTGTTACTGGTATATGGGAAAGTAATCAGTTTTTGCATCAATATATTAAAGCAATTAGACAAGATTACAGGACACAAGCTTATTAGACCCAGTTTTTTTTTTTAATCTATTCTTTTGGATTTTTCTTCATAGACAATCATGTCATCTGTGAACAAAGACATTTGTTTCCATTCCGTCGTGCATACTTTGATTTCCTTCTTATTGCTCATTACTATAATCCTCCTTGGAATTTTGAGTATGATGTTAAAAAGGAGTAATGGGGCAGAGAGCATCCTTGCCTTGTAACTCTCTGCAGAAAAGTTTCAAGTTTCTCACCATCACATATGATGCTACCTGTAGGGGTTTCGGAGAAGGCAATGGCACCCCACTCCAGTACTCTTGCCTGGAACATCCCATGGATGGAGGAGCCTGGTAGGCTGCAGTCCATGGGGTCGCTGTGGGTCGGACACGACTGAGCGACTTCATTTTCACTTTTCACTTTCATGCATTGGAGAAGGAAATGGCAACCCACTCCAATGTTCTTGCCTGGAGAATCCCAGGGATGGCTGAGACTGGTGGGCTGCCGTCTATGGGATCACACAGAGTCAGACACAACTGAAGTGACTTAGCAGCACAGCAGGGGTTTTATGGCTGTGTTTTTTTTTTTTTTTTAATCAAGTTGAGAACATTCCTCTCTATTCCTAGTTTGCTGAGTTTTTTTTTTTTTTTTTTAAATCATGAGTGTTAGATTTTGTCAAATGATTTTTCTGCATCAATCATTTTTTTCTTTTTAGCCTGTTGATGTGATGGATTACATTGACTGACTTTCAAATGTTGAACCAGCCTTGTCCATCCAAGTCCCACTTGGTCTAGGTATAAAATTTTTTATTTACATTGTAGGATTCAACTTGGCAACATTTTGTTTAGGATTTTTGCCTCTTATGTCCTATGCTTCTATTTTTTTGTAATGTTCTTATCTGGTTTTGGTAATGCTGACTTTAGACAATGAGTTAAATTTTTTCTCTGTGCTTCTACTTCCTGGAACAGTTTAGAAAACTGACATCATTTCTTCCTTGAATGTTTGGTGGAATTGACCAGTGAAGCCATCTAGGCCTAGGGTCTGTTATGGAAGGTTTAGTCACTGATTCAATTTCTTTAACAGATTCAGGCCTATTCAGGATGATCTTTGTATGAGCTTTGGTAGTATCTTTTAAAGCATTACTCCATTTCATGTAAGTTATCAACTTCGTGGGCTTGGAGTTGTTCATAATATTCCTTTATTATCCTTTCAATGTCCTGTGATCAGACATGATGATCTTCATTTCTGACAACAGCAATTTGTGTCTTCTGTCTCTTGTTTCTGTTAGTCTGGCCAAAGAGATACAAACTTTATTGCTTTTCAAAGAACCGGCTTTTGGCTTTGTCGATATTCTCTATTGATTTTTTGATTCCAGTTTCATTGATTTTTGCTCTTTTATTATCTCCTTCTGCCTTTTTTAGGTTTATACTGGTCTTGTTTCCTATGCTGGAAGCTTATTGATTTTAGATCTTTCTACTTTTTTAATGTATGAATTCAGACTATAGATTTCCCCCTAATTACTGGCTTTGCTGCATTTCACAAATTTTGATAGCTCATGTTTTCATTTAGTTCAAAATATTTTAAAATTTCTCATGAGACTTCTGCTTTGACCCATGTGTTACTGAGAAGTATGCTGTTTAACCTCCAAGAATTTGGGGACTTGCAAACTATCTTTGTTACGGACTTCTAACTTCACTGTGGTCTGACAGCAAATTTTGTGTGATTCCTCTTCTTTTAAATTTGCTAAGGTGGGTTTCATGTCCCAGAATATGATCTATATTGGTGAATGTTTCATGTGAGCTTAAGAAGAATATATTGAGTTGGCAAAAAAATTTGTTCAGGCTTTTCCATAGGCTGTTATGGAAAAATCTGAATGAACTTCTGGGCCAACCCAACATTCTCTGCTCTTGTTAAATGACCTATTCTATAAATGTCAATTAGATGCAGTTGACTGAAGGTGCTGTTCAGTGCCACTATCTTTATTGTCCGTAGTTATCCCTTTTCTTCTTGCCTCAGCATAAACCCTATCTCCCCAGTGATGATATCCACCAACAGTTCCCACCCTTCAAAACGTCACACTGACTTATTCCTATGGATTACCAAAGTTATGGGCTTCCCTGATGGCTCAGATGGGAAAGACTCTGCCCACAATGTGGGAGACCAAGGTTTGATGGTTGAGTTGAGAAGATCCCTTGGAGAAGGGAATGGCGACCCACACCAGTATTCTTGCCTGGAGAGTTCCATGGACAGGGGCGACTGGCAAGTCCACAGGGTCACAAAGGGTTGGACACAAGTGACTAACACTTTCACGGAAGTTAACATCTTCATTCCCACCATCAAGAAGAATTGTTCTATTTTACTTTAAATACCAATAGATAGAGAAACATCTCATTAATGATAGTCTATATGGAATAGTGATATAATGAATTTACCTGAATAAAGATTCCTCGAATCTAAAATACATAGTAAACATAACTTACTGAAATTCCTATCTTTATAGAAAGAATTCTAGATCATTGTCCAGAAAATTCTTCATTGCCATGGATAATCCTAAGACTAAATGTCTCCACCCCATCCTCCTGGACCCCTCACCCCTCAATAAATACCTCACCTTTCATAGATGGTATCATCATAGGCTCCTGATGTCAGTTCAACTGAGTTATCTCTAAGGAATTAAAAGCATACCATCAAACTCAAAATGACTTCATAGAGTTAACTAGTTACAAATAGTCTTCAATTTGTAAACTGATTTTTAACTCTAAAGATCTGTTTGAAATTTAGTTATCTGGCAATCAGTATTTCAATTTTCACTACAAACAGGGCTTTATTATAGTTGTAATGAGACCTTAGGGCTGTCTAAGCAACCTGGCAAAGTACAATTCTTTACCTCTAAACCTAACTCTATGTCTAACTGCATCAAGGTTGTGTTTACTTAAAATTCAACTTCAGTGTGCAGGTCTACTATCTTCCAGCCCCTTCTAAGTTCCTGATTATCAAGTCCCTCCCCTGCATCCTTACTTTTCTCGTATCCTGTAGTCCTTTCCTCAGTTTGGTTTAAAGAGCTACAAGCCTGGGGTAGGGACTCTCCAACATGACGGTGGGTTTACAGTTGGGACACCAGCTTTAGATGGGAGCAGAGCCCTGGAGGGTGAGGGCTAGAGCCGAGATCTATTAGGGTTTGCTCCTTTCTGCCTCTTTCTTCCTCCTCTCCTGGCACTCTGTAGCAGAGTCTCTCACACACATTCTTATAGTTTCCCAAGAGTTTTGGCTACTAGTTAATCAGGGTCACAAACAGGCTATTAGTAAGGATTCTCCCACGTATGATCTCTTTTTTCCCATCTAGACCCCTAAATAAAGTTACTTATAAGAACATCCAGTCTTTTATGAAAAGAAACCTTCCTTGGCCATCAATACTCCCAATACCTTTTCACCACCCACATCACGCACCTCTTGTCAGCGTTGTCAGAGGAGCCTAAAGAGGCATCCATAACTCTGCCAAAGAGTGAAAAAAACAAACAAAAATATAAAGTCAGACAGTACGGAAGGCAATTAGTTGCTTCTTTCCAATAGAATTTCAGGACATGAAATGTAAACTCATGAATATGGAAAAAATTGAAGAAAGAGTTTCAGGGTATAACACTGGACTTCTTGAGACCACATCTGGGCTATGTGTGTTTGTGAATATGCTAGAGAGAGAAGGAAAGAAGGGAGGTGTAGCATTAATTATTAAACCTTTCTTTCACATTTCGCAAACCATGCACACACTTGGAATCAATCTGGGAAACCAGAAAGAGCTGAGAGTGTACGAATGGGGAGATGGATCCAGTTGATAACTAGTAAAGGGATACAGGAAAAAAGAAAAGAAAATGCCAGAATGACAAATATTCCAATTCCAAGGACTTGTCCCTGGTCACCATTTGGTAGAGAAGAAACAGGTAAGTAGGTCAAGGATGGCCTATATAAAACTTTAATTTTTTTTTTTCTGACCTGGAAGTAGAGCATATTTATAATGATTCCTTTTTATTCTTCTCTGAATTATTCCAAAAAGATACCTGGTTATATTATCCAAAATCAAGACTTCCCACCACCGAATCACTGGCTTTATTAATTTAACCTCTCTACAACTCAGTTTCCTCATGTGTAAAATAAGACACATGAAAATGCACTTTGCATCCGTCAACTTCAGAAAATCATACTGAATAGCCACTATTTCACAAACATTAGTTTTTAGGCAGCCTACCTTCTTCAAATGTCATGTCCCCAAAACTCAGTATATATTTTAAATTTCAAAAACACCTCAAGATTCTAAAGTAATAACACTTCCATAATCCCCTGGGAAATGGTGGGTTTCTATCCAAGATGAGAAACAGCCGAAAACTACTGATACCAAAGTCAAATGAAAGTATGGATTCCAAGAAATAACAAACCCTGGAAGGCTAAGGAGTACCTTAGCTGGTGGACAGACAGGGGCAGACTGGAGTAGCCCAGTGGGAGGGGAAATTTTAAGTTCAGTTCATGCCTTTCCCTTGAGTTGCTTGGAGACAAAAAATGAGTTCTTAGAAACCAGTAGCAATTACCCAGATGTTGTTAATATAAAACGAGGGTAGCAGGGGTTTCCTGGTGGTCTAGTGGTTAAGAATCCATCTGCCAATGCAGGGGACACAGGAAGATCCTACATGCCTCGGGGCAACTAAGCCTGTGCACCACAACCACTGATCCTGCACTCTGCAACGTAAGAAGCCACCACAGTGAGATACCTGCACGCAACTATGGAAAAACTACCCCCCGCTCACTCCAACTACAGAAAGCTGGAGTGCAGCAACGAGACCCAGCGCAGCCATAGATAAATAGGCAAAAGTGTTGGAAAGAAAAATCAAAAGAGGGTAACATTAGGTTAGCTGATGAAAACAGGGAGGGGCCGAAGAGCAATACTTCATCCTCCCCCTCCCCCCCATCTCCAAAGCTCCAAATGACAACCTAGGGTGACTGCCTTCTCCAAAGTTTCCTTGCCCAGAGCTTAAAGGTGACGGTATGAATTGATGCTTTCGAATTGTGGTGCTGGAGAAGACTCTTGAGAATTTCTTGGACAGCAAGGAGATCCAACCAGTCAATCCTAAAGGAAATCAACCCTGAATATTCATTGGAAGGACTGAGGCTGAAGCTGAAGCCCCAATACTTGGGCTACATGGTGCGAAGAGCTGACTCATTGGAGAAGACCCTGAGGCTGGGAAAGATTGAAGGCAAAAGGAGAAGGGGAAGCAGAGGATGAGATGGTTAGATAGCATCCTTGACTCGATGGACATGAATCTGAGCAAACTCCAGGAAGATTCCACATGCCACAGAGCAAGTAAGCCCACGTGCCACAACTACTGAGCCTGCGCCTTAGAGCCTGCGCTCTGCAACAAGAGAAGCCACCGCAATGAGAAGCCCACGCACTGCAAGTAGAGGGTAGCCTCTGCTCACAGTAACTAGAGAAAGCCCGAGTAGCAACAAAGACCCAGTGCAGTCACACATAAATAAAATTATTAAATAAAAGAAAGAAAAAACCCCAGAGGAAACGTTACGTGTCAAAGTAGAATTGTTGGGTATAAAGAATCCATTCATGGGATATTAACTAGTTTGGGTACGTGTGAAAAGCAAAATAGAGTTGGAAAGTGAGATTGAGAAACTCCCAGAAAATAGTAGAAAAGAATAAAGTCAATGGATATGCTCTTATCCTCCATTTCTAACATCTGGAATACAGACATCTGAGAATGAGAAAACACGGAACAGAAAAGGCTGAGAAAAAATAAAGATAAATTTCCCCAAATTATGCCAAGAAATTGTCTTTCACCTTACATTTTTTTTTTCAAATGTACAATCCAGGGATTTAATCAATTATAGAACATTTTCATCCCCACAATGAGATCCCGTCTGTTCATTTATAATTAATCCTGTTCCCACCCCTAGCCAACTGTGAATCTACTTTGTCTCCATAGATTTGTCTTTCCTAGACATTTCATATAAGTGGAATCACACAATTTACTGTCTCTTGTATCTGACTTCATTTCACATCACAAAATATTTGAGGCTCACCCATGACATAATATGGATGCAGTCTACTCCTTGTAATTGCTGAATTGTAATTCCAATGTTCACTTTACAAATATTTAAATGGTATTTACTAAAAAGTGCCAGGCATTATGCTGATACTTTCCAAATACTATTGCAATTGGTCCTCAACACATCTCTTGAGATAGTTACTATTTTTCATGGATAGTTACAATTCATGGATCTCAAAAATTTGTATATTTCCAACATCCATTAAGCTGATTTGAAAATCTCACTAAAAAAATGCATTTGCAGGAATTAGCAGTGTTTCAGGTTTTAATGGAGATGGAACAACTGAAGCCCTTGTGGCCGTCCCTGGAAATGTTCACCACCCTAGACAGAACTTGCTCCAGTAAAGCAACCAGTCACCCCTAGAGGAGAAGTTTACAGGGACTATGACTGTTACGTGTATATTATTACTGGTACACTGCTTCAGCTGTGGTATTTTTTAAGGAAAACACAGGCATACAACAAGGTCTTTAAATTTTGAATTTGCCAATTCATTTGCATACAGTTTACATTTATTATAAAAGAAGGTACAGGTATATTCCCTATTCTATTAAGGGCTGAGAATTATGCTTAAAATTCAGCAAATTTGAACCTTATCACTTACTTATTTTTTGGATGCATGAGCCAGGCACTTAAAGAATTCTTCTTTAATCCCTGCATGGTTTGTTTCGTGGTTGAATTTAATCTACAGTTAATCTAAGAAAAGCAAAAGCACACATCCATTATATATTTGATATGTTTAAAACACATATGATATCCCCCCAACTGGGAAGAAAGTCACACATATGACTTACTAGGTAAGGATCAGCATTTCTGAAGTCTTGAATCCACAAATACAAAATCTGCAATACTGTGCAATTTTATATATCCTGTGAAACACGCATTGTGCATTTGCCCTTAGAATTTTAGCTCAAAAAATAGGGGAAAACATTTTGTGTGTGTGTTCAATAAAATTTAAGTTTAGCTCAAGCACAGTTCAGTTCAGTTGCTCAGTCATGTTCGAATCTTTGCGACACCACGGACTGCAGCATGTCAGGCTTCCCTGTCTATCACAAACTGCCAGAGCTTTCTCGAATTCATGTCCATCCAGTCAGTTATGCCATCCAACCATCTCATCCTCTGTCGTCCCCTTCTTCTCCTGCCTTCAATCATTCCCAGCATCAGGATTTTTTCCAATGAGTCAGTTCTTTGCATCAGGTGGCCAAAGGACTGGAGCTCAAGCACAGGACTCTTTAAAAAAATTACCCACTTGCTACCCGGGACCCAGAAAGTGAAACAAAACCATTTCAAACCAATTTTACATCAGAGTGACTTATATTTCCATCCTAGAATATTCTCTGTAGAATAAATCACAGGAATGAGAAAGCAAAAAAATGTGACCCTCAGCATTTCACAGGGCAGATTTCATGCACAAAAACTGTAAGTCACAGAATAAAAGCCACTGCCAAGTATTAATACATCGCCAAGTTAACAAGTAGTAATATTATGTCCACCTGAGGCAAGCAGAAATGTGCCACAAGCCCCTCAATTCTGAGCAAGGAGAGAAAAATAAACAAATAGAACAAAATCTTTCCCCTACAACAGACCAGTTTGTGCATCAATGTTGATTTTGAGGCTTGGGGTCCAGCCATCTGTGAACTCCAAACCTTTAAGGGACACTAGCTCATGCGCAGTGGGAGTATGAAGCCCAAAGTTTGGACGCTGTGGCCCCAAGAGCCCGGATGGCCATGGGAGAGCCAGCCTGGTTCTGGGGGGCCGCCCCCTCCTTGCTGGTGCGGCATCCGCTTACCTGCAGGCAAGGCTGCTGTAGCGGAGGTGCTGCGTCCTGGACGGAGCTGGGGCTGTGGGGCGGTGGGGCGGTGGGGCGCATTTTGTGACTTGGGTACTTTTCCTAAGCAGGAGCGAACTTGACTCAAGATCCTGGTAGCAATTTCTCTCCTACTGCCTTTCAGGATAATGCCTCCCCCTGCCACATCCTTCTTCCCATGCTTTCCTATTTTTTAATGTCCCCAGATCAAGTGCGGTAAATCCAATCTCAGCCCAATTCCTGCCAGCCTACAGAAGCCTAGTGCCCCTACTCCCTCCACCCTCATGACCCCTGAGGGTGAGATAGGGGGCTCCGCAAATGCCCTGGGAGGGGAGAGGAATGTTAATTAGGGTTCCCCACAGCTAAGCACAAGGCAAGCCTTCCTGTCAGCGGGCCCAAAGACCCCTATCCTGACCCTTCTCCTGATCCTTCCTCCTCCCCGCACCCTCCATCTGTCCCTGTAAAATGTTCTACTCCTCTTACTCTGTGAGGGTGGAAGGGCAACATTAGCTACATAAAGGGCAGAGGGTGTGATGGGACGTCCTCAGCCAGAGGCCCCCACCCTAGGTCTTTACCTGCTGCTGCTAACAAGGCAGTACTAGAATAAGAACCCTGTGTCCATGGCAACCCTAGACAACAGATTCCAGGTGGTCCTGAGATGTAGTAGAGTGAGGAATACAATGAACTTGGTTCCAGGCAGCAGGGACTTAAAAAGAGACTTTCCCTTAAAGACGGGTGTAGGGGTACCAAGATCAAAGATCCCAGGATAAGCATCTCAGAGCAGATCTTCTCTGCTGTTACTTTCCCTTTTGCATCTAACGAAGGGGCTCTTCTTCCATATTCTGATTCTGAATATTAGATTGAGGTTTTGGCTTCCCCATAGGTTGGCAAGAATGACCAGCAAGCTGAATATTTTCTGGCTAATATTAACTTTAAGTAAAATAGATTGATATAGGAATGAGGAGCACAAAAATTCATTTTACTCAAGCTATCAATTCGTAAGATTGAAAAGAAGCAGTCAAATATTAGTTGTAAATTAAAACTATACCCATTTTCCTCGTAGAGTAAATCTGAAAGGTGTAAACAAATACCAAATGAATGAAAACAAATATGGAAAAAAAGCTTTTATACTTCAGGTTTTTTTTGTTTTTTTTTTTTTGGTGGGATCTTAGTTCCCTGACCAGGGATTGAACCCAGGCCATGGAAAAGAAAGCACCAAGTCCTAACTGGTGGATTCCCAGCGAATTTCTGGAAAAAAAAAAAAAAGTTTTTAAAACCTTAGTGAAACATTAGCAATTTTGTATGGAAACTACAATATAAAAATTACCTCCAAAAGAAGAATAAAGATCAGTTTGACAGTCTGTATTGGTACATGTTATGAAGCTGTAAGTGGTCAGTTGAAGAGATAGAAAAGAGATTAAAGTCATATTAATTTAGTAGTATATCTATAAAGCACTTTGCAAGTTACAAAAATTAATAAAACATGGTCACTGACTTCAGTGTCAGATTGACGACCTTAAGGCCAGACCATTTTGAAATATGCCAAGCATCCTACTTTCTGTGAGAAAGACCTGCCCTTGACCAGAGCCTCATCTGACCTTGAAGAAGGACAGTAACACAACCCCAGCCCCTCCAGCTTTTCTGTCTCACACGAGAATTAAAAAAGACTAAGAAACTCTTCTGAAGATCACAGCCCTTGTTTATGTTTTAATTTTTTGTTGTTGAAAACTAGACTTTTAAAGTAAATGTAATAACTAAAAATCAGATTTTCCCTTTTCTCTAGGGTTTATTGCTGTTGTTTGTTGTTAAGTGATTTTTCTGAACTCTGTTCTTCGTACAGTATGACCACTAAAGTCAGCTTGGTCAGCTAGTAATTAGAGATTACCTCAGGTGCCCAGAACTGGTAAGTCTCTCAGTGGTTACCGTTCCAGAAAGAGAAAATGGCTCCAGGCACCATCTTGTCTCTCTCTCAGCTCCTTGTGCTTAGATCTCTGGGGCAGTCTTCTCCCTTCTGTGCTGCCTGCTCCTCCTCTCTACCCTCACTTCCCCACACTAATTCTTGCTTAACTTTGCTTTTTCTCTTAAACTCTCCCCCCCTCTCCCTTTTCCTCTGAACTTTTCAGAACCCATCCCTTTAAAATTAGGCCTACTGAGGATCCAGAGACCAAACCCTTAATTTCTTCTACTCTCTGAACGAAAGCTGAACTTTGAGCTATAGTCATAGATTTTTTTCCCCCCACAGTAATCCAAAGAACCTCACAGACTTGCAGAGGAATTTTATGTTACTCAAATTTAGCAACCTGGTATCTGACTTTTACCAGCCAGTTCATAGGCTTCTTGGCTAAGGATAGGCCCAGCATTGAATTAAAACTGCTAACTGGGAAAATGCTGAAAGGTACCTAGAAATACAACTGGTAAAGCGTTACTGAACCAAGGTTGTTTGCCCAGCATGCAGCAAGCCAAATGCTGAGACACCGAAGTTTGCAGCAAAGAAAGGGTTTACTTACAAGGTGGCCGAACGAGAAGATAAAGTCTCAAATCCACTTCCTCAAAGGCGAGGGGCTGGAGGTATTCTTTGGGATAAAACTGAAGCTAATTGGAGACAATAAAATGTGAGGTGACCTTCATTCTGGCCTAGACAGAACTAAGCTACAGGCTTCTTCACAATAGGTATACTCAGAACATGCTCTATAGATGGAGTGTTCAGCCCTCTGAAGTCAAAAGGTCACGGAGCATGCCCAGTTGAAGGGTCAG
This sequence comes from Bos javanicus, assembly GCF_032452875.1. Taxonomy (NCBI): domain Eukaryota; kingdom Metazoa; phylum Chordata; class Mammalia; order Artiodactyla; family Bovidae; genus Bos; species Bos javanicus. Next base: position 21,754,187 of record NC_083879.1, on the reverse strand, counting down.
GGGGTCTTAACTAGTTAGAGCTCAAATTGGGCTCAGCTGATTTCAAGTTCTGGAAAACAACTCAGGCAAACCTCTTATTGTTTAGGCTACTTGACTCTTGGAGGATCTGCACATTTTTATAAAAACAATTAAAAGGAACTTAATCAGTGGAAGCAGGTTTCAGGTGTAACAGATTTGATGACTACCTTCTGTTTCAAAACTAGCCTGCTAAGTCATACGCTCAGGCTCAAAAATCACTAGATGGCTTCCTGGAGCAATTCCTAGGGTTTTCCCAAAGTCTGTTGAACACATTTCAGGCTTGCAGACAAAAATCTGATGAGCCTGTTCATGACTATTACGGTCGATTTCAGATAGTTTTAAATGATAATTCTGACCTTCCTTCAGATGCTAATTCTAATCAGGTAGATTTTCACTCTATTTATTTACAGGCTAAACCAGGACATTTCCCTGCTAGTAAAAAGGACCAAGAGAAATCGGAAACTATGTCCACTCCAAATTTAATTAACCTGGCAAACCAGCTCTCTTGAGCACTACAGGAGTCACCTAAGTGGAAGACCACCAAAAGTCTTAATCTTCAACTCCAGCAAATGAAAAGCAAGACCCTCCTAATTTCTGCTAGGATTGCAGAGAGCCGGGACTTTGGGAAAGAGACACTTAAACTCTTCGGGCACTTGTAACCCTCTCAGGGGCCTTTCCAGCTAGCTCTCAGTTCTCAATGATGGAGCCCTGAGGAGTAACACAGGCTCTTCCCAATCCTCCCTCCAAGTGGTTTACAGACACATTTCTCTAAATTGGGGCTGAATCTCCTCCAGTTCTAACTGACATCTGAGTTAAGCTCGTGGTGTACAAGCCCACTACTATAAAGCAGCCTCTGCCCTGGAGTAGTAGAACAGTTCAAACAGTGGAGACCTCCAGTGAACCTCAAGATGCTTTTGTCTCTGAGCCAACTTGCTTCTGTTTAGGTCCTTTGAGAGACACAGACCCTTTTCTCCTTAGTTCTTCCACTGCTATCCATGTATAAGCCTGAGACTTCTTAAAGAAGTATCATGCCAGAATTTCCTTCTCTCAAAAGGAGGGGGTGGGGAGATAATTCTATAATTTGACAGTACTTATCAAAGCAGCCAATCAGATGAGTTAAATGATGCTGTGACATCTTTTATTTGCTCTGTCTAGAGCTGATCCTGGGAACACTGATTATTTGTCCCTATTGAATCAGCCATCACCCTCCTTACAGACAAAATCTCCACTGGTATTGGCAAAATTCACAGTGTACCTCCCATCAAGATTCAGAGAGATCCCTGAAAAACTCCCCAGAATTAATCAATAGCCTATGAGTAAAGAAGCCCTGGGAGAAGGCAATGGCACCCCACTCCAGTACTCTTGCCTGGAAAATCCCATGGACGGAGGGGCCTGGTGCACTGCAGTCCATGGGGTCGCAAAGAGTCGGACAGGACTGAGCGACTTCACTTTCACTTTTCACTTTCATGCATTGGAGAAGGAAATGGCAACCCACTCCAGTGTTCTTGCCTGGAGAATCCCAGGGACGGGGGAGCCTGGTGGGCTGCCGTCTATGGGGTCGCACGGAGTCGGACACGACTAAGTGACTTAGCAGCAGCAGCAGCAAAGCCCTTCAAGGCACAAAACCCATAATAGAAGATTACAGATTTCAGAGTCTCTCTCTCTCTTTTACTAATCCCTGTAATATTCTTATTTCACCTGTGGGGAAACCTAAGGGTGAGGGTAGAAGTTTGTCTAGGACTTCTGAACAAGAAATAACATTGTTCTACCTAGACACCATATTGTTCTTAACTCTCATATATCACTATCATCCATTTCCACTGGAAGCAAATTCTTTACATAACAGTTTTTTTTAAGGTTTTATATATCTTTATTTTTATTGACATTTAGTTGATTTACAACATTTTGAGTTTGGGGTGTACAACATAGTGATTGAATTTTTAAAGGTTATACTCCATTTATAGCTACTCTAAAATATTGGCTATATTTCCTATTTTGCCATTTTTACTGAAACTACTTCCAAAAGTACTTTTAAATACATTACTAAATTCACAAGAAAGTAAGCAAAGTACTAAATAATCACACAGACATATTCACACTTACTTATACTTGAAAGTCACTCAGTCGTGTCAGAATTCTCTAGGCCAGAATACTGGAGTGGGTAGCCTTCCCCTTCTCCAGGGGATCTTCCCCACCCAGGTCTCCTACATTGCGGGCAGATTCTTTACCAGCTGAGCCACAAGGAAAGCCCAAGAATACTGGAGTGGGTAGCCTATCCCTTCTCCAGCAGCTCTTCCCGACCCAGGAATCGAACCAGGGTCTCCTGCATTGCAGGTGAATTCTTTACCAATTGAACTATCAGGGAAGCTCTACTTATACTTACTCAAGTGGTAAATCAACACAGAAACCAGGAATGTCCTGGAAGTGTTCTAAAACCCCAAATCTAGAGCTCTGTGGTTTAATATTGTGGTTGCCTGAATGCCTGTAAACATAATGCTTACAAAAAACAAAAAGATGTGAAATGAGATGTAAAGAGAGGACTTTGACATATTCCTGGGAATATAGAGTTCTGTTGGTTAATAACCAAGTAACAGGATTTGAACCTGACAAAGTGGGCAGCTGAATCCAACACCTTCACATAGATCCAGGCACCCAAATTGGCTACATATGTTAATTTCTTCAGTATATTTTCTTGGAGCCTGGAAGCCCAAGGTCAAAGTGTCAGCAAGGGTGGTTTCTCCAACACCTCTCTCCTTGGCTTGCAGACACCTTCTTTCTGGTTCTCAAAGTACATGGCTTTTCCTCTGTGCATACTTTTCTAATGGCGTGTTTTGTTGTTGTTTGATTGGGCTAAGTGGCTTTATTAGAGAAAGCCAGGATTACAAAGGATTTGGGAGTTGACATCTGGGCCTTTCTTCTTCCCAAAGATGGGCACAATATTGACAAAGCTCCGGTTGTACTGCATATGCCTCTTGGCCCGGCCCATCTTTTTCTCCTGTTTGGCCACCTTGGGAGTCTGACGTCTTACTTACCCAGCACCAGCCAGGTGCCACCAGGATATGGTGGCAAAGTGAACCAACAAACAAATCAGTCTCCCTCTGCTGACAGTGGATTTAAAAGTATTAATAAATTTATAATCTTCCCCAATGTTTTGTAACTAGCTTTACTCTCATGCTGGGATTTGAGTTTACTCCACCTTCAAAAATAGAACTACCATATGATCCAGAAATTCCACACCTGGGTGTATATTCAAAGAAGAAAAAAAACACTAATTAAAAAAAATTCATCCCAGTGTTCACAGCAGCATTATTTACAATAGTCATGGAAGCAATCTAAGTGTCCATTGACAGATGAATGGATAAAGAAGATGTGGTGTGTGTGTGTGTATATATATATATAAGATTGAATACTACTCAGCCATAAAAGAAAAAAAAATGGAATTTTGCCATTTGCAACAACACAGATGGACTTGGAGGATGTGCTTAGTGAAACGAGTCAGAGCAAGACAAATACTGTATGACATTGCTTATATGTAGAATCCAAAACATAAAGCAAACTAGTGAATATAACATAAAAGAAACAAGACTCACAGATATAGAGAATGATGTAGGGACTTAAAGAAATGAAAGTGTTAGTTGCTTAGTCGTGTTTGACTCCTTGCTACCCCCATGGACTGTAGCCAGCCAGGCTCTTCTGTCCATGGAATTCTCCAGGCAAGAATGCTGGAGTGGGTAGCCATTCCCTTCTCCAGGGGATCTTCCTGACCCTGGGATCAAACCCGGATCTCTTGCATTGCAAACCCGGGTCTCCTGCATGGGCAGGCAGATTCTTTACCATCTGAGCCACTAGGGAAAATCACATAGTGATTACTAGCAGGATCATGCATTGGAAAAGGAAATGGCGACCCACTCCAGTGTTCTTGCCTGGAGAATCCCAGGGACGGGAAGCCTGGTGGGCTGCCATCTATGGGGTCGCACAGAGTCGGACACGACTGAAGCGACTTAGCAGCAGCAGCAGCAGCTGGGCAGGGGGAGGGGGATGTGGGGTTTAATGAGGTTAGAAAATTAAGAGCTACAAATTACTATGTACAGAATGAATACGTTACAAGGATGTATGGTACAGTACACCAGCAGAGTGGCGCAGCGGAAGCGTGCTGGGCCCATAACCCAGAGGTCGATGGATCGAAACCATCCTCTGCTAAGGTGGGGTTCTTTTCCTCCTGAAGAGATCTTTAGGAGTAGAGAAGAGAGTTTATTAGGAAATTTGCCACTGTATATCTTCTTTAGTGAAGTGTTTAGGTCACTTTTTTGGGGTTCCCCTGGTGGCTCAGATGGTAAAGAATCTGCCTGCAATGCAGGAGACCAGGGTTTGATCCCTGGGTTGGGAAGATCTCCCAGAGAAGGGAATGGCTACCCACTCCAATATTCTTGCCTGGAGAATCCCATGGACAGAGGAGCCTGGCAGGCTACAGTCCATGGGGTTGCAAAGAGTCAGACACAACTGAGTGACTAACACTTTCACTTCACTTTTCACAGGGAATATAGCCAATATTTTGTAATAACTATAAATGAAGTATGTAACTTTAAAATTGAACCACTATGTTGAAACTCATATACTATTGCAAATCAACTACACATCAATAATGATAAATAAAAATATATAAAAACCTTAAAACATTTAAAAAGAAATAAAAGAAATAAAATATAGTTGATGGAACAACTACCAAAATATATTAAAATTTTGGACTGAAGAAAATCCTATGGAACATTGTGTTCTTAACATTCTTAAAGTGCGATATGAAAGAACTGTATTTGCCTCTTTTTTCTCTAGTAGCATAAAAAAAGAGGCAAATACAATTCTCGGACACGACTGAGTGACTTCACTTTCACTTTTCACTTTCATGCATTGGAGAAGGAAATGGCAACCCACTCCAGTGTTCTTGCCTGGAGAATCCCAGGGACAGCTGAGCCTGTTGGGCTGCTGTCTATGGGGTGGTACAGAGTCAGACACGACTTAAGTGACTTAGCAACAGCAGACTTTCTCCACTTTGTCATATTCAGTGTTCTTTTATTAGCATAGTATACCTTATTATAAGTATGCTTATGTATCTTTTTATACCAAACAATGTTTGTTAAAATATCACTTAAAGTTTTTTTTTTGTTTTAAAACATAGTTTTTATTGAAGCATAGCATATGGTAATGCTCATAATATTTATCATCAAATTTTGCATTTATGAAAAACCAGTATGTATCACACTTAGCTGAGTCCCAAAGTAGAATATATATGGAGCTTACATAGTAACTATTTATTTCTTTTGCTTAATTTTTCTTTCTTTTTTGTGCATATCCTTGTATATTGGTCTTTCATTTCTGCAAGAAGATTTCTCAAAAGTGGAATTACTGGATCAAAAAATATGTACATTGATGTTTTGAAGCATAACAATAAAATAAAAATCCACGTGCCCATGACCTCACACAGAATGAAAACATTTCTAATCCTGTGGAAGCCGCTGGAAGTTTTACTCTGATCCATTCCTCTTGTCTCTCCACAGAGAAGACCATTCTTCCGAAGGTTTGTTTTTTGGTTGTTTCTAATTTTTTGGCAATGCTATGTACCATAAAGGATCTTAGTTCCCTGACCAAGGATCGAACCTGAGTCCCCTGCAGTGGAAGCGTGGAGTCCTAACCAGCGGACCACGAGGTAAGTCACTCTTCTGAAGTATTTTATGTTCATGACTCCCTTGCTTTGCTTTATAATCTAAGTAGACAGGTATTTAAACGATACACCATTTTGCTATAATATTTATTCTGAAGTTTTACAATAATGGGTATCATGATGCGATGATATTTATCCTGAAGCACATTTTGATCACTAAAAACCACTTGATAAATATTAATTAAATTGGGGACTTCCCTGGTGGTCTGGTGGTTAAGACTTTGCCTTCCAATGCAGGGGGTGTGGGTTTGATCCCTGGTTGGGGAGCTAAGATCCCACATGCCTTGTGGCCAAAAAAAACAAAATATAAAACAGAAATGATATTATAACAAATTCAATAAAGACTTTAAAAATGGTCCACATTAAAAAAAAAAACAAAAAAAACTCTTAAATTGCTGGGGTTGTTTGCATTGTTTACAAAAATGTTATTCCATAAAATATCTAAATAGTATTTTGTGTTAATAAATATCAGTGGCTCTTTGATTTAAAGGTAGTAAAATATAAGCTAATTGTAAAAGTTTTCCATATATTCACATTATTTTCCAGTGACATGATACTGCCCATATATTTAGAAATAGATTCTTTTGGCAAGAAAAAGATTGGTGAATTCTAGAAAGTACAAAGTAGACACAAATGAAGGTTTTTGAACCTAGAAAGGGAAGGGTCATTTTCTGTAAATGATTTTTTCACTGTTTCTCATATTCATGCAGTAATCTTAATTACTGTATTACCAGTTGGCTTCACTAGATGGAGCTATGGCTGTGCTGTGCGTAGTAGCTCAGTCATGTCCAACTCTTGGCTACCCTATGGACTGCATGTAGCCAGCCAGGCTGCTTGGTTCATGGGATTCTCCAGGCAAAAATACTGGAGTGGGTTGCCGTGCCTTCCTTCAGGGGATCTTCCCAACCCAGGAATCAAACCCAGGTCTCCCGCATTGCAGGCAGATTCTCTACCATCTGAGCCACCAGGGAAGCCCAGATGGAACCACGAGGTATAATAATTACAAATGCCTTCAGAAAGTAAAAATAACTCAATATCCTGAGAAGATAATTATTTGTAGAAGAGAAACTATCACTTGTAGATATCATTTTAAAGGATATAATCTTCTATCACATGGTTTGTCATGAATTGTCTGCTCCAGGGAGAAACATCTGCTTTGGGGTTGACAATGAGGAGTTTACCAGCTAGTAACAGTTCATTAATGAACTGAGCAGACTCCTTCATTTATTCACCTGGGCATTTATTTTTTCATTCACTGACCAAGCATTTATCAAGCACCGAGTGTGCCCAGCCCTGCTAGGCACTGGGGATATAGAAATAAACCCCACTGGGATTGTAGACACAATCCTCTTCAGGAACCTCACAGCCTAAGTCAAGTAGGGGAGGTGAGTACACAAGCCATCAATTACAGTACATTTGGGAGAGAATGAGAGAATCAGTTAACACAAGATTCAGTGGTGGCATCAAGAAAGAAATGGCTAGCTCTGACCAAGTAGGAAGACATGCCTAGAACAGTCAAAGATGGAAAGAAAACTTGGTGAATGCTGAACCAACTGAGTACTCATGGGGACAGAAAGGAGATGATGAGAAGGAGATAGGTTATGTTGGACATAATGGCTAAATGATTGTGGGGATCAGAGGGGAGGAAGAAACTTCCTAAATCCTTCCTAAATCCTTTAAGACAAGTGCTGAGGGTGTCAGGATAAAAATTTAACATGACTCTGAGAAATTGAAAATGAGTTTAAGAAAGCACCTCTTTCATATCTTAAATTGTAGACAGCCTCCCCACCCTTCCCCTATTCTTGAGATCTCACCCCATTCTCTGTTTACTGTGGCGTGTGAATTTGTTCTTTCTGCCAAATGAGTCAGTGTCAGATTTGTGCTGACATGTATTAAATTTCCTGTAAGAAACTAGTGTGTCATATCTCTTTCACTGCTCTCTCTCTCTCTCCTCTCTCTCCTCTCTCTCTTTCTCTCTCTCACACACACAGGGGCAAGTATGTAGAAAAAAGTGCAGAGTCATTTGTAGACAGTTAAAAAGATATAGAAGCACTGTTCCTATAACAGCAAAATAATCCCTCACTAAACCCCCAGAAGTACTGTATTTGATATCCTTAAGTGTTTCTGAATCTTAGAATGGAATGTGGGCTTTACTGCATATATTCACATTATGATATATATTCATCTATTTGAAGTTTTCTAAGTTGTTTTTAAGTTACATTATTTATGAAAAAGATTAGAAAACAAAAGTTTCATTTCTGTTTCCAGTCTTCCTTTTAATTTCCACTGTGAACGTAGCTCTGTTTTCAATTAACATCTCTATGTATAACTTTATCCATCCCCTAACACAGGGAGTGTAATAACACATCCTCAATGAGCATGTGAGACTTAGCCCGAAACCAACTCACCACGACCCCATAAATCAGTCCGAACAGCTGCTGGAGGCAAGAGAGAGAAAGGGAGATAAGGAAAAGAAGCCAAACTCACAACGAGCAACTTCCCTTCAGGCAGAGTGGATTAAGTGCCAGAAAAATTAAGGACTTCGCTGGTGGTCCAGCGGTTGGGATTCCATGCGTCCACTACAGGGGCACAGGTTCGATCCCTGATCAGGGAAGATCCTTCATGCCACTCAGCGTGGCCCTCCCCTCGCCACCCCAAGAAAAACCAAACCAATAGAATGGCATGATCAAGTTTGTTAATTATAGCCACGGAGTCAAGAATACATTGAAAATCACTGAGGAAAGTACATCAACTATACTTCAATTTAAACAAACAAAAACCTTGGACTGAAAAACAAAACAAAACAAAAACTTAAAACTTCAAAAATTCTAACTTCCTTTTGAAATGTTTGTAGGTTTTCGGATTTGCCTAGTCGTGTAGCAGAAAGAACTCAGATGTGCCTATTTGAGTCCTGTCCAGCGTCTCCCAGCCTCCCTCTCCATTCTTCATCAATATCCACACCATCCCCTTTTCTGCCCTCCAGTCCACTTCTCTGTCTTCCCACCCTCCTGCTACCTCCTGCCCGGATCATCCCTGTGGGACAATTAACGTGGACAGAGGAGCATCAGGAGTAACCACAAGCCGATGCTGAATGACAAGTACAAACTCCACCTATCTGTACAGTGTGTTTCTGAGAAAAGTGTACTAAACAGTCAAGTCAAATGTGTTTAAGACATAACATGAGCTGATGGAAGGGGCATGAGACGCTTATGACAAAGTCTTGGCTCAGAGGGTTCTTCAGAGAAGCAGTCGATTCTAGGGCTGGGGTATGCAGAATGTAATTGAGCCTGGAAAATTGTGTGTCAGAAAATAAAGAAGTACTCGGGCTTCCCTGGTGTTCCAGTGACTAAGACTCTGTCCTCCCAATGCAGGGGGCTGGATTCAATCCCTGGTCGGGGAACTAGGTCCCCCATGCTGCAACTGAGACCCAGCACAGCCAAATAAAGAAATTAAAATTTTAAAAACATAGTCTTTAAAAAAAATGAAGAAAATAATGAAGTACTCAAACCAGCAACATAGTCCCACAAGCAACATAACCCCACAATGATGAGGTACGACAAAAGGATATGTGAGCCAACCTAAAGGAGTCCCCAGTGGCCAAAGTTGGAACAATTTGAGCAACAAAGTATATAATGATAACATTGGGTTATGATCCACAGAACAAAATAAATATCCATCCAGCTATTAGTACAAAGATATCTCTATTTCCATCTATCTATAACAAAATCACTATTAGGTAAACATTATCATAATAATTGTTGCAGGTAAAATCCACTGCTGCTGCTGCTGCTAAGTCGCTTCAGTCGTGTCCGACTCTGTGCGACCCCATAGACAGCAGCCCACCAGGCTCCCCCATCCCTGGGATTCTCCAGGCAAGAACACTGGAGTGGGTTGCCATTTCCTTCTCCAATGCATGCATGCATGCTAAGTCACTTCAGTCATGTCCAACTCTGTGCGACCCTATGTACAGCAGCCCTTGAGACTCCTCTGTCCACAGGATTCTCTAGGCAAGAATACTGGAGTGGGTTTCCATTTCCTTCTCCAACTGATAAATACTAAAATCTACAGGTGAAAGTTTGAGGAAAATTAGGATATTAGCATCATCTCAATGTAGCTCCGCTAAGATATCCATCAATTACAAAGGGGAAAATAATAAGAGTAGAGAAACCTGACAGATACCACCTTAACCAAGTGATCAAGGATAATATCACCAGTAACAGGACATACCAACGTTGTGTATTTTCTAATATAATGCACTGAGAAGGACACTTTGCCTCAAACATAAACTCAGTCTAATGGTGAAGAAACATTAGACGAACCCCAAATGAATGACATTCTACAAGATATCCGGCCAGTACTCTTCAAGAGTGTCAAGGTCATGGAAGACAAAGATTGAGGAGTTCTCCCAAACTGGAAGAAACTAAGAAGGCATAATAATTCAATGCACTGTGAGATTCTGAATTGGATCCCAGAATGACAGACAAAGAGATGCTAGAAGGAAAAATGATGAAATGTGAAGGTCTGTAGTTTAATTAATAGTACTATAACAATGTTTTCTGATTTTGATCATTGAACTATGGTTGTCTGTTAACATTAAGAGGGGGCTAGAGGAAGGTAGCAGAGAAGGCAATGGCATCCCACTCCAGTACTCTTGCCTGGAAAATCCCATGGACGGAGGAGCCTGGTGGGCTGCAGTCCATGGGGTCGCTAAGAGTCGGACACGACAGAGCGACTTCACTTTCACTTTTCACTTTCATGCATTGGAGAAGGAAATGGCAACCCACTCCAGTGTTCTGGCCTGGAGAATCCCAGGGACGGGGGAGCCTGGTGGGCTGCCGTCTATGGGGTCACACAGAGTTGGACACGACTGAAGTGACTTAGCAGCAGCAGCAAAGGAAGGTAGATTTGAACTTTTTTCTAAAAATCTAAAATTATTTAAAATTAAAATATTTTAACACTTTGTGTCAAATCTCAACTACAGAATTTATTAGTTCTGACCTTTTTGGACCTCATTTTTCTTACTAAACAGGGAGTTAGGAAGGATGATCCCTAAGCCCATTCTGGAAAGTGAAGTGAAAATGAAAGTCATGTCAGGCTCTTTGTGACCCTGTGGACTATACAGTCCATGGAATTTTCTAGGCCAGAATACTGGAGTGGGTAGCTATTCTCTTCTCCAGGGGATATTATCAACCCAGGGATTGAACCCAGGTCTCCCACATTGCAGGCAGATTCTTTACCAGCTGAGCCACAAGGAAAGCCCAAGAATACTAGAGTGGGTAGCCCATCCCTTCTCCAGTGGATCTTCCCAGCCCAGGAATCAAACTGGGGTATCCAGCATTGCAGGTGGATCTTTACCAACTGAGCTATCAGGGAAGCTCATTCTGAAGAACAACAGAATTGCCTTCTTGCCCACGGGGTTTGACTTGCTTTACTTCCACAGACCACATGCTGATGTTGAAAGTGGGGAATCTTGAAAATAGTCGTGAAATGATAATTGCAGATAATTTCTCTCTGCAGTTCAAATGTCCAATTTAAGGCAGAATGATACAGGACTGGAGAATTGTTCCCAGCTCATTAGGGTTTAGAAGCTGCTTCAATAGAGTTCATGCCAAGGGGAAACTTACTCGCCCAAAAGTACTGCTAAAGAAAGAGTTTTAGTTTTAGTCCAGAAGAAAACATAGAAAAATAGAATATTAGCTATAGAAGAGTAAAGGAATATTATTGAATATAAGGAATATAAGGATACACTTATATACTGAATATTCCTTATATACTGAATATAAGGAATATTACTGAAGAGTAAAGGAATATTAGCTGTTGAAGAGTAAAGAGAAGTCACTTTGTTTCAAAGTTTCCTTAATGTCACCATTGTCTTTTTAGAATTATAGATACATCTGCCAAAATTTTTTTCTTAGTGCTTGTACTTGTAATGGATAAACACACTGTTGAAACTTGCCATCGCTCTAATCCCAGCATCTTGGAAGAATGTCCTAGGAATGCCTTGGTAGTTAAAATACAAATCAACTTGGCAGTGTTCATTTCCCCTGATACCCTCCCACACACCCACACATGCATTTCTCCTGACCAGTAGGACATTCCAAGCTCTCTCCTTCCAACGGCCTCTGCCTCCCCACTCTCATTCTCCTGTGGGCCCTTCATCCCTGAGAACACACGGCATTCTATCCAAGTGTGAAGCTGAACTCAAGATGTTGTTTAGTTGCTCAGTTCAGTCACTCAGTTGTGTCCGACTCTTTGCGACCCCATAGACTGCAACACGCCAGGCTCCTCGGTCCATGGGATTTCCCACCCAAGAATAGTTCTTCTCCAGGGATCTTCCCAAAACAGGGATTGAATCCACATCTCCTGCATTGCCAGGCAAATTCTTTACCACTGAGCCACCAGGGAAGCCCAAGGATACGTACGACACCTCAAACTAGGCAAGATCCCTCTTTTCTTACACTTTCCAAATTCAGCAAGGTTTTCTTTAGTCACTGACAGTCAGAAATTTCCGTTTTATTTATCTACCTGTTTCTTTCAAAATTTCAAAGTTCTACTCCTCTGGGGTCTTCCTCAATCAAACAAAAGCCAATTGTTTTTGTACACTTTCTAAGTGTTATAGGAAGTTGAGTTTTAAGTTTACTGGAAATTTTCTGCAATCAAATCTCTGTAGAGTATGAATTACCCAGAAAACTCTCCAGGAGCCCATTTAGAATTATTTACTTTCAGAAAAACTAGCAAGACCTTCTCATGAGTCTTACCATATGGGGTTTTCATAACCAGATGGCCCAGAAAGTGGATGTTTGCAGCATTACTCAGCATCCTTATAGGGTAAGAAATCTCCATGTTGGTGATAAAGGTGTTAAATCAGAGCTTATTGGGATTACATGACCCCTTTCAGTTGCCTGGGACTCCGCCTGGTTGTGTAATAATAGCCATCTACCCACAGGCAGCTCCTTTGCCACCAGTCCTGGTTCTACCGGGGACTGGCTTTCATCCCAGACTGGATTAATCTGGCTATTTGAAGATTTATCCCTTCATGCACCAAAACAAAAATATGATTTAAATTGTTCTCTATGAAATGTTCATGTATTTACCCTTCTTTGCTTTTAAAATAGAAGATCAGTTCAGTTCACTTCAGTTGCTCAGTCGTGTCTGACTCTTTGCCACCCCATGGACTGCAGCACACCAGGCCTCCCTGTCCATCACCAATTCCTGGAGTTTACTCAAACTCATGTCCATTGAGTCGGTGATGCCATCCAACCATCTCATCCTCTGTTGTCCCCTTCTCCTCCTGCCTTCAATCTTTCCCAGCATCAGGGTCTTTTCCAATGAGTCAGCTCTTCACATCAGGTGGCCAAAGTATTGGAGTTTCAGCTTCAACATCAGTCCTTCCAATGAACACCCAGGACTGATCTCCCTTAGCAGGCACGCACAGGTGTATACATTTGTCTTCTCCAACACCACAGTTCAATTCTTTGGCGCTCAACTTTCTTTATAGTCCAACTCTCACATCCATACATGACCACTGGAAAAACCATAGCTTTGAATATACTGCATATGATTTAACTAGGTTTAAATAGAATATAAATCATATATACTGCATATGATTTAACATTTCTGGATGAACCCTACTACAAAACATGATGCCCTGTGACTATGGAAATGTATAACGTGGTCTGATTTTGTTTCAGCTGTTCCAGGCTCACACTCTTTTGGATTCTTAGGTCACACTTTTAGTTTTTCCTCCTTCACTGCCAAGGTGTCACTGTGACCAGGGTGCCTTCCAGTGTATACTACAGCTACTTCTTATCCCCTGTGGGTGAGGGATGAGACGTCTGTTATCACAACGCCACATGTAGTAATAAAATAAGTCTATAGATCCAGAGGGAGGCCTGGTAACCTCTCACATTATTAACATACATGAGATTTGAGTGTGATTCAAAAGAAGTGACGGAAGCTAGAAAGGAAATAAAATGATGTGTTGGACTTGATTATGGAAAAATCCCTTTGAGCAGCCAAATTACAAAAACATAAGACTGCATTGTTCTTTAATTAAGGTGTATTTCATACACAATACAATGCATACATCTTCAGTATATAGTTTAATGTTTTGACAAATGTATACACCTGTGCGTGCCTGCTAAGTCACTTCAGTCGTGTGCGACTCTTTGCAACCCCACGGACCATAGCCCACCAGGCTCCTCTGTCCATGAGATTCTCGAGGCAAGAATACTGGAGTGGGTTGCCATGCCCTCCTCCAGGGGATCTTCCTGACGCAGGGGTCGAACCCCCGTCTCTTATGTCTCCTGCACGAGCAGGTGGGTTCTTTACCACTAGTGCCGCCTGGGAAGTCCAGTATATACTTATGTAACCCCATTATTCAAAGCAAGGTTCAGACCATTTCCAACACGCAGAAGTTCCTTTGTGCCCTTTCAAGCCAATGCCCTTCCCCCTGCCATCACACATCCGCAAAGACAACGGTTGTTCTGACTTCTGGTGCTATAGTATTTATTTCCCTGTCCTTGGACTTCACATAAATGGAATCATGCAATATACTTGCTTCTATGTCTGGCTTCTTTTGTTTAATATAATGTTTTGGAGGTTCAAGCTGCTGCATGTATTGGTGGCTTATTCTTTTTTCTTGTTGAGTAGTAGTGAATTACGGGGCTTCCCAGGTGACACAGTGGTAAAGAATCTGCCTGCAATACAGGAAACATGTGTTAGGTCCCTAGGTCGGGAAGATCTCCTGGGGAAGGAAATGGCAACCCACCCCAGTATTCCTGCCTGAGAAATCCCATGGACAGAGCAGACTGGTTGGCTACAGTCCATGGGATTGCAAAGAACTGGACATGACAGAGTGACTGAGCATACACAGTAGGGCATTATACATACACAGCTCAATCTGTTTATCCATCCTTCTGTTGATGGAATTCGGTTTATTTCTAGTTTGGTGCTATTATGACGAGAGCCCTATAAATATTTAAATATAGGTCATTTGTGGACATATGTTTTTATCTCTCTTGGGTAAATACCTAGGGGTGGAATTTTTTTAAATAGGCCAATCTTACTACTTGTATTTGTAATGACTTCATATACATACTCATTTCTTAGATGTTATTGATTCGCTTTTAATTTTTAGTTCATCTATAACAAAGCCAGTGAAATGTAACTAGAGTTACAGGAGATAGAAAACAGCAGAGAAAAGAGTATAGTAAGTAGAAGGAACAACACTTGCAAAGGCCCCAAGGAGGAAAATATTTGATATATTTAAGGAGTTGCGTGAAAGCTTTGTGGCTGGAGCATATAATGTCTGAAGGAAATGGTAGTAGGAATCGAAGTTTATGGGATGGTAGGGGTCAGACTACATAGGGTTTAGTAGGTTGCATTAAGCATGCTAGATTTGGGAATTCTCTGATGGTTCAGGGGTTAAGACTGCATTTTCACTGCCAAAGGCTCAGGGAACTAAGCTGCAAGGCCAAAAAAGAAAAAAAAAAAAAGCTAGATTTTATCTTAAGATAAGAGCATGCAATCAGTGATTTCAGGAGGTCAAATAATGTTTCAGGGGAGGAGATGGAAGTATATAAAGGAAGAAGCAGACAAAGCTCCTTAGTAAAGCTTTGGAGAGACAGGCAGGGCCATAGTTGGGCTAGAGATGAAGAAATATGGGCTTATTGGAGACATTTTGGAAAAAGAACTTGGGCCCATGGCATCTACCAAGTAAATTTCGATGTTAAAAAAAATAGAGCAAAATTTCAAGAAAATTTCCAAGCACTATTTTTAAAATCTTAAATTCACCATCTTTTTTGGTGTGGGCTGATTTTCTGTGAGACATTAAAGGTATTGCCAGGACAGCTAAAACAAATGAGACTAAGGAGAAAAAGTAAATAAAAGAGCAAAGAGTGAGAG
Organism: Bos javanicus; assembly: GCF_032452875.1. NCBI lineage: Eukaryota > Metazoa > Chordata > Mammalia > Artiodactyla > Bovidae > Bos > Bos javanicus. Next base: position 21,738,547 of record NC_083879.1, on the reverse strand, counting down.
AGAGCAAGAGATTACTCATTCAATTTCAAGTATTAGGAAGCTAGTACTAAAACAGAGAAGTGGGATGACAATGAATGATACCCTATTGTAGCCCAGGCTCATTAGGTTTTCTAAATGGACAGGCTCAGAGACCTATTTCTTCTTTTGGTTTCACATCTGCATCTTCAGTGAGATAGGGAAACATCCAAGCCCTTTACTACACAGTGGTGTAGAAGTGATGATGTTCCCAAAATACATTTATAGCATGTGCATCTGAAATCACTCTAAAACACTTTTTTTTTTTTTTACAGTGAAATAGGTCAGACAAAGAAAAACAAATACTATATTGTATCACTTGTATGTCAAATCTAAAAAAGCTGCACTCACAGAAACAGACTAGAATGGTGATCACCAGGAGCTGAGTGGTGGGGGAAAAGGAGGCGTTGGTCAAATAGCATTAATAACCTCCCAGTTACAGGATGAGTAAGTTCTGGGGATGTAAGGTACAGCTTGGTGATTATAGCTAATAATAATGTAGTATATACTTGGTAGTTGATAAAAAGTAGATCATAAATGTTCTCACCGCAAAACAAAAAAGAAAATGGCATCACATAAAAGAAATGGTAATTATGTGACAGGATGCAAGTATTAACTAATGCTATGGTGGCAATCGCTTTGCAATAAGTGTTTCCAATCAAAATCCACGGGATTTTCCAGGCAAGAGTACTGGAGTGGGGTGCCATTGCCTTCTCCAAGGAAGCTTTCGTCTCCCCCATAATCTTCATTACCCCTATCAAAGCTCCCCCCAAAATATACAATCTAAAGAATCACAAACATGCTCTACAAATGAACTTCCTCTGTCCAGCAGTGACCATAAAAACACTTAACCCCTGGGAGGGCATGAGCACTGCATGGACACTGCCTATAGATAACCAATGGGGTCATACAGAGAAGGCAGTGGCACCCCACTCCAGTACTTTTGCCTAGAAAATCCCATGGATGGAGGAGCCTGGTAGGCTGCAGTCCATGGGGTCGCTAAAGTCGGACACGACTGAGCGACTTCACTTTCATTTTTCACTTTCATGCATTGGAGAAGGAAATGGCAACCCACTCCAGTGTTCTTGCCTGGAGAATCCCAGGGACGGGGAGCCTGATGGGCTGCCGTCTCTGGGGTCGCACAGAGTCGGACACAACTGAAGTGGCTTAGCAGCAGTAGCAGCAGCAGCATGGACTGTGGGTACCACTATACATCTGCCCTCCTCCATCCACTTATTTTCCTCTGAACTCTGATAACATTTCTTGTTTACCACTGTCCCCTTTCCATTCTCCTTGACCCTGATGCTGGGAAAGATAGAAGGCAGAAGGAGAAGGGGACGACAGGGGATGAGATGATTGGATGTCATCACTGTCTCAATCGACATGAGTGTGAGTAAACTCTGGGAGTTGGTGATGGACAGAAGGCCTGGAGTGCTGCAGTCCATGAGGTCACAAAGAGTCGGACACGACTGAGTGACTGAACTGAACTGAACATAAGGAAACCAAGGTACAAGCATGGTTACAATTCCTACTCAAGGTGGGATAGATATTAATAGTTATAATGGAACAATATTCAAATTAGTCAATCTGGTGACAAAGTCTATGCTCTTTCCTCCCAAAGAAGAAGCATCTCCTAACATGCGTGGATGTAATTGCTATACTTCTCTCTATATATTAATATGCTTTCCCCAACCTTCTGCTAGTATCATGTTTTTCAAAAGTGGATCAACTGTCCACTTGTATCAGAAGCATTTGGATGTGATTATTTTAAATGTGAATTCTGAGTTCCACCCTAGGGCTAATGAACCTCCGCCTCAAGGAGGCTGGGGGTGGGGATTTGCATTTTAAGCTATTCTCCAGAAGATGATAATTCCCAGACAATGTTGAGAAGCGTTGCTCTAATTAATGCACGCCTCTGCAAAGCAATAACACCCACCATTCCTTTCTGGCCTGAATTCCTTTTGCTGTTGGGGTAATGTATTTATATCTTGATGAATCCAAGCTGTTTCACAGCAATATTAGAGAAGAGCATGTCAGATAATTGAGGGGAAATATCGAGGAATAAACATTCAGTCACTTTTTCCAGTATAGAGTATCTAAAAATGCTGCTACCAAAAACTGTAAATATGCTACAACAGAAAACATAATTTTAAAAGCTAGATGGCTAGATGGGCTCCAAAATCACCGCAGATGGTGACTGCAGCCATGAAATTAAGACACTTGTTCCTTGGAAGAAAAGCTATGACCAACCTAGACAGCATATTAAAAAGCAGAGACATTACTTTGCCAACAAAGGTCCGTCTAGTCAAAGCTATGGTTTTTCCAGTGGTCATGTATGGATGTGAGATTTGGACTATAAAGAAAGTTGAGCGCTGAAGAATTGATGCTTTTGAATTGAGAAGACTCTTGAGAGTCCCTTGAACTGCAAGGAGATCCAACCAGTCCATCCTAAAGTCCATCCAATCAGTCTTGATATATTCATTGGAAGGACTGATGCTAAAACTGAAACTCCAATACTGTGGCCACCTGATGTGAAGAACCAACTCATTGGAAAAGACCCTGATGCCAGGAAAGATTGAAGGCAGGAGGAGAAGGGGATGACAGAGGATGAGATGGTTGGATGGCATCACTAACTCCATGGACATGAATCTGAGCAAACTCCGGGAGTTGGTGATAGACAGTGAGGCCTGGTGAGCTGAAGTCCATGGGGTTGAAAAGAGTTGGACATGACCAAATGACTGAACTAAATTGAGACTGGTATAAAATTAGTAAGAGGACCAGAAAGGACTAGAAAACAAATCCAATGGATACGCTAATGTTCACACTAATCCTGCTGGCTGGAACATCCCAGGGAGCCAGCAGACACAGTCGAGGATTGAGCTGGTGGGAATCAGACTGTACTCCACACAAAGTCAGGCTGAAGAAGGCATCTCAGTGAACGAACCGGGTCACGCACCACGCTAATGTTGGTCGTAAATCTGTTAGGAGAGAATGTGTGTGTGTGCTAAGTCACTTCAGTTGTGTCCAACTCCGCCAGGCTCCTCTGTGCATGGGATTCTCCAGGCAAGAACTGAAGTGGGTTGCCATGCCCTCCTCCAGGGGATCGTCCCAACCCGGGGATCAAACCCGCGTCTCTTATGTCTCCTGCAGTCAGGCAGGTTCTTTATGACTAGTGCCACCAGGGAAGCCCCTAGGAAGGGATATTGTGAATAAATTTGCTGCGAATCCTTTTAGGGGTAAGCATCCCTGATTCACCACTCTAAAAGCCATGCATCAGAGAGGCAGCTCTAACCCTGGTTAATAGTGAGAGCTCTGGAGGAAATGGCTGGAGTACTAGCTTGCTTCCATCATTTTCCCAGCGTGAACGTGGATGAGCTCTTGACCCTCCCTGAGTCTCAGTGTCCTTGTCTGAAAACATGTACCTCACAAGGTTGATGTAAAGATTAAATTATTTAACACATGTAAGAGCCTTTACCAATGTCTCATAAGTAGCAAGCTCCCAACAGATATCAACTGTGTTAGATTCAAACACTGGTCCCTGCAACAAATCCCAAGCAGACAAGCCTCTTGGACTTAACCTTTAAATGTCCAAGTTATACCCATTGAGCTCTAACATTTAGATATAAAAACAGTGGTATTGATCTCTGGTACAAACACTGGCAGGTTATTTCTTTAACGTTCTGGAAATCTAAGTATTATAGTATATCGCCTTGCAGCTACTTTTTCATAGAACTGTAACTCTACATGCTAATTTCAAAGCCCCATTTATTCCAACTTGGCCTAGAGCCTCCTTCCTGTCCTCCATTCTTATCTCCAGCCACTGGCCCATCCCTGCCAGACACTACCTCCGGAAGGTTTCCAGCCCCTTCCAAACTCAAACGTTCCCTAGTACTGCTGCTGCTGGGTTTTTTTTTTTCTTCCCAGCTTTGTTGTTGGTCAATTGCTCAGTCATGTCTGACTCTTTGCCACCCCATGAACTGCAGCATGCCAAGCTTCCCTGTCCATCACCATCTCCTGGAGTTTGGTCAAACTCATGTCCATTGAGTCAGTATTGCCATCCAGCCATCTCATCCTCTAGTGCCCTCTTCTCCTCCTGCCCTCAGTCTTTCCCAGCATCAGGGTCTTTTCCAGTGAGCTGGCTCTTCACATCAGGTGGCCAAACTACTGGAGCTTCAGCTTCAGCATCAGTCCTTCCAGTGAATATTCAGGGTTGATTTCCTTTAGAATTAACTGCTTTGGTCTCCTTGCAGTCCAATGGACTCTCAAGAGTCTTCTCCAGCACCACAATTCAAAACCGACAATTCTTCGGTGTTCACGTTCTTTATGGTCCAGCTCTCACATCCGTACATGACTACTTGCTTAGCTTTTTAAAAAATACTCTCAGAATTTCTGCTTTTGCCAAGCTTGTATAACTTCTGCCTACAGTTAATAAGCAGCTGTTTTTATACTCACCACACCCTTTTAAACTCCAGAAAACAGTCAAATTCCATGATAGTAAATTTTGTGCTTTAAAATTGTTTTTAAATGGGGGAAAGCCTCCTCTTTCACTTAAGTTGTTTCTTATGGGATGGGTCATAAAACTTAAACTAGGTAATAGAACTCTGGATAGGTCACCCTAGCATCAAAAATATATCCTGTATTCCATCCACTAATCACTTCCTGATGTTATTAGAGGCTGGAAAGGAACACCCCAAAATGAAAAGCAGTTAGGGGTCTGGGATATCTTTTCTCTTCTTCAAAAGCTTCCTTGAGTCTTAAACCAGATTTTAAATATATGGAAATTAAGTTAAAATTACTCATAATGACTTTTCTCTTTTGACCCATGTAAATTTCAAACATTCATTATTCATGACTCTCACCTCTTTAAACATCAGAATCAACTGGTTTTTTTTAAAGGTAGGTCAAACAAATATCTTTGTCATAACATTTTTTTTTTTTTTTACTACAGTGAGCAAGGAACCCATAGTAAGTTCCTGCTACCCCTTCTGTTTTAGAAGTCTTTCCTGCAATAGCTCAGACTAGAAATTTAAATTTTTTTCCTGGGACTTCTCTGGTGGTCTAGTGTTTGGGACTTCGCCTTCCAACGCAGGGGGTGCAGATTCCATCCCTTGTCGGGGAGCTAAGATTCCATACGCCTCTCAGCCAAAACAACAAAACAGGAACAATATTGTAACACGTTGAATAAAGACTTCAAAAATGATCCACATCAAAAAAAAAAGAAAATCTTTAAAAAATAATAATAATAAAATAATATTTTTTTCTGTCATGCTAAAACCCAAAGTTTAATATAATGAATGAAGGGTCACACGACTGATTGAGAACACAGCACAAATGCCTCAGATGAATTGTGTTTTAATAAAGCATGGCTCAAAATAGCCAAAGTCCAACCTCCATAAAATACTGCTCTGCCTGGATGTTCTTGAACAAAGAAATTTCAATTGGAAAACATTCACTGCAGGGTTTGTGCTCGGAGGTTTGGAGCATCTGGACTCAGCGATGGTTGGACAGAAACAGCTGGTCACCTCCTGGGAGCAGCGCTGGGGCTCTTGCACTGCTGATCACATATAGATTATAAAATTACTATTCTGCTCTTCAGTCAGTTCAGCCACTCAGTGGTGTCTTTGTGACCCCATGGACTGCAGCACACCAGGCTCCCCTGTCCATCACCAACTTCTACTTTTCAGTGTCCCCCAGAATGATGGGAAATCATGTGCTGCCTTAGGGACCTGTGGAAAGGACACGGTATTTGGTCCAGGAGATAGTTCCTGGCCTGGATGATGGTTGTGTACCCTTGAGCAAGTTCTTGTTCTCTGAGCCTTCCACGGTCACAAAATTCAATAAGACAGCATACACCTGTGCAGCTAATAAGTGCTTCTTCATTACTGGAAAAAAAAAACACGTCTCTGTAGGGTCTTCTGGGAAATCACTCATAACAAGCCCTTCTTTGTAAACTGTTTCCATAAGTTGTAGCAGTCAACAAAGCTCTTAAGAGAAATCAGATAAAGACACAACGCCCATAAGTTCTGAAATCTCGGCTAAACCAATGTTGAAGACTAAATTCTAACTTTAGGCCAGTTAAATGCCCAGGGGTCCCTCTCTGGTTTCTGCTTGCTGTAAGCTTGGGTTTCCTGCCTTCAGGGGTCTCGTGCAAATCTGTAAACGAGTGAAGCAAGATCACAGGGAGTGTTAGGAACTGTGGAAATCTGGACTGTATTGGCCCCATCAAAAAAAACAAAAGATTCTAATTCAAATATTTTGTCCAAAACTCACCTGTAGGCTAAAGCCAAATCTCAGGCAAGCAGACATTAGCTTTTCAAAACATTTTTTATTTACTCATGGCTGTACTGGGTCATTGTTGCTGCACTCAGGCTTTCTCTAGTTGCGGCGAGCAGGGGCTACTCTAGTTGAGATTCACAGGCTTCTCACTGCGGTGGCTCCTCTTGTCGAGGAGCACGGGCCTCTAGGGCACATGGGCTCGGTAGTTGTGGCACACAGACTGAGTTGTCTTGTGACACATGGGATGTTCTCGGGCCAGGGACTGAACCCGCATGCAATGCGTTGGCAGAATTCTTAGCCGCTGCACCAGCAGGGAAGGCCCGCTTTTGTTCTTTACCGGGTACACCTTAACAGAACCAAGTGGGCAGTAACTGACATTCAGTCTTGTAGTCATACGCAGTGCTTTGCTAAACTTTGAGTGCTACATTCCTAGATGCTTACTCAGGTTTGGCCTTTCTCCTCCTCCATCATCTAGCCAGTATGCTAACACACCTTGCAGCTGTCAGCAGGAAGACATTATTAAAGGACGTGTGGCCAGCTGCTCCTGGGAGCTCATTCAAGCCGTATCCGGCAGAGTAACTGGACTCATTCAACAGGAATTTGTAGAGCACCTACCCTGAGAAGAACCACACACCACACATGCAGGTTTTCCTACTTTTCAGCCCCTATTTTACTCCAAGGGTTTGGATTTAGCAAGATTTAGCAAGTCATGTCATCAGTTTCTTATTCCTTTAAATAAACAGGCACCTTCCAGTTATCAGCAGCAAAATGTTTTACTGTTGTTATTTGTAAGTAGAATCATAGCAAATCTGCTTTTAATCTTGTCATTCTTTTGTTTTTTAAATATTTCTTTTATTTATCTAGCTGCATCAGGTCTTAGCTGCGGTAGATGAACTTCAGCTGCGGCAGAAGAATGCTTAGTTGGGGCATGTAGGATCTAGCTCCCTGGCCAGGGATCGAACCCTGGCCCCCTGCATTGGCAGCGCAGTCTTAGCCACTGTACCACCAGAGAAATTCCTAATCTTGCCCTTTCTGAGCTTGCTCGAAAGTTGTTCTGAACTCTGCTTAAGTCACCCCAGCCAGTAGAAACGATGCACCCGGCACTCTGCTCAAGCATTGCAAGGCTTTATGCCCTTCTGGAGTTTGTGATCTAACATGACCACCTGTGACTCTAGTGAACACAAAATGGATAAAAGGAATTATAAATGCCCTACAAAAGCCTACAAAATACAGAGATTTTAGAATGGTAAAATGTATACACTGGTTGTCACAATAGACTTCTTGGGATGCAATGTAAAATAATGATTATAAAATTCCAGTGAGCAAGGGCAAAGATCTTGAAATTAGAGTGATTTTTTACTGGAGTCAGTTTCAGTCTACTGGAGGTAAGAGCCAGATGCAATGAACGGAAGAGGGAGTGGGGTGGGGAGAGAGGAAAAGAGCTGGTAAAAGGGAAGAAAATAGCAGAGATAACTCCTCCAAGAAGCCCAGTGGGATCAGAGAAGGCATGCGCTCCTTAGCACAGGTGGAAGGCACAGCAGAAATGTAGACTGAGAAGGGTTTGGAAGCAGATAGTTTGTAGTTGGAGACCAGGAAGCAGGGCTTCAAGGTTGCACAGCTCCTGAGGACTTGGTTCACGGTGTAGACCGTGGGCATGTTGCGCCCTGGCATTGTGAAATTGGGTGTTTCCATCTCACTCTCTCCATTAAATCCATTTTAGTTCTGAATTATGGAGAAGGCAATGGCACCCCACTCCAGTACTCTTGCCTGGAAAATCCCATGGATGGAGGAGCCTGGTGGGCTGCAGTCCATGGGGTCGAGAAGAGTCAGACACAACTGAATGACTTCACTTTCACTTTTCACTTTCCTGCATTGGAGAAGGAAATGGCAACTCACTCCAGTATTCTTGCCTGGAGAATCCCAGGGACAGAGGAGCCTGTTGGGCTGCCGTCTATGGGGTCGCACAGAGTCGGACACGACTGACGTGACTTAGCAACAGCAGCGGCAGCTCTGAATTAAGAAGCAAGAACACCTATTTCCAACAGAGAGAGCACAGGGACAATCATGATGGGAGTTGCCTGGTTGGGACAAGGTAATAACAAAATATGATCTCTTCCATGCTTCCCTGGTGGCTCATATGATAAAGAATCCTCCTGCCAATGTAGGAGACCTGAGTTTTGATCCCTGGGTCGGGAAGATCCCCTGGAGAAGGGAATGCCTACCCACTCCAGTATTCTTGCTTAGAGAATTCTACAGACAGAGGAACCTGGTGGGCTATAGTCCATGGGGTCGCAAAGAGTCAGACACAACTAAGCAATTAAAACTACACTTTCAAATATGTCAAGTCTATCAAAAGAGTTGATGTCATGGGAGGACATGGGGAGTTGAATCTTGGGACAAGTCAAATGGTGGCCAAGGAACACCAGGAGCTTGGAAAATGGCTGGACCACACGCCGGGGTCCTTCACTCATAACATCTCACTCAATACCATCAACAGTCTAGCAAGAAGAGATGATTCTTCCTTTATGGATAAGAAACCTGAAGTCCATAATGGTGAAGTCCACACACAAGCTCACACAGTGGGGAACGTGGAAAAGCCCAGACTCCAGAGACAATGAACCTTCCCCCTTTGAGTGCTTCAAGTGTTGCTTGAGACACAGAGGAATAGTGTATCCAATCCCTGCTCCCAGCTTTCACATGCTGTTGGGAACAATGGCATATGAATAACCATAAAGCAATGAGATGAATGCAAAACTGGTTTATGAGCGAAGTACTGTGGGAATACAGATTTGGAAATTCTCCCAGGCAGCTGTATATTTATGGTTGGCAGGGAGGGAGAGTGAGAAAGGGATAAATGATTATAAAATATTGAATTTTTAAAACTCCATGAGTTTATGGAGAGGGAAGGTGGCCATCACCACTTTCATCAAGTGTTTAAGCATTGCTAATTATGGGACACCTGTGCCTCTTGCTGTGATGTGACAGAGAATACCCAAACTCCCTGCTGCTGCTACTGCTGCTAAGTCGCTTCAGTCGTATCCAACTCTGTGCGACCCCATAGACGGCAGCCCACCAAGCTCCCCGTCCCTGGGATTCTCCAGGCAAGAACACTGGAGTGGGTTACCATTTCCTTCTCCAGTGCAGAAAAGTGAAAAGTGAAAGTGAAGTCACTCAGTCGTGTCCAACTCTTAGCGACCCCACGGACTGCGGCCCACCAGGGTCCTCCGTCCATGGGATTTTCCAGGCAAGAGTGCTGGAGTGGCGTGACATTGCCTTCTCTGACCCAAACTCCCTAGGAGTCTTCAAATGAAATCAAGCAGGGCTTTAGATATCACTTTCTGGTTACAAGAAATATACAGAAAGAGGAACACATTACCACTGTCAGCAGGCAATCGGATAAACCTACATTTGACAGACAACTGGCAAAGTCAGTGTCATTTTTTACGTATGTGGAGGAACAATCCAGGACACAAGAAAATACAATCAAATGCAAAGCAAGAATCTCAACTAGACTCTGAGTCAGAAAAAGACATTTAGGGGACAACCGGGAAATCTGACACGGACTGGATATTATTTGGGGGAATTGTTTTGTTGTTCAGTTGCTCAGTGTCCAACTCTTAGCAACCCTGTGGACTGCAGCACACCAGGCTTCTCTGTCCTTCACCATCTCCCAGAATTTGCTCAAACCCATGTCCATTGAGTCAGTGATGCCATCCAACCATCTCATCCTCTGTTGTCCCCTTCTCCTCCTGCCTTCAATCTTTCCCAGCATCAGGGTCTTGTTTTCTTAGGTGTGATAATAATATGGGTTTTGTAGAAGAATGTCTTTATTGTTAGAAGATACATTTTAAAGGGTCATGTGTATCTGCAACATATTATTTTTCCTTTTCTTTTTCTTTCTTGGTCACACCTTAGAGTTTGTGGGAACTTAGTTTCCCAAGATCAGGGATCGAACCCCTGTCCCCTGCAGTGGAAGTGTGGAGTCCTAACCACTGGACTTTCAGGGAATTCCCTGTAACGTATTTTTAAATTGTTCAGCAACACACACACACACACGATTGAACTATAGGAAATTATTTATATTCAACCATTTTCTATTACAATTTTATATGGTCCAACCTAATAAATAGAAGAAATTTCCCAATTGGAGCAAAAATATGTACAATATGAAAGTATGAAATAGACACATACACAAGATCACTCCAGAGGGGGTCCAATAAGAGAAATAACAATTCCAGGAAGAATAGAGAAGACTGAGGGGAGAAAGACACCAAAGATACACCACAAAGAAAATTTTCAGAACTAAAGAGACATGCTTTCCATTAACAAGGGCCTCCTGAGTTTTAATTAGGGGGAATGGAAAAAGCCACATTTAATTTGGAAGATATTAAGGAGGTTATACAGGAGAGGTCTTAAGAGTTTTCCTGGGAATGGGAAAAATCAACTTCTACAAGAAAGAAGGGGCTTCCCCAGTGGTTCAGTGGTAAATAATCTGCCTGCCAATGCAGAAGACTCAAATTCAATCCATGGGTCAGGAAGATTCCCTGGAGTAGGAAATGACAACCCACTCCAGTATTCTTGCCTGGGAAATCCCATGGACAGAGGAGCCTGGCAAGTTACAGTCCAGGGAGTTGCAAGAATTGGACAGAATTTAATGACTGGACAACAAGAGACAAGGTTAATAGTGGCATTTGATTTCTCACTAGCTCCACTAGAAGCACAGGTGTAATAGCTTCAGAATTCAGGGGCAAAACTGGTTTTCAATCTGGAAAACCCATACCTAGTCAAATTACTTGTGAAAGCAAAATGAAGATTTTTTTTAGTCGTGCAAATACTCAGAAAGCTTCCTTGCCACAAACCTTTTCTTAAGAAGTTATTTGAGCACGTACGCCATCAGCAAAACAATGTGACCAAGATCGTCTGCTGTTTGAATGGATGAGCCACCAGTTTATATCTGAGCCAAGAGAAGGGCTCCAGGAAAGAAAGGGATTTCATAAGACATAGAATCAAAAGAACTTACAGATGCACTACAAGCAGAGGATGCCTGGAAAGAAGAAAAGCAACTAGAAATTTTTTTTAAAGACTCTAGACAAAAGTTCCAGTACAAATATGAATCAAGTTAGAAGAAATCAATGGACTTCAAAAAGGAAAAAAAAATTATTCCAAGCAATAGATAGAATGGGGAGAAGGCACAGATGTCCTCTTTCAACAAGAAAATACTAGGAAAAGAAAAAAAAATTTAACCTTGATTTTGAGCAATTGAGAAGCATAGGGTTGTGATACGTTACAGAGCAGGAAACATACTTCTTGTCTCTGCGATAAATTTATATCATAAACAAATTAGCCTTCATGCTGTTTATTGGTTACTGTCAGACTAGACCTCTGACAGTAGAGGTTACTAGACTCTCACCTGAGGACAAATTTTATAAGACTTAACTATGCTTACAGACTAGAATACAAATATCCTCAGCCACAGAAATCTAAGAGTTGGAGAACATCTTGATGAAAAGTTTGGAAGTGGAAGCACAGGTGGAGAGCCTAGGAGAAGTCAGGAGCTCAAATACCCTCTTCTCATGAAATGGAAAGCCAAGACATGTTGTTTATATTTAGGAGAACTAAAAACAAAAGTTTAAGGAAATTAAAGTTGCAAAAGTGAACAACAGAGCTAAAAATAGTGATGTAACAATCACGTGTACAGGGGTGATATGAAGTTAAGATGAATCTTTAGCAACAAGAGTCAGTAGGTAATGTCATGAAATAGCAGCTCCATCATTTTAACACAGTTGGAAAGCTTCAGCAGTGGTTGCCCTTGCAAAGTGGAACTGAGGCTATGGAATTAAAAGGAACCATTGCTTCCTGTTGTAAATCTTCCTGTACTATTTGTCTTTTTAAAAACTCTGACCAGACCAAACCAAACATAACAATCATATCCTACAGGGTTACGGTGACAGTCAGGGGTAATCTATTATGAAAGCCTGGAAATTTAATCAGTGAGCCATCTTGTAACTGTTACGAGTGGGATTTTCTCCTAGTGTTATTATTAGACGTCCCACCTCCCTCTTCCTAGATCTGTTCCTTCCCTGGGGATCCCAGGTGGCTCCACTGCCCAGCTGCCCTGTCAAGCCTACTGTTTCTGCAGCACTCCAGCTTCAAGAATGGTTTCTCACTGCCCACCTCTACTCCGGATGCCACCTCCGCTGCTGGGGCGAGTTCCCATCCTGTGCTTACAGCTCCCGTCACTTTTCTCCCTCCTAACACACATCAAGCTGTGTCTTATTATTACACATCGACTGATATAAATTTATCAGTTCAAATGCAGGCACTTGAAAATTTAACTTTAGCGCACAAACATTTTGTTTAGTTGCTAAGTCATGTCCGACTCTTTGCGATCCTATGTATGGTAGCCCTCCAGTCTCCTCCGTCCATGGGATCTTCCCAGCCAGAATACTGGAATGGACTGCCATTTCCTCCTCCACACCATCATATAAATATTCAATTAAAAATATAGCTCATAATATACAACACTTCATAGCAGTTTTTGCTGTTTCTGAACTTTACCCCAAAGGACTGCTTTAAAAGAATCTCTCTTTACAAATAAAGCAATATAAGCTCACTATCAAACATTTGAAAAAGAAACATAATTGCTTCATTCCTCTCCATCAGCTTAGGATACAAGCAGAAATCCTGTTTTGTTAAACTTAGATGACTTGGAGTCCCTACACCACTTTTACAGAAGAGGTCATTCTTTCCTCTTTGAGCCCTGTGTCCTGAAATAATTCCCAGCCCGCTTTGGATGCTTACACCTTCTCTTCCTGAGATGTCATGCTGGCCAGAAATCTAGAAGCCATCCTTTCCTCTTCACTCTTCAGATTTGCTCAACACTAGGTCCATGGATTGGAGGAGCCTGGTGGGCTGCAGTCCATGGGGTCGCTGAGGGTCTGACACGACTGAGCGACTTCACTTTCACTTTTCACTTCCATGCATTGGAGAAGGAAATGGCAACCCACTCCACTGTTCTTGCCTGGAGAATCCCAGGGATCGGGGAGCCTGGTGGGCTGCGGTCTCTGGGGTCACACAGAGTCGGACACGACTGAAGTGACTTAGCAGCAGCAGCAGCAGCAGATCCATGGATACATTAAGTACTTCACCCAGGTGACACAGATTTTGGTGGGTGGGCTTTAGGAGCCAAAATCTAGTGTTTAGGAGGTTTATTCCAAAACATGCTGTCCTTATGCTTCTGGGGAGGCATCATGGGGGCTCCATGGAGGATCTGGGTAGAATCAAGCGTCCCCCAGTTCCCCTTCCCTCCCCAAGAATCTTCTTCCCTTGGCATCACTGCTGTCATATAGCTGTGTGTGTGTATGCTCAGTTGTGTCCACTCTTTGCTACCCACCAAACTCCTCTTGTCCGTGGAAATTTTCCAAGCAAGAATACTGGAGCGACTTACCATTTCCTCCTCCAGGGGATTTTCCTGACCTAGGGAATTGAACCTGTGTCTCCTGTATTGGTAGGCATATAGTTTACCACTGAGCCACCTGGGAAGTCCTGTCATACAGCTGCTAAGTGTCAAAAGCAAGAGAGTGCATTTTTATGTGAAACTATTACTTTTTAAATTTTGCTACTTCAAAATGTTATAAATGAAATTGCCAAGTATCCAGAAAAGCTGGAAAAAAATAATACAGTAACACATATATCCACGAGACTTCAACAACTGTTAACAAGTATTTGCTATACTTGTTTCATTCATCTACTGATCTAGCTATTGAGCTAGATTTCCTTTTCCAAGGGTTCCTTCTCATTTTCTGACTCTTCCTTTTCGTAACATGATGTTTTTGTTTAGCAGATGCAATATCATTTCACATCTCGGGCAGTTCAGTTCAGTTCAGTCGCTCAGTCATGTCCGACTCTTTGCGACCCCATGAATCGCAGCACGCCAGGCCTCCCTGTCCATCATTAACTCCCAAAGTTCACTGAAACTCACGTCCATCGAGTTGGTGATGCCATCCAGCCATCTCATCCTCTGTCATCCCCTTCTCCTCCTGCCCCCAATCCCTCCCAGCATCAGTCTTTTCTAATGAGTCCACTCTTCGCATGAGGTGGCCAAAGTATTGGAGTTTCAGCTTTAGCATCAGTCCTTCCAAAGAACACCCAGGACTGATCTCCTTCAGAATGGACTGGTTGGATCTCCTTGCAGTCCAAGGGACTCTCAAGAGTCTTCTCCAACACCACAGTTCAGAAGCATCAATTCTTCGGTGCTCAGCTTTCTTCACAGTCCAACTCTCACATCCATATATGACCACTGGAAAAACCATAGCCTTGACTAGACGGACCTTTGTTGGCAAAGTAATGCCTCTGCTTTTGAATATGCTATCTAGGTTGGTCATAACTTTCCTTCCAAGGAGTAAGTGTCTTTTAATTTCATGGCTGCAGTCACCATCTGCAGTGATTTTGGAGCCCAAAAAATAAAGTCTGGCACTGTTTCCACTGTTTCTCCATCTATTTCCCATGAAGTGATGGGACCAGATGCCATGATCTTCGTTTTCTGAATGTTGAGTCAGTTTAAGTCAACTTTTTCACTCTCCTCTTTCACTTTCATCGAGAGGCTTTTGAGTTCCTCTTCACTTTCTACCATAAGGGTGGTATCATCTGCATATCTGAGGTTATTGATATTTCTACTGGCAATCTTGATTCCAACTTGTGCTTCTTCCAGCCCAGCGTTTCTCATGATGTACTCTGCATATAAGTTAAATAAGCAGGGTGACAATATACAGCCTTGACGTACTCCTTTTCCTATTTGGAACCAGTCTGTTCCATGTCCAGTTCTAACAGTTGCTTCCTGATCTGCATACAGATTTCTCAAGAGGCAGGTCAGGTGGTCTGGTATGCCCATCTCTTTCAGAATTTTCCACAGTTTATTGTGATCCGTACAGTCAAAGGCTTTGGCATAGTCAAGAAAGCAGAAATAGATGTTTTTCTGGAACTGTCTTGCTTTTCTGATGTTGGCAATTAGATTTCTGGTTCCTCTGCCTTTTCTAAAACCAGCTTGAACATCTGGAAGTTCACGGTTCATGTATTGCTAAAGCCTGGCTTGGAGAATTTTGAGCATTACTTTACTAGCGTGTGAGATGAGTGCAATTGTGCGGTACTTGGAGCATTCTTTGGCATTGCCGTTCTTTGGGATTGGAATGAAAACTGACCTTTTCCAGTCCTGTGGACACTGCTGAGTTTTCCATATTTGCTGGCATATTGAGTGCAGCACTTTCACAGCATCATCTTTCAGGATTTGAAATAGCTCAACTGGAATTCCATCACCTCCACTAGCTTTGTTCATAGTGATGCTTTCTAAGGCCCACTTGACTTCACATTCCAGGATGTCTGGCTCTAGGTCAGTGATCACACCATCATGATTATCTGGGTCGTGAAGCTCTTTTTTGTACAGTTCTGTGTATTCTTGCCACCTCTTCTTAATATCTTCTGCTTCTGTTAGGTCCATACCATTTCTGTCCTTTATCGAGCCCATCTTTGCATGAAATGTTCCCTTGGTATCTCTCATTTTCTTGAAGAGATCTCTGGTCTATCCCATTCTGTTGTTTTCCTCTATTTCTTTGCATTGATCGCTGAAGAAGGCTTTCTTATCTCTTCTTGCTATTCTTTGGAACTCTGCATTCAGATGCTTATATCTTTCCTTTTCTCCTTTGCTTTTTGCTTCTCTTCTTTTCACAGCTATTTGTAAGGCCTCCTCAGACAGCCATTTTGCTTTTTGCATTTCTTTTCCATGGGGATGGTCTTGATCCCTGTCTCCTGTACAATGTCACAAACCTCTGTCCATAGTTCATTAGGCACTCTGTCTATCAGATCTAGTCCCTTAAATCTATTTCTCACTTCCACTGTATAATCATAAGGGATTTGATTTAGGTCATCCCTGAATGGTCTAGTGGTTTCCCCTACTTTCTTCAATTTAAGTCTGAATTTGGCAATAAGGAGTTCATGATCTGAGCCACAATCAGCTCCCAGTCTTGTTTTTGCTGACTGTATAGAGCTTCTCCATCTTTGGCTGCAAAGAATATAATCAATCTGATTTCGGTGTTGAGCATCTGGTGATGTCCATGTGTAGAGTCTTCTCTTGTGTTGTTGGAAGAGGGTGTTTGCTATGACCAGTGCGTTGTCTTAGCAAAACTCTATTAGCCTTTGCCCTGCTTCATTCTGTATTCCAAGGCCAAATTTGCCTGTTACTCCAGATGTTTCTTGACTTCCTACTTTTGCATTCCAGTCCCCTATAATGAAAAGGACATCTTTTTTGGGTGTTAGTTCTAAAAGGTCTTGTAGGTCTTCATAGAACCGTTCAACTTCAGTTTCTTCAGCGTTACTGGTTGGGGCATAGACTTGGATTACTGTGATACTGAATGGTTTGCCTTGGAAACAAACAGAGATCATTCTGTCGTTTTTGAGATTGCATCCAAGTACTGCATTTTGGACTCTTTTGTTGACCATGATGGTTACTCCATTTCTTCTGAGGGATTCCTGCCCACAGTAGTAGATATAATGGTGATCTGAGTTAAATTCACCCATTCCAGTACATTTTAGTTCACTGATTCCTAGAATGTCGACATTCACTCTTTCCATCTCTTGTTTGACGACTTCCAATTTGCCTTGATTCATGGACCTAACATTCCAGGTTCCTATGCAATATTGCTCTTTACAGCATCAGCCCTTGCTTCTATCACCAGTCACATCCACAACTGGGTATTGTTTTTGCTTTGGCTCCATCCCTTCACTCTTTCTGGAGTTATTTCTCCACTGATCTCCAGTAGCATATTGGGCACCTACCGACCTGGGGAGTTTCTCTTTCAGTATCCTATCATTTTGCCTTTTCATACTGTTCATGGGGTTCTCAAGGCAAGAGTTCTGAAGTGGTTTGCCATTCCCTTCTCCAGTGGACCACATTCTGTCAGACCTCTCCACCATGACCCTCCCGTCTTGGGTGGCCCCACACGACATGGCTTAGTTTCACTGAGTTAGATAAGGCTGTGGTCCGTGCGATTAGATTGACTAGTTTTCTGTGATTATGGTTTCTGTGTGTCTGCCCTCTGATGCCCTCTCGCAATACTACTGTACTTTAGTGATAAGTAATTCATTTTGTAGGGTTTTTATTTGATTTTTCTCATATTCCCTGAATTATACATTTCTTCTGGGGTCAGTTTTTCTCTTTTTACTTTTGTCATACTGTTCTCAAATGTTTCATGAATCCAGTTGTCAGGCTCTTCTTATGACTGAGAGAGGAGAAAGGACACAGTGCATGTGCAGGACGTGCTGAGCGGCAGGCTTCAGTTGAGGGTGAATAGTCCGAGATCTGAGTGCTGAGACTTCTCAAGTGCTGGAATGAGATGGCTTTGTGCCAGGTTACCAACGACAACTACTGCTGTTCAAGTTTCCTTGGAAACAGGCTTCGCTGTCTTTATAAAAGTCCCCTCTGGTCATTGGTTGGTTGGTTGGTTTTGGTTTGGTCTGTGGTTGAACATCCAGTTGCTGGGAGTTCTTGGCACCAGCGCTGAAGAGTAGGAATGGAGGATGACCGTTTCATATAGAGATCTTCACTATTCTTCTGTCTTCTCTTCACTCCAGTGACTTTTCTGAGTCCCCAACCTCAGTGAGGGGCTAGCACAGAGGCAGGGCCCCCATGTTCTGCAAGACCCTCTAAACATATCCTGGGCTAAAGCTTCTTCCATTCCATGTTCTTCCATGTACTTTGTCCTCTAGAAATCCATGTAAATCACTTCATCTCTTATTCTCTCAACTGCTTTTGGTATTGTATGTTTTATATTCGAATCCTAGGAGGGCGAGGAAATAAATATATATACTCAAGTCCCCATCTTGAACCAGGGATGAACATTTCACTGGGGAAAAAAAGAGGTTCGTGTGATTAAGTGACTTACCTAAGATCACACAGCTAGAAAGGGAAGGGCCAGAATTAAACCCGTGTGCTTTTGATTGTGCCAAATACTTCTTTTTGTACAAATCATGACTCAGCTGGTATGACCTGGAGAAACAAGCCCTTACATAATACAATATGTTTAAAATACACTGTCATCTGTGTATAAAAATGACTCATAAACTTCCCGGACTAAAAACTGTACAATTTTTACAAGTTATGTATCTAGAGTAAAATGAAAAAAAATCATAAAAGTAGTAAAACAGCAGTTTGATATTTTGTGGGTCAGTCTGGAGTGGAACAGACCTCGAGGAGAGAAAATTGGGAGGAAGCCTAGTCATCGTTTGGGCGGTAGTGGCAAGGGCTTGGCACACTGAGTGCTCTCAGGTCTATGAAATAAATCCACTTTAGAAGTCACATCTGGGCAGCAATTGACCAAATGAGATGGTGCGGACTCCAGGCAGTGGGGTGAAAAGACTTGCTAGGAAGACAGGGCACCCTGTCCATGTGGAAGCCACTCTCTCCTATACACTCAATACTTACTTACTTGCACAGACACTGCAAAAGGCTCTACAGATGCCTTCATCTTTTGCCAAAGCATTATCCTGAAAAGTTAAGGACTTCTTCATTTTGGAATGCTTCCAGAAATTAAAAACCCCACAGTATCTCACAGGAACCCATCCCATTCGTAATGGTTTAAGATTTAAAGTGTCATAAGAATTGTCCCAATTCAACCACAAATATAGTTTGAGGGCTTTTGAATAGCTGTCATTTATTCAACAAATCTTTATGGAGCTTCTACTCTATGGCAGCCACTGGGGCTAGGACCTAGGAACATTGTGGTGAGGAATAGGAGATTATTTCTAAGGAAGTTAAACACTTCTCCACCAAAGACAGTGCTGAAACATCCACTTTTCTCTTTCTCAGAGACAGAGGCCAAATTAGCTTAATTCTGAAATGTAGAGACTGACCCACAGAAAACTGGGCTAGGTGGTTGGTGAACATATTACATGTGGTTATTAATTCACTGTGACATTAATTTAGATGAGTGATATACAGGGGAAAGACATAAGTTAACAGAAAATCTTTCCATTCACAGTGTTTTCCTCTAATTTTCACCTTCCCATAACTGTTTTTATTTCATTCAGATGAAAAGAATTTTTTGGAAATCCATCGTGATGTCCAGAACAAGCAAGCACACCCTCTGTTAAAGGCTGGCACATAATCCTGTGAACTCGGAAAGAGAACAGAGCTTTCCAGTAGGACAAACAAAGAAAAGGGAGATTAAGAAGTCTGATTTCCTCTTCTTCCCATCAGTTGTCAGACACCATTGAATAATCAATTTCTCCTGTTCCTGAAAAGTAGATAGCTATTATTAAAGCATTTCCAAAAGGAAATATATTTTGGTTTTCATTAATAATGGAACAAATGAAGTGGTACTGCGACAAAATAAACTTTTTAAGGTACAGTAATTGCATTTGTGATTTTTACTTTTCCCCATCTAATTGCACTCTCTCCAGTGGTCCCTGAAACCTTGCCAGCAGGCTGACAGCCTGATAAACTCTAAAAGGAAGAAGGAAAACAGAGTCTAAAAGGCAGGGTAGGTGCGGCAGCTAACAAAGGTCAAGATGAACAAAGAAGAAAGTGCAATTACTCAAGTGTATGCAGATAAGGCGTCAAGTTCAAGGTCTGAGAGGAAGTACACCAGATTGCAGTGTCCACATGGCACCTGATGACAGTCCAGTGACGGAGCCCAACCTCTAGGTTCTTCTCAAACAGGAGGGAAGGGGGCAAAGCACAACATTTAAAAGAATGACATACTCCGAGAACTGGACACAAACTGATTAGAACCAAATAGGTCCAAGATGGCAGATGAGTCCAGTTCCACTAGACTTCAAGCCTCAGTGTATGCTCACTGTAACACATCAGCATGCTAATGACACACTCACAGGCATGACAGTTCCAAGGCTGATCATAAAGATCAAAATGTGGGTGGTGGCCCAATTTCTGGAAATCCCCGCCTCTTTCCCAAAATAGCTGGAAAACTCCTTCCACTTCTTAGCTTATGAAACGACCCACCCCTATAAAAACTGAGTATCTTTCCAGGTGGCATTAGTGGTAAAGAACCTGTCTGCCAGTGCAAGAGACACAAGAGACATGGGTTCGATCCCTGGGTTGGGAAGATCCCCTGGAGTAGGAAAAGGCAACCCACTCCAGCCTTTTTGCCTGCTAATTTCTATGGACAGAGGAGCCTGGCAGCTACAGTCTATGGGGTGACAAAGAGTCAGACGTGACTGAGTGACAACATGTGTGCCAAGTTGCTTGGTTGTGTCAAACTCTGCAACCCTATGGACTGTAGCCTGCCAGGCTCCTCTGTCCATGGGATTCTCCAGGCAAGAATACTGGAGTGGGTAGTCATTTCCTTCTCCAGGGGATCTTCCCAATGCAGGGATTGAACCCAGGTTTCCTGAATTGCAGGCAGATTCTTTACCGTCTGAGCCACCAGGGAGGCTCAGACATCACCCAATTCTCGCCTGAAAACTATTCTGGAATATCTATGGTATCATTATTTCTAGGTAGCCTAGAAATAGCCATCATTGACAATCAGCCAAATATGAAACCTATTTAATTCCGCCTGTGCAGGAATCAAATTCTGAATTATCTATAACTTAATAAATTACAATTCACAGTTGTGTTAGTGAGCTTACTTTGTTCCAGCACTTCTTACATTGAAACACTCAGATGTGTTTCCAGTTGGAAGCTGCCAATGAAGTGTTCATACCATTTCACACTCACATGCTATATCTTGTCATTTTTGATACTCACATGAGAGACCAAGCCCTGTTTTGCTCTTGTTTAAATTTTATTATCATAGTTAGTAGTGATAAGCTGACAGAAACAGGCTAAGGAAGGGGAAACGTTTGAGATAAATAACTTCTTATGAACTGAAACACACATGCACACTTGTGAGTTACCACCTCGCCCACATCCTGCCCTGCTGTACTGAAGAGTCTACAGAACACTGTAAGCAGCCGATCCCTGGATCTGGGCCCAGGACCCCGCTGTGGGAAGTCTCGGGGGTGATGTCAGGCTAGATAACCAGCTTCTCCACACTCAGCGTACTTGTGGTTTCATCCTCTTCGTTTGACCCAAAGTATCCCGGGAGATCCAGCATCCTCTGCTCTGCCTCGGTGAGGCCGAAGGACGTATTGTCGTAGAAGGCGAACTCCGGGTGGGCGGGGAAGCTCTGACACTTGTCTTTTCTGCCCTGAGAAGGGCTCAGAGGGCTGACCCTCTGGTAACCATCTTTGGGCGCCGGCGGGGAAGGCTGCTTCCTTGAGACACTCCTGTGACTGGGGGACGGCCCCCTCCGAGCCCGGGGAGGCTCCGGTCTCTCACCTGCCCCCACGAATCCGGCCTGGCGATCCCCCAGGTCCGGTTTTCTTGGGGGCGGTCCCAGGGAGTGGGGTTTGGGGAGAGGGCTTAAGGGACCACTGGCCCCCGCTGCCCCTGGGCCATGGTCCCGTTTCTCCGGGAACAGGGCAGTGCCTCGACTCGGAGGCCGGCCTCGTTCTCCGGCCTGGTCCCAGGTCCGGGCCCTGGGGCCATGGGCGGGGGTCGGCCGAGGGGTCAGTGTGGACAGGCTCCTCTCCCGGAACGGCCGGGCCTGCCTGGCCTCGTGGAAGCTTGCCGTCCTGCGGAAGTGGGATCCCCGGGAGTGGCTCCTCACCTGCGACTTGCGGAGGAGGGTCTGGCTGGGGCTGACGGCGCAGCTGGCCGCCGAGAATGGATGGTCCAGCCGGGAGGGGGGCCTGTCTCCAGCACCCACGGTGGGGGGGTGCTCCAGGAACGGGGATTTGATCCGAAACTTGCCAGCCGCAGCTTCCTCGGGGCTCTCGGACCCTCCGGGGGATGCTGCTGCTGCTGCTGCGGCGGCGGCGGCGGCATCGATGGCCGTGTCCGTCAGGGGGCTCTGGGACACGTGGTACACCTTGGTGGTCTCCGTCAGGCCTTTCTTCTTCATCTCCTTCAGCTGCTGCTGGGCCAGGCGGTAGCTGAACAGGGGTGGGATGATCTTCTGGGCGTTGGCCTGGAACGGGGCTCCCCGCCGGCCCATCACCCGCATCCGAGAAGGCCAGTGACCGTCACGACGTTGTTGGACTTCACGGGAGCCTGGGGCTGGAGAGGAGATGGGCTGGATGGTTGGAAAGCTACCAAAAAAAAAAAAAAAAGAACAAATGCATCCTCTGGTATGGTTCTCTCTGCATGGGTCTAAGGTCTCTGGGTGGCTTGCTCTAATTATCTAGCAGTTAAAGTGAAATAAACAAGGACTAGGACTTCTGGTCGTGCATATTTCTACAGACAACTTAAGTCAAACGGAAAAAGAGAGACTGGTAGAAAGAAGTGCGGTGACCAGATGGGCCACATCAGGGTGACTCCTGGGCACATTCAGTGTCTGCTGACACTTGAACCCAAATTTCTACATAGAAGCCTCAGGAGGAGCGCTTCAAGGTAAAAAAATTAAGGTTTTTCACTTAAGGTAAGGTAAATAAGGGCTTCCCCGATGGCTCAGTGGTAAAGAATCTGTGTGCAATGCAAGAGACTTAGGAGATGTGGGTTCAGTCCCTAAGTGGGGAAGGTCCCCTGGAGGAGGAAACGGCAACCCACTCCAGTATTCTTGCCTGAAAAACTCCTTGGACAGAGGAGCCTGGTGGGCTATAGTCCAAAGGGTTGCAGACAGTTGGACACAACTGAGCACTGGGCTGCGGCTGTGGCTGTTAAGTTGCTTCAGTTGTGTCCGACTCTGTGCAACCCCATAGATGGCAGCCCACTAGGCTCCCCCATCCCTGGGATTCTCCAGGCAAGAACACTGGAGTGGGTTGCCATTTCCTTCTCCAATGCATGAAAGTAAAAAGTGAAAGTGAAGTCGCTCAGTCGTGTCTGACTCTTTGCGACCCCATGGACTGCAGCCTACCAGGCTCCTCCGTCCATGGGATTTTCCAGGCAAGAGTACTGGAGTGGGGTGCCATCGCCTTCTCTGCAACTGAGCACTAGAGAGAGGTGAACATGGGATATCGACAGTTAAATGTACCTTTGAGATGAATGTTGGAAAATTTTCAGTAACACTTGAAGTGCAAAGTAATTTAGGCAGGTTGCAGCTACATGTGCACATCTCAAGAGAAATTAGTAGGTGAAAATAGGTCTTTTGGCAATGTATTACAACTCAATTTTTCTCTCCCGTGTCCGGGAACTGCCTTTCCTAGGTACTGGAGCCTCTGTTTTCCCACTTCTGCTTTCTTAGCTCTCTTATCTCCTCCCTCCCTTCCATGTGGTGCTGATTTTCCTCCTTCTTCCCTGGTCTCTCAGTCTGGTGTGTCCCACGGTCGTCAGAATGTTTCACCAAGACTCAGACGCCACTTGGGACCTCAGCCTGTACTGCCGCTAAAGTACCCAGGAACCTGAGACCACCCAGTTCCACCCGGCAGGACCTCCCTTTCAACTCTTAGGCCACTGTCCATCATTTAAGCCCTTCCAGTCACCTGTTCCCTCTTTTTAACTAATTAATGTGGTGTGCTGTGATTCATGGGGTCGCAAAGAGTCGGATACGACTGAGCGACTGAACTGAACTGGACTGAGTTAATGTATGTATCAGGAGCAATCAGGGTCTTGCAAGTCGTGATCATGCAGAGCCATTAATCATGAATCATGCGAGCTCCAATCACCACATTTTATTCTGCCCTCCAAAAGGGGGAACAGGTAAGGATTAGCCTACCAGATGATTTTTTAAATTTATTTTTAATTGGAGGGTAATTGCTTCACCACAACGCTGTGCTGGTTTTGTCCGGTGTCTCTCTTCCCCAGTCTTACCCCCAGCTCCGTGAGTCATCTCCTGGACCCATCCCCAGTGCTCCCCTCCCCTTTCCACTGCACCCTATGAGACACCTATAGCTAAAGACCTCACCATCCAGAAACTTTCCACAAAACACTGTTTGTCTCCTTGCCTGACCTGAGGATGGGCCCTCCCGCAGGGCACAGCCTCCTCCACCCACTCTTGGGTGGGAGCTTTGTTAGCAGAGCCAGCGGCAGGGCGTGTCCCTCAGCCTCCTCATCCCTGGCTGCCATCTCAACCAACTCTTTCACCTCCGTGTACAAGTTCTACTCTTCTGATGCCCATGTCCATCCACCCAGACACCCCGCTACCTCTCCTCAACTCTTGTCATCTCCCCACTTCCAGGCAGTCATCAGTCAGCGGTACCCAGGTCCAGTCTCCCTCACCATCCCAGAGCTGGGACCCATCCATGCAGTCGGCAGCAACAGAATCCTAAGTTTCATCGGGATACTCCCCTCTCCATGCTTGCCACATCCAGACTTGGTAAATCCTCTCCTCTGCATCCCACTGCCTTGGGTCACTGACAAACTCTTTTAACAGGCCTCCCTGCAGCCATTCCTGCCCCTTCTGATTTCTACTCCACACTGCAGCAGAAAGAGCCCTCTACAGCACAGGTCCAATCTTTCAAGGGCCCTCAGGATCTGGCTTGTCCAGCCTCAGTGTGTGTGTGTGTGTGTGTATTTTGCAACACTATGCGGCTTACAACATCTTAGTTCCCTGACCAGGGATTGAACCCAGGCCCTTGGCAGTGAAAGCACTGAGTCCTAACCACTGGACTGCCAGGGAATCCCCCTGTCCAGCCTCATTTTTATCCCTCCTTCCTGACACTGTCCTCCAGCCACATCAAACTGTTGTCAGTTCTCTGGGTTTCTTAAGGTGCCCATCATTTGCCAAGCTTTCATCATTGCTCCCTTTGCTAAAACTCCCCTTCTCACCTAGTTCACCAGGTGACACTTATTCAGCTTTCAAACTTCAGCTCCCGTATCACTTCTTCCATGAACAGAGGTGTTCCCAGCCTGGATTGTCGCCAAGTATCCATAGCAAGCTGTGGATATCTTCTATTGTACTGGACGCTACACCTGCTTAGCACACCTGTGTCTGCTAAGTTACTATATCATACGCCCCTTCCAGACAGAGAGACATGGCTTACCTATATATTTCCAACTCCAGTCAATAACTGGCACAGAGCTGGTACTCAATCAATGTTATATTCAGTAATTGATTCATTATTTTTAAGGTAGTAACAAAATGTTCAACATCCCATCTGATGGAATGTGGGTACATGGCAACTGGATCCACCCACTGCTGCGGTGAACAAGAAGGGCCAAATTAATGTAGAACCTCACTTAGACCTTGGCATAAAAACATCCTTTCAAAACCAAACAGAACTCTAGACTTTCAAACAAGTGAAAACAGTTGCATGATGAAAGACTTGTTTCCTGGATGATCATGTCTTCGTCTGCAGACATGATCGGCTGCCCCGTCAGTGGCAAACGTACATGACAGACCTCTTAGCTGTCACCTTGGACTCTGGTTGGAATCCTTTAAAACCACAGCTGGAGAAAAGCCCCAGAGGTGCTGACCTCACCCATCTCTGCCTCATCTCGTCTTTCCCTGAAGTGAAGGAGAGCTTCCTGATGCTAAGCAGCCTGCAAACAGGTCTTTACACTTTGAAGGAGTGGAAAACAGCCTAAACCGCAAACAGAAACACTTGGGAGAAATGATCATTTTTATCCACATGAGCATTTATCTGAGGACCACTGACAGTAGAAGCAGGGGTGTCTGTAACACTTACCCTTTTTGCTAATTTATAATGCACAAATTTCTAGTTCCCACCCAGGATTAAAGAGATTAAGATGCCAAAACATGAAATAATACCACAGCCGCAAAAACGGACTGCTAATTCCAGGATGCTTTTAGAAAGCTAGACTGACTTGTAATATATAGATGCAAAGTATTCAAGTTAGGGAGCTTAGGGTGAGGCCAGATCTAGTCCCTTGCTTTCTAGCTCTATGGTCTTGGGCAGGTGGCTTATCCTCTCTCTGCTACAAAGTTCATACCTGTATATGGAGATAACGATGTACCGACTTTATACATGCAAGGCACTTTAAAAAAATGCCTGGCAGCGCCAAGCTCTCAAAATCTGAGCCCAGCATAAGAATCCTTGTCTTGTAGAATTATTATGAGTTTTGAGTGAGACATGTAGTAAATGGTTGATATTGCTGTCGTTGCTAAAGGTGCAGTAGAAGTCAGGGGCAGTTGATTTTTACTTCATTTGAGTATCATGGAACTCTAGATGGAATAGCTTAACACAGCATGCCCTCCCAGAATGAAAAGCAAGAAGTTACACACAAGGAAGGAGCTATGGAGAGTAAGGGGACTTATAAAGCAAAGGATAGATGCAGAAGAAAGCCTTAGAAGACAGTATGAAACACAACTGGAGAAACAGATTTGGGGTGGGGCCCAGAGCTGATGAAAGAGGAGGGGAAAGCTGGGGCCTGGGAGGAGAGCCTGTGTCTGAAGCTGTAATAGGAAAATCACAGAAGAGAGAATGGCCTTAGGATGCTGGAATAAAGGGAACAAGGCCTACAGCACGGGCTGCAAAGACGAGACAGCAGGATTTTGGAAGGTCACAGGTGGGGACACCGGTCAAGGTACTGCCAGATGCTGGTGGTTTGCTCAACAAGGTGCTCTGAGATCAAACACAGAAAACATCTAACTCCTCCAGGTCCCAATGGGACAGGAACCGGGGGATGGTTTTCAACCTGGAGTTGGAGAATGGAAGAAGTCAGGACTGGAGAGGGGCCTCACCTAAGGGTCAGGACCAGAGCAAAGGCTGGTCAACTAAATGGAGAGCTGGCTGTGTCTCAGATGGGGGATAGTGTGTGCAAAGAGCAAAGATTCCCTTTTACTGTAACCTGTGGGAAATGAATGGGATTCAGCTCCATAAGCTGCGGCAAACCCAGCTGAGTGACCTGAGCACCCCACCACAGACCATCTACATCAAGTCCTCACTGAGCACCTGCTGGTGTGGGCCTTCGAGATGCTCAGGAGGATGAAGGACGGGCCAGTCTCCAGGTGATGGTAACGTGAAATGCCCCACCTTCTCTTCCTGGGCAGGGGAGTAAAGAATAAATATAGGGCCCTTCAGGGGATAAGGCAGGGCGTCTTGCCCCATTTTGGACAATTGATCTATATGGTTCCCTGGGACTTCTTGGAGATGAGGAGGAGAAAAACAATTTTTTAATGTTTCCCCACAGTTTTGATGGAGAGAAGTTAAAGGAGGGAGAAACAGCAAGAAATCTTGGGAAGAAATGATCATCCCTCCCATTTTTTGCATTTTTAAAAATGATTTTGTATGTCTGAACCTTTCATTTAGACCAATGTCCTTGTCATGTTCCCATTTTTGACAGTGTTAAGTCCCCGGTCATCTTGCTGGCAAGCCAGCCCCAGTGTAGACACACTGAGGGGCACAGAGTCTGGACAGTCAGCAGCAGCAACAATGCAGTTAAGTCTACTCCTGAACTCAGACTGGCGACTGCCAGGCAGGCCTGAGTGCAGCAGCCCCTCCAGGAGAGGCTCGGGCGGGAGGATGGATACCTACCAGCACAGTCCTCCAGGGAACACGGGGAGGTCTCCGAGGACATTCCGGGGCAGCCAGGTCGGGAGGGGGAGGAGGTCAGGCACACGCGGCGACGCTCTCTGACACCGTCCCCGCACGAGGCGCTACACTGGCTCCACGGCTGCCACAGCCCCCAAGTTTCTGCAAGGACACCGGCCAGGCTTTTAATACTAACTCACTTGGAGAATCAGAATGTCAGCACACCCAAAGGAAGTGGCAAAACTCAAATCTCAGGCCACGAAAAGTCAGTAACGCAGAACATTCCCAAAGATGGGCAAAGCTGGAATACTGCTGCTACCCTTACGAAAAGGAAAGTGACAATGTGAGTAGCTCACTTGTGTCTGACTCTGTGCGACCCCATGTGCCCACCAGGCTCCTCTGTCCCTGGGATTCTCCAGGCAAGAACACTGGAGTGGGTGGCCATTCCCTTCTCCAGAGGATCTTCCCGACCCAGAGATCAAACCCAAGTTCTCCTGCATTGCAGGCGGATTCTTTACCATCTGAGTCACCAAGGAAGCCTGTATAATTTATAAAATAGCAACCATTCTAGAACCCATCAGACAGCAAAGGTCACAGGAAAACCAAATGGCCTGAATTACAAGGAAAGACAGACTCCTCCAAGGAAAGTCAGGATGCAAACATTATTTCCTGGGGCAGACGCCAGGCCTCACACAAGCTGGTGAAAAGAAGTCATCTAAAAATGTAATGAAGGGGCTTCCCAGTTGGCTCAGTGGTGAACAATCCACCTGCCAATGCAGGGTACATGGGTTTGATCCCTGGTCTGGGAAGATCCCACACTAGGCCTGTGAGCCACGACTACTGAGCCCACGTGCTGTAACTACTGAAGCCCGCATGCCCGAGAACCCATGCTCCACAAGAGAAACCACTACAGTGAGAAGCCCAAGCAGAGCTTACCGCCATTGGAGAAGGTCCACACGCAGCAACGAAGACCCAGCAGGGCCGTAAATTAATTAATTAAATTTAAAAAAAAACGTAACAAACTATCAGAGGCCTGGTGAAGGCTAATACAGAACCCCTGGGAGCCACACTACCCACGGGAGATTTATACCCACTGGCAGGCTCTTTGCCACCGAGCTCATCAGACGTTCACAAGGAGGTCTGAGGGCAGGTTCAAGACGGGAGAGAACCTCCCTGAGGTGGAGGCCAAGGAGGGGAGGAGCAGCTTGTGGGAAAGACACAGACAGACCTCATCCAGATCCTCCTCTCCATCTGTCATCAAGAGCCTCAACCACTAGGGACAGGCCGGGAAACCCCGTCACTCTAAGAGCACCAGCTGAGACCTAGTGCTGCCAAGGAATGGAAGAAGAAGAGAAAGCTTCACCCTTAGAGAGGAGACCCAGGGCCGAGACTAAAATGGAGCATCTACCACTGGTGAGGGGCGGCATCATCACAAAGACCCCACGTGGTGATAATGTTAAACACAAATAATCTAAAGACCAACTAAAAGACAAAGACTGTGAGGTTGGATAAAAAAGCATAACCCAGGGACTTCCTGGTGGTCCAGTGGTTAAGATTCCACGCTTTCACTGCAGGGGGCACGAGTTCAATCCCTGATCAGAGAACTAAGACACCTGCATGCTGCCCAGCATGGCCAAAAAAAAAATGACACAACTATATGCTGTTTAAAAGAAACACACTTTAAGTATAAATACAGAAACAGGTTCAAAGTAAGAGGATAGAAGTTATACTTCATAAACATTAATGAAAAGAAAACTCAGTGGCTACATTAATATCAGACAAAGTAGACTGCAGAACAAGGAGTATTAAAAAGAAAGTGAAGTTGCTCAGTCGTGTCCAACTCTTTGCAACCCCATGGACTGTAGCCTACCAGGCTTCTCCGTCCATGGGATTTTCCAGGCAAGAGTACCGGAGTGGGATGCCATTTCCTTCTCCAGGGGCTCTTCCCAACCCAGGGATCAAACCTGGGTGTTCCGCATTGGAGGCAGATGCTTTTTACCCTCTGAGCCACCAGGGAAGCCTAGACTGCAGAACAAGGAGTATTACCAGGGACAAAGAGAGATGTTTACATAATGATAAAAGGGTCAATTCAGCAAGGAGACCTAACAACCCTAAATAGGGATACACCGAACACCAGAGGGCTTGCAAAAAGTCAAGATATCGGAGTGATTGAGCACGCATGCACTAACTTCAGAGCTTCAAAATACATACAGAACACATCCAACGCAGTCATTATTGATTGGCAAATGCAACCTTCTTCCCCAAGCATATATGTAATCACTGCCAGATAGAATAATTGAATAACCCCCTATAAATAATTATCCTACGTCCCTTCTCTATCAACACCCATCCAATCCCAAGATCTATCAGGTCATGCCCACACTAGGCACCAAAACATCCTGTGCATAAAAGTCTCTCTTCATCATTACAGACAAAAACTCATCATGCAGTCAAGGGTCTACAAAGCACTACAAAAACATAAGGAGAACATGCAGGGCAGATACATTCTCAGGAGAGCCAAGTGGTGCAATCCTTGGATGAGTCATGGAATATGAGTTCTTTACGGCAATTAAAAGTCTTGGATTTTCACAAGAGTGGGAGCATTACAAACCAGTATCCTGGACCAATGTCAAGTGAGGTGTGGTAATTATGTTCCATCCAGAGTTCCAACTGAACACAATATTGGTTCTGTGTCTCCCAGATTCACACTGCAGCTCCTCAAATGGCTGAACAACAAGTCAGCTTTGTCCTCGAGCTTCAGAGCTGTTCAGACACTAAGCTTCCAGTGCTTATAAAGCTTTGGGAAGCTCCTAGTAAGTCTCTCTGAGCTAAAGTACTGTGATTTATTTCTGAAAAATCTCCTGGGAATTCCACTATTGTGACCTCTAAATGGCAAATTAAGTCAATGTATAGTTTATCCTTCTCTTGTGCTTGTATTTAAGACTACAAAAGGTAGACTACAAAAGCCAAGAATCCTTTTGTTATTCTTTCTTAACTCTTCTACTTTATATGCGCTGTTTTCATTTTTAATCTCTGAGTCCCGTCCGACTCTTTTGGGATGCTATGGACTTGTAGCCTGCCAGGATCCTCTGTCCACGGAATTTCCAGTCAAGAACACTGGAGTAGGTTGCCATTCCCTTCTCCAGGGTATCTTCCCAAACCAGGAATCAAACCCAAATCTCTTGTATTGGCAGGCAGATTCTTTACCATTAAGCCACCAGGGAAGCCAACCCTTTATATTACATAGATATTATTTAAATATATAGTCATATGTCAAACCAAAAACAAAAATTCCATTAGTAGGAACCAGAAAAAAAAATCAAAGTTCTGGTAAAAGCATGAATCTTAATGTCAAAAATCTCATTATGAAATGTGCTTTTTTCCTTTGAAAGTAAAATCATGACCAGTAGGATCATTAGCCATAAGAAAAAAATAAACATTTAAACTAAGTTTTAGTTCTTAAACTTCTAAACCAAATTAATCGAACAGAAAATAAGAGAAATCACTCAAAGCAATAAACAAATTTAATCAGGCAAAATTTTTAATGCCTTAAATAACTATCTGTTCCCTAAAGATTTCTGTTAACACTGAAGAAAATACTTAGCAAAATGGGGACTGACTGGATAGCTATAATAAACGTGGTAGAAATGAAGAGTAAGATGACCAATTTTCTAAACAGTCTTCCTTCATGAATGACAGGCTGTTTGTTTTGTCCTGTTTAGATGTCCGTACATCATACTACATAGCAAACCTGTTTGGCCAGGATAAATGCTTTACAGGCCACTCTATAGGATATTAAATCTGAATGAGCAAAATGTGTTCAGAATAGGAAAAGGGAGATTTGTTTCCACTTCAAGCATATTTGAAGAGTAGGAAATCTTCACATTTGCAAGACATTTTGTCGAGTCTAATGTAACGAAACAAAACATGCTTATAAGAAAATTCAAGAGACTTTAGTGAGTAGCTAAGAGCAGCCGTGGGAGAAAAGACTCTTGGGTCAGCAGTTCAGATTTTCTGAGCCTGACACAGGCTCATTCACATGAGACCACGCATGCTCATACCTGGGCCAGTGGGTTCCCAAGTGGGTAAGATGTCTTCAAGAGAGGGTGGGCAGCACAAGATGAACCAATGAGGTGAGGAGGAAAATACTGGAACTTTTTTTCAAAGAGTTTCCTATTACTTAATATCCAGATTGATAGATGACTGTATGGTAGGCAGCATGTAATATCGGTAATATAGCAAATGCTGGACTGCCCTGGTGGTCCAGTGGTTAAGAATCTACCTGCCAATACAGGGGTCATGGGTTCGATCCTTGGTCCAGGAAGATTCCACATGCCACAGGGCAACGAAGCCTGTGTCACACAATCACTGAGGCTGCACCCTAGAGCCTGTGCTCCGCAACGAGAGAAGCCGCTGCAGCGAGAAGCCTGTGCACTGCAACTAGAGAGCAGCCCCTAGGTGCCACAACTAGAGAAAGTCTGCACGTAGCAATGAAGACCCAGCACAGCCAAAAAGAAAGTGCTCAAGCCAGTCTAATCACCAGCAGTTTTTAAGCCACCAACCTAACCTTTCTATGCCTCCCTTTCTTTACCTATACAGTTGACAATAAAATAAACCTAACTCATACAATTATTGTAAGGATTAAATGGGCTAATATTCATAAAGCACCCAAAACAGCTCTTGGTGCCAAGTAATCACTGTATAAATGTGATTATGCCAAATGGTCACATAGGGTATGTCAGCTATTCTTAAAAAATCCCAAAGGAAGAGCAGGAGTTCCGCCAAGTGGAAGGGTTTACTGGTTCCTTCATTGTCAGAGAACTGCAGAGTATTTAAGCATCTAAGGGCCTGCTTATATTAAATCATATTTTCCAGTTTTAGGTAAACTAACTGGATGAGTAGTTTAAAAAGATTCTGGCAAAGAATTAAAGATGAAACAGTAATTAAGCACCTGCAAATAAACAACAATAACAGGAGGACAGTACTCCTGTTCTTGACAAAAGCTCTTGTCCAGTCACACTGGGAATGAAAAACAAGACCAACTAACCAATCAGAGAAAGAAGAAGACAGCCAACAGACTTAAATTATCAAGAAAACTATGTGCTGAATATTTACAATTTTTACTTGTCAAAAACACTATGTGACTCTGAATTTATACCCTCTATCAGTAATTCTCAATTTAGCCCTAAATATATGTATTACATATATATTTGCCTTGAGAAACAGGATCCATTATCCCTTATCTGACACCATTGGGGCAGATGAGCACAGAATTCAGAATTTCTCAATTTAGACTTTTGCATATTACTGCAGCACCTGTGCCTGATATTACTAACACTCCCCTCACAGCATCTCATAACCACACATATAACATTTCTACAGAGAAACTCATAAACGTTCACACTAAGTAGGATAAATGAAGATCGCAAATAATCATTTTTGACATTATCCTGTTCCTGTAAATTAGTATGTACATGTTTAAGGTCCTAAGACATATTTGGAAAAACAGACAAACATGTCAAACCCATTTTCCCTTTTCAAAAGGAACTAATGGGAAATTCATTGTGCATCAGTGAGTCACAGCTCACAGTGGGCTCAATGAGGGGCGGGGGAGGGGTTCCTGAATGATGCCATTTGGCAACAAGGACAGTCTTTACTGGTCAGAGCCAGCAATTTAAAAGGAAAGTGAAAAAAAACTTGATTTATTCATTAACTTTTATACTAGAAACACAAAGGCATCGAGTTTCCATCACTAGCATAAATTTCATCGACCAGCCAAGCGAAGCCCTGCTGGGTGGCCACACACAAGAGAGAGAATCTGAGGTTTCCAGGATCGTTTAGCCCCTCAAGGTTCTCCTTCCAGCCCTAATGCCCGATTGTGTCTAGTGGCTGCAGCCCCAGAGGGAACCCTGAGCACCCTCAGCCTGGACACAGAGCTCTACTCCCTGTTCTGCCCACCCCTGACCCCAGGGTCTTCCCTCTGCTGCTGGGAGGGACTCAGTCTTTAGACACCAGTGGAGGAGTCAGCGGGAAGCCCCACAGCTGGGAGAACGAACCAACACAGAGACCTCCTGCTCCCAAGGTCTTTCATCAAGTGGCCTGAACTCCTCTGCCTGGCCATGGTTTGTTTCCATTGTGTGTGTGCTCAGTCGCTCAGTCGTGTCCAACTCTTTGCAACCCCATGGACTGCAGCCCAGCCTCCTCTGTCTGTGGGATTTCCCAAGCAAGAATACTGGAGTGGGTTGCCATTTCCTTCTCCCCTGACCCAGGGATTGAACCCGAGTCTCTTACGTTTCCTGCAATGGCAGGCAGGTTCTTTACCACTAGGGCCACCTGGGAAGCCCTTGCTTCCATTAAATTCAGTCAATTAAAATTTTTTTTCCTCTCTTAGCAACTTCTTTTGAAACGGCAACCACATCTTGAACGATTAAATTAACATAATTGTTTTTCCACTGACACCTAGCTGAGACCTGTCACAACAGAGTACAACTTTCCCTTTACTAAATATGTACTGAGCACCTGTTAATGTGCCAGGTATATGAAGTGGGCCAAAGATCATAAATAGCTTCATGGCAGCACAAGTCGGCTTTTGTCGCCAAATGAGCTTCTGTAATCTGGAGTTCAGGGAGGTGTGGAAATGTGGGATAAAGACACTGAACAAGCAGTGACCGAGGGATAAATGCCATGAAGGAGGGTCTAAGGATGCTGCGTCAGTTTATACCAGGGAGTTTACCGAGCCTGGGATCAAGGAAGAGTACCCAGGAGGAGACTTGGGGGATGGGTTAATGTAACCAAGTGAAGGTGGGCAGAAGGGTACCCAGTCTCCAGCCCATGGATGGGGACTGTAGGGGGTGGGGGGCAGCTGGCCACGGAGGGAGCATGGATGCTCATCCTCATAGGCGAGGTGTCAAGTGAGGTGACTGACAAGTTTCAAGCAAGAGAATAGCCCTCAGTCGACCTGAATTTTCAATAATCCCTCTCTGGCTGCCTTGAGAGAATGAAGCGGACAAGGGAAAAACAATTCGGGATCTATTAAAAGAGCCCAAGTGGGGGGCTTCCCAGATGGTGCTAGTGGTAAAGAACCCGCCTCCCAGTGCAGGAGATGAGATGTGGGTTTGATCCCGGGGTGGGGAAAATCCCCTGGAGGAGGGCATGGCAACCCACTCCAGCATTCTTGCCTGGAGAATCCCATGGACAGAGGAGCCTGGCGGGCTACAGCCCATGGGGTCACAGAGTTGGACAGGATGGAAGCACCTGAACACACACACACTGGGAACTAAGATCCCACAAGCCGCACAGCACAGCCAAAAACAGAGTCCAGCGGGGAGATGATGGAGGCTTAAAGCAAGGGGTGTCGGTGGAAATGAAGAGACACGGAGAGATTCAGGGATTCTTTGAAGAGACAAAATCCATAGGACCTAGTGATTAGTTCATAGGAGGTGAAGAAGAGGAAGGCTCCTGAGTTTGGGGTTCAAATAATGAAATGGTGGAGTCTCGTACTGAGGAGCAGTGTTGGGGGGTAAGCTGATGAGTCCAATTCCTCGCTGCTTTTGAGGGGCCTGGAAGACATCTGGGGACAACAGCTGTTCAGCTCTTGGATGCAGGTGAGAGACGCTAGCCTGGAGCCATCAGCAAGAGGACAGCAATCACCTAGCAACTGTGAGAAGAATGAAAAAACGCAGAGGTTCCGATAGAAGATGCAGAAGGCCAAATAGAAGACTCAGAAGTCCGAGGCTTAAGGGATGCGATGGGTGTAGAACAGGCTGGCAAAGGAAGGAAAGCCAGGGAGGTAGGAGGCAAACAAGGCGAGTGTGATGTCACAGAATCAAGGTCAACGAAGACACCGACGAGAAGCATCCCAGGTTTGGGGACCTAGAAGTCATTCACTGGCTGCTTTAATGAGAGCATTTGCAGGGCAGGTGTGAGAGACAGGAGTGGGCTGCAAAGTGAACGGGGGTGAGGAAGTAAACCCCAAAGTACAGGTGCCTTTTTCAAGACCCAGGGCTACACAAGGAAGACGAGAGAAAGACGGTGTGTTCTGGGGAGAATGCAGAGGCGAGGGGCAAGTTTGTTTTGTTCTCAGATGAGACGACTAAGGACATCTCAAAGTGGATGCGGATAAGCCAGTAAAGAAGGGACAGTTAGAGACAGAGGAGAGGAGGGTAATCATGATTAACAGAAGGTTCCGGAGACAGCAGAGGGGCTGGGATCCCCAGGGCAGGGGAGGGCGGACCTCGCACTGGAGGAATGACGCTGCTTCTCTGGGGACAGCAAAGGAGAGGACAGGACGGCTGCCTGCAGGCTTATGGGGATCTCGGTAGGTGAGTGAGAAGGCACACCCCTGATGGCTTCCAGCTGCTCTGTGTGGCTGCGTGAGCTCTGGGTGTGAGGCAGGGGTGGGGGTGAGGACAGGGGAGGGCCAACAGAGCAGAGCAGAACAGCAGGGGCGTGAGCAGGAGGGGCTGGTACGCTGGGTCCAGCAGGAGAGGAGGCACGTGCACCCCTAGTGGCCCTGCTCCGCCTGGGTGCAGAGGGCAGCGGCAGGGGCATCAGGACAACGAGGCAGGGGCGTTTGGGGTATTGGTAGAGGAGTTGTCAAAGGAACAGGCTGCAGAACGTAAGCTAGAGAGGTAACCACAAGCAGGGACGCGCCAGTGGTAGGGACGGAGTCACAAGCATCCCTCAGGAGAAGTAAGCACAACTGGAGCAAGAAACACGTGGGGCACCGAAGATCCTCAGAGGCCTGGGCCATCAGGGGGCACAGGGCCTAGTGGGAAAGTAGATAAGGGAATGTGTATGTATCAGGAACATTTCTGCTGGATTAACCTCTTGCCAAGACCAGGCCTGCACCCAGGAAAAGGGAAAGAAATGCAAAGAGGAGCCTGGGGCCTGGGTGGAACCATAATAACCCTACTTCTTTGTGCAAAGAATTAAGAATCTGAAGACGTTTCTAGAAATCTGGCTGTGAACTCTCACTAAAGAAGCATCATTCTTATAACAAGGGACTCATGACAGCAAAGAGACAACCTTGAAGACACTTTCTAGAAGAAACACAACACTACTCACTACAATTTGGGATTTAGCTGTGAATCCTGACTTGCCATATGATGTAGTAACATAATATTTACATACATACAAAAGGATGAAACTAGAACATTCTCTAAAACCATACACAAAAACAAACTCAAAATGGATTAAAGACCTAAATGTAAGACAGGCTACTGTAAAATGCTTACAGGAAAATACAGGCAGAACACTCTTTGATATAAATTTCAGTAATATCTTTTTGGATCCACCTCCTAGTGTAGTGAAAATATAAACAAAAATAAACAAATGGGACCCAATTAAGCTTAAAAGCTTTTTCACAGCAAAGGAAACCATAAACAAAATGAAAAACAACCCACAGAATGGGAGAAAATATTTGCAAATGAAGCAACTGACTCCAAAATATACAAATCACTCATGTAGCTCAATATTAAACAAACAACCCAATCAAAAAAGTGGGCAGAAGATCAAAATAGACATTTCTCCGAGGAAGACATAGAGATAACCAATAAACACATGAAAAGATGCTCAATATCACTAATTATTAGAGAAACGCAAACCTAAACTTCAATGAGGTTATCACTTCACACCTGTCAGAAGGGTTATCATCAAAAAATCTACAAATAATAAATGCTGGAGAGGGTGCAGGGAAATCCTCCTACACTGTTGGTGGAAACATAAATTAGTACAACCACTAGGGAGAACTGTATGGAGATTCCTTAAAAAACTAAAACTAGAACTACCATGTGACCCAGCAATCACACCCCAGGGCATGTATCTGGAGCAAACTATAATTCAAAAGATATATGCACCCCTAAGTTCATGCAGTACTATTCACAACAGCCAAGACATGAAAGCAACCTAAATGTCCATCAACAGAGAGATGAATAAAAAGATGTGCTCATGTAAACCAGCCAGTTCTAAAGAAAATAAACCCTGAATACTCATTGGAAGGACTGATGCTGAAGTTGAAGCTCGGATACTTTGGCCACCTGATGCAAAGAGCCAACTCACTAGAAAAGACCCTGATTCTGGGAATGACTGAAGGTAAAAGGAGAAGGCAGCAAAGGCTGAGATGGTTGGATAGCATCACCAATTCAACGGACATGAACTCAGGCAATCTCTGGGAGGTAAGTGAGAGACAGAGAGCCCTGGTGTGCTGCAGTCCATGGGGTCACAAAGAGTTGGACATGACTTAGAGACTGAACAACAGTAACAGTATATATACAATGGAATACTACTCAGCCGCAAAAAAAGAATGACATAATGCCATTTGCAGCAACATGGACGGACCTAGAAATTATCATCCTAAGCGAAGTAAATCCAGAGAAAGACAAGCATCATATAATCTCACTTATATGTGGAATCTAAAAAAAATGATACAAATAAACTTACTTACAAAGCAGAAAACAGACCTACCAACTTTTAAAACAAACTTATGGTTACTAAAGTGGAAAGGTGGCAGGAGGATAAATTAGAAGGTTGGGATTAACATGTACACACTATATATAAAAAAGATGATCAATAAGAACCTACTGCATAGCACAGGGAACTCAGTATTCTTTAATAACCTGTATGGGAAAAGAATCTGAAAAAGAATAGAGATAAACATATATACATAGCTGATTTATTTTGCTGTACACCTGAACCTAACACAATATTGTAAATCAGCTATCCAATATAAAATAAAAGGACAAACATACCTAAAAAATAAAATACAGTATAGTAATAGCTGAAGTTTATCAGTGCTTCCTACATGCCAGGCACCATGCTAAGAAATGTACACACTGATTTTCCTTAATTCTCACAACTCTCCGAGGCAGATACTCTTATTATCCCCATTTTATTGATGGGGAAGCTGAGACCTACAGCAGTTAGCAGTGAGCTGGGTATGCTTTCCAATATTTTTCATTTTTCAGATAAGGATGTTAACATCATTTGGAACATTACGAGGAGTGAACCATAAAAATGATGGCAGTTGATAGAACATTCAGGTATGACCTAAATTAAATCCCTTATGACTATACAGTGGAAGTGAGAAATAGATTTAAGGGACTAGATCTGATAGATAAAGTGCCTGATGAACTATGGACGGAGGTTTGTGACACTGTACAGGAGACAGGGATCAAGACCATCCCCAAGAAAAAGAAATGAAAAAAAGCAAAATGGCTGTCTGAGGAGGCCTTACAAATAGAGAAGAAAAGCAAAAAAAGCAAAAAAAAAAAAGAAGCAAAAAGCAAAGGAGAAAAGGAAAGATATACCCATTTGAATGCAGAGTTCCAAAGAACAGCATGGAGAGATAAGAAAGCTTTCCTCAGCGATCAATACAAAGAAATAGAGGAAAACAACAGAATGGGAAAGACTAGAGATCTCTTCAAGAAAATTAGAGATACTAAGGGAACATTTCATGAAAAGATGGGCGCAATAAAGGACAGAAATGGTATGGACCTAACAGAAGCAGAAGATATTAAGAGGTGGCAAGAATACACAGAAGAACTGTACAAAAAGATCTTCAAGACGTAGATAATCACGAAGGTGTGATCACTTGCACTCACCTAGAGCCAGACATCCTGGAATGTGAAGTCAAGTGGGCCTTAGGAAGCATCACTATGAACAAAGCTAGTGGAGGTGATGGAATTCCAGTTGACTTATTTCAAATCTTAAAAGATGATGCCGTGAAACTACTGCACTCAATATGTATGTCAGCAAATTTGGAAAACTCAGCAGTGATCACAGGACTGGAAAAGGTCAGTTTTCATTCCAATCCCAAAGAAAGGCAATGCCAAAGAATGCTCAAACTACCACACAATTGCACTCATCTCACACACTAGTAAAGTAATGCTCAAAATTCTCTAAGCCAGGCTTCAGCAATACTCGTGAACCGTGAACTTCCAGATGTTCAAGCTGGTTTTAGAAAAGGCAGAGGAACCAGAGATCAAATTGCCAACATCCGTTGGATCATCGAAAAAGCAAGAGTTCCAGAAAAACATCTATTTTTGTTTTATTGACTATGCCAAAGCCTTTGGCTGTGTGGATTACAATAAACTGTGGAAAATTCTGAAAGAGATGGGAATACCAGACCACCTGACCTGCATCTTGAGAAACCTGTATGTAGGTCAGGAAGCAACAGTTAGAACTCGACATGGAACAAGAGACTGGTTCCAAATCAGAAAAGGAGCACGTCAAGCCTGTATATTGTCACCCTGCTTATTTAACTTCTATGCAGAGTACATCATGAGAAACGCTGGACTGGAAGAAGCACAAGCTGGAATCAAGATTGCCGGGAGAAATATCAATAACCTCAGATATGCAGATGACACCATCCTTATGGCAGAAAGTGAAGAAGAACTAAAGAGCCTCTTGATGAAAGTGAAAGAGGAGAGTGAAAGAGCTAGCTTAAAGCTCAGCATTCAGAAAACGAAGATCATGGCATCCGGTCCCATCACTTCACGGCAAATAGATGGGGAAACAGTGGAAACAGTGGCTGACTTTATTTTTCTGGGCTCCAAAATCACTGCAGATGGTGACTGCAGCCATGAAATTAGAAGACACTTACTCCTTGGAAGGAAAGTTATGACCAACCTAGACAGCATATTAAAAAGCAGAGACATTACTTTGCCAACAAAGGTCCGTCTAGTCAAGGCTATGGTTTTTCCAGTAGTCATGTATGGATGTGAAAGTTGGACTATAAAGAAAGCTGAGTGCAGAAGAATTGATGCTTTTGAACTGTGGTGTTGGAGAAGACTCTTGTAAGTCCCTTGGACTGCAAGGAGATCCAACTAGTCCATCCTAAAGGAGATCAGTCCTGAGTGTTCATTGGAAGGACTGATGTTGAAGCTGAAACTCCAATACTTTGGCCACCTGATGTGAAGAGCTGACTCATTTGAAAAGACCATGATGCTAGGAAAGATTGAGGGCAGGAGGAGAAGGGGATGACGGAGGATGAGATGGTTGGATGCCATCACTGACGCAATGGACATGGGTTTGCGTGGACTCTGGGAATTGGTGATGGACAGGAAGGCCTGGAGTGCTATGGTTCATGGGGTTGCAGAGTCGGACATGACTGAGCACCTGTACTGAAGTTCATAGAAAATCAAGTTCATCTAATTTCAAAAGAATAATTTTGATTGCATGAAGATACCAATTTCATTAAAAGAAAAAAACGGTTTTAAAATCGCAATACCAACCTATACTTCTCCGAATTAGCATGCACTCCTTCTCCTTTGCAGAAAACTGGCTTTGGCTTGAAACGCCAAAGTCAAAGCAGTATTTATTCCTCCCCATGTCAAACAAAGTGCAGTTGAATACTGTTCTCCTCTCTCCCAAGGCCAGGCTGTTTTCAGCCAGCCGATTGGTCCTCTCCCCGGGGAGTCTGGGGGCTTCCTTGAAGACGGCGATCACCCCTTGGACGAAGATGCAAGGTGGAGGCAGCACCGTGACCTCCACCCCGGCCTCGCAGGTGAGCTCCGGCTCCATCACCAGTTTGTACCCAAATTTCTGGGCCAGGTCAATGGGGCCTGTGGACATAATGACGGAGTCTCGGCCCAGCAGCTTCAGCACCACGGTGACTGTGACATAGGCTTCCGGCCCCACAGGGGGGCAATCGAACTCAACCCACTGGCCTTGAGCGAGCTCCACCCTCTTGCTGGCCCTAATCTCCAGCGGCAGGGCCTGACCCGCCCTCGCCTCCGGGAGGCTGTTGGTGAAGGTGACCTCCAACAAGATGTCGGGCTTGTCCCCGGGGAACGGGCACAGTGGTTGACTGGTGAAAAGGCCCACCTGGAAGGTGCCTTCGGCCGCCATGGACGTCCTGCTCAGGTCAACGTGGAAGACGGGCCATTCCACCTTGAGAAAGGCACTCCTCTCCCTCGGGGGGATCGGGAGGCTGCTGTTTGTCGCTTCCCGGGTCATCACGAACCAGTAGTCGCCTGCCTCCTTGAAGTAGAAGCACTCAAACTCGAGGGTCCCCTGGGACTGGTTGGTCAGGAGGTATTTGGTGGTAAGAGTCTGGTTGGAGCTGGCCTCCACCAGCAGGACAGAGACATTCCTCAGCGTCCCGTTGGCACCATGGAAATCCACCGTCACTGTGCTGTTGCTTAGTGCTACATGGCCCGGCTCCCCCAGCACGAGATACTCAGCCTCTCCAAGAACTGAAAGGAAATGGTCATAGTGAGTTTTAAAAAGGGACATCTGAGCGGCAGTACTGATGACATCGATGAAAACAGCATTTTAGACACAGGAGAAGTTTGAACTGAGCCAAGGATGACATAAAATGATGTTGAATGCTAACCCTGGGAGCTGGGCCCTGAGCCTCTTCCATTCTAAAATGGCTCAGGTCCTTCATCTCCATCTTTATGATTCTCATTCAAAATAACAAATGGATACTCTGAATTCTCAACAGTGAACAATGGAATCTATCCGTGAAGAAAACCTAATAAGGCAAGAGTAACAGTTGACAATTCTCATGATAAAAATCCAACACTTCACTTTGCTCACTTTAGTCATACTGTAGTATTTAGGTATTTGCAGGAAATAGGTTTACAGTGAGGGCTTCCCCAGTGGTAAAGAATCCATCTGCAATGCTGGAGACACAGGAGGTGCAGGTTTGATTCCTGGGTCAGGAAGATCCCCTGGAGGAGGG
Source organism: Bos javanicus (assembly GCF_032452875.1). Classification (NCBI taxonomy): domain Eukaryota; kingdom Metazoa; phylum Chordata; class Mammalia; order Artiodactyla; family Bovidae; genus Bos; species Bos javanicus. The sequence continues at coordinate 21,696,150 of NC_083879.1, read as the reverse complement.
CATGGCTACCCACTCCAGCACTCTTGACTGGAGAATCACATGGACAGAGGAGCCTGGCGGGCTACAGTCCATAGGGTTGCCAAGAGTCGGACATGACTGAAGTGACTTAGCATGTGCATGCACACACACACACACACATCCAGAAGTTTACGGTGAAGTGAAAGAAAGCCTGATTTAAATGGCAGAATATGAAGTACTCTAGATTACTTAACATGGACGATTCTAAATATACAGTTGATGCTTGAACAACACGGGTTTGAACTGCAAGGGTCCACTTACGCCCAGATTTGTTCCAACAATAAATAGTAACTAGATGATCTGCGGTTGGCTGAATCTGCAAATGCAAACAGCAGTTATGGAGGGCCAACTATTACTTATATCAGGATTTTCAACTGTGCAGAGGATCAGACTCCTTAAACCCCACGTTGTCCAATGATCAGCTGTACCTGTAAGTTACTGCTTTCTGACATTCAAGACAAGTGTGTGAGTATTTTTACCAATAAAGAAACTGCCTTTCGTTTGTATAAGGCAGAAATTTTTAGATGAATAAGAAATGTTGACATTCTATCCTACATGGATTAATCCAGGGGACAGAGTGAATATTCATGGAATAGCTAAGCATGTCCTTGGTGATTTTAATGACATTATAGTAACAGGCCTAGACAAGATAGATGACTACTAGCCCAAAAGTATCACTTAGTTTAGGATAATCATATCTTTTTTTAAAAAAGAGACCCACTGGAGCAGCTGAAGTAAAAAGCAGAAAGAACACAGACACACAAGAATCCTTGTTTCTATTTTGAACCCTATCCAAATACATACCAAAAGAGACGGAATTTGGCAATACAACAATCAACTGGCCTGTGGCTAGGGTAAGAAGCATTCTAGATTTAAGAAAGTGCAGTGCCCTTTGGTTTGAAAAACAACATGTGTAAGTAGGAATTTGTAAGTCTTCTTATATATACATGATAATAAAATATATTAATATAATGACAATAATTACATATGTCATATATGCCCAAAGGACCTCACTGTGTTGTCTGGGCTGGTAGTCCTTAAATACATTCAATCTATAGCAGAGACTGACATAGTATTGTAAATCAACTATACTTCAATACAAAATAAATTAAATTCACTTGGCTATACAGCAGAAAACAATCAACACTGTAAATCAACAATACGCCAATAAAATTTTTTTAAAAAAAGAAAAAGACTATTCAAGGATATTAAAAAATGAAATTATTTTTATTAGAATCAGCACATGAAATACTGTCACATGTGGGTTTGTTTTGATCGCCTCAGCACTTCACTCATTTCTTATTTAAGATAAGGGGAAATAAAATGTATAAAACTCGGATAGATCTGGACACTTGAAAGACCATAATAGTTTTTTTTTTCATCAACATACAAATTGAGGAATACTCCCTGTTGGATGAAGGTGACTCAGGGTTAAGGAAGGCGGTCTCTTTTGATGCAGCTTCTGTGCGGGTTCAGAGCTGACCTCCAATGCTCACTGCAGCCCAAGGAAGGAGTAAGGACTGAGAACAAAGCTTGTATTCATTTGCATCCGATGGGGCAGAATGGTTCTGTGATGCATTTTTAGACTGAGAAGCACACCACACTTAGTTAATTAATGAAAACCTATTGTCAAGGATACGGTTACCACAGAGGCAGATCAGATTCTAATTTGCTGGGCAGCTAGTCAATGAAAGAGACACACATGTCCCTTTGGAAATGGACAGGAAAGAGACAACTGATGAATCTCAAAAGCAGCAGAAAGAAGGTGTGTACTGAACAGGGAACTTGGCTGCTTTACACTTGAACTCTAGTTTCTACAGGCAAGAATATATTCTCATTTAGAAAACTACAATTGGTCATACCATCAAACTGACTACTACAGTTCAGTTTTCTCCATTCATTCATTTCCTCTCTCCCATTCCTTTAAAGGAACTGGTGTCTCAATATAAACATATGGATTTCAAAAGAAATCTAACTGGTAATGGTCTGTTTTGATCAATTTCAAATGGAGAAGGGGATAAAACCCCACATATATGAAAATACCTCCATTTTTAGTAGCAGCCTTTGCACTCAACTTTTATGCTTTATTTTCTGCTCAATCAACTTTTTTATGTGCCGGTAAAATATTCTGTTCTCAACAATAACAAACATCCTTGCAGACTATTTAAAGAGAAATTTTTGATGTCTTTATCTTTATGAAACAAAGTACCCTTTTATAGTTTTTTGTATAAGGCTGTTAGATGCAGAGCAATGTTTTCCCCAGTGGCTCAGTGGTAAAGAATCTACCTGCAATGCAGGAGACGCAGATTCGATCCCTGGGTTGGGAAGATCCCCTGGAGAAGGAAATAGCAACCCACTCCAGAATTCTTGCCTGGAGAATCCCATGGACAGAGGAGTCTGGTAGGCTATAGTCCATGGGGTCGCACAGAGTCAGATACAACTGAAGCAACTGAGCATACACGAGTATGCACAAAAGACTTTAAAAGAAATGAATCCCAGGGACCTCCCTGGCGGTCAAGCAGTTAAGACTCAGTGTTTCCACTGCAGGGGGTGTGGGTTCAATCCGTGGTTGGGGAACTAAGATCCCACATGCTTTGAGACACAGTGAAAACAAAACAATAAACAAAAATAAAACTAAAAAACAGTACACACACAAATGTATAATACTGAAACACTAGGAAATCAAAGTGAGGGCAACATGTTTGTCTCCAACTTGTGAAATGTGAGTTTAAAAAAAAAAAAAACTTTAAAATATATTTTAAATGAAATTTGATTTAATAATGCAGAACCTTAAGAGAACCTAGGGTTGCAAGAATCATGGTTTAAAAGGCACTGAACTGGAGTCCCTGCCCTGCCTCCTTCATAGAGAGGCATCAACATTCATGCATTTAAAAACCTCCCATTTCTGTTTCTTCACTGAGCCCCACAGCATAAGTACACTCAACACTTACCATAGTCACAGAGCACCACCAGCAATAGATTTGAAAAGTCTTTCAACGTTTGTTTCATTCTGATCAGCAAAATCCCAGGTCTTTGGTCTCCTCATGTCCTTTCTCACATCTGAATTGTGGAGTCTTCTTTCAAAAACACCTGCAAGGAGAACCGCAAAGAAATACTGGCTCTGTTCAGTGTGATTCATAAAATAGTAACCCTGAGATGACAAGACCATTCTAAGAAGTCAGACTTCCTAGTTAATACTGAGAAGAAAACAGGAAGGACATTACTGTTGCCCCCAGGGAAATGATCGGTCATTATACACGTTCCTTTCCTTTCGTTCTAGCTCACCTGCTAAGAACATTTAGGTCTGCCCACAGCAAGGCTTTCTCTGCAAAACTCCATGTCTTTTATCTTTATAGCAGACCCTTACGGGGACAGTTGGTTGCTCTCTGCTTAATTTTATTGAAGCTCATAGCCAACCTTGATAATATATCTTCGCACATTTATATGCATGGCATAGAAGGCTAACCAACTGACTAACATTTTGCCAAATTTTTGCATCTGTTGTGTAGACCCACCCTGCTTCCACAAATGGACTTATATTAACATTGTCTGTCTTACACAATTGGTGTGTTATCTGGATTGCTCCATTTCTTAATGCCTAGGAGCTACATCAAAATTATTAAGCCTTAAAAAAAAAGGTACTCAGATTATTGCAATTAAATGTGAACTTCATGTGGCCCTGACTTCCCTTGGTTAGGGCATTCTAAAGACAAAACAGCTATCATCTTTGGCAGCCTTCCAATACTTGTTGCTGCTGGCTGGCATGCATCAGGAGATGTATGATTTCAGGCAGCAATCTTCCCAGACCACCTAGGAGGGCAGGGAAGACCTTGATGGCCCGTGGTTCAGAATGATTTGTGAGAAGTGGCACTTTGATATAAACAGACTATTACACAACAGAATGAGATGCAGGGCATTTAAGAGCCAGTTTTTTTCATACTTGAGTCTGGGAAACTATTGGATACTAAACATTACCAAATAGATATTTTTCTTAAAGCCTACATTCCCCCCTATTGTGCACAGTTAATCTACTTTTAGTAAGTTTTTAAAAAGCATATTATATTCAAAATATATGTATGTCACATCCCTTCAGATAAGGCAGGAATTAAGGGAATTAAGAAGACTGATTGAAATAATCAGAAATTTGGTGGAAAGGAAACAGGTCTGTCTCTATTATCTTTCTCTCTGTAGGAGCTGGTTGAGCAAAAGGAAATGCTGAACTTCCTCAAGGAGAAGCAGAGATATAAAGTGTAATTATGCAGACAATTAGGGCTCTCGCCCTCTCCAAAAACAACCAAAAAAGAAAACTCAGTTTTGTTGGAATAAGGCATAGATTTGACCCAATCCTTTCTTTAACATGAATTGGGAAACCTGGCCAAAGACAGCAGATGAGCATCACCGCATCTCTGGGGCAAGCGTGGGCACACAGGGCAATTAAAATGCTTCCTTTAAGTCACTGATACTCAGTAACCCAGGTAAGAAGAAACAAGCAATCTCTGGCCCCCAAAAGTGGAACTGACTCCTCCCAAATTGCTTGTTTCCGCATGACAAACAGGCTTCCTTGGTGGCTCAGATGGTAAAGAATCCACTGGCAATGCAAGAGACCTGGGTTTGATTCCTGGGTTGGCAAGATCCCCTGGAGAAAGGAATGGCTACCCACTACAGTCTTCTTGCCTGGGAAATCCTATGGACAGAGGAGCCTGGCGGGCTAGTTCACTGGGTCCCAAAGAATCGGCCGGCAACTGAGCAACTAACACTTCACTTCACCATGCCATGACAAACATTTTCAAAGAAGTTCTTAACCACAACTGATTTTCTGATTATAACACATTTTCTTTCTTATGAAAAAGATCAGTAAAACGGGATAGTGATAATCGATATTTAGAGCTATATGGAAATGGAATTATAAAATAATCCAGGCTATCTGAAACCAGGCTGTTTTATTTTATAAAACATAATATGGTTTGCATACTATGGATTTTTAAAAAATACTCTCAAGCTTTTGAAAATAAATCCTGATTTTTTCATTAATATGAAGATGTTAACAGAGCACCCCAGAATATCATGGAATGATGGGTTTAAAAAAGCATTACTTTTTTTTTTTTTTAAAGAAAACAGCGAGCTTCTTTAATTTGTTTTAAACCTTGCTTATTTTCTTTCAACAGGTGTTCCCAATACCATGACTGGCTACTTACAGTGTTTGGCTTGATAATCGTTTTTTGAGAAAATAAGAACGTGTGCATCCTTTATACACATTTAAAGAAAAAAAACTTATGTAGAGCATTCACATACAGAAATGTTTAGAGACATTCTAAACATAGCAGCTACAGGGTAGGGGCATATTTTCAGTGGCTAATGACATGACGCAGAACTCCGATCCCAGTACTTTGCTGAAATCTGCTAAGATAAACGCTTATCTGCCCCCCTAGGGCGTCTTCAGAACTCAGAAAAAGACACTGAATTACGCTGAGGTTCATGAGACCAATGACTTAGGAAAGAATAAAAGGAAAAGTGATTCTATCCCTTCTGACAAACGTGCACACGATCGTGTGTACGTCTAATGATATTTATTAAGAGGAAATCCCTAAATTCCAGAAGGGTGCATTTATGTATTCGTCCGAGTCGGCGGTGCCTGGTCGCCGCGTCCACCCAGCTTTTCCCAGGCCCGCAAGTCAAGGTCACGCTTGGAAATCTAAGGCGGCCGGTGTCCTCAGCCCAAAGTCCTCCTAAAACGGCACGTATCTCATACTGCTTGTATCCCAGAAAGGATTTCTTTCTGGAAAGACGCAAGCCAGTTCTGAAACGCAGAATATCCCAGACGCTGATTTTCAAGGATCCCAAACTGTCCGGACTCAACGCCCATCTATCTGCGGTCAGCCTGGGTTCCTCGGCCACGCCTGCGCCAGGTGCAGGTTGAAGTCGGGACTCGGAGAGGCGGAGACGACACTTTTTATCGCGCGTCCCCGGGGCTGAGCCCCGGGGAGCCAGGGTCGCGGACTGGGTGCATGGAGGGGGCAGTACCGTCCACCTGCGCGTTCCGGCGGCGGGGAGTGGGGCAGCAGGGTGCCGGGAGCCTCCGGGAACCCCGCGGCGAGGGTGCACCCCAGGTCGCTACCGGAAGGTCCCGCTTACCTCTGGGATGGCCGGCGGGACGGCGAGGCGGGCGGAGGGCGAGCGACTTCACGGGCGGCGAGGTAGCTGGCGGAGCATCCCGCGTCCCGGGACTGTGCCCGGGGCAGCCGCGCCGCTCCCGCAGCCCCGCCCGGGACCGCCCCCGACGGCGCGGGGAGGGCGGCACCCGGCGGGCGGGGACCTCCGGGAGCCTGCCAGAGCCGCCCCGCCCGCTCTGGGCCGCGCATCCTTTCCTGCCCGCGCCCGGCTGGCCCGCGGCTGGACAGGAAACCCTGCAGGAAACGCGCGGCCAGCCGGGGCCTGCGGGGAGGAGCCGCGGACCCCTACCCCGCGACCCGGAGCCGGGTTTCAGGGCGAGCCGCCTTGTCTCCCCGCATTTGCGACCCAGTCTCTTCTCCTCCGACCCCTCCACCGCCCCCTTGTCATTATCTTCTGGGGGATCACGAGGCAGTCATTGAAGTTGGCTGTAAGCTTGGTTTCCCAGACGTCATTGAAGAGCTTCAAAAGAGAAGAGCTCACGAAGGTGCCTCTTCATTTTTCTCCGGAGCCAGAATTGGTTATTTACATTAAAAATAACGTTTTAAAAACTCGAATCCGGAAGTGTTCAAGTTGTGTTTTTAAAACAATAGGAGAGGATAGAGTTCCACCTTAACAGCCGGGCTTGTTTTTGAATAGAGTGAAATGTGCAAGACAGTTTACCATTAGCATACCAATGTGGTAAGGAAATCGGAGCCCAGATTTGGTGGTCCCTGGGGAGCAGGTGATTGGAACGAGGCTCCAGGAATCTGTGCGGGGAAGGGGGCGGTGGTGTGTGCGGAGTGGGGATAGATACATTCTGTTGGTTGAGGTGTGAATTACACGGATTCATTATGTATTTGTCAAAACATCCAACTTAATATCCGTTCATTTCACTGTTTGTAAATTTTATCTCCATTTTTAACTCAGAAATGTACCATTTGCAGGTCCTTGAATCTATCACTTAATCTTTTAAAAGGTAGCCCAATTATTCGGTTATTAGAGCTATCAGAGCTTATCAGAGGTACCAAATTTGCAAAGCACTGTACTGATTCAATCCAGCCAAAGATTCAAAAAAGGCTTTAATGTGTGGAATGAAAAAAATATTCAATGTGAGAGTTGAGAGTTGTTTTTATTTGGAGCAAAATGAAGACTAAAGCCCAGGATTCTCCTCTCAGATAGCTCCGAGGAAATGCTCCCAAGAGGTAGGGTGGGAGGTCTGTATATATACGTGGTTTGTGCTAGTCACCAGGCACAGATGTCTCTGTTGATAATTTTACTGTTATTCTAGATATAAGAGGCAAGAAACTGAGCTCATAAAATCTGTAAAATACCTGTCTGAAGGCCTGTTCTGGCATTGTTTCCCAACGCACATGCATGCATGCATGCTCAGTCATGTCCGACACTTTGTGACCCCATGGACTGTAGCCCATCAGGCTCCTCTGTCCATGGGATTCTCCAGGCCAGAATACTGGAGTTGGTTGCCATGCCCTCCTCCAGGGGATCTTCCCAGGCCAGGGATCGAACCCCCATCTCCTGCGTCTAAGCTTCCTGCATTGGCAGGCTGATTCTTTACTGCTTTGCCACCCAGGTAGCCTTCCAGGGCAGTGTCATTCTTGATCTCCACCCTAAACTCCTTTCAAGGGTATGTTAGGGTCAGTGATTGCAGGGACAGGTTACCAAATGCTTACAGAGGCAGGTAGCAGGTGACAATTTTTAGTTGGCAAAGGTCACCATCCAATTTCACGGTCAGAATGATCTAGTCCAACATCTATTCATTAACCAAGTGAGAACTCCTTTTAAATACATGCCACAAGCCCTGCCATTTTTGGTTTTGAAAGCAAGAGCTCATTTTAAGAGTGGGAGTTAGATGCAGCAGAAATAAAGTCCAGCCTGCCTCCATCAGTCAGTTCAGTTCAGTTCAGTTCAGTCGCTCAGTCATGTCCGACTCTTTGTGACCCCATGAATCGGAGCACACCAGGCTTCCCTGTCCATCACCAACTCCCAGAGTTTACTCAAACTCATGTCCATCAAGTCGCTGATGCCATCCAGCCATCTCATCCTCTGTCGTCCCCTTCTCCTCCTGCCCCCAATCCCTCCCAGCATCAGGGTCTTTTCCAATGAGTCAACTCTTCACATGAGGTGGCCAAAGGATTGGAGTTTCAGCTTTAGCATCATTCCCTACAAAGAAATCCCAGGGCTGATCTCCTTCAGAATGGACTGGTTGGATCTCCTTGCAGTCCAAGGGACTCTCAAGAGTCTTCTCCAACACCACAGTTCAAAAGCATCAATTCTTCGGCGCTCAGCCTTCTTCACAGTCCAACTCTCACATCCATACATGACCACAGGAAAAACCATAGCCCTGACTAGACGGACCTTTGTTGGCAAAGTAATGTCTCTGCTTTTGAATATGCTATCTAGGTTGGTCATAACTTTCCTTCCAAAGAGTAAGCGTCTTTTAATTTCATGGCTGCAGTCACCATCTGCAGTGATTTTGGAGCCCCCCAAAATAAAGTCTGACACTGTTTCCACTGTTTCCCCATCTATTGCTATGAAGTGATGGGACCAGATGCCATGATCTTTGTTTTCTGAATGTTGAGCTTTAAGCCAACTTTTTCACTGTCCTCTTTCACTTTCATCAAGAGGCTCTTAAGTTCCTCTTTACTTTGTCTCCATAACCTCGGGCAAATACTTAACCCCTCCTTTCCTCCACTGCAAAAGACATCTAATGTAGTCATACTGAAGTTTTATGGTGAATGAGTGAAATGTATAGAAAGCAATTTGCTCAGTGTTGATCTCTCACACACTCTCCCTAGAAACCCACTCTGCCTCAATCGAAGTTGCAAGGGCCTGGGGTCAGTGTGCTTGGTCAATTTTTAAATAAGAGCATTATTGAGATGTTTGGTCATTTTTGCTTTAATTTGAATTCTTGCCAAACTGTTTACTATATAGTTAAGACAGTTTAATCCTTTCTAAAAAGAAGCCAACAGAAATTTAAAGGAAAAAACTTTCAAAAGAACCGTGGTATGGTCTTAGCTGTATTAAACTAAAACAAGCTGGCTGACAAAGATATCTTGAGTAAGTGACTGGTCAAGGGATCTTTTGCAAATTGTGTAAAATGTGTTCATTATCTCAATAATACCCTTTATATAAATAGGGAGATTTTTTTCCCCCTAGATAACACTCTGAGAGACAAGCTTTAACTGACTTGTGATTATTAGAGCACAAGAAAGAAAATGATTGACCCAATTGTCACATTGTGAAAATAAGACCTTATGTGTGTGTTAATCTAACTTTTCTGGAACGCTTCCCACATCATGGACCTGGCCCATGTTATGGAATTTGAATAAGACAGCGTATCTCAGACAGGCTGAGGCTGGACAAGTGTGGATAAGAAGCCTCTTGGAAAGAGAGTAAAGGACACAGACTAAAGTTTCAGACTCAAGACACACTATAATTGAAAAGCCACTCAACTGAGTGAATACTTAACTAGGAATTTACCTTGTACAATTATTGATGTAGGTCACTGGGAATTCCAAAGAGGTGTTGTGTGATATTCCTTATAACTTAAAGAAATCTAATTTCTCTATTTTCTTGTGGCATCGAGATAACAGAGAACAAGATAAAAGACAGTCAAGTGTTGGGCTGGCCAAAAAGTTCGTAAGAGCTTATGGAAAAACCCAAATGAACTTTTTGACCAACCCAATATATGGTTAATTGGGTTTCGGAATAGTAGTTGTGTCCCGGAAACAGATTTTTCTAGAGCAGGTGGGAATGAGCAAAGTATGGTTTTGATTATTAGGATAGGGGTGGGTGGATGGGAGGAAATAACAAAGGGACGTCTGAACAAGGGCAATGTGGCCCAGGAAGAGGAAGGGCCTGATCAATGCCTTCCCCTGACCATCTCTTGGTTCTCTTGAGCCTAGTGGATCAGCTCCTCCTCTCCCACCAGACCTTCTCAGACTGTCCTCCATCAGAACAGAAGCCTCCCTCCTCTGTCCTCCAAGCATGGCACCCGTGCCCCTGCCATGGCACAGACTTCATTCCCATCTTCAGTTAAGGCTGCTCACATGTCTATGTCCCAGTGAGGCTACCCTCTTAAAAGCAGGGCCTGCATCTTATTCGTTTCTGTATCCCCCAGTGGCCCAGTTCCTCACACAAAGTCAACAGGTATTCAAAAATGTTTCTTTTTATTGAATTCAATGAGAGATGAAAGTAGGGTGAAGTGAAGCCCATTTATAAGCAGGCACACACACGGGCGGTCGCTCATTTGGTTGTCATTTCGTTGGACGCTTACTGTGTGCCAGGCCTCACTCTAGGCTGAGGGCACATCCGTGAACAAAGCAGAGAAAAATCTCTGCCCCCGTGGAGCTGACACTTAAGATCTATCATAAGGAGTAGGATCAGCGATACATTTACATAAATTCAGCCATACCTATCAGCATAGTGAAGAAAAAGGAAAACAAAAAAGACACACTTAAGTACTTTAATTATTGGTACTACAAAAGTCTACTGTTGATATATAGTCTTTTATTATATATTTTACTTGCTATAGTCATAAAATATTCATAGCCATGTATCACTTTACAGCCATTCTACTTGTAAGATTATATAGAGAACTTTATTGGCAATTTCAGAGATTTTCACGGATCATTTTGAGCATGCTTGATTCCATCCTTAAGCATAGTCCTTAAAACCTACCCATCATAGAAGTTGTGACTCTACTGTATCAGATGGAAACTCGGAGGTTGTTGGGCAAGGAAGAACCATTCTAAGTATCTGAACATGAGAATAATGACATGATAAATCCATGTCTGGTTGGCTTAGTCTGGTAACAGGGAACAAGAGATAGTACCTTCACATATATACACATGGTCAATCAACAGTGGAATTCACATCAAGAATTAAAAAAAATAAAAAAGAACAGTTCATGAGTCATTTCCCATTTTTTAACACAACTAAAATAGTAAGACCTTGAGGTCAAAAATATTTATAATCAACTTGATTATAAAATCTAAAAGAAAAAATCTTAATATATGGGTTTATTCTGACTAAACCTTTATCATTTTCATACATTTTCAAAGAGTATTTAAAAAGAACACCAAGTCAAGAAAAATCATTTTTAAATTTTGCAATAATTTTACTCTGTATACATTAATACCAATCATTTAACCCTGAAAACATTCTTCACTTGTACAATGTAAAAAATTGGACAGTATGTGACTAGAAATACTCCATTATCATAAAGCTACAGATTTGTGCTTTGAAGAGCAAAGTTAGAAAGCAAAAATAATAATATAACAGTGATAAGCACCAAGAAGACGGAACTTTTTTGCACTTAGGGCCTGACTGGTTGTATTCAAACATAACCTCTACCAACAAAGGCATGAAAATGACACCTTATTTGGCAAAAACAAAACACAAAGAACAAAAATATACATATAGAGGTCTGGAAACAGTGAAGAATGCCCACTTTAAAACAATAAAATCAATCATACCTGTTTTTTAATTAATGTGACATTTGCAAAACTAGATTCATGTGACTTTAGTTCACTTTATATAATTCAGACTGCTCCATTTTTGTTAATGTGTTGTCACACTAGTATAAGTAAATATGCTGACTCATGAGTCTGCTGTAATGAATCAACACCATTAGAGCTAGAAGACCCAGTAGCTCTAACAATCTTAGTTGCAACTCATTCCAACTGGTGAAACAGATTATTTATCTGTGTAATTTTTAAAAACTTTGGCCAGATGAGATATGGAGTGAATGAGATGAGTGTGTGTGTGTGTGTGTGTGAGACAGAGTGCTTCCCAGAGAGGAGTGACATGCCAAAAACCATACACAACGGCTCCAAAGACTTGGGCAGCCAGACACTGAATTTCCGCCCAGACAAATGAGAGGGGATGTTAAGGGGTGTGTCATCACCACGTGGAATCAGCGACAGATTTGGAACTAAGTCAGGATGCTTCAGCCATGACGTTCCCGTGACACTGGAGGATGTGAAGCAGCAACAGGGATCAGGCAGGGGTCAGGGATCGACTCTGGCTGCACGTGGAGGGTTTCCCTGGGTCTGCAGCTGAGGGTGCCCGGACCTTGCCCATAGGGCATCTGCAGCAGCCCGGCAGTGGTCCTCCACTTCTTAGTGAGGATGTCTCAGGGAGCCCAGAGTCTCAGCCTGAGCGTTTCTGCCTCCTGGTCTCAAAGGTTCTCTCAGTACAGATACCACCCGTTTTAGAGGCTTGGCCAAAACCTATCAGTGACCTTCCACTGCCAACTCAGCCTTGAAAGGGGCTCTCCCTGTGGTGTCCCTGAGTTTGAGGTAATGCCATCGGACTGTACGCCGTGTTGCAGTAATGAAGTCAGGCGGTCACTAGAAAACTCAAGCGATCTGGATTCAATATTTGCCAGTCATCTCAGTAATACTTCCTAGTGAGAGTTTCTCCACACAAATTATAATGTGTGGAGCAAAGGAAAAAAATATTGCTAGAGGATGATAGAAAGAGTTTTTTAAAGTTCAGCAGTAAAACTCCTCAAGGGAAGGAAAAGGAGACATATTAACATTTCCACTTTCTATTTGTCCATCCTTGGCTTTGAGGTAAAAGAGCACCAAGGTTCATGTAAAGCTAGTTAAAGGTTCTTCCAGGCTCCTCCACCCACACAACAATCTGAGGGAAATCCTGAACAGTCTACTTCCCAAATTTGTCACCTTATCTCCGGGCATGTCCATACAGCTCTTTAATTCACTAGCAAAATCCACAGCAGTTTTTAAAACAGAATGACATAGTTTCATTCTTTAAATGCCAGCCATGAAATCATCACTTAAAAAAAAAGAAAAAGGAACTAGTCAGATTATATATATGGAAGTCAAGAAAACTTCTCTTTTTTTTAAGCTGCTTTATTTGGTCTGCTGAAGACATGCCTATGGCTGCTTCTAAAAAGCCCTTAGGAAGAGCCTCACGTGACATCCTGCAGTTGGATGTTGTCAGGTTCTTAAACTACACTGTAGGTCTAAACTTCTTCATGAAAACCCCTCAAAGGTGCACACTAAATGCAAAGAAAACTTCTTTTATAATTCAGTGAATTTCAGTCAAACCAAAATAACGATCTAAACTGTCCAAACACGCAACTTCTCCTTCTCCCCCAATGAACTAAATTCTTTTCTTTAAAAAATGGTCAGATTTGAAGATCGAGTTAAAATCCACCAAATTTCCAGTTAAACTCTGAGGGTTTCTATACAACGGTAGCATGATTTTGAATTCATATTGGCATTCAGCTTTCTGTATTTTTCCTATATATATCCTAGAGAAGCTTCCTGGATCATAATATTTGGGGAGAAATTAAAAGGGTCTTGTATGATACTACAAAGTTCCAGTAATTCTGTTTATCAGGGTTTACCCTTAGCTCAATGGCATTCAACCTCTCCATGATGCAAGTATATGGATAACAAGTTATTTCAGATACAAAACTCTTAGCTCTGTGTCATAAATAAATTTGGGTAAAACCGCAAGCCTTCCACTGAATCATCTCGGCAAAGATGGCCCATCTTCTCAGCAAGAAGCAACCTAGGAGTCAAGGGGAAAAAAAACACCATCATCCATCCATTCATTCAGAAACACAAATGATAGCTACAAGTGAGCAGCAGAGACCTTGCTTACCTCTCTTTAGCCAGAAGGACAGACATTCCCACGAGCTTAGCAAACTCTTCTGATGTTAACGATCCCTTCTCTGAAACCTAACAGAAACACAGAGCAGGAAAAAAAATGTGATCATTTAGGCCACCTCGGTACTAACCTGAGAATATCTATGTGTATACTCAGGAAATAATTGACTGAATTTTCTACTAAAATCACTCCAGAACTAAAGCTTCTTCACTAATGCTTAAGTCTACAAAAGTGGAAGGACCCAAAACAAACACTGTAGACTGAAACATTGTGTAATAGGGAGTGTGTGCGTGTGTGCGCGAGGTCCCTTAAGTGCTGTCCAACTCTTTGCGAACCCACAGACTATAGCCCGACAGGCTCCTCTGTCCATTGAATTTTCCAGGCAAGGATGCTGGAGTGGGTTGCCATGCCCTCCTCGAGGGGATCCTCCAGACCCAGGGATTGAACTCGTGTCTCTTAAGTACCCTGCATCCACAGGCGGGTTCTTTACCACTAGCGCCACCTGGGAAGCCCAATAAGGGCAATGTACTTCATAGTCTGAAAAGGAACATACAACAAATTCTAACTGAGTGCATAGTACATGCTCCAGCGAAGGACCCTTATACACAGGACTGGTTTTAAGTATGTGATCGGAATATGTATAGTCTTGAAACTTTCATCAAATTTAAAATAAGAATATTTCAAGGTCCTAACAAATAATCAGTTTGGCCAGCAAAATCCACCTAAACTACAGTTGCTTTCCATATTTTTTGAAGCAATTATTTTACAAAACAATTTGCAATGTTTACAATGCAGCTTACGTGGGTATGACTAAAAGAAAAAGTTCAATCATGGGTAACACTCTGACAAAGTTAAAAACTTACTCTCAAGGCTGAGTTTCAAACAGAAAGGGAGTAAGCACCTCCCTCATTCTAGCTCCCCTTACTTACAAAATGTTATGAGTGTTGGCAAGTTTCAAAGAGCTTTCAAAGTATAAATGTGATGAATAGTCACTCATTGTTAATGATCAACCGTTTTCAATTGGGTCTGTGAACATTACTTTTTAGCAAAGTTAAATTCAAAAGGAAATCCTGTTTCTCAAGTTGCTAAGCACTGGGGTCTTCGGGGGGCAAGCTCTAACGAGGGAGGGAGGAAACGGGGTCCCCGTACCGTCTCCAAGGCTGAGGCCACCATTTCCTCCTCCTTGTGGGACTGAAGTTCAATGACCATGACGCCGCTGTCAAACACGCGGAGTCTAAAAGTCGCAGAAGGGAGAACAAAGCCGTGAACATCTGGGATCTTGGACCCTCGGGGAGGCGAAAATATTTTTTTACTTTCATTTATGCCCAGGTCTGAGGGCAATATTAACACAAAACAGCATTTCAGATACAACGACCATGGGTGACTAAAGCATAACCAAAAAAGCTCATAAACAGTTAATGAAATTCTGAACTGTAATCCACGTGCTAAGTAAAATATGCCTGGCTACTTTTTTTAAAACCTGAGGATAAGGAAAACACAATTCACAGCTGACTGTACTTCCAGGTCTCCAGAGACTAAGACAAAAAAAATTGTGTAAGGACAGAAAGACTGGTCACTGTGACCTCATGGGAGGAGCCCACATTGGCAAGAGTCTGACCACCTGCCCCTGAGGCCCTGCACAGCCCTGAGAAGGATGGAAGCTGGGATGACAGATGTCCATGGTACCAGGTGATTCCTGCCCACATGTGAGAAACAAACTTCCAGAAGAGTGACGTATATGCTGGCTCACCATGCAAGAGGACAGACCTACAGGGCTGTTCTGTCTACTCAGGGTGGAATTGTGACAACAGACGGCAAACTTCCCACAAGGTTCTTTTACCTGAGAGGTAGTTTCAGCGCTTCCAGCATCTTGCATGCATTCACTAAATCTTCTGGTGAAAGCAACTAGAGAGGGGGGGAAAAATACAAGTTTACCATTTACACTGCAAATTTAATAGAGTGATGCTATGTAATTATGATGACCACTCAAACAGAAGAGATAAGTGTAAAATGATCATGCATCAAGGATTTTAGGTGGCTTACTCACTTACAAGGCAAAAAGGATTAACAAAGAAGCAAAGACATCTATTCATTAGAGCAGTGCTATCCAAAGAAATATAATACAAGTCATATAGGTAATTTAAAACCTTCTAGTAGCCACGTTAAAAAATACACAGATTAAATTAATTTTAATGTATATATTTTATTCAACCCAAAAGAGCCAAAAATTTGCCCTGTAATTGATATAAAAATCATTAATAAGATAGTTAACACTTCTCTATTCTATACAAAGTCTTCTAAATCCAGGGTGTAATTCACACTTACAGCACACTTCAATTTGGACTACCTGCATTTCAAGTTCACGATCGTCACCTGTAGCTACGTAGTGGCTACCCTTCTGGCTCACGTGGCCTTGAAGAATCAGTTCAGTACAGTGGTGACCAGCAGCTGTGAGTCACACGGAATAGCTCCGGAGCCAGTCCAGCCTGAGTCCCAATCTCTGTCACAAGACTGTCTCCTGATAGAGCCGTGGTCAAGCTTTTGAATCTTCCTGAGCCTCAGTGTCCTCATCCCCTAATTGTCCCCCAGATGGGGAGAGTAAAAGTAGCTACCACACTGAGTGATGGGGAGGATAAGCAGAGAACACGTGCAGAGCGCCTGGTGGATAATAAGTACCCACCGGGATGATTACTATGACTGCTCAAATTAAAACACAGAGCAGAGGGACCTCCCTGGTGGTCCAGTGGTCACTTCCAATGCAGGGGGATGTGGGTTCAATTCCTGGTTGAGGAGCTACGATCCCACATGCCGTGTGGCACAGTCAAAAATTTCAAAAAAACAAAAAAATACAGAGCAGAGCTTTGACTTGGGGAACCTGGGTGAGCACTGGAGACACATGTGTGAGCTATCTGCGTGGAGGGCAGAGAGACTGCACAGACAGACCCTTGGAGGCCAAGGACATGTGAGTGGAAAGGACAGCGAGAGCTGAGGTGTAGCTGGGGCTGATTCTAAGCCAAAGGAACAGGGCAGCTTCCCCACTGTGTTATCAACAGGCAATCTGAGTCCAGCCAGGTTCATTCAAAACAGTTAACAATCACAGAGTAAGGTCACCAGGCATAGTCTTGCTCATCACGACACAAACACAGGCTATTAGAACGCTGAGGTATCACTCAATCTAAACCCTATCTTAAAGGTAAAAACCCTGAGTTCCAGAGAGGTTAAGGAAGCTACTCAAAGTCACTGAGCAAAACCAGGAACAGAATCTACCCTCTGGATCCCAGGGCAGTGTTCTTTTTCACTGCACCACACTGCTTTTCAAAATATCAATACTTTTGATATTCACAGCCCTTCCTCAGATTGTATTCATTGTAGGAGAATTTGTATTCTATCAAGAAAGTCTATATTTAGCCAAAAGCATATCTAAAAATTCTTACTTCCATTCCTCGAGCTCGGTTTACTAAACAGTACACCTCTGTAAGTGACATTATTCCCCCTCGTTCCTGTTAAAATATTAAATAAAAAGAAACATTATAATTAGCACTAGTTAGCACTTCCTAATAGAAATCATAATCAGAGCAAAATCATAAATTATAAAATTTCTTAAGAAGCTTTTGAAAACTATATTTACACACCAGGAACCTATTCAGATACCAGGAGGCACTTCAAATTCCCTATTTGGACTTTAATACTATAATTACTGTTTTAACATTTACTTAAATAAAAAGAGGGGTTGGACACTATGTTTCAAAAAGTGTATTTAAATGTTTTAAGTTATTCCAGCTAATAACTAAATAAATGATGGAATTAAATATCACCATTTTGCAACCCCTAATGAAGTAACAGATATAGATAATGACTGTCAGTAGCTGTTAATATCACACAAAAAAGATAATCATATATAACATACCTTCTGATGGAAACGCACAAAACCCTCTATGGAATATTTTTATTAGGACAAAAAAAAAGAACTTCTAGATATAACTACCAATTTACAGGGAACACATAAGATGGTGAAGCATGGTAACTTACAGTTAGCAAAATCCAACTCTGAAACACTGTAAGATAAACTACTAGCTTCTTCAGTAAATAAATTGTATGATGGGAAAAAAGAGATGGGAGAAGGAAAAACCCATAGAATTAAAAAAAAAAAAAAAAAAAAAACCTTGAAAGAAATCAAACATTTGCAATGTATCTTGGCTTGAACAAATCAACTGCAGCAGAAAATGTGAATACTAACTAGGTATCCAATAATACTAAAAAATTATTTTTTAATTTTTAGGTGTGAAATGGGATTATAATCACATTTAAAGGCATCTTTATCACTATAATTACATAGTTAAATGTTTACAGGTAAAGGGATATGATGTCTGGGATTCACTTTAAAATAATTTTGAGTGGAGCTGGATGATGGGGACATAGGGATTCATTATGCTATCCTACTCTGTCATCTGTTTGAAATATTTCTTAATACAGGTGCTTTAATAAAGTTTTGATTCCCTGAATAATGTTAAACTAGAATATGAAACTGTATTATGAAGTTATTAATAGCACACGGTATATGAAAAAAATGTGTCTAAAATATATACATATTATATATTTCCTTTTGAAAATAAGAGATAAGAAAGACTTTTTGTATCAAACAGATTTAGATATCTGAAATGGAAATTAAAAACAATTTAGAAAATTATTGACAAAGAATCACTGCTAAGTGCTAAGTCACTTCAGTCGTGTCCGACTCTGTGCGATCCCATAGAAGGCAGTCCACCAAGCTCCCCGTCCCTGGGATTCTCCAGGCAAGAACACTGGAGTGGGTTGCCATTTCCTTCTCCAATGCAGGAAAGTGAAAAGTGAAAGTGAAGTCGCTCAGTCATGTCCGACCCTTAGCATGGACTGCAGCCTACCAGGCTCCTCCATCCATGGGACTTTCCATGCAAGAGTACTGGAGTGGGGTGCCATTGCCTTCTCCAAAGAATCACTGAACTAGTTTAGTTTATTACTGCAAGGAAAAATAACATGTTGGTTGAATAGAAGCCACATCATGAAAGGAGTTAAGCTCTTAAGACCTCTGATGACACAAAAATAATTTAACACAATTTAAAGAGACCATTAAGATTTTGTTTTTACCTCCAAAGGTGCCTGCAGTATTCCAGCCAGCTGTTTGGCCAGCTGCATGTGGTACTGTGTGCCGGAGCCATAGGTCTCCCTGGTAACCGGGTTAGCTATCCCCATGCTCAGCAAATAGGATTTAAACCTGATGGTCTATAAGGAGAGGGAAAGATACACAAAAAGACTATGCAGATTTAGTCTCTCTACCCAGCATCTGAAATCCACCAGACATTCAGTTCCACTCGATTATTTCTATATCTACCCATCTCTTCTACTGTGTTTCTATGCTGTGAAATATATGAGTGAATTCCTAGTATTTCCTGGCATAAATCGGATCATTACTCTCCTCCTGCCTTAGTATCTCAGTTTCTATTTACCCCACAGGTTTGGTGGCAGATGAGACTCAGGTAACAACCATCCTTCTGCTTAATGTCAACCAAATGATAAAACCAAAAACCTAGGAAAACAGCTGTGACCAGATTGTAGACAAATTTAATGAAACATATCAAACTTAAGGGTATGTCAAGAACAAACTTCCACATTTCAGTATCTCTTATTTTCTACATTCCAGGAAAAGTACTGAAATATCCTTTAATTCTGCTAGAGCTAACAAAGTTTTTATGGCTGACTTTTTCTTCCACATTGTCATATATCCTCAAGTCCTACAAGAAATCAAACACTATTTTAAGAAATAGCATGCTGGTAAACCACCAGAATGCCCTTGTGTTATCTCTGTAATCTAGTTCTCAAAGCCTTAAAGAGGCCACCCATTTACCTCATCTTCTGTGATGTCACCTTGCTTGTCTTTGATCTTATTAGCAATGGACTTTGATAACTCCACCATTTCCTTAGCCTGTCAAGAGAACAGAAAAAGAGCAAAAAGAAATAATGTCCCTAAATGTCTGCTAACAAAATAAATTTTCAAAAGTGTATTATAACTGGCATGAATTTAATACATGTAAATGACATATACCTTGACCATTAGCTTGCTGAGGTCTTCGAAGGCCTGAAATGAGAAATGAGACTTTGTTGGAATTTGTCTAAAGAACTGAGACGTTTTAAAGCAATGAAGCACTCTATTTTCTTCCCTATGATAGAAATTTATGAAATTTTCTGACAAATATCAACTTATTTATAGGAATAGTTATATAGTCATAAATCTACCTTATCCTAAAGAATTCAGTTTAGCTTAGAAGCTGTCAAATTTCCAAAACCAACTACAAAAAACAAATTTTCAGAAAGAAAACAGTTACTGATTAAACAAACAAAAGGTGACACAATAGTTCAGAAAATATTATCTCTTTGACACAAGTAAGAAAATTTGTCACCGGTTTTTCCCAGATAAGAGGTCAGGAATCACAGGTGTCGTACAGTTTTCCTGGCCGAAAATGGCAACATGCAGCTGCAGGAATACTTCTTTGGGTCCAACAATTTCGGCTTTAATAGCAGGTGTAATTAACCAAAACCATAAACCTCAGCCTTGAATATTACACAGATTATACTTGTAGCCTTGGCTAAACTGGATATCACAAGAGAACATTTAAATACCACCAAAGCATATCTAAATAAAACCCATCAACTGTTTGATGTACCACAATGAACATCCATCCCCTCCAAAGGCCTCTTCAAACTTGATCAGATATATTTATAATTCAAGTATTTGTGGCTCAATGATAAAGAAGTTGCCTGCCAATGAAGGAGATGGAGGTTCGATCCCTGGATCAGGAAGATCCCCTGGAGGAAGGCATGGCAACCCACTCCAGTATTCTTGCCTGGAGAATCCCATGGACAGAGGAGGCTGGCGGGCTACAGTCCATGGGGTCACAAAGAGTCGGACACAAATGAGCACACACTCACACACTTCCAGTGCAGAATAGCATCTAACTCATGTGCACAGATGTTACTTTTTAAAACCAATTAAGCAGCTTATCATTAATTGAAAACTCTTTCAATCCACCGAGAACAGCGGTCCACGGGTTCAGCCTGGCTGATGCCCGTCTTAATGACATGCAGGAACGTATCCCCCATCTGCAGAAAGACTTTGCTGAAAGAATAGAGTGCTGTGTACAATTCTTATGGTCAACTCACTGGGCTGCTACCGAAAACAAAGGGGAACGAATGTGCACACACCTAACAGGAATTTCCTCAGATAAACAAAAGGCTTAAACACTGGATTCTTATCAGCAGCGGCCAGCAGATGCAGGAAACCTTTTGTGGGAAACTTTGGGCAACGGCCCTGAAACTAAGGCTATTCAAATGTTTAAATGGAGGGCAAATCGCATACCAACCTCATTTTCAAATAAAATTAAAATGCAGACACTTTACACACTTAGATTTTTACTTTGCATATACAGTTACTAGATTTCTTTTACCTAAGTGAAAAGAAAAGACAACATTTCTAAATTTTTATATGGTAAGTCATTGTATTTACTGTATTATATTTTCATAGAAAAAGTCTGCTGAAAATAATGGTAAGTCTATGTAGAATACACAAATTAACCCTTAATGTGCATAGTCCATAAAAAATAAATACAAATATTTTAGTATTTTGGAAGAAGTACCTATAAAAAAAATTCTAGGTAATTATAAAGCATAATTAAAAGCGTCCTCACTTCTATTTCTATTATTATTCTAAAATTTGGTATTAGCATTGAACATGTTAGTTGCTCAGTTGTGTCTGACTCTTTGTGACCCCATGGACTGTAGCCCACCAGCTCTTTTGTCCATGGAATTTGCCAGGCAAGAATACTAGAGTGGTTTGCCACTTCCTACTCCAGGGGATCTTCCCAATCCAGGGATCAAACCCACATCCCCTTGTGTCTCCTGCATTGGCAGGCGGGTTCTTTACCACTGCGCCACCTGGGACCATCTGGTGAAGAAATCAATGACCTGCATAAGAGCCCGATGCTTGTGTGGACTCCCCTGACTATGCAACTCTGAAAACCACACTGAAGTGGAATAACAGTTCATAAGCTAAGAAAAACGCTATTCTGAATACCACGTTAGTATGGCAGCCTTTGGAAAAGGGAATACTGATAATGCAAAATTGGTTCATTGCTCCATGCCACCTCCAAGCGTCACACAGAAGGGTGACTACAAAAACCACCGCAAGAGGACAGCGACAGCACCTTCTGGGTGGCAGAGAGTGCTTGGGACATAGCAGACCACACTCATCTGCAAATCAGGAAACCCAAGTCCTCATAACCCTTGTTCCAAGTCTCGTCACCAGCCCTGAGATGATCCCTTCTCTGGATAGTAAGAAGCCCTCTCATGAGAAAATGCTGGAATTTTATGGGACTAGAGGATTCAGGGAAGATGGGGGCTGTGGCAGCATCGTTTTTGAATCTCTCCAAATCCCACCATGAACATGGGCCAACAAGATCTCAAAACCTCTAAGACCCACAGGCAGCATATACAAAGAAGCTGAGTGACGAGATCTCCACAAGAACCCCAAGACACAAGCTAGTGGAGACAAGCCACCGAGAGCCCCAAGAGCTCCTCATCTTAACAGTGAGGCAGAGAGAGAAAAGGGAGGCAACAGAGCAACCGACAGACCTGAGGAGAGGAGACCCCGACCCAGCCAGCAGGCATCACTCGAGAGCAGACGGGCAAACCTGAGGTCAGGGACTGAAATGGAGAGAGCTTTGCCCACTTCAGCAGTGGATGCGGGCAAGGGGTCCTCAGGCAGGGCTGAAGCAGCCTGTAAACTCTGGAAAGGGCCCCCCACCCCCAGGCTTCCCGGCCAGGACAGGAGCCCACATTGGGGAGAAACTACTGAGACAGGAATCAAAACCTGAGTGAGGCAGGAGTAACATAGGAAGCGGGGAAAGGGTCAGCTAAAGACAGGGGTGGGCATGGGGCCAGGAAACCACGGACGGCAAGTCACCTCCCTCGTGTGCCCCGCATGAACAGAGCACAAGAGTGAGCACTGTGGAGTAAGAGACGCCGCCCTGAGCTAGGCCTTCCTCTAAAAATTCAGGAAAACTAATTTCACATGAAAATTAGCAACAGCAAAGTATCAAGGTCAAATCCCACACAAGGTTACTACAAGAAAAAAGGAAAATCAGGAGCCGAGTAACATTACAGATAATGAAAGAAAGCCAGAAAAACATGTTCACAGATCGGATCGAAAATTAACCTTCGGTTTCAAAATGAGCTGATAGATGTTGATAAAATGATAGAAGTTGTGAAAGAACACCATAAATCAGGAATGAATTTTTTAAATCATTTTTTAAATAAAGCCTATACTA
Organism: Bos javanicus; assembly: GCF_032452875.1. Classification (NCBI taxonomy): domain Eukaryota; kingdom Metazoa; phylum Chordata; class Mammalia; order Artiodactyla; family Bovidae; genus Bos; species Bos javanicus. The sequence goes on along the minus strand of NC_083879.1, from coordinate 21,672,964 downwards.
GGAACTTGCCTGGTGGTCGAGTGGTTAAAACTCTGTGCTTCCAACGCAAGGGGACCAAGTTCCACCCCTGGTCAGGGAACTAAGATCCCACATCTAGCAGGCCATGCGGTGTGGCCAAAAATAAATACATACAATGAAAAGTTAAAGAAAAAAAAAAGACTATACTACTAGATGAACACAGGAGGAATAAACACAACAGATAATATCTTAAGAGAAAAAAGAGTGAAAAAGAGGACATTTTTCTAAAATAAAAAAGCCAAAAAGGGTTGGGAAGAAAGTCACAAAGAGGGAAGACTGGCAATAAAGCTGCAACATACAGTCTCAGAAGAAAAAGATACCAAAGCGATTATTGAAAATAATAGAAAAACATCTCTGAAATGAAAAGAAAACATGTCTGAAACCAAATACTGAAAGCATACTGTGTCCCTGAGAATAACAATCCAGAATGACTAACACTTAACATTCTAGTAAAATGACAAAAGATTAAAAAAAAAAAAAATCTGTTGAGCATCTAGAAAAAACAGCAAGTGACTTTAAAGAACGGAGAATATGAGGTTTTCACTACTCTGGCGGCAACACTTCATGTCAGACGAAAAAGTGAAAGTCACACATTGAAGGCACTCAGGAAAGAAAATGTGAGCCAAGGACTATAAATCCAGCAAAACTGACCTTCGTGTACAAGGAACACGGAGATGCCAGAATTCAGGGAGTATTATTCCCATGAGCACTTTCTCAAACATCTATGAGAGGATGAGCGTCAGACAACAGAAATGAACAGAGGGAAGTGAATGTAGGGACCAGGCGCATCACACACAGTTTTTTTCACGAATGAGACCGAATGACAGGGGAAATGGAAGAGGGTACATGGTGGCTGAATGCACAGACAGTGTATTAATAGATACAGCACACCTATGTTTTACATTTGGGAAGAAAGGGAAGAACATATACAAAAAAAAAATATATATATATATACTTTTTAACTGTTTTAGTAATTCTTCACTAGTGTAGTCCTGAATTTGAATAAGAAGCATTAGTGTGACCTCTTGACACACTTTTACTAAAAAAAAAACCCTAGCTTTTTCCAGTGGAAAGTGTTACAAATAAACATCAACTCAATAGAGATGCAAATTTCTAGCAGGCAGATTATGGTTTTGAAATACTGCTGCTGCTGCTGCGTCGCTTCAGTCATGTCTGACTCTGTGTGACCCCATAGACGGAAGCCCACCAGGCTGCCCTGTCCCTGGGATTCTCCAGGCAAGAACACTGGAGTGGGGTGCCATTGCCTTCTCCGTTTGAAATACTACTTCTCCTTAAAAGAAACCTTGACTAACACAAGTATCTGGTAACTATTTGCAGTTTGGACTTTATTTGATTGAGGTAAATCTTTGAAATTCCATAAACAGCGCTCATCAATGGAATTTTACTTACAAACTATTATAAAAAATTATAAAAATTACTTCATAAAATCATTTCATAAAAATGCAAGACCATTTTCATATAAACATGGGAAAACTGATGATGTTGTAAATGTATTAACTGACTGCCCAAATCTAATGCACTGCTCATTTTTTAAACTAGAGTTCCTTCCCCTTTACTTGCTGCTGCTGCTGCTGCTGCTGCTAGGTCGCTTCAGTCGTGTCTGACTCTGTGTGACACCATAGACGGCAGCCCACCAGGCTCCCCCATCCCTGGGATTCTCCAGGCAAGAACACTGGAGTGGGTTGCCATTTCCTTCTCCAATGCATGAAAGTGAAAAGTGAAAGTGAAGTCGCTCAGTCGTGTCCGACTCCTAGCGACCCCATGGACTGTAGCCTACCAGGCTCCTCCGTCCATGGGATTTTCCAGGTAAGAGTACTGGAGTGGGGTGCCATTGCCTTCTCCTCCCCTTTACTTGAATTTCCTCAAATATGATGAGGTTTCAGAAACACCAAAGTGCAAGCTGTGCTCCTAGAAGACGTAATGTGCTGGTCTGAACCACTCTTACTATCTCCGTGCCTGGTCCCTGAGTGGTCCTCAGTGCTGAAGCGGGGGTGCCCAATCAGACTCAAGGGCCGAAGAACAGCATTTGCCCCTTAACTAAGTTAATCAAACATTCAAAATAATTATACAGGGGACCTTGAATTCCTTATGAGTACCATCCAGTCAATGCCACCTAGACTTTAAAATATATGGACAATAATTCATGACGTTTTCTAACATCACAAAATCAATCTGTATTTCTTTTTTATTCCTTTCTGGAAAGCCTTTTTAAAACACATTTGGGCTTAATTATGCCAACCTGAAGTAGATGCATTCAATGGGAACTGTGGCTTCAGGAAAGCTATATTCCAATACACAGAATGAAGGCAGCCACAGCTGTATCCCAAAGAATAAGCAAGATGGCTGAAAAAGACAGCTGACAGGAACTTGTGTAAGAATTACCTCAGAAATGTTTTTGTCAGTTTCTTTTCTTTTTTCTTCCAGTTTCCTTTCAATACCTACGATTCCTACAGCCCGTATTCTTCCTGGCTAAAAAACAAAAGTAGAAAATAAAATGTCCCAAATAGGAAGAACACACTCTTTTGTAACCCCACCACACTGTGTGTTCAATGGCGAGAGAGGACACGCAAAGAACCCAAGAAAAACAGCACATAATTACATCCAGTTTCCTTTCAAAACGTTTGTCGGTTTATGGCCACACATAATGACCTTCAAATCATTATAAATAAAGACTGAACACAAAAATAGATGGCATATTTTTACTCTGTATTTCAGGTATAAATTAAATTTCCTCTTCAATTTTGTTTTCTGGCAAGTCATCATGCATGTATCAGATATTTAATAGGGCCTCAAATGTGCAAAAAATTAAGAGTTAAAATTCTGGTACTTGACAGTTATTATACAAGCTACTTTTACACATTTGAGTGCCTGTCCAGAGTTGGTGGTGAATGAGACTGGCCTGGAAAACGTCACCCCGTGGTACTGCTGTCTGTTCTGTCAGATGCCATGCTAATTATGAAAAACATAATGCCAGAAGATGGACTCTAACTCCTGCCACCCTGAAATTACGTTAGTAAGTAGTTAATCATGTGTTATTTCCAAGTGTCTACTGTCTAGAGAGTACTAAGTCAGGTTCTGTGAAAATAAGGTTCTAATTAGAACATCATCATTTTGCTTCTGGCGAGCTCTATAATCAGAGAACTCTTTTTCCTTTAATGAAGATGCAAAGACAGAGCTGAAAACACTGGATTAGGAAACAGTTAAAAAAATACCTGGGGTCCTCGATTTGTTTGTAATGACTGGGGAACTGGCATATTCTCCCATCTTCGCTGTGTCATCTCCTCTGATAGACGCCTGTAAAACTGTTATGCACATACAAACACTTTATTTGTTTTTAATTTGTTTAATTCTTTTTAATTGAAGGACAATTGCCTTACAACACCGTGCTGGATTCTGCCATACATCAACAGGAATCAGCCATAGGTATACATATGTCCCCTCCCTCTCGAACCCTCCCACCTCCCAACCATCCCACCCCTCTAGGTTGTCGCAGAGCACTGAGCTGAGCTCCCTGCGTCACACAGCAAATTTCCACGGCTGATCTAATTTTACATATGGGAGTGCATATGTTTCAATGCTACTCTCAATTTGTCCCAGCCCTCCTTCCCCCACTGTGTCCACAAGTCTGCGTTTCCACTGCTGCCCTGCAAATGCGTTCATCAGTACCGCCTTTCAAGATTCCATATATATGTGTTAATACACGATACTGAATCAGGCAGGCTGCGCCATCCTCATATACATCATTACTTAACATTTGTTTAGTTGAGAGGTCTGTTCGGTCATTTGTGACAAGCCTAGAATTCTCAGAGACATCAAAGGAAATCAAAGGAAGTTCTTTTCTTGGATCAACTTCAGAAAACACAAAGAAAAAAAAAAAAGAAGGAACTGACCTTCTACATAAAGTGAACTATTCTCAACAAACAGATGAGTGACAATGAAATAAATAGACTGACTTTAAACAATCCTGCATGTGTGGATTGTTTTCGATCCATACTGAAACTGACCCAGTGCCAAGAAAAATACACAACCATTATCCATGAAGGAAGCAGAGAATAATTTGTCTAGTTAAAATGTGAGGCCAGATATTAGGGCCAAAACATGCCTATGCTCGTAAAAAAAAAAAACAACAACTGTATCTTTCAACTACAGTGAGAATGACTTGAGTTAGTCACTTCAATTTGCTCAGAGCCTGCGGATCGAGAACACTGGGTCAGATGCTATAAAGAAAAAGAACATACATACTTTATGATCCTGGTGGGGAGATAAACACAGGCTTATCAATGTCTAAAGAATATTTACATACCAACTTATTAGCCAGAACGTATAAACCATGATACTGTGGAATAAGAACTTACAACAGTTAGATTGGTATGGAGTTAATAAAGGTAGACTGCCTGGTGTAAGGCTGGTGAACTGTCAGGCACAGAGGAAGTTACACATTTCACTGCATCATCCTCTGTCCCTTCATCCAAACAAATTACAGCACCGAATCCTCACTAGTCACCTAGTGCCACGACTTAGCTCATTTCCAGCCTCCGATCTTTCCTGTTCCCACATCCTCCTGCTTCCTGTTCCCACTGAAACCTAAACTTCATATTCTTCACTGATCAGGTTTAAGAGATGATGAAAAGTTCATTGGAAAGTTATGGTGAAAACGGGTATGTTGAGCAATACTGCCTTCCATCCTATAAACAAACAACAACCAGAATTTATACAAAGCCACTTTTCTAGTTCAGTTTTATTCATAAGGAGACTTACCTCAATCTGGCCATGTTCCTTGAAGGAGAGCTTGATGTAGGAGTTCTTACTGCTCTGGAATGGGCCGGGTTCTTTGTTAGAAGCAGCCGGGTGAAGATGAACCACTATTTTGGCACTGAAGAAAAAGCAGATGGAATGTATTGAATTGCCTTTTAAGAATCACTAACTTGGCAGCTTCTTTGGTGGCCCAGTGGCTGAGAATCCACCGTGCAACTAAGGGGATACGGGTTTGATCCCTGGTCCGGGAAGATCCCACGTGCCACAGAGCAACTAAGCCCATGCACCACAACTACGGAGCCTGTGCTCGAGAGCCTGGGAGCACAACTTCTGAAGCCCACGTGCCCTAGAGCCTGTGCTCTGCAATAAGAGAAGCCATCGCAATGAGAAGCCCCCACTTACCCCAGCTAGAGAAAGCCCACATGCAGCAATGGAGACCCAGTGCAGACAAAAAAAAAAAAAGCCATTAATTCTATTTTTGTAACTTTTAACGTATTTCAGATCACTTAAAAAATTCATGTAGAAACAAAGAACATCCTGAAAGGAATCCTTTTAAAGTCTGTATCAATTCAGTATTAATGAATCTCTCAAAAATTTCTCTACTTAACACGTATATGCTGTGCACCAAAAAAATTAAAGTTACCAGCTCTATAGATTAAATAAAAATGTGGTTTTAGGAAATCAGTTCAAAATAAACTTGCAGAATGTGGGGTGGTTTATGATGCTGGTTGACAATCAGGTTTTCCACCCACAGAGTCATCTCCAAAGGTGACTAGGGGCCGATCATCTCTGCCAAGGCATACGACCGTACTCATTTGAAAACAAAATGTGAAAACTTATCTGCGTAAAACTGGCCAGCTGACATTTTATTAAAACTCCATCCAAAACTAACATTCCACAGTGTCATTTTTGGAAAATGCCACTCAGTCAATGACATGATTTAGAGAGATATCCTGCAGCAAAAACAATTCTCAAAACGCTGCTACCCCAGGATCACAAACTGCCATGATCTTTATGACAACTGCTATCTTCTATGCCATTAAAAACACCACTGTATTTGTTCAGTTCTGTGTCTTTTTCCCCCCCACCAGCTCAATAAACAATCTCCTATCAACATGAGCAAAACTGAAAAACTCAAAGTATCTTGCGTACCTAGCTTAGACCTTTTTCTCTATGACCACATTATATTGGCTTGGCCACAACGTTCGTTCGAATTTTCCTACAACATCTTCTAGAAAAACCCAAACAAACTTTTGGGCCAACACAAGGAATATACCGATTACGCAGTATTACTTTGTTTAGACCCATAGAGCTGCCTAAATATCATCCTAAAATTGAACAACCACATGTGGGGCCTCCTTGACGTCACAAACGCTTTGGTTAGTGAACTGGGGCTAGGCATGGATGGACTCTCCATGGGTTCCTTCTTGGGGACTATCTTTAAGTGAAGTGAGCAAATAAAACCGTGTAAGCAGAATCCCAAGACTGTTTGAAATGAACTGTCAGGGAAACAAACAAACTATGACAATTAGGATCAGTTAGGAGTGAGCACACGCACCATACAACCTTTAAAACTGAAAAAAACCTGGAGCCCTATCAGGACTTTTCAAAGGAAACTCAATGAAAAGCTAAAAGATGATACAAAATGAAGTGTAAACAAAGTAAGCATAAGAGTCATGCTGGAAATTCCCTGCCAGTCTCAAGGTTAGGACCCTGTGCTCTCACTGCTGAGGGACCCAGTTCTTTGACTGCAGGATCTGACTACATGAAAGCTAAAGATAAGCCCAGGTAGGGGAAAAACTCCTTACCAGCAATATTTGTTTGCAAATTGTCCTCAATTACATGTGCCCAAGTATATATAAGCCAAAATGTCTTATATACTTGAATAAACAGAAACATTTCAACCTCTGGCTTTAAAACAGGGTGACTACATCTCCTGGTTTGCTTGGGGACAGTCCTGTTTTTTATACTCGCCTGGTCTAATGATAAGTAGGGTCCCCTATTATTCTAATAAATGTCCCAGTTTGGACACTAACTCTTGTGACACTCTATTCAACACTGATGCCTGAAAAGTTGAAGCTGAGAAACTTATGGTCAACTAGAATTAGGAGTAAAATCAGGCATTTTTCTCAGATGGGTCATTTCTGATCTTAAGTACTGAATGAGAAATGTTATTGTTGTTCGGTCATTAAGTCATGCCAGACTCTTTGTGCCTCCATGGTCCGCACCATGCCAGGCTCCTCTGTCCTCCACCATCTCCCAGAGTTCGCTCAAACTCATGTCCATTGAGTCGGTGATGCTATCTAACCATCTCATCTTGTCCCCTTCTCCTCCTGCCTTCAATCTTTTCCAGCATCAGGGTCTTTTCCAAGGAGTCAGCTCTTCGCATCAGGTGACCATGAGAGATACACAGATGCATAAAAGCAAATGTCGGGGGAGTTCCCTGGTGGTCCAGTGGTTGGGACTCTGTACTTTCACTGCCAGGGGCCTGGGTTCAATCCCTAGTCGAGGAACTAAGATCCTGCAAGCCATGTGTCAGGGCAAAAAAAAGATTCAACTGTCTGAAAATATATTCAGTGACAGCTGACCCACACTTATTTATTATGACCCGAGGATACTACAACAACCTTAGTACTTGATTCATGCTTTAAGAATGACTTCCATTTATCAATGAGTTTAAAGTAGGATAACATCTCTTTGTAAACATAGATATTTTCCCCCACTTTTGAGATATAACTGACATACAACACTAGAAGTTTAAGGTGTGTAGCATAATGATTTGACTTACACACATCATGAAACGATTACCAGAGTAAATTCAGTGAACATCCAATACAAAATTGAAGAAATAGAAAAACAAAAATTTTTTTCCCCTTGTGAGGTGAACTCTTAGGATTTACTCTCGACAACTCTCATATATAGTGCACAGCAGTGGTAATTACATTCATCATGTCGTACATCACACCCCTATTGCTTATTTATCTTATCACTGGAAGTCTGTGCCTTTTGACCACTTTCATCCAATTTTCCCTTCCCTCCCCGCCCCACCTCTGGCAACCACAAATCTGATCTCTTTTTCCATGAATTTAGTTGTTTTTGAAGTATAACGGACCTCCAACACTATGTTAGTTTGTTACACAACAGACAGGTTTGATGTTTCTATACATTTCAAAACCATCCCATGATAAGTCTAGTTATTATATGAAAGTGGAACTTGCTCAGTGTCCAACTCTTGGCCACCCCATAGACTATAGTCTGCCAGGTTCTGTCCATAGAATTCTCCGGCAAGAATACTGGAGTGGTTACCATGCCCTTTTCCAGGGATCTTTCTGATCCAAGGATCGAACCCAGGTCTCCCACACTGTAAGCAAACTCCTGAGTAGGAGTCTGCCTATTATATGACACCATACAAAGATATGACCTAATTTTTTACTATATTCCCCACACCGTCCCTTTTATACCCATGACTCAATTATTTTGTTACTGGAAGTTTATGCCTCTTAACCTTTCTCACCCATTTCTCTATTCCCCCAGGACAATACTTTCTCAAGGTAAACACAACCAACAGATTCGCTCACACATAGGCTGTCATGGCCATGACTGGCTGGGCAATGACACAACCAAGTTAATGAGGATGGCTTGACGGGAAACGCTTTTGTGCATAAAGACTGTCATATACAGACCTTACCTTTTTCCAATTCCAGCTGCTTGTTCTTCAATGAACACGATTTGGGAAAGAGGAATGGCCATGCAGCATTCCTGGGAGGGAATCAGGAGAAAACAGGATCCATAAGATTCCTCAAAAATCCTTGTTTTATAAATTTATGGGGTGTGTGGCAAGTTGAGAAACTTATGATCAACTAGAAATAGGAATAAAGTTCTATAATGACTTTTTGTTTCATTATGAATGATTGGCATTGAATAGGTCTAATGATGGCCATATTAGCTTCCTTCCATGATAATAAAAAAAAATTATACCAAGAATAATTTATAAATATATGGCTTGAGGACAGCTATCCCTCCAAAAAAAGATGTCTTTCTTGAATGCTTATTTCTTTAAAAAGAAAGGATTAGGCAAATTACCAGTTCTGAGGTACACATTACCAGTAAGGGCAATATTACCACCAAGGGGGAAAAACTGGTTCTTGCAGGGCAAAAAGAGACAGAATTTGCAGTGGTTAGTGACCTTTCCAAGAGCCTCAGTACAATGCGTAGTTTACCTGTAGAACTAAAAGTTCATGGGGTTAGGGGCCATGCTGTGTTGCTTCTTTTACAAGACAGAAACTTACACACAGATACACACACACACACTTTCAAGTTAAAGCTCTTTGAGATAAAGATGTCAGGTCTATACATATAACTGAGTCCTCTCCCCCTAGAAATGCAAAAACGGGGCGGGAGGGGGTCTCTCCTCTTGCCGAGTGACCCAGAGGCAGCTCCCCTCAGCATCTAGGTGGAAGCATGCCCTTGGCAGCAGGCGTCCTCCTCCTGTTTCTCAACAACAATCAGGGAGACTGGGTTGCTTGAAGGACTGCTGACTGATGGGGACACTCAAATGTGGGGGAGGATCTGATTTGGGCTTAAAATCCAGGAGTCACCACGACTCTCTGTACAGTAATTACCGTCTGTTCCAGGGTTGAATGAGAGGCTAGACCTTAATTCCTCTATCTGCACCCCATCGAGAGAGACTATGGGACACATTCTTCTGACATCTGAAAGCAATAATTTATCGCATCTACTTATAGCTTTGCCAGAAAGAAAAAAATGAAAGAAAAGAAATTAGTGACTTAAAACGTGCTGCTGCTGCTGCTGCTGTCGCTTCAGTCGTGTCCAACTCTGTGCGACCCCATAGACGGCAACCCACCAGGCTCCCCCGTCCCTGGGATTCTCCAGGCAAGAACACTAGAGTGGGTTGCCATTTCCTTCTCCAATGCAGGAAAGTGAAAAGTGAAAGTGAAGTCGCTCAGTCGTGTCCGACTCTTAGCGACCTCGTGGACTGCAGCCTACCGGGCTCCTCTGTCCATGGGATTTTCCAGGCAAGAGTACTGGAGTGGGGTGCCATTGCCTTCTCCTACTTGAAACCTAGAACTGATGCAAATAATTTAAACTTACATGATTCTTCTGATCTCTCCAAATTAAACGGTGCGTACTAAGAAGGAGGGTCCCAGGATCAAATTTTATCTGGAAAAACAAGATCATCACAAAATGTTAATAACATATCACACAACATGGTCCAGATTTTCTTCCCCATGAACTGCACGATAGTAAGTCAATCACATAAACATTTTAGAATTAAGTTTGTCATAAGTCAAAGAGAAGCAATGCTACAACACTTCATAAACCTTGCTAAAATTAGGAAAAAAAATTGCAAACCACCTAGCTATGTAACAGGAGGGGAGTGGCTAAATCAGGAGTGATATATTCATACTATGAAATCCAGGCAGAGATGAAAAAGAATGATGAGGTGGAGCTATATAAACTATCATGAAACTCTAAGACATAGGATGAGCGGGGAAGAAAGCAATCAAAGGATACTGCATACAATGTAATTAGACAAATAGACAGACAGATATAGATATCAATAAACTCCATATTTCTCAAACTACATGTGAGATATATCTATAAATAGACAGATAGATGTGTATATGTACTATGAACACAGATAAATAGTAGAAAAAGGTCTAAATGGGATCCATACTCAATGATCTGTTAATATTATCTTAGAAAAAGTATGAAGGAATGGAAGAAAGAGAAGCAAAGGGCTCTTTTCCAAAACCATATATCTCACTATTGATTGAATTTTTACCATGAGACTGAAGGTGCATAACACTCATATAAATTTTTAAAATGGTTTTTAAATAACAAGAAAATCCAGAAAAAGACACAAACACATGCAAAATGAGTGTGGATGGAGATTCAGTAAATGGTACCAAGACACTTGCATTGCTCAGCAGGGACAAAAAAAAAAAAAAACAAAGTAGGATTTACACCTAACACAACGTGCCAAAATAAATTCTGGACAGAGTTAAAAAATTGAAAATTTATTACAAAAAAGTATAAAATTATTTGAGTTAAAAATTATAAAAGCACTAGAAAAATCAGAATTTTTAAAATCACATCGGAGGGGAGAAAATCTTTCTAAGAAAAATAGTAAACCCATAAGCATTAGAGGAAAAGATGGAACAATTCACCTACACACACACACACACACACACACACACACACTCTTCATGGCAAAAATCATCAAGAGCAAACACGGCAGACTGGAAGAAATAGTTGCAACTCACATCAGAGACAAACATGTACATCTCCTTAATATATAAAATACTCTTACAAATCAGTAAGAAAATATTCTATAATCCATTAGACAAATGGGCAAAGACTATTAACAGAAAGTTCACAGAAAAGGAACTACACGTGCCTCCTAAACACATTAATTGATGGTTAACCTCATTGATGATAAGAAAAAGGCAAACTGAGAGAACACCAGGCTACCCTTTTCACCCATGAGATTGGCAGAGGTTCACAAGTTCGGTAACACTGAGCGGCTGACACGTTGGGAAAATAAGCATTTGCACATATCACTGGAGGGCAGTGTACTGTCATCTGTCAAAAATACAAATACACCAACCCTTTGACTCAATCAATGTCTTTCTAGAAAGGTATCCCACTGATGAATTTGCACATGTGTATATAAGGTTACTCATTGCTGTTTTTTAAAAGCAAAAGATAGGAAACAAATTAAATGTCCATCACCAAGGAAATGCACACCCACACAAGGAATGACAACTTAGTCATTAAAAAAGAATGAGGAGACTCTTCATGTATTTGTTGTATCTGATAAAATCTAAGAATGCCATTAATTATAAGATACATCTGGCTTCTAGAGTTGTTAAAATGTGTGTGGGGGAGGAGGGGGTTGAGGGGAAATGTACATTTAGAATGAATGAAATACGATAAATTCTCTACATAGATAAGTGAAAAAAGCAAAGTGTCAGAGCTTTGTATGCATAGTATGAATTGACACTTTAAAAGGCAAGAGACTGTATTCTACGTGAACACCTGTGTATAACACAAATGCATAACTCTAGAGTGAAGCGCTGGTGACTTCTGAGTGGGCACTGGGGACAAAGTCTCCTCCTAGGATGGGAGGGACACTTTTAGCTTTTTATTTTTTATCATGGAATCGTGTCATTTATGCAAAACACAAATGTTAAAATGTTTTTAAAAACTAAAATACAATCACAAAAAAAGCCAGCTAGGTCTTTAGGACCAAACCTGTAATCCTCATAATTTGTTACTATGCACTGGAAGTATTTTGCAAAGTCGGACACGACTGAGTGACTAACGAACACGTACAAGGTGGGTTCTTGATATACACTGTAAATTATTTAAATAAGCAAATTTTGGAGTTGGAACCCCAAAAGACTGGAAAGCCAAACCTCTCCATTTTTGTTGAAAGCAAGAAATACATTGGAAGCTTCTATTCACTCTAATTGCTAGAGAGTAGAATTGGCCATAGGTAGGACGTGCTCATACCCTTTTGAGGAGCAGTTATTTCAAAAGATACAAGCTTGATCCTATGTATAAAATAGAAACTTAAAGGATTTTAGTAAGGGTCCAGATTATTACCAATAATAATTCTTTTGAGTTTAAAATAATGTGGTTAAAAAATGTATATCAAGTGAATAACCAATTAGAACATTATTATGTATCATTCTTAAGTGAAAATATACATAAATGTACTTATATAGGCACTTGACAATATATTACAAGATACTCTGGATATTAATAAAGTGAAGTCGCTCAGTCGTGTCCGACTCTTTGCAACCCCATGGAGTGTAGCCTACCAGGCTCCTCTGTCCATGGGATTTTCCAACAAGATACTCTTGATATTAATAAAGAAGGAAGCAACACACATAGCTTACACACACACGTGCACAATCACACAGACAGAATGTGCCAAAAGGAAAGGAATACTGATTATCTCAAGCTACTTCTTTCAGCTTACCCATCTTTAACAACTTTATTATTCATCTAATAAGAAAAGACAAAGGAATTTGTTACAGGTATATATGACTTCATGCAACTCTGAAATGTATATAAATTATTTTTTATTAAATCAAACATAAGCAGAAACACTCTTTGTCAGAAGTCCTTTTCTAATACATGGAATTCTCCAGGCAAGAATACTGGAGTAAGTTGCCATTGCCTTCTCCAGGGGATCTTTCCAACCCAGGGATCAAACCTGGGTCTTCTGCATTGCAGGCAGATTCTTGACCATCTGAACCACCAGGGGCTTCTCCTAATACATAACATGAATTTTAAAAAATGATTTTCGAAGAGTAACACTGACTGTATCGCTGCTGCTGCTGCTAAGTCACTTCAGTCGTGTCTGACTCTGTGCTACCCCATAGGCGGCAGCCCACCAGGCTCCCCCGTCCCCGGGATTCTCCAGGCAAGAACACTGGAGTGGGTTGCCATTTCCTTCTCCAATGCAGGAAAGTGAAAAGTGAAAGTGAAGTCGCTCAGTCATGTCCAACTCTTAGCGACCCCATGGACTGCAGCCCACCAGGCTCCTCCATCCATTCGATTTTCCAGGCAAGAGTCCTGGAGTGGGGTGCCATTGCCTTCTCTGACTGACTACATTACTAATATCTTAACATTAGTGACCTTAAATAATACGGTTAACAAGCATGCGCAGGAAGAAACCTGCACTGCCTGGCTGAAGACACTCTGAGAGAGATTACTCCACCAAGCACTTCAGCACCTCAGAGAAGTAACATCTGAAGTAACACAGACTCATTCCTGGCACTTATTTTGGTCTGGCGACGAATGTTTTGGCTAATGTAGCATACACAAAACCAAACGATTGAGATCAAGCTATTTTTAAAAAATCTCTTTTTTGCCAATGAGTAAGACTGCCCTTTCCCAGGAGCAAATATTTTGTCAGCTTGAGAGTACCTGATGCCACATTACACAGCATAACTACCTAATAGTCCTGATTAAGAAAATGCACCTCATCTGTCTGAAATCCAAGCATAAGGCTGCGAGTTTAAAGCTGAAGCCAGAGGACGTTTCATTTCTATGGGGTGAACAATGTGCACACGTAATGCGTAAAGCGTTGCTGCCCTCAGTGAAGACATTGTGTAATAATCGTTGGCTTCAGGGATTGCAAGGGATTACGAGCTCAAGCCCACAGACAAGTTTAGGCTGGTTTGTGCTTACCACTCAGAGCTAGAATAATTTCAACTACTTAAAAGTTAGTAGTTAAAATAACTTAGGCATTCACTGAATAAGCTCTTACTGTTTTAACATTTGTCTGTCATAAAAGTAATATGCTGTTGAAAAAAAATTTTTTAAGTCTGAAAACAAAAATGAAATCATTCATAATTAGACAGCCAGGATGTGTGGATATAAACTTAAAATGAGGCCATGATATTTATAATTTTATAACTTGCTTTTTTCACTTAGCAGCCTATTGTTAGTCATTCCTCAAGCTGGTTAGGGCATGTCATACTTAATTAACCAAGCCCCATAGTGGACATTCAGATTGCTTCCAATTTTTCCCTATATTGCAGAATAATCAGATCAGATCAGATCAGATCAGTCGCTCAGTCGTGTCCGACTCTTTGCGACCCCATGAATCGCAGCATGCCAGGCCTCCCTGTCCATCACCAACTCCCAGAGTTCACTCAGACTCACGTCCATCGAGTCTGTGATGCCATCCAGCCAACTCATCCTCTGTCGTCCCCTTCTCCTCCTGCCCCCAATCCCTCCCAGCATATATACGCTATGTGCTGTGTAAGTTGCTTCAGTCGAGTCTGACTCTTTGTGACCCCGTGGACTGTAGCCCATCAGGCTCCTCTGTCCATGGGATTCTCCAGGCAAGAATACTGTAGTGGATTGCCATGCCCTCCTCTAGGGGAACTTCCCAACCCAGGGATTGAACTCTTGTCTCTTATGTCTCCTGCATTGGCAGGTGGGTTCTTAACCACTAGCACCACCTGGGAAGCCTATGTATATCTATACATAGAGAGAGATACGTCTCTATATATACATATAATATTGCTGACATGCACATATGCATTCATTATAGTTTTTATAGTTTTATGTGTCCCTGACTATTTCCCAAGGGTAAATTCCTAAAATTTAGGAAGATCAAACCAGTCAATCCTGAAGGAAACCAGTTCTGAATATTCACTGGAAGGACTGATGCTGAAGCTGAAACTCTAATACTTTGGCCACCTGATGCAAAGAACTGACTCATTGGAAAAGACCGTGATGCTGGGAAAGACTGAACGCAGGAGGACAAGAGGATGACAGAGGATGAGATGGTTGGCATCACTGACTCGAAGGACATGAGTTTGAGCAAATTTCAGGAGTTGGTGATGGACAGAGAAGCCTGGCATGCTGTAGCCCATGGGGTAGCAAAGAGTCGGACACAACTGAGCAACTGAACTAACCTGAAATTCCTAAAAAGTGAAACAGCCAACTTAAGAAAATACATTTTCTAAATCTTCTAGTATAAGCTAGCAACTTGACACTTTACACACCACTAACCTTCTTACATTACTTTTTAAATTAGCTGAGGCTAACAGACGCTTCTGTGAATTGAAACAAATGACCTGTCTACAATGCTTACGAAAACACATTATCCGGTCATAAGGGGCCCATGAAAACTGTGCCTGTATAAACAAGCAAAAGGCACCTGGGCGGTGGAAAGAGCACTGGTCTGGCTCCACCATTACCAACTGTGTGACCCTGCACAGGTTGCAGTTTTCTCAACCACCCACTGAAGGTCTCGGCGTCCTCATTTTCAGAGGATACGCTGTTTCATAAACAAATTGCATGTGGAAGATACACATTACACGACACAAAGGGGCTGGCACTGGTGACTGCTGTGTTTCTCAAGCACTCCAGCACTGGGAACAAAGCACAGGCTCTGGGAATCTGATCAGCAGAGATTTAACCCCTGGCTCTGTGGTAACCCAGGTTCAATCCCTGGGCCGGGAAGATCCCCTGGAGAAGGAAATGGCAACCCACTCCAGTATTCTTGCCTGGGAAATCCCATGGACAGAAGAGCCTGGCCACTTATAGTCCATAGGGTCTCAAAGAGCTGGACTCAACTGAGTACACACGCTTCTGGTAATCTACTTCAGTGGATCTTAGGCAAATTATGTTACCTCCGAGAGTTCTCTTCTCATTCAGTAAAATAGTCACCTCATATGCCCATTGAGATGATTAAATTATGAAAAGCTTCTGGCACATAGTAGGTACTATGTCTATTCAAGGTGTGCTTGCTTTAATGTATTTCACACTCACAAAGAGCCAGAAGACACAAGGTTGAAGAGAGAGCACCCACTGGTCTTAGCCCTGCACCCACTGGCTGGAGGAATGGGTTGAGTGCAAAGCTGAGAAGGCTGGGAGGTCTGCACTGCGGTGCTGAGACGAGGGGGCAAGTGAGAGATTCTGAAAGGGCTCCTGCTCACATATGGAAGCTGATGTGCAGCTTCCTGGAGGCCTCATACCACGGGCCATGTGGACACCTTCCAGCAGAGCGAGGAAGCCAGGACACAAGACTGCCCCTGGGACTCAGTTTGGCCTCAGGTGACACTCGAGAAGGCTTAGCCAGTGACTGAGTAGATCTGGCCTGGGGACCACAGTGCCTTAGAGCTCAGCCCTCCCGCAGCACCCTCAACTTGCAGAACAGTCAAGAATTCTTGACTAACAACAAGGACCTACTGTATAGCACAGAGAACTATGTATCTCGTAATAACTTCATTGGAAAAGACCCTGATGCTGGGAAAGATTGAGGGCAGGAGGAGAAGAGGGCGACAGAGGATAAGATGGGTGGATGGCATCATCGACTCAATGGATATGAATTTGAGCAAACTCTGGGAGATGGTGAAGGACAGGGAGGCCTTGAAGGCTGCAGTCCATGGGGTCGTTAAGAGTCGGACATGACTGAGCAACTGAACAACAACAAATAACCTGTAATATAACAACTGAATCACTTTGCAGCACACCTGAAACTGACACAGAATTGTAAATTAACTATACTTCAGTAACAAGAATTGGTTATTTAAAATAATAATAATAATTGACTTAAAAGGCTCAACTAAATTTTTCCCATAACTTTTTTCTTAATCCTGATACCTGTATCTACTTGTCCCAAAAACAAGCAGAAATATAAAAAAAGGAAAAACTAAAACTTGCTGATTCAGCAATGGTTTTTTTTTTATATCCAACTACTAATAGTTTTGATTTTTTATTGTTTTAAAGATATTATAGTTATATTGTGTGTTAGCCAAGATGTCTCTAATTTGCATATTGGAATTACAGTAGAACAACACTGTGGTGATCTGCAAAAGCAAGACTGCTATCAGAGGGTGACTTTGGAGCTGTGTTTGAAGACCAGTTGTTTGGGGAAGTTCCAATCCCCTGAGGAAAGGGACGTTGATTAAGCTTCCCAGTCACCACAGTTCTATACTGTGGTGGAACCTCCGTTTACAAAAACAAAGACATTTAGCTAATCATGCCAAGCAAAAGATGCAAACCCAATTTGAGATCAAGTTCATAAAAATACTGAAGCAGTAAAAAGAGCTGTTGTTTAATTCCATACCCCGTGTCCGCCTCTTCGACCCCAGGGACTGTAACCTGCCAGGCTCCTCTGTCCATGGGATCCTCCAGGCAAGAATACTGAAGAGGGTAGGCATTCCCTTCTCTGGAGGAATCTTCCTGACCCAGGAATTGAACCCGTGTTTCCTGCCTTGGCAGGCGGATTCTTAACCAGCTGAGCCACGGAGGAAAGCCAGGAAACAGAGTTTCTGCTGCTGCTAAGTCGCTTCAGTCGTGTCCGACTCTGTGCAACCCCATAGACGGCAGCCCACCAGGCTCCCCCGTCCCTGGTATTCTCCAGGCAAGAACACTGGAGTGGGTTGCCATTTCCTTCTCCAATGCATGAAAGTGAAAAGTGAAAGTGAAGTCGCTTAGTCATGTCCGACTCTTAACGACCCCATGGACGGCAGCCCACTAGGCTCCTCCGTCCATGGGATTTTCCAGGCAAGAGTACTGGAGTGGGGTGCCATTGCCTTCTCCGAAACAGAGTTTCTAAGTCCAAACAAAAAAAAAAGGGAATCTCGACCCAATAATAAAAACATGCAAAAATGCCCTCGAGGAGGCAGGGCACCGGGGTCCCCAGGCGTATCAGCGGTGCCTCGGGTGGCTGAGTTAAGCCCCGCCCTGGAAGGAAGGAGGCCTCAAGCTACTCTCTCCAATACAGACAGGAAAAGCTCTGGGTCAGGCAACGAGTTCCAAAGTACAGGAGGAAGTTTCTCTCTAAGGAAACTACAAGGAAGGAGAAGGTAGCAAGAGAAAAGTTCTGGAAACTAAAAATGCTGATAAGCAATTTCCGCCCCCCACCCCCCCAATTCCAGCTCATACATTTCATTCAGAACAGAATGATCATTCGTAGTATGACGGTAGTCTCCAGTGAATGTTAACGTGTCCGTGAAACACAGGTAGTATTTCTCCCTGCCATCTGCAAACACACCTCTTTATGGTTTACGCTTGGATTACCAGGCACGGCCTGTTCCATCACTCGACAAACAATCAAACCTCCTTTCCAACGTCTCTCCCGGACCAAGAGCAATCAACAACACACACACAGCCTCTGGCCGAGGCGTCCCAGGAGATGCGGGCTTTTCTCTTCGGAAATCCTTTCGGTTCGCCCCGCTCCCGCTCCGGCCAGGACTGCCCTGTCCCCCGGGCTCCCCCAGGTCCCGGCGCCCGAAGCCACGCCCGGTTCGGGAGCGCAGGACCCGGCGGCCTCGGGACAAAGGCGGAACCGGCCTGCCCGGCGCGATCGGGGGCGAGGACTCGGGGTTCCCTGCCCGCGTTCGTGCCGCCCGGAGCGGGGGTCTCTGCCCGGGCTGGGAGCGGGGCGCCGTCCGCGCGCTCCCCGCGGGAGCCGTTCCCGAGTCGGGCCGGAGCCCGGCGCCGGGCGGGCGTGGACAGCGGGGGCGGCGCCTATTGGCGAGGCCAGCCGGGGAGCTGGGGTCGCGGAGCGAGGCCCGGCCGGCCGCCGCCCTACCTTCTCCTCGCCGTCGTAGATGCGCACCCCCCGCTGCTGGATCACCAGCGTCTCGTTAATCTCCAGGAGGCCGCTGGTCCACACGAAGCGGTCCATGGCCGCCGCCTGGCCGGCCTCCGCCGCTTGCCCGCGCTGGCGCTCCGGGACGGCGAGCCGAGCCGCCGGGCAGCCTGTGGCGCCCCCTGGCGGCGGGCGGGGCGGAGGCCGGCAGGGAGGGAGATGTCTGACCTCGGAGCCCTGCGGAGCGCGCGCGGCCCCGGGGCGCCGGGGGACGTGGAGACGTGCTTGATGCGCCCTCTAGCGGTCCATCGGACACAGTCCCGATGAGGACGTCCACCCCATCCTTTGTCCTTGTTGTTCAGTCGCTCAGTCATGTCGGACTCTTTGCGACCCCATGGACTGCAGCACACCAGGCTTCCCTGTCCTTCACCATCTCCCGGAGCTTACTCAAACTCGTGTCCATCGAGTCGGTGATGCCATCCAACCATCTCGTCCTCTGTCGTCCCCTTCTCCTCCTGCCTTCAATGTCTCCCAGCATCAGGGTCTTTTCTAATGAGTCGGCTCTTCGGCTCTTCGCAGCCAGTGGCCAAGGTATTGGAGCTTCAGCTTCAGTCCTTCCAATGAATATTCAGGATTGATTTCCTTTAGGATTGATTGGTTTGATCTCCTTGCAGTCCGGAGGACTCTCAAGAGTCTTTGTCCTCAGCTGCAAACCCAGAGATTGCAAGAGACTTTTAGGGAGCCCAGAACACAGCTTGGACTTCCCGATTGTACACTATTCCTGCATATTTGTGCCCTTTTCTTGTCACTTCCCAGCATGCTGCCCTGTTCATTAAAGCCTGTCATTGATAACTTTTTTCCCAGATGAATATTTATGATCTGATTTGTTTTCACACAGCTTCAATCAATCACATCAGTCGCTCAGTCGTGTCCGACTCCCTGCGACCCCATGTATCGCAGCACGCCAGGCCTCCCTGTCCATCACCAACTCCCGGAGTTCACCCAGACTCACGTCCATTGAGTCAGTGATGCCATCCAGCCATCTCATCCTCT
The DNA here is from genome assembly GCF_032452875.1 of Bos javanicus. Classification (NCBI taxonomy): domain Eukaryota; kingdom Metazoa; phylum Chordata; class Mammalia; order Artiodactyla; family Bovidae; genus Bos; species Bos javanicus. The sequence goes on along the minus strand of NC_083879.1, from coordinate 21,653,022 downwards.
GTCGTCCCCTTCTCCTCCTGCCCCCAATCCCTCCCAGCATCAGAGTCTTTTCCAGTGAGTCAACTCTTCGCATGAGGTGGCCAAAGTACTGGAGTTTCAGCTTTAGCATCATTCCCTACAAAGAAATCCCAGGGCTGATCTCCTTCAGAATGGACTGGCTGGATCTCCTTGCAGTCCAAGGCACTCTCAAGAGTCCTCTCCAACCCCACAGTTCAAAAGCATCAATTCTTCGGCGCTCAGCCTTCTTCACAGTCCAACTCTCACATCCATACATGACCAAAGAAAAACCATAGCCTTGACTAGACGAACCTTTGTTGGCAAAATAATGTCTCTGCTTTTCGATATGCTATCTAGGTTGGTCATAACTTTCCTTCCAAGGAGTAAGCGTCTTTTAATTTCATGGCTGCAGTCACCATCTGCAGTGATTTTGGAGCCCAAAAAGATAAAGTCTGACACCATTTCCACTGTTTCCCCATCTATTTCCCATGAAGTGGTGGGACCAGATGCCATGATCTTCGTTTTCTGAATGTTGAGCTTTAAGCCAACTTTTTCACTCTCCACTTTCACTTTCATCAAGAAGCTTTTTAGTTCCTCTTCACTTTCTGCCATAAGGGTGGTATCATCTGCATATCTGAGGTTATTGATATTTCTCCCAGCAATCTTGATTCCAGCTTGTGTTTCTTCCAGTCCAGCGTTTCTCATGATGTACTCTGCATAGAAGTTAAATAAGCAGGGTGACAATATACAGCCTTGACGTACTCCTTTTCCTGTTTGGAACCAGTCTGTTGTTTCATGTCCAGTTCTAACTGTTGCTTCCTGACCTGCATACAAATTTCTCAAGAGGCAGGTCAGGTGGTCTGGTATTCCCATCTCTTTCAGAATTTTCCACAGTTTATTGTGATCTACACAGTCAAAGGCTTTGGCATAGTCAATAAGGCAGAAATAGATGTTTTTCTGGAACTCTCTTGCTTTTTCCATGATCCAGTGGATGTTGGCAATTTGATCTCTGGTTCCTCTTCCTTTTCTAAAACCAGCTTGAACATCAGGAAGTTCACGGTTCACATACTGCTGAAGCCTGGCTTGGAGAATTTTGAGCATTACTTTACTAGCGTGTGAGATGAGTGCAATTGTGCGGTAGTTTGAGCATTCTTTGGTATTGCCTTTCTTTGGGATTGGAATGAAAACTGACCTTTTCCAGTTCAATCAATATGTAAGTACTATTTTGTAAAAAAAAAAAAAAGTACTATTTTGTGCCCCACTTTTTTTCCAATTAAAATCCTTTTCATTTAAACATTTCCAGTATTGACACAGACTTCACAAATTTACTCTAGACAGTATTTCAGGATTATATCGATCTATGATAATTTACCTGTGGGTGGGTCTCTGCAAACCAGTCCCTGACTGCCACTCCCACCTGCTGGGCCTTGGCTGCTGTCCCTTTCATTTCTCTATCTTGCATTAAAAATGAAGCACCTGCATTTCTACTTCTACAACTGATATGTATTTCCCCCTTTAGGATTATTTTCTTAGAGTGTCTTCCCAAAGTAGGAGAACTGCTTTTAAGAGTTTGAACCCATGTTTCGCAAAGCTGCTACATATTGGGAACTTATTGAGGCAGGCCGTAGTGCCACCAGCAAATTGTTCTTCATCCAAGCCAAGTTACCCTGGCTACATTAGATGTTTTTGTTATTTTTTTGCCACTTGACCATTATTATTTTAATTAATTTACTTTAATTGGAGGATAATTACAATATTGTGTTGGTTTTAGCCATATATCAACATGAATTGGCCAAAGGTATAGATGGGTCCCCGACATCCTGAACCCGCCTCCCACCTTCCTCCCCTCTATTCTTTTTTCTTGTTTTCACTTACCAATGAGACAATTTCTCAATACCTTTTAATCAAAAGAAGATCTTTGTCCTGAAGAGTGGCTAACACTGTGGACAACTCCTGCTCAAGAGCTGGGGAATATTCATTTACAGCGAAGCATACAGGTCAGGGGAGGAAGGGGTGTGGAGAAAGAGATGGAGAAGGAGCTGCTTGCTGGTGAGGTAGGGAGACAACCAGGAGGGTGTGGGGTTCTGGAAGCCAAGAGAAGAGGGGGTACTGTGAGGAGGAAAGCTGGGCTGTGACAATTCTGCTGATGGGGCAGGTGCTGGGGGACTGATCCCTGCTTTTCTCATGTGGACATTTTGGTGGCCTTGGCAGGAGTGGTCCAACGGGGTGGTGGAAGAAAAAATCTTCATGATCTGATTTTAAAAGAGAAAAAGAGCAGTGGACTTATAGACAGGGAGCATAGATGTTCCTTTTGAGGAATTTTGCTGCCAAGGAAAGCAAAGAAATGGGTTGGTTTCTTTGCTCAAAAACAGAAGAGGAAGTGAGATTGCGTGAGAGTTGGGCTGGTTTTTGTTGTTGTTATTCTTTTGGCCTGGCCTTGCGCCATGTGGGATCTTAGGTCCCTGATGGGGAATCAAACCTCTGCCCCTGCAGTGCCGCACAGAGTCCTAACCACTGGACTGCCAGGGAATTCCCAGAGTCCAGATCATTTCTTGATGCCCTTCCCAGTGATAAATTCTATGATCTGAGTTTCTGGAAGATACAGTTTGGATCATTACAACAAAATGCTTTATCCTACTTGGAAATTTCAACATGGGAAAGGACTGCCTCTGAAATCATTGATTTCTTTTCCAGGCTGTATGTGAGCATCGGCTACTGGAGACCCTAAGAGTGACACAAACTCAGATTGAACATCTGCGAGTCTCATAAAAGATGATTTTCAGAGCCCTATGCAAATGAATGTGGAAACTTGATTGCAGTGGGTGCTGGGACACCGTGAACATTCAAATTAACCCCAGAAAAGGATTTTTAAAGCCTAAAATTGAGAAAGTTATCAAAGAAAGTTATCAAAGAGTTACCAAAAAAAGAAAACCAGAAAACACTTCAGGTCCAAACAGATTCACAGGTGAATTCTTTAAAACCTTGACAGAAAAAAATAATTCTTTTAGCAGTTAAAGTTTTCCAGAGCATAAAAAAGGAAAGTTTTCAAATTCTGTTTGTGAAGCCAGAGAAACACTAATCCCAAAACTCAACAAAAATACCACATTAAAAAACAGTCACATTAGTATGAATGCAAAAGTATATATTAAAATATTAATAGCAAAAATAAGTAAACAGAATAATAAAAGAGTGACAGTGCAGTTCAAGTGCGGTTTATCCAAGGAGTAACAAATACAGTTCAGTATTAGGAAAACTATTATCAAAATTTAACCCATTGAATATGTGTATATATATGGCTGGGGCTTCCCACGTGGCGGTAGTGGTAAAGAACCCGCCTCCCAATGCAGGAGACACAGAGACTCGGGTTCGATCCCTGGGTTGGGAAGATCCGCTGGAGTAGGAAGTGGCAACCCACTCCAGTATTCTTGCCTGGAGAATCCCATGGACAGAGGAGCCTGGTGGGCTATAGCCCAGGGGCCCCAAAGAATCAGACACAACCGAGTGACTGAGCACACACAGCACATATATATGGCTGAGTCCCTTCACCTGAAACTATCACAAAATTGTTAAATGTCTATACTTCAAAATAAAAAGTTCTTAAAGAAGAGTTAACAAACAAAAAATTTAACCCACTGATAGATCACAGAAGAAAATCAAATGATCACCAAAGAATCATAAAAGACATTTGATGCAATTCAACATTGAGATGCTTGTCCAAAAATGCAGTTGAGCACAATTTCCTTCCTTCCTTCCTCTCTTTTGGGTTCTTGTATTTATTTAGGTATAATTTATATGCAATAAAACTTACCAGTTTTTAAATATGCAATCTGATGAGTTTTAACTACCAATACATATATATGTATGTGTGTGTGTGTAGACATTATGTAGAGAATATTACCATCACAACAGAAAGTTTCCTTGGATCCCTTTGTATTCGGATCCCCCCACACATACTTCCTGACATCTAAGAATCACTGATCTGCTTTTTATCACTATTGTCTTACCTTTTCTAGCATTTCATATAAATAAAATTATAAGGTCTGTAGTCCTTTGTATCTGACTTCTTAAACATAATGTCATGTTTTTGAGATGCATCCATTGTCAGATAGAAAATACATATTGGTCTCTGCCCCAGGTACCTGGCATAGAACTGAAACCCTAGTAAATTCCATAGTGATGACAGCAGTAGGAGTATATCTTGTTCTAATGAGATGACTCCAGGTGGGCTCCTGGATGGTTCCTGAATGAGGGCTGATCACCAGAAAGACTGAGCCATGAATAAAAGCTTGAAAATTTCAGCCCTTCTACTTAGTCTCAAAACGTTTCCATGACTTCAAAGTAAAGCCCCTAACCTGTTGTCTGTCCTAACTTTCCTCTGACCCCAGTTTTTGGCAGCCCCCAGTCTGGGTTATGTCTCTTTGCGAACCCCTGGACAGTAGCCCACCAGGCTTCTCTATCCATGAAATTCTCCAGGCAAGAATACTGGAGTGGGTAGCCATTTCCTTCTTCAGGGGATCTGCCCAACCCAGGGATCAAACCCTGGTTTCCTGCATTGCAGGCAGATTCTTAACCATCTGAGCCACCAGGGAAGCCCTATGGCTCTATGGATTTATCTGTTCCGGATATTTTATGTAAATGGAATCATACCAAGTATGTGACCTTTTGTGGCTAGCTTCTTTCATTTACCATAATGCTTTGGAAGGTCAAGTCACTTTTTAACTGTTCTATTTTGTTAAACTGTTTTCTGTCACTTGATGGGAATCCCTGGTGACCCAACCTCTCTGGTGAAACTTTAGTAAATAATCAGCAATACTCACAGTAATATCTAAACAGCAGTGATGTCTTTGGGCTGGTGATGGTGCTGTTTGACTGTTGGTACTCCCAAAGATGGCCTTAAGTGTAGGCAAATTTACACTAAAAATGGGATATTTCATCGAGAAAAATTAAAACTACACAATATCCCAAACTAACTAAGGACAGAAATGGTATGGACCTAAAAGAAGCAGAAGATATTAAGAAGAGGTGGCAAGAATATACAGAAGAACTGTACAAAAAAGATCTTCACGACCCAGATAATAACGATGATGTGATCACTGACCTAGAGTCAGACATCCTGGAATGTGAAGTCAAGTGGGCCTTAGAAAGCATCACTATGAACAAAGCTAGTGGAGGTGATGGGATTCCAGTTGAGCTTTTTCAACTTCTGAAAGACGATGCTGTGAAAGTGCTGCACTCAATATGCCAGCAAATTTGGAAAACTCAGCAGTGGCCACAGGACTGGAAAAGGTCAGTTTTCATTCCAATCCCAAAGAAAGGCAATGCCAAAGAATGCTCAAACTACCGCACAATTGCACTCATCTCACACGCTAGTAAAGTAATGCTCAAAATTCTCCAAGCCAGGCTTCGGCAACACGTGAATCATGAACTTCCAGATGTTCAAGCTGGTTTTAGAAAAGGCAGAGGAACCAGAGATCAAATTGCCAAAATCCGCTGGATCATGGAAAAAGCAAGAGAGTTCCAGAAAAACATCTACTTCTGCTTTATTGACTATGCCAAAGCCTTTGACTGTGTGGATCACAATAAACTGTGGAAAATTCTGAAAGAGATGGGCACACCAGACCACCTGACCTGCCTCTTGAGAAACCTATATGCAGGTCAGGAAGCAACAGTTAGAACTGGACATGAAACAACAGACTGGTTCCAAATAGGGAAAGGAGTATGTCAAGGCTGTATATTGTCACCCTGCTTATTTAACTTCTATTCAGAGTCCATCATGAGAAACGCTAGGCTGGAAGAAACACAAGCTGGAATCAAGATTGCCAGGAAAAATATCAATAACCTCAGATATGCAAATGACACCACCCTTATGGCAGAAAGTGAAGAGGAACTCAAAACCCTCTTGATGAAAGTGAAAGTGGAGAGTGAAAAAGTTGGCTTAAAGCTCAACATTCAGAAAACAAAGATCATGGCATGTTGTCCCATCACTTCATGGGAAATAGATGGGGAAACAGTGGAAACAGTGTCAGACTTTATTTTTCTGGGCTCCAAAATCGCTGCAGATGGTGATTGCAGCCATGAAATTAAAAGACGCTTACTCCTTGGAAGGAAAGTTATGACCAACCTAGATAGCATATTCAAAAGCAGAGACATTACTTTGCCAACAAAGGTTCGTCTAGTCAAGGCTATGGTTTTTCCAGTGGTCATGTATGGATGTGAGAGTTGGACTGTGAAGAAGGCTGAGCGCTGAAGAATTGATGCTTTTGAACTGTGGTGTTGGAGAAGACTCTTGAGGGTCCCTTGGACTGCAAGGAGATCCAGCCAGTCCATTCTGAAGGAGATCAGCCCTGGGATTTCTTTGTAGGGAATGATGCTAAAGCTGAAACTCCAATACTTTGGCCACCTCATGCGAAGAGTTGACTCATTGGAAAAGACTCTGATGCTGGGAGGGATCGGGGGCAGGAGGAGAAGGGGACGACAGAGGATGAGATGGCTGGATGGCATCACTGACTTGATGGACGTGAGTTTGAGTGAACTCCGGGAGTTGGTGATGGACAGGGAGGCCTGGCGTGCTTCGATTCATGGGGTCGCAAAGAATCGGACAAGACTGAGCGACTGAACTGAACGACTAACACTTTTCTTTCACTTTTTCCTCTGTACTGCACAATTATCAGATGCGAAAAAGAGGAGAGGAAGAGAAAAGTTTAAAATGAGGATCAGATCAGATCAGATCAGTCGCTCAGTCGTGTCCGACTCTTTGCGACCCCATGAATCACAGCACGCCAGGCCTCCCTGTCCATTACCAACTCCCGGAGTTCTCTCAGACTCACGTCCATCAAGTCAGCCATCTCATCCTCTGTCGTCCCCTTCTCCTCCTGCCCCCGATCCCTCCCAGCATCAGAGTCTTTTCCAATGAGTCAACTCTTCGCATGAGGTGGCCAAAGTACTGGAGTTTCAGCTTTAGCATCATTCCTTCCAAAGAAATCCCAGTGCTGCAGTTCATGGGGTCGCAAAGAGGACACGACTGAGCGACTGAACTGAACTGAACTGAAACACACCAGACAACACTTTTCTCCTCTGCCTTCGTCAATGCAGTGTGAGAGTCTAAAGAGATCTATCTGCTACTGAGCAGAGACGTAGCAGGCCGACTCCTCTCACATGACCAAGTCCAAGTCCAAGCCCAAGCCGAAGCACGCTGTTTAAGTTTGAAAACCCACGGACTCAGTCCAGAGCGGTCGTAACCGAAGTCAGGAGTCGCAAGCCCCGCCTCTGCAACCGTAGCTCAGGCCCCGCCCCTCTATGCCCATTGGCTCGTTCAATTCACGCCGAGCACCAATGGGCGGCCGCGCTGTCTAAGGCAGAGCCCGCGCGCCCAGAGGCAGAGAAGAGCAGCGGCGTCCGGAGGAAGTTTACGCCAGAGACGCGTACCCTGCTTCCCCGAGCTGTGATGAGCACCCCAGCCATCCCCCAGGACCTGCAGCTGAACCCGAGTCAGAGGACCCAGTCCGCATTCAGAGGTGAGGCCCGCGGTGGCGGGAGTGGCGCGAGCCGGACGGTGGATCGCTTGCCTGAGGGGCCGGGGCGCCCGCGGGCGCGGGATGGCTCGGGCAAGGCCGTCAGGGCCGCGGGGCCGCAGACCGGCTTCCCCCGCCCCCAACCCCGGTACGGTTGTGTGAGAAGCCCGCACGGGGCGCTTGGCCTCTCGCGGCCGCGTTCTCGGCGTTTATGAACGGGACAATCGGAGTGGTGCCCGCTGTGTGGTGTTAGTGTACGGATTGAACGCCTTGCGTGCGGTCGAGACACGCTGGCGGGGGGAGACGCGCCTCAGGTGAGAGAATCCGTTTAGCCGGGGGCGAGGTAGGAGCGAGTGTGCAGGGCTCCGGGCCCGCGGGGGCGGGGCCGCGCCCGCCCGGGTGAGCTGCGCCTGCGCAGGCCCCTCCCACCTCCGGAGTCGAGAGTTCTTTTCTGCAGAGAAGGGTGTGCGCGTTTGATGCTTCAGATTGAACGCATGTTCCCTTCGAGTTCAGAGAAATCTGTTGTCCGGGTTGTCCGGGTCTTCAGAAATAATAGCTGTTTCTTGGCCTATGGATGGGAAAACAAATTCTCACCCACTTCTGGTAAATTAGAACTTGGAGTCAGGTGTCTCATCTCTACCATTTAGCTCTTGAAACTTGGCTTTCGGGAACTGTATGTCGACAGTGATGCTCTCCAGACTTCACTTTCGGACAGTAGGGAATGTTATTCTTGTACAGAGTGGTTATGGGGACCAGGTATAGTAACAGTCATTTAAAAATATTATTTCTCAAAGGCAGTATTGAAATGGGAAATTTTCGGTTATAGACAGTATGTGATCTCAAGTAGAATATTTTTCGAAGTTAAATCAGTATTTTATTTGGTGTTATTGTAGCTGATGCTGACCTGTAGCTCTTTTGTTATTTAGAGCAAAGAAGACAAAAACTCAAGGAGCATCTGTTAAAAAGAAAAACTTCCTTTGCATGCAAACAGGAAAATCAGATGTTACTCAGGTGAGGTCAAATTTTTTTCAATTCACATTTGTCAAATTAGAGCTGTCCAGTAAAGATGTAATGTGAGCCACATGTGTAATTTAAAATTTTCTAGTGGCCACATTTTTTAAAGGAAATGAATTTTAATAACATTTTATTTAATCCAGTATTTTAATTTGCATTTCTTTATGATAGGTACTGTATTTATTGATATAGTTTGTCTTGATGAATGCTTCATACCCTTCTCCAGGGTGGAAACTTCTGCTTATATTTAGGAGATAGAGCTGGCAGGACTTGGTGATGGATTAGCTGTGGGATATAAAAGAAAAAATAGAGTCAGAGATGATCCTGAATATCCAGGTTAAAGGAGGCTAAAGAGATATGACAGCTAAGTTCAATACCTGACCCTTATACTGTGTTTGATAGTGGAAAAGGAAATACTGTGAAGGACATTATTAGCTCAGTTTTCAACTGTGAACAATAAGGTGGTAAATCAAAGTAAACTTATGAATTTGATAACTGTTCTGTGAGTATATAAAATTCCTGTTTTTAGGAAATAAACATCAAATCATTTAGTGGTAAAGAGCCATCATGTATATAACTTAACTTGAAAGGTTCAGGTAAAAAGTTGTATATATTCTACACATAGATACGTTCAGAAAGAGTGCAAATGATATTGCAAATGAGATAAAATGTTAACAGGCAAATCTGGGTAAAGAATATATGCATATTCTTTAAATTATTTATAATTTTGCAACTTTATATAAGTTTGGCATTGTTCCCAAATAAAAATTAAAAAATATATATTTTTTACATTAATTAGTTTCTTTCAGTTCAGTTGCTCAGTCGTGTCCGACTTTTTTGTGACCCCATGAATCACAGCACGCCAGGCCTCCCTGTCTATCACCAACTCCCGGAGTTCACTCAAACTCACGTCCGTCGAGTCAGTGATGCCATCTAGCCATCTCATCCTCTGTCATCCCCTTCTACTTCTGCCCCCAATCCCTCCCAGCATCAGAGTCTTTTCCAATGAGTCAACTCTTCGCATGAGGTGGCCAAAGTATTGGAGTTTCAGCTTCAGCATCAGTCCTTCCAATGAACACCCAGGACTGATCTCCTTTAGAATGGACTGATTGGATCTCCTTGCAGTTCAAGGGACTCTCAAGAGTCTTCTCCAACACCACAGTTCAAAAGTATCAATTCTTCGGCGCTTAGCTTTCTTCACAGTCCAACTCTCACATCCATACATGACCACTGGAAAAACCATAGCCTTGACTAGACGGACCTTTGTTGGCAAAGTAATGTCTCTGCTTTTCAATATGCTATCTAGGTTGGTCATAACTTTCCTTCCAAAGCGTAAGTGTCTTTTAATTTCATGGCTGCAATCACCATCTGCAGTGATTTTGGAGCCCAGAAAAATAGTCTGACACTGTTTCCACTGTTTCCCCATCTATTTCCCATGAAGTGATGGGACGACATGCCATGATCTTTGTTTTCTGAATGTTGAGCTTTAAGCCAACTTTTTCACTCTCCTCTTTCACTTTCATCAAGAGGCTTTTTAGTTCCTCTTCACTTTCTGCCATAAGAGTGGTGTCATCTGCATATCTGAGGTTATTGATATTTTTCCTGGCAATCTTGATTCCAGCTTGTGTTTCTTCCAGCCTAGCGTTTCTCATGATGGACTCTGCATAGAAGTTAAATAAGCAGGGTGACAATATATTGCCTTGACGTACTCCTTTTCCTATTTGGAACCAGTCTGTGGTTCCATGTCCAGTTCTGTTTCTTCCTGACTTGCATATAGTTTCTTTACTTTAGAATAAACATTTTCTTTACAAATCCCAATTTTTTTGTTCAAGACAAAAAGATGATCCTAGACTTTTGATTTGAATAACTGGGTGGATGGTGATCCTGTATATTGAGATGGGAAGCGTGAGGGAAGAGTGGGAGAATCCAGAGCTCTGTTTGACCATGATAAGTTTGAGGTAGCAAGAAGACATCTAAGTGGAGATGCCAAACAGTGATGTGTCTGAAGTTCCGGGGGTGAGAATTGGACTAGAGATAAAAACTTGCAAGTTGTCAGTGTGTAGATGGTATTTATTTAAGACTTTGAGGTGGAATGAAATTAATAGAGGGAAAGCAGAGAAAGAACATTAATTCAAATGTGACTGTGACTCTCAAGTACTTATTTAAATAAGGGATCCAACTGGGTTATGGGGTTTAGAGTACTCTTATACACAACGGGAAGAACATTCTAAACTATAGGGCTCTCAAACTCTGTTGACCCTAAAATATACATTTTGTTCACATTTTTGTATCTATGAAGTTGAAATCTGACTTAGAATCAAAGGCATGTCCAACTGACCCTTTTTTCCCCACTTTGTTCACAGAATACGAAATCACTTGCTAAGAGGGTCTCATGGCCTGTACTAACTAGGCTATCTCTGTAAAAAGAAGTTTGGGTTTAATTCTTCTTTTTTTTTTTTAAATTGAAGAGTAATTGCTTTATAGAATTTTGTTGTTTTCTGTCAGACCTCAACATGAATCAGCCATAGGTACACATATATCCCTTACCTTTTGAAACCTCCCTCCCGTCTCCCTCTGCATCCCACCCCTCTAGGTTGATACAGAGCCCCTGTTTGAGTTTCCTGAGCCATACAGCAAATTTCCATTGGCTGTTTACATATGCTAATATAAGTTTCCATGTTATTCTTTCCATACATCTAACCCTCTCTTCTCCTCTCCTCTCCCCGTGTCCATAAGTCTATTCTCTATGTCTCCGTTAGTGAAGTCGGTCAGTTGTGTCCTACTCTTTGCGACCCTGTGGACTATAGCCCACCAGGCTCCTCCGTCCATGGGATTCTCCAGGCAAGAATACTGGAGTGGGTTGCCATTTCCTTCTCCAGGGGCTCTTCCCAACCCAGGGATTGAACCCGGGTCTCCCGCGTTGCAGGCAGACGTTTTAGCCTCTGAGCCACTAGGGAAGTCCCGTTGCTGCCCTGTAAATAAATTCTTCAGTACCATTTTTCTAGATTCTGTATACGTGCATTGGAATATGATACTTATCTTTCTCTTTCTGACTCACTTCACTCTGTATAATAGGTTCTAGGTTCATCCACCTTATCAGAACTGACTCAAATGCGTTCCATTTTATGGCTAAGTAATGATGGGGAAACAGTGGAAACAGTGTCAGACTTTATTTTGGGGGGCTCCAAAATCACTGCAGATGGTGACTGCAGCCATGAAATTAAAAAATGCTTACTCCTTGGAAGGAAAGTTATAACCAACCTAGATAGCATATTGAAAAGTAGAGACATTACTTTGCCAACAAAGGTCCGTCTAGTCAACGCTATGGTTTTTCCAGTAGTCATGTATGGATGTGAGAGTTGGACTGTGAAAAAGGCTGAGCACCGAAGAATTGATGCTTTTGAACTGTGGTGTTGGAGAAGACTCTTGAGAGTCCCTTGGACTGCAAGGAGATCCAACCGATCCATTCTGAAGGAGATCAGTCCTGGGTGTTCACTGGAAGGACTGATGCTGAAGCTGAAACTCCAATACTTTGGCCACCTCATGCGAAGAGTTGACTCATTGGAAAACTCTGATGCTGGGAGGGATTGGGGGCAGGAGGAGAAGGGGACGACAGAGGATGAGATGGCTGGATGGCATCACTGAGTCGATGGACGTGAGTCTGAGTGAACTCCGGGAGTTGGTGATGGACAGGGAGGCCTGGCCTGCTGCGATTCATGGAATCGCAAAGAGTTGGACACGACTGAGCGACTGAACTGAACTTTGAATATTCCATTGTGTATATGTACCACAACTTCTTTATCCATTCATCTGTTGATAGACATCTAGGTTGCCACCATGTTCTAGCTATTGTATATAGTGCTGCAGTGAACAGTGGGATACATGTGTCTTTTTCAGTTTTGGTTGCCTCAGGGTGTATGCCAGGAGTGGGATTGCTGGGTCATATAGTGGTTTTATTCATAGTTTTTTAAGGAGTCTCCATACTGTCTTCCATAGTGGCTATATCAATTTACATTCCCACCAACAGTGCAAGAGCATTCCCTTTTCTCCACACCCTTTCCAGTATTCATTGTTTGTAGACTTTTTGATGATGGCCATTCTGACTGGTCTGAGGTTGTGGTTTTGATTTGCATTTCTCTAATAATGAGCGATGTTGAGCATCTTTTCATGTGTCTGTTAGCCATCTGTATGTCTTCTTTGGAGATATGTCTGTTTAGGTCTTTTCCCCACTTTTTGATTGAGTTGTTTGTTTTTCTGGTATTGAGTTATATGAGCTGCTTGTATATTTTGGAAATTAATCCTTTGTCAGTTGTTTCATTTGCTTTTATTTTCTCCCATTCTGAGGGTTGTCTTTTCACCTTGCTTATAGTTTCCTTTGCTGTGCAAAAGCTTTTAAGTTTAATGAGGTCCCACTTGTTTACTTTTGTTTTTATTTCCTTTACCCTAGGAGGTGGGTTATAGAGGATCTTGCTTTGATTTATGTCATCAAGTATTCTACATTTTCCTCTAAAAGTTTTATAGTTTCTGGTCTTGGATTTAGGTCTTTAATCCATTTTGAGTTTATCTTTGTGTATGGTGTTAGGAAGTGTTCTAATTTTATTCTTTGACGTGTAGCTGTCCAGTTTTCCCAGCACCATTTACTGAAGAGGTTGTCTTTCCCCACTGTGTATTCTTGCCTCCTTTGTCAAAAATAAGGTACCCATAGGTGCATGGGTTTATTTCTGGGCTTTCTATCTTGTTCCATTTTGTCTATATTTCTGTTTTTGTGCCAGTCCCATACAGTCTTGATGACTGTAGCTTTGTAGTATAATCTGAAGTCAGGAAGGTTGATTCCTCCAGCTTCATTCTTCTTTCTCAAGACTACTTCAGCTATTCAGGGTCTTTTGTGTTTCCATATGAATTGTGAAATGTTTTGTTCTAGTTCTGTGGAAAATGCCATTGGTAATTTGATAGGAATCACACTGAATCTGTAGATTGCATTTGGTAGTATAGTCATTTTCACAATATTTATTCTTCCTACCCAGGAACATGGAGTATCTCTCCATCTGCTTATGTCATCTTGGATTTCTTTCATCAGTGTCTTATAATTTTCTGTGTACAGTTCTTTTGTCTCCTTATGTAAGTTTATTCCTAGATATTTAATTCTTTTTGTTGCAATGGTGATTGGGATCGATTCCTTAATTTCTCTGTCTGATTTTTCACTGTTAGTATATAGAAATGCAAGTCACTTCTTTGTATCGATTTTGTATCCTGCAACTTTGCTAAATTCACTGATTAGCTCTAGTAATTTTCTGATACTATCTTTAGGGTTTTCTATGTATAGTATCATGTCTTCTGTAAACAGTGAGAGCTTTACTTCTTCTTTTCTGATCTGGATTCCTTTTATTTCTTTTTCTTCTCTGATTGCTGTAGCTAGGACTTCCAAACTATGTTCAATAATAGTGGTGAAAGTGGACACCCTTGTCTTGTTCCTGATCTTAGGGGCAATGCTTTCAGTTTTTCATCATTGAGAATAATGCTTGCTGTAGGCTAATCATGTATGGCCTTTACTATGTTGAGGTAGGTTCCTTCTATGCCCATTTTTTTGAAGAGTTTTAACCATAAATTGGTGCTGAATTTTTTCAAAGGCTTTTTCTGCATCTATTGAGATTATCATATGGTTTTTATCTTTCAGTTTGTTAATATGGTATATCACATTGTTTGATTTGCGTATATTGAAGAATCCTTGCATTCCTGGAATAAACCCAACTTGATCATGGGGTATGAGCTTTTTGATGTGTTGCTGAATTCTGTTTGCTGAAGTTTTGCTGAGGATTTGTGCATCTGTGTTCATCAGTGATATTGGCCTGTAGTTTTCTTTTTTTGCGTTGTCTTTGTCTGGTTTTGGTTTTCAGGGTGATGGTGGCCTCATAGAATTGAGTTTGGAAGTGTTCCTTCCTCTGCAATGTTTTGAAAGAGTTTGGAAGGATAGGCATTAGCTCGTCTCAAAATGTTTGATAGAATTCTCCTGTGAAGCCATCTGATCCTGGGCTTTTGTTTTTTGGAAGATTTTTTATCACAGCCTCAATTTCAGTGCTTGTAATTGGGTTGTTCATAATTTCTATTTCTTCCTGGTTCAGTCCTGAAGATTGAACTTTTCTAAGAATCTGTCCATTTCTTCCAGGTTATCCATTTTATTGCCATATTGTTGTTCATAATAGTCTCTTATAATCCTTTGTATTTCTGCATTGTCTGTTTTAACCTCTCCTTTTTCATTTCTAATGTGTTGATTTGATTCTTCTCTTTTTTTCTTGATGAGTCTGGCTAAAGGTTTGTCAATTTTGTTTATTTTCTCAAAGAACCAGCTTTTAGTTTTATTAATCTTTACTATTGTTTCTTTCATTTCTTTTTCATTTATTTCTGCTCAGATCTTTATGTTTCTTTCCTTCTACTAATTTTTGGGGGTTTTTGTTCTTATTTTTCCAGTTGTTTTAGGTGTAAAGTTAGGTTGTCTATTCAATGTTTTTCTTGTTTCTTGAGGTAGGATTGTATTGCTATAAACTTCCCTCTTAGAACTTCAGCAAAAGCTGCTCCCATAGGTTTTGATTTGTGTTTGCATTATCATTTGTTTCTAGAAATTTTTTGATTTCTTCAGGAACCTGTTGGTTATTTAGAAACGTGTTGTTTAGTCTCCATGTGTTTGTGTTTCTTATAGTTTTTTTCTTGTAATTGATATCTAGTCTCATAGCATTGTGATTGGAGAAGATGCTTGCTACGACTTCAGTTTTCTTAAATTTATTGAGGTTTGATTTGTGACCCAAAACGTGGTCTATTCTGGAGAATGTTGCATGTGCACTTGAGAAGAAGGTGATTTCTTCTGCATTTGGATGGAATGTCCTGAAGATATTAATGAGATCCATCTCATCTTATGTATCATTTAAGACTTCTGTTTTCTTATTAATTTTCTGTTTTGATGATCTCTCCATTGGTGTGAGTGGGAAGTCTCCTACTATTATTGTGTTACTGTCCATTTCTCCTTTTGTGTCTATTAGTGTTTGTCTTATGTACTGACGTGCTCCTATGTTGGGTGCATAGATATTTACAATTGTTATGTCTTCCTTTTGGATTGATCCTTTGATCATTATGCAGTGTCCTTCCTTATTTCTTGTAATCTTCTTTATTTTAAAGTCTGTTTTGTCTGATATGAGGATTGCTACTCCAGCTTTCTTTTGCTTCCCATTTGCATGGAATATATTTTCCCATCCTCTCACTTTCAGTCTATATGTGTCTTTAGGTCTGAAGTGGGTTTCTTGTAGACAGCATTTGTATGGGTCTTGTTTTTGTATCCATTCAGCCAGTCTGTGTCTTTTGGTTGGAGCATTTAATCCATTTACATTTTAAGTAATTATTGATACATATGTCCCTATTGCCATTTGCTTAATTGTTTGGGGTTGATTTTGTAGATCTTTTTCTTTTTCTTGTATTTCTTGACTATATAAGCCCCTTTAACATTTGTTGTAAAGCTGGTTTGGTGGTACTGAATTCTCTTAACTTTTGCTTGTCTGAGAAACTTTTTATTTCTCCATCAATTTTGAATGAGATCTTTGCCAGATACAGTAATCTTGGTTGTAGATTTTTCTTTTTCCCTTTCAGTACTTTAAATATATCCTGCCATTCCCTTCTGGCCTGCACAGTTTCTGCTGAAAGATCAGCTGTTAAATGTATGGGGTTTCCCTTGTATGTTACTTGTTGCTTCTCCCTTGCTGCTTTTAATATTCTTTCTTTGTGTTTAGTCTTTGTTAGTTTAATTAGTGTGTGTCTTGGCATATTCCTCCTTGGGTTTATCCTGTATGAGACTCTTTATGCCTCTTGGACTTGATTGACTATTTCTTTTTCCATGTTGGGGAAATTTTCAACTATAATCTCTTCAAAAATTTTCTCATACCCTTTCTTTTTCTCTTCTTCTGGGACCCATATAATTCTTTGAATTGTTGGTACGTTTGATATTGTCCCAGATGTCTCTGAGAATATCAGTTCTTTTCAGAAGTTATTTCCACCATTTTATCTTCTAGCTCACTGATTCGTTCTTCTGCTATTATTCCTTCTAGAGTATTTTAAATTTCATTAATTGTGTTGTTTGTATGTTTATTCTTTAATTCTTCTAGGTCTTTGTTAATTGATTTTTGCATTTTCTCCATTTTGTTTTTTGATCATCTTTATTATCATTATTCTGAATTCTTTTTCAGGTAGCTTGCCTATCTCCTCTTAATTTATTTGGACTAATGTGTTTCTAGTTTGTTCTTTTATTTGTGTAGTATTTCTCTGCCTTTTCATTATTTTTTTTTAACTTATTGTGTTTGAGGTCTCCTTTTCCCAGGCTTCAGGGTTGAATTCTTTCTTCCTTTTGGTTTCTGCCCTCCTAAGGTTGGTCCAGTGGTTTGTGTAAGCTTCTTATAGGGTGAGATTTGTGCTGAGTCTTTGTTTTTCCTCTGATGGGCAAGGCTGAGTGAGGTGGTAATCCTGTCTGCTGATGATTGGGTTTGTATTTTTGTTTTGTTTGTTGTTTAGATGAGGCCTGCTGCACAGTGTGCTACTGTTGGTTGGGTGATGCCGGGAATTGTATTCAAGTGGTTTCCTTTGTGTGAGTTCTCACTATCTGATACTAGAGTTGGACACGACTGAGCGACTGAACTGAACTGAACTGAAGAAAGGAGATCAGCCCTGGGTGTTCTTTGGAAGGAATGATGCTAAAGCTGAAACTCCAGTACTTTCGCCACCTCGTGTGAAAAGTTGACTCACTGGAAAAGACTCTGATGCTGGGAGGGATTGGGGGCAGGAGGAGAAGGGTACGACAGAGGATGAGATGGCTGGATGGCATCACCGACTCGATGGACATGAGTCTGAGTGAACTCCAGGAGTTGGTGATGGACAGGGAGGCCTGGTGTGCTGTGATTCATGGGGTCGCAAAGAGTCAGACACGACTGAGCGACTGAACTGAACTGAAGGTTAGTTCTCTGGTAGTCTAGGGTCTTGGGGTCAGTGTTCCCACTCTAAAGGCTCAAGGCTTGATCTCTGGTCAGGATCAAAGCTTCTACAAATGGTTTGTTATGGCATTAAGTGAGATTAAAACAAATATTAAAAAACGAGGGACCAAAGATGAACTCCAGACAAATGGCAGTTACAAAATCAGTCATATAATAATTAAAATAATGGAATATACATGTACACCCATGAGCAAAGTCAAAATAGTCCAACAAAAGTAAAGTACAATAGATTGACCCAGAGAACAAAGGAAATAAAAAATTATATTTACCAGTTAAGAATAAAACTAAGTAAAGCACAAACTGGAAACCAAAACTAAAGCAAGGTGTCAAGTGGGTAATAAAGCAATGAAAACAAAACTAACAAATATGTTGAGAGGAAAGAAAAGAAAGAATAGGTATGCAAAGTTAAATAGAGGTATATGCGGAAGATTTATATGTATTAAAGATTAATTGCAACAGGAAAGAACAGTAGGAAAGGCAAACAAAGGAATAAATGTAGAAAAAAATAATAGGTTTAAAAAATTTAAGTTAAAATTATAAAAAAAAAAAAAGAAGAAAGAAAAAAAGCATAACTCAACAGAATTGCAAAAGTCCAATGCAAAGGCAGAGGTTTATAACAATAATAAAAATAAAAAGTGTGGCTGAATATACACATAAACACCCATAAGCAAAATGAAAA
Source organism: Bos javanicus (assembly GCF_032452875.1). NCBI lineage: Eukaryota > Metazoa > Chordata > Mammalia > Artiodactyla > Bovidae > Bos > Bos javanicus. The sequence goes on along the minus strand of NC_083879.1, from coordinate 21,634,798 downwards.
CAGTCCAACAAAAAGTACAACAGATTGACCCGGCAGACAAAGGAAACCAAAAATTATCTCTACCAGAACAAAACTAACTATCTAAAGAACAAACTGGAAAACAAAACTAAAGCAAGGTGCCAATTGGGGAATAAAGCAATGAAAATAAAACTAACAAATATGTTGAGAAGAAAAGAAAGAATAGATATGCAAGGCTAAACAGAGGTAGATAAAGAAGATTTATATACATTAAAGATTAACTGCAAGAAGAAAAAACAATAGGAAAAGCCAATAAAGGAATAAATGTAGGAAAAATAATAATAGGTTTAAAAAGTTTTAAAAAGAGAAAAGAAAAAAAAAAGGAAACTCCCCAGAACTGCAAAAGCCCAATGTAGAGGCAGAGGTTTACACAGCAATAAAAAATGTGACTGAGAAGAAAAAGAAAAAAAAAAGCTCAAAAGCTTAATTAGATTTCATAGTGCCAATAAAATCGACAACTATAACACAGGGGGAAGAAAAGAAAAAAGAAATACAAAAGAATCTACAGAACAAGTCAAAACGTAAGAATAATAAATGTTTTTCTTGAGTCACTGCTGTCAGAGTCCTTTCTCTCGCTGGGAGTCACAGTCCGCCTCGCCTCCCTAGGATGCCCTCCAACACTGCGCTGATCCCTGCACCTGCTGTGGGCTCAGACTCTAACCTGGTCTTACTCCTCTGTGTTTTTGCCTCCAGTGCCCACAGCTATCAGAACTAGTACGTTTTCTTTTGTGGGAGCTCTTAATGACCTTTTATATATTCCGTAGATAGAGTCTACATAGTTGATCCTGTGGATTTAATCTGCCGCTTGTACAGCTGGTGGGAGGTTTTGGGCCTTCTTCCTTAGCCGCATTGCCCCTGGGTTTTAATTGTGGTTTTATTTCCACCTCTGCATGTGGGTCGTCCACTGGGGTTTGCTCCTGAGGCTGCCCTGGAGGACTTGGGTTTGCCCCTGTGAGGGCCAGGTGTGGAGGTGGTGCATGGGTCACAGGGGTTCTGGCAGCACCAGGTACTCGGGAGTTGGCAGCGAGGGCAGCAGGGAATATCGTGCTCTAGAAGGGTATGGCCACCCACACTGGCCAATACACTCCAGTATTCTTGCCTGGAGAACCCCTCCGTGACAGAGAAGCCTGGAAGGCCACAGTCTACAGAGTCGCAGAGTTGGACACTACCAAAGCAACCCTGTGCACAAAGACGCAAGGCTTTTTTTGCCTGTGGCAGCTCTGCCCCCATAAGAGTTGAGCGTGAAGGTGGTGCAGCTGCTTGACTTGTGGGGACCCTGGTGGTGCCAAGTGTGCAGCGACATGGACTACCTCTGTTGCAGGAGTTATGGCCCTATCAGAGTCTTTTCTCAAGCCTCTTGTAGCTGGCAATCAGAAGGCCTCTTTGGCCAGTCTTTCTCTATAGCTCCGCTCCTTCAGGCACTTAGAGGGCTCCCTTGCCTGGGGTCCTTCTCTGTTGTTTGGTGCATCAGGCACATAGAGGGGCCCCCCTGGCTGGGGCCCTACTCTATAGACCGGTACGCCAGGCACTTAAAGGGGCACCCTGGGTGGGGTCCTAGTCTGTAGTTCAGTGCCTCCGGTGTTTGATGGGCCAGCCTCTCTGTTCTGCTGTGGATTCTGGTGTGTGGGGGGAGAGAGGCTATGGTGATGGCTCCACCCCCTACATGTGACTCAGCAGTGTCGCCCTGCTTCCATGGCTGCCTGGCTTTCCTCCACAGACATTTCCCACCATAGTCTCCTCCCTCATATCCCCTCAACCCATCTCTCTACAGTCAACAGCAACCCTCACCCTGGGATTGCTCCACAGTCCCTAAACTCCAGCTCCCAGCCGCTGTGCCTTCCAGGGCATCTACGGCCCTGTCTGGGGTATGTATGGCTGCAGCAAGGACTGTCTGAGTCTCATTCCATTTAGACTGCCACAGATTAGCTGTTTCACTCTCAGCCTTAAATGTTTCTCCTCTGACTCAGACAGTTGCCCCAGTGTGGGGATCAGACCCCTGCTTCAGTTCCCCCACCCGCCTAGGTCAGGCTCAGTCCTAACTAACACTCCTGTTTTTCCCTCTAGTTCCTTCATTCTACTGAGTTTTGCGTGGGTCTGTATATTCTTTTACGCTGGTCAGGTCCTCCTGTCTGCTCTCAGCTGGTGTTCTGCATGCACTTCTGTGTCTGAAGGTGTATTCCTGATGTATCCATGGAGAGAGATAGACTCCACGTCCACCTACTCATCCGCCATCTTGTTCCTAGGTTTAATTCTTGAAGAACCTTTTGCTTGGGATGTATAGTCTAAATGCAATGCCATCTAGAAACTAAAATCCACATTAATTAATAAATTGTATGTTTGAAAATTTTTGGTTTTCTTTTGGGAGAGCTGTTTCAAAATAATTTTTTTCAAGGAAAGTCTGGTACCAGATACTTAAAACTAACCAAAGAAAGTGTTGCTTAACAAAGATTTTTGAAGACTCGTTTGAACAACTAGAGAATGGTTTAGAATGAGATTATGGCAGGGTTTAAGATCTTATAAGAAAATATCTTTACTTTCCCTAGCCATGTTGTTTATGCTTTAAATCACCCTACAATAAAGAAAAGTTTTGCTTAGAACAAGTCAATCTCAGCTCAGTTCTTGTCTCAGTTTATAACTACCAAGTCTGAGAGTGGTTACATGATCTTATACCTCCCCCCAAAAAGGAAGCATTATCTAAAAGCATGTGGATTTTCTTTTTTTTTTTTTCTAAGTGATGGAGATCAGAGAGTCAGGACATCTGAAGGCCGGATCCAAGAAGGGAAAAAAGTTCTGAAAATAAAGACAAAAATGGTAAGATATGGAGTAGCTCTCCATCCCTTTTTCCTCATCCCTAAAGAAGGTATTTTTTCCCTAAACTCTTTCTGAAAGAAAGGAATTCTAAAATACTGATTTGTCTTAAATAACTCTTTTAGGCTGATAAAGAGAATGTTGGTAGACCTACCGGGATCAAAAATAATTTAACAGTGGAAAAAAACTGTATTCCTTTAAAACCTTCTAATGAATTAACCAATTCAACTCTAGCCACGGATCCACCTAATTCTGAGGATAATAATCAAACTCTGCCATTGTTACCAGTTAAAGATGACCCCCAAAGTCAACATAGAACATTAAGCCAAACATTTCACCTCAAAAACAACAGTAAAAAAAAACCAGTGATTACAGAAAAACCAAAGCATGATGCTAACGTGCCCAAGAAACCTGTGCTTGGAGCATATCGTGGCCAAATTGTTCAGTCTAAGATTAATTCCTTTAGAAAACCACTGCAAGTCAAAGATGAGAGTTCTGCAACAACCAAGAAACTTCCAGCGACTGTCTCTAAAGCCACAAAGCCTCAGCCTGGAGACGTCAGCAGCATAACAGTGAAAAGTGATAGAGCCTCACATATGACGTCTACCACTAAATTTGCGAGCACTACATCTCAGATCCGACACCTTGTGCGACCTCCTATTAGAAGTCAGCACAATAAAGCCCAGGACGCCATGAAACCCGGCAACAGCAGGATGTCTGCCAATGTCACAGTTCGGAAAGGGCCTCGAGAGAAAGAGTTAAATACAGTTTTGTCTGGCATCAAGACCAGTTCTTCGCAGGACATAAAAGGAGATAAGACACTATCAAAAAGCATGGCAGCTGGAATGGTAGCCAGGCCTGCTTCATCTTCTAACACTAAACTGATAGAAAAGTCAAAAAGCGCTGGCCAGCGCAGCCACACTACGGTGAAAGCAGCTGTTGACAGTAGATGGACTCAGCCCAAAGAAACTGCGGAGGAGAGAAAGTAAGTAGATGTAATTTTATTAGCTCAATTTTCAGTAGAGTCTCATTTGTGAATTCAGCTTATCATTTCCTTGATATTAGAGTATTCAAGTTTTTTGTACATGGATTCTCTTCATGTGTATATCAGTCTAAGCCTATTTATATTGTGGAACAGAATATCCTAAGTATACATATGCTTGAGTATGTTTAATTGGGCTTCCCTGGTGGCTCAGTGGTAAAGAATCCACCTGCAATGCAGAAGACACAGGTTTGATCCCTGGGTCGGGAAGAAACCCTGCAGAAGGAAATGGCAACCCACTCCAATATTCTTGCCCGGATAATCCCATGGACAGAGGAGCCCAGTGGGCTACAGTCCATGGGGTCGCAAAACAGTCAGATATGACTTAGCGACTAAAACCAAACCAAAACATGTTTAATTAGGTTGTTTTATGTAATCAGAGTTAAAATGGTTAATGAAATTGGGAAATGTTTTATAACCTCTCCATTTAAAAATGCATTCTTGAGGTCTTTGTGCATATAGTTAACATTGATATGTTCCCTGTTTATCTTCAAACAGGTGAACCATATATGTGCCACTAGTGTAGAATTAAAGACTGGAAGTGTTGTTCAGCTTTCGCTGTGTTTGACAGAATTCTGTCCTCAGTGTCACGGTAATGTTTATATGCTGCTTCTGACTGTAGAGCTCGTCTGAGTGAGTGGAAAGCTGGCAAAGGAAGAATTCTGAAACGGCCTCCGAGCTCAGCAGTTACCCGGCCTGAGCCCGAAACACAAAATGAACAACCTGTTGGATCCTTCTGGACTACCATGGCAGAAGAAGATGAGCAACGACTGTTTACTGAAAAAGTAAACAAGACATTTTCTGAATGCCTGAACCTGATTAATGAGGTAGAGTCTTTATCTTATATTTGTTTACAGCTTTATAGCTTATAACTTAATAGCTTACAAATTAAGTTTATAGCTTACAAATTACCTTCATCAGTGTTATCTCATTAAATTATATCATCAGTCTTTTATGACCAATTAATGTGTCAGCGGTGTTATGGAGACTTAATTGTGAGATTGTTTCTCTTTAGCCTTTAATGGGCTACATTCTAATTGAGTTCCTATAAATGAATCAAAGGGATACTTAGATTTTTTTTCCATTGAATTTATAAATATTGTATTTCTCTAAGATATTATTATAGAGTAGGCTGGGGCTGGGTATTTGCTCTGATACTTCTGTTTTTTACATTCAATCAATGTATTTACAAATTATTTTTTCTACTCATTCTACACTGTACCAAAGACTAGCAACACAAATTATTATCACAGATTAAATTTAACTAAAATATTTGCAAACCAAATCCCATTAATCTAAACCAACATGGTCTTGAACTGTAGAATTTAATGATTTGGACCAGAATCCTATGGGTATGATAATCAACTTTGGAGTGTGTGTGTGTGTGTATTTTTTTCTCCTGATGTCTCCTTAATCTTGCTTTGGTCACTCACTAGTGTCTAAACACAGCAAGACTGATGAATACAGAGTGTGATTTAAAATCTTTTCTCTAGTCTTTATGAATATCTTTAAACTTTTTGTAGTTCTGACAGCCAGTGAAAATTATGGTCAGGGAAACTGATTCTATTCCTATCTACTCTACTGGGGTTTTTTATTGATACTGTGGAATTTTCTGCCCTACTACTTACTTGTATATAGCTGTTAATTACATAAGCCGTTACAGATTCATTTTTTTAATCTTACTATTAAAACCTGACAAAGATAATTAGGGGAAAAAAAAAACTAGTGAGCTGGTTCCATAAGCATTTGGTAGGTTAAAAAATTATAAGTAAAGTAATAACAAATAGGGACTCCCCTGGTGGTCCAGTGGCTAGGACTCTGCGCTCCCAATGGCAGAGAACCTGGGTTCCATCTCTGGTCAGGGAACTGGATCCCACTTGCTGCAATGAGAAGAGCCTGCAAGCCACAACTGAGACCAGGCAGAGGCGGGAAAAGTGTATATGCGTGCACACACCAACAGATGTACTCCATTACACGCACGAGGGCAAACGTGAAGACTGAGCAGCGTGTTAGCCGTTTTGTTTACTAATTTTTTCTCAACTAGGGTTTCATTTTTCTGACTCTTGACTGATCTACTTCTTGCTAACTATTCAGAATAAGTTTGGAGTAAGGAAAACAATGGTGACTATTTTATGAATAATTTTCTACCACCCTTTTTTTCTCTTTACCACTGATCCTGATTGTAGTAGGCTTACTTAATTGTTCATAGTTTGTAGACCAAACAGCATCACTCACTTTATTTCTTGCTGTTTTAGGGGTGTCCAAAAGAAGAAGTATTAGTTACATTAAATGACCTGATTAAAAATATTCCAGATGCCAAAAAGCTTGTTAAATATTGGATATGCCTTGCACATATTGAATCACTCACAAGTCCTATTGAAAGTATTATCGCAATCTATGAGAAGGCCATTCTGTCAGGAGCTCAGGTGAGATGATAACTTACGGGTCATTATTATTTCAGTGTAAATAATTCAGAATTATTTTGGAACACATCACCATATAACTTGATACAATTTTGCTTATTTATGTGGCAATAATGAATGTTTAAAGACCACAGAATTACATATTATAGAGGCTGTTTCTCACCCTTCTAAAGCTTGCTCATGTACTAGGGATAGTCAGACCTTAGAAAATGGATATAAGCTGAAATATGTGTTTCCTAAAATGTGATATGAGAAATAGTTTACCACAACATGTCATTTTGGATATCCTCTAGTGGAGAAATCTACTGAAAGACTGAATTTTCAGTATTAAAAAGTATTTATTTAATAGAAAGCAAATGGAATTAAATTAACTTTTAAAATGTTAGCAAGCTCTCTGACCAGAGAACTCTCACTTTACAAGTCTATCTTTATGGACTCACATTTACATGCCATATGTTTGGTCCAGTCACATATAGAAAATGGCAATAAACTAATTTGTCTGACATTATTAGCAGTGGTTTAATATTGTATCTGTTACCTCTTCCCATTGTGCTGCTACAAAAAAGCCCTGGGCTATAGAATAAGTCATATCTTGAGTTTTTATTTAGTTGTTTTTTTTGTTTTTATGGGCAGATATTCCTAAATGTATTTCCTTCTGGCTAAGTTTCTCAGAAGTGCATTCTTGGAAATTGTTTACAAAGAGAGTTTTTAAAAACTTTTCTTTTTCAGCCTTTCCTTAAGAAAGGTCTATATCCTTTAGTATCAGCAAAGCCAACAAATACTATCTGATCTTTCACCTGAATTAAAATATCATATATTCAGCAGGTATTCTCTCTAAATATGTAAGGCACTTTGCTGAAGGATAATTATATTCCACCGAACTTTACCTGGAAGAGAATGTTAGGTCCCTACTACATTGAGCCAGAAGGGACGTTGCTTAATGGTGCTTATGACAGTATAGCTAAGATGCAAAACTAGAGCCAGGCATTCATAGAGAAAGCAGTAAAGAGATGTGAGACCAGAGCAGAAGTTGGGGAACAGGGATCAAAACTGGACAAGAAAACTGAACACCTGATGGGTGAGTCCTTTAGGACCAAATTCAAGAATTAAGACTGTGACCCTGAGCTTCCCTTTTGTACCATACTTTGAATATACTCCATTAGCAGGCACTGTGCTTCAAGGGAATGTAGTAAGTACTTACACTATATGACGTTTAATGCATGGTTACTGAGCTGCTGAATTTTTGAATAAATGAAATGTTAGACTAATCTACCTTGAACTCTTCAAAGATGCATTTAATAGCATGTGAAACAAAAATATAACCATGGGCTGGAATGTAGGAGAAAAGGAATAAAGTAATACAAATTTAGAGTAAAAAATATAATCAGCTCTTTGATAGATATTAATAGTCTTAATTTGCTACTTGTTCATTCATTTTGTTTCTGTCAAGCAAGCAGTAATAGTTACCATAGGCTTAAGAAAAATTAACAGAAATTTTTTAAACTGATAAAATTCTATCCCTTAACCCTGGTGGCTCAGAGGGTAAAGCATCTGCCTGCAACGTGGGATACCTGGGTTCAATCCCTGGGTCCGGAAGATCCCCTGGAGAAGGAAATGGCAACCCACTCCTGTGTTCTTGCCTGGAGAATCCCATGGACAGAGAAGCCTGGTGGGCTACAGTCCATGGGGTCGCAAAGAGTCGGACACGACTGAGCAACTTCACTTTGTTCCTTTTCTTTAAGTTCATTTTTATTTGGAAAAGACAGTTATGTTTTTCAACTTGAGTAGCAAGAATTCTGAGAAAAATGGTCTAAGAACCATTGCTTTCTTTTAAAATATGTAATCACTGGTTTTAATATTTTCAACTTGGATAACCTAGTTAATGTCTGAGAATATAAAACTTACATGGGTCTGCTTTCTTGATTAAAATAAAATTAAGCCCATCGAAGAGATGCGACATACAATTGTTGACATTCTGACAAGAAAGAGTCAAGAAAAACTTAAATTTGGTAAGTTAGTTTCTTTTGTTTCCTTCAGGTAAATTGTGATTTAATTTTAAATTTCTTTTTATCTTTTTAAACTTTTTTTAATATTTAAGTTGGTTCTTTCCTCATACTTCTGTTGACTTACCTCTGAAATTCATTGACTCTACGTAGTATAAATAATTCTTAACTAGGAGATCTTGTTCAATCGTTACCATGTATCTGTGAAAGTTACCTTACCTCTCTAAGCCTTTTCCTTTTCCTGTCTTGGTCAGGAAGGTCTCCTGGAGTTGGGAATGGCAACCCACTCCAGTATTCTTGCTTGGAGAATCCCATGGACAGAAGCCTGGCAGGTTACAGTCCATGGGGTTGCAAAGAGTTGGACATGACTTTCACTTTTTTGACTAAATGACCTCTATAAAGATTTTTTAGTTCAACAGAGAATATTTCTATTTATGATTGCTGTTAATAAGTACCAGTGGGACATACAGGAAATGAATATGATCTGATCTTAAAGGCTGTATTTAATGAAGGAGCTTAAGAGGGAATGGGCTTCCCTGGTGGCTCAGATGGTAAAGAATCTGCCTGCCGTGCAGAGACCTGGGTTTGATCCTTGGGTCAGGAAGATCCCCTGGAGAAGGAATGACAACCCACTCCAGTATTCTTGTCTGGAGAATCCCATGGACAGAGGAGTCTGACAAGCTACAGTCTGTGGGGTCGCAAAGAATCAGACACGACTGAGCAACTAATACAACCACACGTAAGAGGGAATGATCAGGGTGACAGAAGGAAAAACCAGGAAAGACTCAGTTCAGTTCAGTCGCTCAGTCGTGTCCAACTCTTTGCAACCCCATGAATCTCAGCATGCCAGGCCTCCCTGTCCATCACCAACTCCCGGAGTTCACCCAGACTCACGTCCATCGAGTCAGTGATGCCATCCAGCCATCTCATCCTCTGTTGTCCCCTTCTCCTCCTACCCCCAATCCCTCCCAGCATCAGAGTCTTTTCCAATGAGTCAACGCTTCCCATGAGGTGGCCAAAGTACTGGAGTTTCAGCTTTAGCATCAGTCCTTCCAAAGAAATCCTAGGGTTGATCTCCTTCAGAATGGACTGGTTGGATCTCCTTGCAGTCCAAGGGACTCTCAAGAGTCTTCTCCAACCCCACAGTTCAAAAGCATCAATTCTTCGGCACTCAGCCTTCTTTACAATCCAACTCTTACATCCATACATGACCACAGGAAAAACCATAGCCTTGACTAGACAAACCTTTGTTGGCAAGGTAATGTCTCTGCTTTTGAATATGCTATCTAGGTTGGTCATAACTTTGCTTCCAAGGAGTAAGCGTCTTTTAATTTCATGGCTGCAGTCACCATCTGCAGTGATTTTGGAGCCCAAAAAATAAAGTCTGACACCGTTTCCACTGTTTCCCCATCTATTTCCCATGAAGTGATGGGACCGGATGCCATGATCTTCATTTTCTGAACGTTGAGCTTTAAGCCAACTTTTTCACTCTCCTCTTTCACTTTCATCAAGAGGCTTTTGAGTTCCTCTTCACTTTCTGCCATAAGGGTGGTGTCATCTGCATATCTGAGGTTATTGATATTTCTCCCGGCAATCTTGATTCCAGCTTGTGCTTCTTCCAGTCCAGCGTTTCTCATGATGTACTCTGCATAGAAGTTAAATAAGCAGGGTGACAATATACAGCCTTGACGTACTCCTTTTCCTATTTGGAACCAGTCTGTTGTTCCATGTCCAGTTCTAACTGTTGCTTCCTGACCTGCATATAGGTTTCTCAAGAGGTAGATCAGGTGGTCTGGTATTCCCATCTCTTTCAGAATTTCCCACAGTTTATTGTGATCCACACAGTCAAAGGCTTTGGCATAGTCAATAAAGCAGAAATAGATGTTTTTCTGGAACTCTCTTGCTTTTTCCATGATCCGGTGGATGTTGGCAATTTGATCTCTGGTTCCTCTTCCTTTTCTAAAACCAGCTTGAACATCAGGAAGTTCACGGTTCACGTATTGCTAAAGCCTGGCTTGGAGAATTTTGAGCATTACTTTACTAGCGTGTGAGATGAGTGCAATTGTGCGGTAGTTTGAGCATTCTTTGGCATTGCCTTTCTTTGGGATTGGAATGAAAACTGACCTTTTCCAGTCCTGTGGCCACTGCTGAGTTTTCCAGATTTGCTGGCATATTGAGTGCAGCACTTTCACAGCATCATCTTTCAGGATTTGGAATAGCTCAACTGGAATTCCATCACCTCCACTAGCTTTGTTCCTAGTGATGCTTTCTAAGGCCCACTTGACTTCACATTCCAGGATGTCTGGCTCTAGGTCAGTGATCACACAATTGTGATTATCTGGGTCATGAAGCTCTTTTTTGTACAATTCTTCTGTGTATTCTTGCCATCTCTTCTTGATATCTTCTGCTTCTGTTAGGTCCATACCATTTCTGTCCTTTATCGAGCCCATCTTTGCATGAAATGTTCCCTTGGTATCTCTAATTTTCTTGAAGAGATCTCTAGTCTTTCCCATTCTGTTGTTTTCCTCTATTTCTTTGCATTGATTGCTGAAGAAGGCTTTCTTATTTCTTCTTGCTATTCTTTGGAACTCTGCATTCAGATGCTTATATCTTTCCTTTTCTCCTTTGCTTTTTGCTTCTCTTCTTTTCACAGCTATTTGTAAGGCCTCCCTAGACAGCCATTTTGCTTTTTTGCATTTCTTTTCCGTGGGGATGGTCTTGATCCCTGTCTCCTGTACATTGTCACGAACCTCATTCCATAGCTCATCAGGCACTCTATGTATCAAATCTAGGCCCTTAAATCTATTTTTCACTTCCACTGTATAATCATAAGCGATTTGATTTAGGTCCTACCTGAATGATCTAGTGGTTTTCCCTACTTTCTTCAAGTTAAGTCTGAATTTGGCAATAAGGAGTTCATTGTCTGTGCCACAGTCAGCTCCTGGTCTTGTTTTTGCTGACTGTATAGAGCTTCTCCATCTTTGGCTGCAAAGAATATAATCAATCTGATTTCGGTGTTGACCATCTGGTGATGTCCATGTATAGAGTCTTCTCTTGTGTTGTTGGAAGAGGGTATTTGTTATGACCAGTGCATTTTCTTGGCAAAACTCTATTAGTCTTTGCCCTGCTTCATTCCGTATTCCAAGGCCAAATTTGCCTGTTACTCCAGGTGTTTCTTGACTTCTTACTTTTGCATTCCAGTCCCCTATAATGAAAAGGACATCTTTTTTGGGTGTTAGTTCTAAAAGTTCTTGTAGGTCTTCATAGAACCGTTCAACTTCAGCTTCTTCAGCGTTACTGGTTGGGGCATAGACTTGGATTATTGTGATACTGAATGGTTTGCCTTGGAAACGGACAGAGATCATTCTGTCGTTTTTGAGATTGCATCCAGGTACTGCATTTTGGACTCTTTTGTTGACCATGATGGCTACTCCATTTCTTCTGAGGGATTCCGGCCCGCATTAGTAGATATAATGGTCATCTGAGTTAAATTCACCCATTCCAGTCCATTTTAGTTTGCTGATTCCTAGAATGTCGACATTCACTCTTGCCATCTCTTGTTTGACAACTTCCAATTTGCCTTGATTCATGGACCTGACATTCCAGGTTCCTATGCAATATTGCTCTTTACAGCCTCGGACCTTGCTTCTATCACCAGTCACATCCACAGCTGGGTATTGTTTTTGCTTTGGCTCCATCCCTTCATTCTTTCTGGAGTTATTTCTCCACTGATCTCCAGTAGCATATTGGGCACCTACTGACCTGGGGAGTTCCTCTTTCAGTATCCTATCATTTTGCCTTTTCATACTGTTCATGGGGTTCTCAAGGCAAGAATACTGAAGTGGTCTGCCATTCCCTTCTCCAGTGGACCACATCCTGTCAGATCTCTCCACCATGACCGTATCACAAACCAAAGGCAGAGGAAGGTCTAAGAACAGCCTAACCCACTGAAATGGGTGAAGGGAGGTCAAAAGATATAAACTACCAGTTATAAAATAAGTAAGTCCTGGGGATGCAAAGTACAGTGTGGTATCTGAAGTAATAACACTGTATTGCATATTTGAAAGTTGTTGAGAGAGTAAACTTTAGAAGTCCTCATCACAAGAAAAAAAGATTTGTAACTCTGTATGGGGACAGATGTTATCATTTCACAATGTATTGTCGTCATTTCACGATATATACAAATATCAAATCATTACGTTGTATACTTGAAACAAATATTATATGTCAATTATCCCGCAATTTTTTAAAATTTATATATTCTAAGCACACTGGCCCTTTAATTTTGTCTTAGTAGATCATTTTTAAGCTTCATACCAAGATTGTCTTCCTTCTGTCTTGTACTCATTTTTCAAGACCCCATGTAAATGTCATTTGTGAAGCCTTCCTTTGCCATCTCCCTGTCCTCAAGCAAATTCAGTTATTTCTTTGTATGGGTTCTCGTGACCCTTTGTTTTTTTAACCTCCTGTATAGCATTTTTCACATAATTATTTTAAAGCATGTCTCTTCCACAGAATGTGAACTTCTTAAAGGGTGTGGATGATTTCCTTTTGGTATTCATTTCTGTAATCCCTGACACATAGGAAATATTAGGTATTTGGTAAATAATTGTTAGTATCTGCTTAGAAAAAGTAAATGGTTACAAGATGGCAGTGTGGTTCTTTGATTTTGCAAATTCAGCTAACTGTAAATAAACTTGTCTTCTAAATTTATTCTTTATATTCAAACAAAAGCTTCATCTATAAATCTCTCTGTAGGAGAAAATATTGAGGAGACTAGTGCAGCTGAAGAAAAAATCCAAGAAGCCCATACTGATGATACAGGTGTTGATCTAGAATCAGGAAAACTGGAAATGGAAAACAAGCCTCCTAGAAATGTGTTTCAAGACTGTGAAAAAGAGCAAGATGACAAAGTAAAAGACCCAACCAGTGATGTTAAAACCCCAAGTACAAACACTAGGGCAGGTTGCTTAATTAAATATAATGTGTCTACTACACCATACTTGCAAAGGTAAACTTTTAAAATGTAATGTGCTCTTGTTTTTATGCTTAGGGATCATGCATGTAGTATTTTGAAATCTTTAAGCTCCCGATTAGAACTATTTGTTAATAGAAAGATTTCAAACAAAATGGGATTGGAACATTTCACCTGTACGTGCTTTGCTTTTTCCTAAATATTACCATTTTAAAAAAGAAAAACTTTAATTTCTGGGTATTACTAATAACAGTGGGTTTTGGAATTGAGCAATTAGCCAATTCTATAGGTATTCAAGTATCTAGTGTGTACGAGTTGTAACAAACAACAAAGGGAGAAATGAAAAAGTTCCTGACTTAAGGGAGCTGGCAGGCCCTCTTTCTGTAGGACAAGTCACATGGATAAATATTTAGTATAAAAATATGAAGTGAAAATGGGAATAATTTTGTGGGTCTTTCTTTTTTAGTGTAAAAAAGAAGATGCAGTTTGATGAAACAAATTCAGCATATAAAGAGCTAAAGTTTCTAACACCAGTTAGACGTTCTCGACGTCTTCAAGAGAAGACCTCTAAATTGCCAGATATGTTAAAAGACCATTATCCTTGCGTGTCTTCACTGGAACAGTTAACAGAGTTGGGCTGTGAAACTGATGCTTTCGTGTGCCGCCCCAACACAGCCCTGTGCGGAATGTTCTCTGAACCTGACCCAACAGAAGAGGAGTGAAGTTCTAATAAGGAATGGAGTTATATTATATTCCAAGAGTGGTTGGCTGGTTGGTTGGTTGTGGTTTTGTATGTCCTTTAGGTCAGGAGTTGCCAAGTACCTAAGTATTCACGGCAGAAAGTTAATCCTGCCTTGTTGATCTCAACAGACCAAGTTTTTCTCTGAGATAGGTGATTTGTTAAGACCGAGTTAGCTCACTCTGTCACCCAGTTCTGCGGTCTCCTGTGTCCCTACCTGCTCACTGCCGCTCTCCATCAGTGCCGGTGGCTGCATCTGTGGTCTCTTAACCGCTTTCTTTTTATTATAGCCAAGGTCATAAGAAGGATAGTTAACTACTCCATTTCTAAGGGAAAATGATTTGTGGTAAGAAAGAAAACGTGCCAAAGCTGATGGGTCTTTGGAACTTTAAATCTGAGTTCCTTTCTTAAGTTCCTTTTTTAACTTGACTATCTAAAATACTAAAAAAATTTTAACCCCATCGCTTCGTTTGATAACAGTTTATATAGACCATTAAAATGGAATTAGAGAAGGAATATATACTATTTCATAAATGTCATTCTAGTTTAGTATTTCTAAAATAACTAATAACTTAAAACTGATTTCTTCCTTGTAATGTTAATATAAAAACTTCACCATTAAATCATGTCTCCTAAAACATGATAATCATACACAGTAGTAGGACTCCTCTCACACATAAATACCACCAGTAAAACTGTTTTGTAAGTCTCCAAACTAATACTTAAGTGGCATATATCCTTTATCAACTCTACAGTTTCAAGTAAGGATTTGGTCATTGTAAAAGATTAGATAGTTTTAAAACTGCATGATATAAATATAGTTAAAAATCACTACTTATTTATGTTCATGAATTCCATTTATATAATAGTGCCAATCTTTGTTCTATTTACTGTCTCATGTTCTAGAGAGTAGGATTTTTATTCCTTTTAAATCTAATATGTATCTAATATGTATACAATAAAGTAAAATATCTATATAACAATATTGGAATGATATTTCTTTCAACAAATATAAAATGCAGTTTAAGCACAGTGAGTGTTTGAACCCTTGCCTTTGAAATACATTACAGTCAGACTGGACTTTAGGCTTTTGAACACTTATAAAAAAAGTGTGTGTTTAATGGTGTGTTTCCTTTTGAAAAATTAATCTGTTTATCAAAACTTTTACCTTATTCTTTTTTCATATTTTATATAAATGGTGCAAAACATGCCATTTTGAAAGAAATTTTCAAAATGTTGCTGGCCTATACTGTCACCTTTATACAATCCATACCGTATGGTTCGTTAGGCCATGTAACATAGCTTATAATATCTCAGTGAAAGAGAGCTAAACTGTTCTCTGTTTGAACAGGTTTCGTAGAGTGGGTTTTTTCCTTCAACTGAGGGGAAATCTATCTAAATAGTCATAATTCTAACACTTAAGAGATATAACTTCTTTTCATATGCTTAAGAAGTTGGGGCTTCCCTGGTGGCTCAGAGGTTAAAGCATCTGCTCACAATGCGGGAGACCTGGGTTTGATCCCTGGGTCAGGAAGATCCCCTGGAGAAGGAAATGGCACCCCACTCCAGTATTCTTGCCTGGACAATCCCATGGACGGAGGAGCCTGGTGGGCTACAGTCCACGGGGTCGCATAGAGTCAGACATGACTGAGCGACTTCACTTTCACTTTCTTTCAGTTTAAGAACAGTTAACACCTATCTGATCTGGGTTTGTTCCAAGCTAAATATCTCCCAAGAATATGATGGATAGTGTATGAACCTTGGAGCCCAACAGACCTACATTCAAAATCTCTCCTCTGGAGTCTGAAGCTAGAATGCTACGCCCAAGTTATTATTCAAGTTTGAGGGCATTTTCAAACATTCGAAGATTCAGTTGACCACTCATGATCTTACCTGAAAGTCTCCTTAAAGGTTTTCGTCCCGTGAAATTTTAAAAAATCATTAAGTACACCAAATCAAAAAAAATGAAGTCTATCTAACTGTAGACTATAAAACATTATGAAAATACTCCAATGATTTCAACAGGAGAGGTGTGGAAGAAGAAATGAAAGAATTGAAACTATCTTGCCAACAAGCTTGTCATGTTCAGGTGCAGGATACAGAAATTCAAGTTTACTCTCACCATCTAGTAGCGATTTAATGTGTTATAAAATGAAAGGGTAAGACCCCTCAGTTCCATCCCCAAGTATCTGGAGAAATGAAAACATGCCCTCACAAAGGCTGTACACAAAGCTGTTCATAATTGTTTTATATTAGCCCAAACTGGAAAAAAACAAAAGCCCATCAACTGGTGCTTGAGAAAACAGAAAACATTGTATGCTATATCCATTTGATGGAAATTAAAAGAAAACGGACATTAAGAAAAAGAAGCTACTGAACACAGCAATATAGGTGAATCTCAAAAACATAGTAAAAGAAGTGAGAAAAATTACATACTATGTGATTTCATTTATGTGAAATTCTAGAAAAGATAGAATAAAGCATGTTGATAAAGCAGATAAGTTACCTGATGCCAGAGGCTGAGACAGGAGACTGACTGCAAAAGGACAAGATGAAAGTTGTGTGAAAATAGAAGTGTTCTATACCTTAATGGTAGTTACACAGTTATGCTTTTGTCAAAACTCACTGAAGTGTACACTTAAGATGGGAGTATTTTTTATTATATGTAAAATACACCGCAAAAGGGACTTCCCAGGTGGCATAGTGGTAAAGAATCCACCTGTTTTCCAGTGTGAAGAACTAACTCATTGGAAAAGACCCTGATGCTGGGGAAGACTGAAGGTGGGAGGAGAAGGGGATGACAGAAGATGAGATGGTTGGATGGCATCACCGACTCAATGGACATGAGTGAGTAAACTCCAGGAGTTGGTGATGGACAGGGAAGCCTGGTGTGCTGCAGTCCATGGGGTCACAAAGAGTTGGATGACTGAGCGACTGAACTGACTGAAAGAATCCACCTGCAATGCTGGAGATGTGGGTTAGATCCTTAGGTCAGGAAGATCTGGAGAAGCAAACGGCAACCCACTCCGATATTCTTGCCTGGGAAATCCCATGGACAGAGGAGCCTGGTGGGCTACAGTCCATGGGGTTGCAAAGAGGACATGACTTAGTGACTAAAACAACAATACCTCTAAAGAGTATACCCTTATATTTAAAAATACAAGGATCCCAACCGAAAAATAAATATGTAACTCCAGGCACTACGGAACAGCAGGTATTATGGGTGATGGGATTTTCAACTCCAGAGTTAAGCACACAGAGCCAGAAGGCTTAGTGCCAGCCACTCTAGCCCCCTGGCCCAAGTGCCAGACATGGGTGAGCAAGCACTCAGATGGCTGTAACTCCCAGCCTTCAAGCTACCCCAGCTGACACCAAGTGGAGCTGATCCTCAAGTCTGAACAATTCTCTTCCTTTTTGTCAGTGTTTCAGAAGTACAGAAGTTTCATGCTTGCTTGAAACTGCCCTTCTAACCTTCCTCATTTCTGAATACATGGCTTCCAGTGAAACTATGCTATCACCTAACTCACCTGATACACAGGGTGGAGCTTATAAAATTAAGACAATCTTTTTTTTTCAATAAGTCCTGGAGTTTGAAACTATTATCTCATGAGGAACTCAGGAAAATTAACTTTGAGATTCAAAGGTCATTAGACATCATATCAGTTTAATATTTTGAAAATGTTGTAACTGCATGGCTTATCAGGACAGAAACTAGACTGTAATTGGTTCCTACTTGCTCATTGTATACCCATTTGCTGCAAAGCTGAAGGTGGTGCCTGCAACTGCCTGAGTGCATGCTCAGTCACTCAGTCGTGTCTGACTTTGCAACTCCATGGACTGTAGCCCACAAGGCTCCTCTGTCCATGGGATTCTCCAGGCAAGAATACTGGAGTGGGGTGCCACTCCCTTCTCCAGGGGACCTTTCTGACCCAGAGATCGAACCCAGGTGTCCTGCATGGCAGGCAGACTCTTTACCACCTCAGCCACCAGGGAAGTCCTAGAGATACTGTAAACAACCTAAAAAGCACAAGGCAACCACCCCTACCCCACCCCCGTAACAAAGAATCCAGTCCAAATTGTCAACAAGACTGACAGAAACCCCAAACCAGCTCGTCTCTCCCTGGTAATGCCCTCCGACAAACCTCACCTCTCTCTTCAATGAACTGCACCTCCCATTTCAGCAGTTCCTACACAGATTCCTACATGGATTTTGGGTCCCAAAGAATGGCACCACCTCTGAAATCTTAAGACTATGGTCCCTTTCTCTTCATGACTCCTCTCCTGCCAGCTGTCTCCCTTGCTCCCTCCATGGTGGTTCTGTGACTTCATTCAAACCTTCTAGTTCATCATCGAGACCATTTAGGCCAATTTCTATTTTCATTTATTTTTTGTTTGTACCAAGTAGCTTGTGGGATCTTAGTTTACCAACCAGAGATTAAATCTGAGCCCTTGGCAGTGAGAGCACAGAGCCCTAACCACTGTACCACCAGGAATTCCCTCTAGTATTTTTTACAAGATAAACAAAAAAACCCAGATACAATTAAATTTGATCATGTTTTATTCAAAATATCAGTTCAGTATTAATCAATATGAAGTGAAGTCGCTCAGTCATGTTCAACTGTTTGTGATCCCACAGGCTGTAGCCCACCAGGGTCTTCTATCCATGGGATTCTCCAGGCAAGAATACTGGAGTGGGTAGCTGTTCCCTTCTCCAGGGGATCTTCCCAACCTAGGGATTGAACCTAGGTCTCCTGCATTGCAGGAAGATTCTTTACAGTCTGAGCCACCAGGGAAGCTCACTAATCAATACACAAAATGATCGATGGAATATTTTACTCTTTTTTTTTTAAATTTTGGGCCCAGATGGCTCAGATGTTAAAGAATCTGCTTGCAATTCAGGAGACCCAGGTTCGATCCCTGCGTTTAGAAGATCCCCTTGGAGAAGGAAATGGCAACCCACTTCAGTATTCTTGCCTGGAGAATTCTATGGACAGAGGAGCCTGGCAGGCTACAGGCGATGCGGTCACAAAGAGTCAGGCACAACTGAGCAACTGACGCTTTCACTTCGGTATTTTACTTTTTTCTAAACTGGCATAAATAAACGCAATAATATTTTGAGCATTATCTTTCATCTACTAATCTCGCCAAATTCATTTAGTAACTAATGTTTGTAGGTTATTTTTCACACATATAATCTTATCGTTTGTGAGCAATGATAATATTATTTCTTTCATTCTAATATTTATGCCTTTTCTTTCTTTCTCTTATGAGCAAGTTAAAATCCCCCCAGTAGAACGCTGACAGGAATGGGCTGGCAAGAACTCTTGCCTTAAAAAAAAAAAAAAGAACTCTTGCCTTGTTCCCAACCAGCGGGGAGGAATTCTGTGGCCAGCCATCACCACCTGACTTTATTTTCTTAAGTGCTGGGGCACTCTGAAATCCTGTGTGTATTTTACACTTTCAGCACACTTCTATTTGCACCAGCAGTACTTTTCATGTGCTCAGGAGCCATGCGTGTCTAGAGCCTACAGACTGGATGATGCCATTCTCCACTTCACTTCCTTCACAGGGATATTCGGTCTAGACCCCGAGGTGTGTCACACCAGTCACCCTAATATCAGCACCCTTAGCTCCCTAGTCCTAATATGCTTGTGCTCGGTAGCTTCAGTCGTGTCCAAGTCTTTGCGACCCCATGGACTGTAGCCCGCCAGGCTCCTCTGTCCATGGGATTCTCCAGGCAAGAATACTGGAGTGGGTCGCCATGCCCTTCTCCAGGGGAATCTTCCTGACCCAAGGATTGAAAACCTGCGTCTCCTGGGTCTCCTGTATTGCAAACAGTTTACCGCTGAGCCACTGGGGAAGCCCAGTCCTAATCTGTTAACTGCATAATCCCAGGTTCAGGTTGATTCAAAATGCTCACTCCTGGAAACAACTACATAACTGTGGACTGGAATCAGCTCTTAGCTGCTCCATCACCTTTGCCCACAATAGCTTCACCTTGTGTTCTGAAAACAATACTCAAAACTTCACCACTCAGAATTTTACTGAATAAAATAAATAAGAACTAATAAATAAGTTAAAAAAAAACAAACAAACCTGACTTAAAAAAATCTTCTGCTTCAAGATTTCCATAGTCTATAGATGACAATTTTCTATTTCATAGAGAAAATGATTCCTTCTCCTTCTTTTTCTCTAATATTATGTACCTCCATCCACATTTTCACTTCCTCTGCTGGTCTCCAAAGCAAACGTGTTTGTTCCTCATCTAGTCCAATGCTAATCCTCTACCTGGGCTCTGGAAGCCACCTCTTCATCTCAGCTAGACCTTGCTGGTTCCCCTGCCTCTAGCATTTTCAGCCTGTCTTTCCTTTCCATTGGTTTATATTATCCGTCAACACATAACTACGATTTCCCCATTAACAGAATACTTGTATATAAGCTTGTGGTTTCCCCTACCCCATGGTTATCCCCTTTTCTCCTCTTTATGGCTAAGTATCTTTTTGTTTGTTTGTTTGTTTGTTTTTTGGTCGCTCCAGGTCTTAGTGGCGCCAAGTGGAATCTATTTCTCTGACAAGGGATCAAATCCCGGCTCCCTGCTTTGGGAGCCCAGAGTCCTAACCACTGGACCACATGGACAATCCCTATGGCCAAGTATCTTGAAAATATCCTACGCTCCTTGATTCCTCCGAGAGTCCCACTTCAACCATTGTAATCTTTTCCCTCATCACATCCAGACTGCTTTCTTCAAGATCACCTATGACGTTCTGTTGCTGAACACAACAGGCTCTCTTCAGACTTTGTGACTCGGCCAACTTTTGAGACTATCATTGCAATGTCTCTGACACACAACTGGTGAACTTGAGTGCTGCGCCCATGAAACTTACCCACATGCACTGTTGGCTTAAACTGGAGACAGAACTTGGGTTATGAGAAGGACACTTCTGCTCAATATTACTGGCATTGTTCTGGAACGACATGGAACACCTCTTTGAACACGCACCCTTCGTGGGCCCGGCTGCGCTGAGAACAGCGCCGCCCGCCCGACCGACCCGGAACGCTTCCTTCGCCGGCAACCCGAGAGACTACCCGCTGGCCCGCCCCCCGGAAGCGCTCCCGGCTCGGGACCCGGGAGCCGACCCGGGTCGCTGGGGAAGCGGGTGAGCGGTCCGGCCGGACAAACCCCCTCCGCGGGCGCGAGAGCGGCGGGCGGGCGTGGGGCTGGGAGAGGGCGGTGCACACGTGGGGAGGGGGCAAGCGGGACAATCCCCTTCGGGGATTGCGGACCCAGGCCCGGGGGTCGCGGGGGAAGCGCGGGCCGGGCTCCGAGGCAGAGCGGCTTCTAAGGCAGTGAGAATCGGACCGCGCACACCTTCTATACTGCATCTTATGTTTGCATTTGCAAATCACTGTATTAGCTTTTGATCGGTGTAGTCTTGGGAAGGAACGCTTTTTGTCACATTCAGAGCATATACTGTACAGTTTGTTTGTTTGTTTGTTTTTTAAATAAGTTTGTTGTTTAGTCGCTAAGTCGTGTGGGACTCTGCGACCCCATGGACTGTGTAGCCCGCCAGGCCCCTCTGTCCATGGGATTCTCCAGGCAGGAACACTGGAGTGGGTTGCCATTTCCTCCTTTAGGGGATCTTCCCGACCCAGGGATCGAACCCCGGTCCCCTGCATTGCAGGCGGATTCTTTACCGCTGGCTGCGCCACTGGGGAAGCCCTTAATGAGTTTAGGGGTGTATCACTGAGTAACAGGGGCAAATGTGGGTAGCAAGGCCCAAATGTAATGTTCAACTAAGAAAAGTCAGAGGCTGCTCTTGCTTATTTATTGTCCATTCATGGAATAAAGACCCAAAGTCAACAACAACAACAACAAAATATATGGGAAAACTAAATCTCCTTGTCAAAGCGTGTAATGCCAGGGGTCTCTTAGAAGAGCGGCAAAGAACTTTTTCCCTTCAGGTCGTATGCTGAGAGACCTAACTGTCTTAGAAAGGAATTGTTTTTGAAGACCGTGCACTGGATTTCGTTATATGGAGAAAATACTTCTAGAGTTTCCTAGTGAGAACTGAAGGTTTTGGTTTGTGGTTTTGCTTTACCGGCCTGTGCTCTCTGGACCTCATAAATCTTTGTGGTATGATTTTTATGAAAATAAAACACTCCAAGTAAGTTTTGTGACAATTGAGTAAGTTCATTCCAGTGTGTTTTGGTAATGAAAAAGCATCACCTTTCTAAGGTTTAAAACTGATAATGTGTGCTTAGTGGTGTCTGACTCTTTGTGACCCCAGGGACTGTAGCCCACCAGATTCCTCTGCCTATGGGATTTTCCAGAATTCTGGAGTAGGTTGCCATTTCCTTCTCCAGGGGCCCTTCCCGACCCAGGGATGGAACCCGCGTCTCCTGTGACCTGTATTGACAGTGATTCTTTATCACTAGGTGCCGGCTGGGAAGCCCCCAAATACTAACAATAGCTGCCATTTATTCAGGGCCCGCTATGTACCAGGTAGGAGAAGGCAATGGCACCCCACTCCAGTACTCTTGCCTGGAAAATCCCATGGATGGAGGAGCCTTGTGGGCTGCAGTCCATGGGTTCGCTAGAGTCGGACATGACTGAGCGACTTCACTTTCACGTCTCACTTTCATGCATTGGAGAAGGAAATGGCAACCCACTCCAGTGTTCTTGCCTGGAGAATCCCAGGGACGGGGGAGCCTGGTGGCTGCCGTCTCTGGGGTCGCACAGAGTCGGACACGACTGAAGCGACTTAGCAGCGTGTACCAGGTAAAGTGTTAGGAACTTTATATTCATCTTCTCTAATGTACTAGGAGATCCAGAAGCTGCTTCACCCAGGAAATATAAAGGAAGACTGAGGCTCAAGGACTCTGTTTAACATGTCTTCTTTGTCCCAGGCACCTCCAACTCAGCATATCCCCAAAGAAGCACAAAGTCTCCTCCACATCTTTCCCCACCACACCCTACCAGACTCCCACGGTCAGAAAAATCAAACCAAAAAAACAGGCATGCAACCATCATGGCTTTCCTTTTTCTTAGAGAATGGTATCAATACTTGCCCGGTTTACACCAGAAACCAGAGTCTCCTTAGTCCCCTTCCCCCTACTTGTCTCCCAGAAATCCGTTACCCAAAACCTTGCCAGTTCTTTCACATGTTTCTTTCCTATTGTCTTCATCCCCATTTCGTGTGTGTGTGTGCTCAGTCATGCCAGACTCGGCAACCCCATGGACTGTAGCCCACCAGCTTCCTCTGTCCGTGGGATTTCCCAAGCAAGAATACTGGAGTGGGTTGCCATTCCCTTCTTTGGGGGATCTTCCTGACCCAGGGATCGAACCCAGGTCTCTTGCATTGGTAGGCAGATTCTTTACCACTGAGCCACCAGGAAAGCCCCCTTCATCCCCATTGTCACCGCCGTATTCCGTTCCGTCATCATCTTCCTGCCTTTTCTATGGTAGGAGTCCTGCTCTGGCCCTCCTCCCCTCTCCCCTGTCTGGTCCATTGCTCTGCAGCCAACATGAGTAATTTTTCTAAGATGTAAATCTGCTCTCTCAGTTTAAACCCTTCAGAGAGCCCGTTCATCACTACAGGATAAAAATCCACCAAGCTGAGCTTGGCTTACTAGGCCCAGTCTGCCTTACCTGCCTTACTGCCCTCTTTCAGTTCCTTGAATTGAAACAATCTCTTTTGCTCTTAAATAGGCTATTCCCTCCTGCCTCCATCACTCTTCCTCTTTGCCTAGATATCTTCCATTCAGGCTTCAGCCTGAGTATCATCTTCCTAATTCCCCAGCATACCTCTACCAGAGGCCAGCATGGCTCTTCTGTAAGACCCACTATCCTGCATTTTTGAGGTTCGTGGTCTCACTTGTAATGTGAGTGATGCTGGGGCCGTGAGAGATTTGTTCAGGATTATAAAACCTGGCATGGATACTCCATGTCCACCTGTTGAATGCATAAAGGGAACAGGCTGTTCTGTCCTGGGGATAGAGCTACTTTGAATTCATTCTGCCTTTTGAAAATAAATTTAATTCCCCGTTGTTTCTAACTTTGAATGCAGGTTGGGAGAGCCAGTGGTGACTGTGGGAGCAGACCCAGCTGTGCAGTGCCCAGCATGGACGGCTACAGGGTCCTGAGAGTCATCGGGGAGGGCTCCTTCGGCAGAGCCCTTTTGGTTCAGCAGGAGAGCAGTAATCGGATGTTTGCCATGAAGGAAATAAGGCTTCCCAAGGTCACTGCTCAAGTAGTTAGCTCATGTCGAAAGTGTACATGTTGTTTGTATCGGAAAGCAAGTTCTTGAGATGTAACATGGGATCGTTCTTTTGTGCAAAAGATCTAACAGGTTTATTCACTAGCTTTACAAGGTCTTGATCTATCTTCTGTGCTTCCTGCTCGTGTTCAGTCGCTTCAGTTGTGTCTGATTCTGTGGTCCTGTGGACCGTAGCCCACCAGGCTTCTCTGTCCATGGGATTCTCCAGGCAAGAATACTGGAGTGGGTTACCATGCCCTCCTCCAGGGAATTCCCCACCCAGGAAGCTCCTATGGTTGATGGCCCTATGGTTGATACTGCCCCTAAGCATAAGTCAGTTCAGTCGCTCAGTCGTGTTCAACTCTTTGCGACCCCATGAATCGCAGCACGTCAGGCCTCCCTGTCCGTCACCAACTCCCGGAGTTCACTCAAACTCATGTCCATTGAGTCAGTGATGCCATCCAGCCATCTCATCCTCTGTCGTCCCCTTCTCCTCCTGCCCCCAATCCCTCTATGCTTAGGTTAATGTTAAAACTAGTTTACATTCTATACTTGTAAAGATATAAGAGGTCAGCTTACGCAGGCGAAGTACATATAGCCATAGTTGAAAAATTCCCACATGTTTCCTCGTGGGATTTGATAAACTTAAGTTGGATCAAAGTACAGTGCTCGCAAAGAGTCGGACATGACTGAGCGACTGAACCGATCTGAACAGTGCTATAAAATTACGTCTGATTGAAAGAGACACACTTTCAATTGTGTCACATTAAAATATCATACAAACTACTATAATACTGTTTTACTGTCAGTTTTTAAATGAAGTACTGCATTTACACTTCTTTAAACCTTCTTCTAGTCTTTGTCTGACACACGGATTTCTAGGAAAGAGGCAGTTCTGTTAGCCAAAATGAAACACCCCAATATTGTTGCCTTTAAAGAATCATTTGAAGGTAAATATGAATTTCACCCGATACATGTATTTCTGAATTTCATTCAGAATTCACGGCCGCTGAGACTTTCCTAAGAGTCTTTAATTTGTTGCAGCTGAAGGACATCTGTACATTGTAATGGAATATTGTGATGGAGGGGACCTAATGCAGAAGATTAAACATCAGAAAGGGAAGTTGTTTGCTGAAGATACGGTAAGAGACTAACTTACGTAAGTTTCCCTCAAAGTTTTGTTTTAATTTTTTTTTGGCCATACCAGGCAGCATGAAAATGAAAGTGAAAGTTGCTCAGTTGTGTCCAACTCTTTTCAACCCCATGGACTACACAGTCCATGGAATTCTCCAGGCCAGAATACTGGAATGGGCAGCCGTTCCCTTCTCCAGGATAATCTTCCCAACCCAGGGATTGAACCCAGGTTTCCCACATTGCAGGTGGATTCTTTACCAGCTTAGCCACCAGGGAAGCCCACCAGGCAGCATACAGGATCTTAGCTCCCTGACCAGGGATCAAACTCGTGTGCCCTGCAGTGGGAGCAGAGTCTTAACCACTGAACCGCCAGGGAAGTCCCCAAGTTTCCCTCAAGCAACTTTTCTCATAAAATTTGAGTAAGTTAAAAACATTGCTGTGTGTGGTTGCCTAGCACATTAGTTAGTAATGACTGTGTATCCATGATGTTCTTTAGTGTGTTGTCAGAATGTGACTGCCTGGGATGTTTTAAGATAAAGTAGGTATAGGCTTATGAAATATCAAAGAATAACCACTTCTATGTTTAGAATTTCACAGTTGTGTTACCCATCATATTGTGTACTAGATATTTAAAATTTTTACTTTTTGTATTGAAATTTTAGAAGGCACATGGATTTCTTTTGTAATTGTCCATCATCTGAAGGATGAAAACTGCATTTCTGTTTTTCAAGAGTCTCTATTCTTCGTCTCTTTTCTTTTACAGTTTAGCATATTCTCTTTAAATGCTTAGTGCCTTTTTAGTGGAAAGTTGCATATTAAATATTATTGGAATGAATTGACCAAGGAAAATATTTAAATAAACAGCTTTGCTGGGGCTAAGTTTGATATAGGGTATAACACGTTTTAAGAGTATATTAGTATAAATATTTTTTATTTCGAAGTTGTGTTGCTAAGAATATGGGTTCCATTGTAGGAGGCCAGCCTTGGCTTCCAAAGATTGTTGGAAATATAACGAAATATTTTAATATTAATATCTGAATATTCTGAAAAAGTGAATGAAATCTGATGTAATGATTACACTATAAAAAGTTATAGCATATTCATTTTAAGTGGTGAACTACTTTTATATGTGTATTTAAGAAATATTTTTATTTGGGTAAATACAAGAAAAATATAGTGGGAGTTTTATTAAAATAAATTCTAGGAAATTCCCTGGCTATCTGATGGTTAGTACTCCACCCTTTCACTGCCAAGGACCCTGGTTCAATCCCTGGTCAGAGAGCTAAGATCCTGAAAGCTGCATGGCAGGGCCAAATAAATAAATAAATAGTTGTTTGGATCATTCATGAGATGATGATACATTGGGATTGATTCATAGCTTTTCTCAATTTCTCAAGACAGCAATGAATCTTAGTTGAATTATGTAATTTTTAGTTCTGTATTTACATTATGTAAAACCCAGGTCAGTTAAGGCCTAAAGATGATTCTTAGGAATTTGGGGTTACCGTGCCCCAGTTATTGCATTCTTGCATGCTTTTTTTTCTTTACAGATACTTCATTGGTTTACACAGATGTGTCTTGGAGTAAATCACATTCACAAGAAACGTGTGTTACACAGAGACATCAAGTCCAAGGTAAATGGAATACATCTGGGGCCTAAAAAAAATGGAAAACTATTTCTTTCAATCCTTTTTCTGTTTTATTCTATTTTCTTTTGGGTGCATTTTAATCTTTAGAAATATTTCTTTTTTTGCCTGCACCCCAAGGCACATGGTATCTTAGCTCCCCGACCATGGATTGAGCCCATGCGCCCTGCATTAGAAGCACCAATTCTTAACCCCTGGACTGCCAAGGAACTCCAGAAATTTCTTAATATAATATTCATGCTAGCACAGTAAGGTACGACCTGAAAATGGGTCAGTAAATCTCTTTAGTAGTGTATGTTACTATGTTCCATCTCTCTTAGAGACTGCTTCCTAAGACCATGTATTCTCAGATGGAAAATGATTGAGACTGGAGCCTGCCATCTGGAGTTACCTGAACAGGCTCCCTGCTTGGTTGATCAGGGTCTGCTGGTACGGTGTGACACTCACCTGTTAGATTTCTAAGCAGTCATCCTGAATTCCCAAGCAGGGGAGTGTCGCTGTCCAGAGGATATCTTGTCGTTTTGTGTTCCATTTGGGGACTCGGTTGTCAGCATTTCTACATATAATCTCCACCATCAGCAGGCTTTGAAAGACAGCTTCTCTTGGAGCCCTCTGCCTTATGTTTGAAATATGGCAGATGTGATCTGAGCTCTTCTTTTTCAATGCAGAATATCTTCCTCACCCAAGACAGAAAAGTAAAACTGGGTGATTTTGGATCTGCCCGTCTTCTCTCGAGGTATGTATGTCTCTCTTGTGTAGTAGTGACTGTTGCCGGAACATCATTATTCAGAAATGCTCTGTAATCGTTCTGTACCTTTTTATGGTTTTAGCCCCATGGCGTTTGCTTGTACATACGTGGGAACACCTTATTATGTGCCCCCAGAAATTTGGGAAAACATGCCTTATAACAATAAAAGGTAAGTGACGTATGTAGTTGGTGAAGGGGTGACCGTTTGTTGATAGTATCGTAGCCTACAGATGAAGTTTAGTTGTTAAAAGAAAGCAGTGTAGAATTGAAGTTCCCAGGCCTCTAGGTGAAAGTCATAAATTTTCCAGCTGTTTTCATCAGAGCTGAGAGGAGCTACATGTAAATGCTGAAAGAAAAGTGAATCATTTCTGGGGATAGTATGAATTATATTACTGCTTCTCTTACTTTGCTGCTCTTAACTTTAAAAATCCCAAAGCTCAGGCCGTAGCCATACCAGTTAAATATGAATGTCTGGGAGTGGGAACCAGGTTGCAAACATTTTCCAGGGTCACCAAATAATTCCTACATGCAGCAAAATTTGGGAACCAAATGTCATTGAGTTGACATGTAAAGGGCTAGATAATAAGCACTTGACTGATAGGTTCATTGATCATGGGAAGATAGTATGAAGTCCTTATAATTTAAAATGTAATTTTTTTTCTGAATGTAAGTAAAATGTGCTCATTGATGGAATGGATGGGCAGTGGGTGGGTTGGAAATGTAGAGATATACAAGAAAGGACATGGCGATCACCCAGTTTTACAGAAACTACTAGTAACATTTTGGGTTTTTTTCCCATCCATTCTCTTTTTTCCCTAAACTTAGTTTATATACTCCATATAATTTAGTATCCTATTTTTTTCACCTTGCATTATATCATATTCATTTTACCCTGTATTTATACTCTTCATGATTATTGTTAATGATTGCAAAATATTTTAATATATGGCTCTTCCAAAATTTATTTCACATTCCTCTGTTGTTGGCTTCTTGATATGGTTCTAGTTTTCAGTGTCCTAAATTACTACTGACTCTGCATTACTATGCCTTTTAATACATAAAAGTGTCACATTCTTGGCATGACTGCCTCGAGGTAGAAACACCTAAAGGCTTTTGTTACCTCCTGCCAAGTTGCTTTCTAAAAAGGGTATGGCAGTCCATACTATGGGCTTTCCCAGGTGGCTCAGTGGTAAAGAATCCACCTGCCAATATAGGAAATATGGGTTTGATCCCCGGGTTGTGAAGATCCCCTGGAGAAGGAAATGGCAGCTTGCCTGGAGAATCCCATGGATAGAGGAGCCTGGACGGCTACAGTCCATGAGGTTGCAGAAGAGTCGGATACAACTTAGCAACTAAAAACGACAACAATGCCCCGAAGGGTTGACTCATTGGAAAAGACTCTGATGCTGGGAGGGATTGAGGGCAGGGGGAGAAGGGGACGACAGAGGATGAGATGGCTGGATGGCATCACTGACTCGATGGACGTGAGTTTGAGTGAACTTCGGGAGTTGGTGACGGACAGGGAGGCCTGGCGTGCTGCGATTCATGGGGTCACAGAGTCGGGCACCATTGAGCAACTGAACTGAACTGAAGGTGAAGTTGACTGAATTGGAGACAGAACAGCTATGAAGGAACTTCCTGGGATAATTGGGGAAACCTGAGTTTGAACAAAAT
This sequence comes from Bos javanicus, assembly GCF_032452875.1. NCBI lineage: Eukaryota > Metazoa > Chordata > Mammalia > Artiodactyla > Bovidae > Bos > Bos javanicus. Next base: position 21,605,332 of record NC_083879.1, on the reverse strand, counting down.
ACTAGATAATAGTATTGAATTAAGGTTCGATTTCTTGGATGTGATAATGGTGCTGTATTCATGCAGAAGAGTGTCCTTGCTCTTAGGCTGTATGTGCTGACACGTTTAGGGGTGAAGTGTTTGACGTCTGAAACCTTTCTTTCAAGAGGTTCAGATGTAGACAGAAGAGGTGCCAGCAGGCAGATACTAATGACTGGGGATATGAGGAAGGAGCGTTTGGGCCTTTACAAATTTTCTGTAGGTTTCAAGTTTTGAAAAATTAAAAGTTGGGGGAAATAATTGGTTTAAAAAAAACCTTGTTAAAGTGAAAAGACAATCATCTAGAAAAAGTCTGGAGGATGACAACTAGGTGGTGAGAATGATGAGGAAAGTGGAGGTGTTTAGTTTGAAGAAGGGTGGGAGCATAGGGCAAAGTGTAGAACTCTGCTGAGCTCTGAAGAGCTTTCGTGGAAGAATAAGAATACGCCCCCTAGAGGCAGCCAGGGAGAACACTGAGCTGTCAATCAGGAGGTGAGACCAAAGGCCTGGTGAGCCCAGATGGTCTGGAGGCTGTACAGGATGACTTCTAAAGCCCTTCTTCCAACTATGGTAATCTGAGTCCGCAGATATTCCTCTTACCCCAAGTCCTACTGAAGTGATACCTGAACCACTGGATTTGGTGGGGCAGGGTTTAGGGAGCAGGGAGTTTTTCTGTGAACATCACTGTGAGTAAGTGGTCTAAGTGTTCGATCAAACTTGCCACATATTTTATTTCAGTAACTAAGAAGTCCTTATGATATCTGTTCTTATTCAAGGTAGAGTAATTTTTCATTTTGGGGTATTGGAAAATACACATATTTTTGTGTGATAACTCATAACCCACTCATCATTACATTGCTTCTTTTGCTTCCAGTGACATCTGGTCCTTGGGATGCATTCTCTATGAACTCTGTACCCTTAAGCATCCAGTAAGTATGGCATGCAGCATGGAAAAGGCAGCATTTGGTCTAAGTCCTTTTTCGTATCTTCACTTGTATGTATTAGTAGAGTGATACACCCCCAAGGCTGGAGAAGGCAATGGCACCCCACTCCAGTACTCTTGCCTGGAAAATCCCATGGACGGAGGAGCCTGGTGGCCTGCAGTCCATGGGGTCGCTAAGAGTTGGACACGACTGAGCGACTTCACTTTCACTTTTCACTTTCATGCATTGGAGAAGGAAATGGCAACCCACTTCAGTATTCTTGCCTAGAGAATCCCAGGGATGGGGGAGCCTGGTGGGCTGCCATCTATGGGGTTGCACAGAGTCAGACACGACTGAAGCGACTTAGCAGCAGCACACCCCCAAGGCAGAATGCCATCATGTTCTTACATAAGTGTTGCTAAGGCTGAAACCTGATGTTAATTGTAGTATGTTTATTATACAGTGAAAACTTTTAAAATGTTATTCTGGTGTGTCATTTTATATCCCGCTCTATTACTTGTCAAACCATAATAACTACCCTGGTGACGTGCAAGGTAAAAAGGATTTTGCAGCAGAAGTTTAAAATGGGAAAAGTCTAAAGTGCATTTTGTCAGGGAGCAGACCTGGGGATTTTTGAGGAGGAGGGAAGTGAAGAAACGTTGCAGTTACTGTCAGCCCTAGGGTTATTTGAATTTTTAAAAGCCCATATATATGTATTATTGATGCTTTGATTTTTAAAATATATTAAAAATGTGTATCTGCAAAAACATTGATTTGAGTAGTAAAGTACCCACGCGGGGACTGATGGTAAGACTTCCTCAAGATGGGAGCATCTTTAACTATTTATGTTTACCTTTTTCCTGAGCAACCATAAGATTTTAGAATAGTACAGGGGTAGGGGTGGGGGAGTTTGGGACTAGCAGATGCAAACTATTACATTTGCATTAAACAACAAGGTCCTACTATATAGCATGGGGAACTATATTCAGTATCCTGTGATAAAACCACAATGGTGCTGGTGTTAAGTTCGACTTCAGTCACGTCCGACTCTGTGCATCCCCGTTGACTGCAGCCCACCAGGCTCCTCTGTCCATGGGATTCTCCAGGCAAGAATACTGGAGTGGCTTGCCATAATGGAAAATAGAATAAAAAGGAATATATACACATGTATAACTGAATTACTTTGCTATATAGCAGCAGTTAGCACCATGTAAATCAACTATACTTCAATAAAATACAATTTTTAAAGTACTAAGAAAAGTATGATGAGCAAAAAAAAAAAAAATTAGAATTGTACCTTAACAACACCTCTAGAAAGAAATTTTTTTTTAATTAAAATAATTCATATGAATTCAGTTCAGCTGTTATTTTCTTATTTCCATTCTCTTTCCCTGTATTTGCTTTTACAGTTCAATTTTGCTTTTTAGTTTCAGGCAAATAGTTGGAAAAGTCTTATCCTTAAAATATGTCAGGGGTCCATGAACCCACTGCCATCCCATTATTCCTATGAGCTGCAGCATCTGATCAAGCAGATGTTTAAAAAGAATCCCTCACATCGTCCTTCAGCTACAACGCTTCTCTCTAGAGGCTCTTTAGCTCGGCTTATCCAGAAGTGCCTGCCCCCAGAGGTACAGTGTGTGTGGAACTGACTGTGAACAGTTTTCAAGCGTTTGTTTTCTTTTAAACACAATTACATGTTACACATGCTCATAACAATTCAAGTAATGCAGATGTGTATTAAAAAAAACTAAAAGCTTGAAGCTTCCTTCCCTCTTCTTTTCACAATGCTATTCCTCAAATATAATCATGGATATAATTTGCATTATCCCTCCAGATCTTCCTGGACATATATAAATGTCTGTTTATCTGTCTATCTAAATTACTTGGATTTTTTAAATGGCAGTTTTCCTTTTCAACTTTATTACTGTGGGGAAGAACATTGATAATTGAATGACATTATGTTGGTATCTAAAGAAAAGCATCTTTTGTGTCTTTAAATTCTCTGCTTTAAATTTTCAGATCATCACAGAATACGGTGAACAGGTGTTAGAAGAAACCAAAAAATCTACGCATAGTACACCAAGAAAAAAGGGTAAGAATTTCAAAAAGCTTATTTTAAGTGTTCATTTAAAATATAGTATAACAAAAAGAAAAAAATATAATTTTCAAGTTATTAGAGATGATTTTCAGAGATACTCCTCAAATCAAAATTTTCTACTTGTTCCTTCAGACATAAATCTATACTGAATCTTACACATTTAGTTTGCCAGGGATCAAAAAAGAAGCCTAGTCTGAAGATTGTAGTGATGTAAAGGTTGTTCTGTGCTTCATTATTAGACCTGTATTTAGTTTGTTTTGGGTCAGATAGGTTTCTGTGGGCTCACCTAGGAATCTAACCATGAAAATATAACAGGAAATGTTATCCCTAAAGTTGAGCTATTTCAAATCCTGAATGATGATGCTGTGAAAGTGCTGCACTCAATATGCCAGCAAATTTGGAAAACTCAACAGTGGCCACAGGACTGGAAAAGGTCAGTTTTCATTCCAATCCCAAAGAAAGGCAATGCCAAAGAATGCTCCAAGTACCGCACAATTGCACTCATCTCACACGCTAGTAAAGTAATGCTCAAAATTCTCCAAGCCAGGCTTCAGCAAAACGTGAACCGTGAATTTCCAAATATTCAAGCTGGATTTAGAAAAGGCAGAGGAACCAGAGATCAAATTGCCAACATCCGCTGGATCATAGAAAAAGCAAGAGAGTTCCAGAAAAACATCTATTTCTGCTTTATTGACTATGCCAAAGCCTTTGACTGTGTGGATCACAATAAACTGTGGAAAATTCTGAAAGAGATGGGCATACCAGACCACCTGAGAAACCTTGAGAAACCTATATGCAGGTCAGGAAGCAACAGTTAGAACTGGACATGGAACAACAGACTGGTTCCAAATAGGAAAAGGAGTACGTCAAGGCTGTATATTGTCACCCTGCTTATTTAACTTCTATGCAGAGTACATCATGAGAAACGCTGGACTGGAAGAAGCACAAGCTGGAATCAAGATTGCCGGGAGAAATATCAATAACCTCAGATATGCAGATGACGCCACCCTTATGGCAGAAAGTGAAGAGGAACTCAAAAGCCTCTTGATGAAAGTGAAAGAGGAGAGTGAAAAAGTTGGCTTAAATTTCAACATTCAGAAAACAAAGATCATGGCATGTCGTCCCATCACTTCATGGGAAATAGATGGGGAAACAGTGTCAGACTTTATCTTTTTGGGCTCCAAAATCACTGCAGATGGTGATTGCAGCCATGAAATTAAAAGACGCTTACTCCTTGGAAGAAGAGTTATGACCAACCTAGATAGCATATTGAAAAGCAGAGACATTACTTTGCCAACAAAGGTCTGTCTAGTCAAGGCTATGGTTTTTCCAGTGGTCATGTATGGATGTGAGAGTTGGACTGTGAAGAAAGCTGAGTGCCAAAGAATTGATGCTTTTGAACTGTGATGTTGGAGAAGACTCTTGAGAGTCCCTTGGACTGCAAGGAGATCCAACCTGTCCATTCTGAAGGAGATCAGCCCTGGCATTTCTTTGGAAGGAATGATGCTGAAGCTGAAACTCCAGTACTTTGGCCACCTCATGCGAAGAGTTGACTCATTGGAAAAGACCCTGTTGCTGGGAGGGGTTGGGGGCAGGAGGAGAAGGGGATGACAGAGGATGAGATGGCTGGATGGCATCACTGACTCAATGGACGTGAGTCTGGGTGAACTCCGGGAGTTGGTGATGGACAGGGAGGCCTGGCGTGCTGCGATTCATGGGGTCTCAAAGAGTTGGACATGCCTGATCGACTGAACTGAACTGAGCTGATAGTCAATCCTGAGCAAATTTCACATGTAATTTATTATGTCTTGGAAGTTGTCATCTCTTTTTTCAAAGTTATTTTTGTTCCTTTTCCTTTGACATCAGTGACTCAGATCTTCCATCTGAAGAAATCTAACAATGACCAGAATAAGAAAGAAGAATTAAGATGAGTAAAAGGTCACCCACTGTAGGGAGGTGTTTTAAAACCTCCATTATTAGTGCCTGTTCAGTACTCTTGCCTGGAAAATCCCATTGATGGAGGAGCCTGGTGGGCTGCAGTCCATAGGGTCTCTAAGAGTCAGACATGACTGAGCGACTTCACTTTCACTTTTCACTTTCATGCATTGGAGAAGGAAATGGCAACCCACTCCAGTGTTCTTGCCTGCAGAGTCCCAGGGACGGGGAAGCCTAGTGGGCTGCCGTCTCGGGTCGCACAGAGTCAGACACGACTGAAGTGACTTAGCAGCATCTTAGTGTTCTATACCACAAAAGAAACATTTTTATTTATTTTTTAAGTTTTTTTTTTTAAATTTAAGTGTAGTTGATTTACCATGTCCTGTTGGTTTCAACAGAAACTTTTCTAAACTATACTATTTTCTTAAAGTTAAATTTTAAATGTTCCTTTTGTAAGAACTTTTCTCCTTTATGTAAGAGGTAGCCACTTACCTTTGCTTCAGCAGTTTGTTTTAGTGTTTATTTTATTTTATGTACCATTTCATAACTTTGGTTCACATCCCAGGAGAGTGGGAAATTAGTTTTAAAATACTGGGCAACAGAAACACCAAAAACAATCTAAGGAAAGTTTCAAGATAGGAAAGTGTAGTCTTACAATTTCTAAAAAAAGAGTAAGCCAGTGGGGAGGGCCACCATGTCCAGAGCACGTGTCGGGTGGCATCTCCATCGAGAATGTAGACAGACATCAGAACAATGAAGGCTGGGTGAGGGTAGGGAGCGTGTCAAGGTGCTCCCTGTTGTAGCCTCAGTACCATCATCATAGATGCTCAGTAGCAATTGCTTAAAATGCTGAATAAATGGGGAAACACGGACCCCAGGCTCTGGCAGCAGAAAATCAGGCAAGAGCCCTCCTCACCCAAGGGGTGGGTTGCAGGGGTTTTCCCTGACTGCTGCTGGCTCCTCGTCAGGGAATAAGCAGCTGGCTTTGGGAGGGTTAGCTATTCCACCTGCTATAATAGCTGTCAGGAAAATCACAGACAGGTAGCTCTTGTGCTAAAGATGATAAGGACCTTTCGAGTATGTAGAGTGTCTTACCTCCTGATGCCTAAATGGGTCGGCATAAATGAATTAGAGATGTCTTAACTTTCAGATGTTCACAGTCAGAAAAAAACGGCAGAAATAATCTCTTTAACAGCTGAGGTGTGTTACTAGGTGATTAAAGCTTGATATCACTATACAGGCTCATGCTTCGGTTCTTTGACTTTAAAAACTTCCTTTTGTCTCTCAAGCTTTATGCAAATCACATTAGAAGCCTTTTTTGTGTTTTCTTTTTACCTTCCGTTTTCTCTTTGAGCAGATCCCAGCAGAACCAGAATAACTTTGGAAAATGAAGCAAGCACAGTGGTAAGTGCTTTAAAGGTAAATTTCCTGGTACTTTCCTGGCAGTCCAGGGCCTTCTAATGCAAGGGATGTGGGTTTAATCCCTGGCCTGGGAACAAAGATCCCACATGCCTGTGGCCAAAAAACTAAAACAGAAAACAAAAGCAAAATTGTAATAAACTCAATAAAGACTGAAAACGGTCCACATCAAAAAAAAAAATCTTTAAAAAAAAGTTAAATTTCTTAAACTGTCTACTGGGATACCTGGCATCATTGGGTGCTATGAGATATTGGAAGTCTGTTGCCTGGTCCCTGGGTTCAGAGGTTTTTTGTCTTTGGGCCTGTGAAATAATTGACGGCTGTTTTCTGTGTTGCCAACCAAGCCACTTTAGACCAGCATTTATTTTATTTTGTTTTTTCGTTTCTAATCATTGATGATAAGTGGTTTCAATCTAGATGTTGAAAAGTTGTTGCTGAACGAAAAGACACCGGGATTCTTGGTCTCTGGAGGAGAAGAATTCAACCCAGGGCCAGAGATGAGGCTTGATCACTCAGAGCTTTTGTGTAATAAAGTTTTATTAAAGTATAAAGGAGATAGAGAAAGCTTCTGACATAGGCATCAGAAGGGGGCGGAAAGAGTATCCCCCTGCTAGTCTTCAGCTGGATGTTATATAGTAACTAACAGTCTGTTAATGAAAGAAAGGAATGTTTTAAAACTCAGAATGGCACCAGGCCCCTCACCCATAAGATGCATTTTGGGATAATCTTGGCACCAAATGGTTCATCCTGGGCCATAAAATGATTAACTTGAATCTGGTAGAAGAACAGATTACCGTACAAATAGTTTTGTTTACATAGATTAGGGGAACAATATCTGAGTATAACATACTGGTTTGTCAAGTAGGTTCTGAGCCATGAGGTGGAACCGACTTGAAGACAGTCTGGGGTAAATGCACAGTACATTAGCATAGCTTAAGACAAGCATTTCCATAAGAGAAATGCGTTGGTTATCTCTAGGTTTGAGAATAGTTAACTTCAGGTGAAACCAGGTGTCATTATGGCAACACAGTATTTTAAGAGAAACCTCCTTTTAAATTTGTATAAAGAAGAAAAAAATATGGGATAGTTTATTTCCTCCTGCCCCTTAAGGGAGATAAAAATGTCTGACACTTGCAGGCTATTTCCTCTGTTTGGAAACCCCTGGCCTTCCTGCCTGTTACCCTCTCAATGTGAACCAACTTAGCCCTGCTTACAGTCATGAAAGTCTTGTTTTAGCCTTGGTTGGTTGGTTTCCTTGTGGTAATATATATATAACATACAATTTATCATTTCAGCCATTTTAAGCATAGAATTTAATGACATTAATTACATTCACAATACTTTTTCATTATCCCAAACAGCAACCCATTGAACAGTAACTATCCATTCCTCCCTACCCTGACTCCCACCTCAGGCCCTGATTACCTCTTTTCTGCTTTCTGTCTCTGTGAAAGAAACATTTGCTTATTCTAGATATTTCAGATAAGTGGAATCACACAATATTTGTCCTTTTGTGTCTGGCCTCTTTTGCTTAGCTTAATATTTTTAAGGTTCATGTGTGTTATGGCCTGTATCAGAATTTCCTTCCTTTTTATGACTAAATAATATGTAGATCGCTAATGTGATCTGGGAAGGATTGAAGGCAGAAAGAGAAGAAGGCAACAGGATGAGATGGTTGGATGGCATCACCCATGCAATGGACATAAACTTGGGCAAACTCAGAGACGGTGAGGGCCAGGGAAGCCTGGCCAGCTGCAGTGCATGTGGTCACGTAGAGTCGTACATGAGTCGGTGACTGAGCAACAACAATGTGGTCTTGACATTTTTCTGTTCAAAACCTTTTAGTGCCTCCCCATTCTCCCTGATAGCTCAGTTAGTAAAGAATCTTCCTGCAATGCAGGAGACCCCGGTTCGATTCCTGAGTTGGGAGATCCGCTGGAGAAGGGATAGGCTACCTACTCCAGTATTCTTGGGCTTCCTTTGTGACTCAGCTGGTAAAGAATCTGCCTGCAATGCAGGAGACCTGGGTTTAATCCCTGGGTTGGGAAGATCCCTGGAGAAGGGAACAGCTACCCACTCCAGTATTCTGGCCTGGAGAATTCCATGGACTGTATAGTCCATGGGGTCGCAAAGAGTCCAACACGACTGAGTGACTTTCACTTCACTCACTATTATCCCATGAATTGAGTGGACATTTTTTAGCCTGGTTTTCATGGTCCTGTTCGTCTTGTTTGGCCTTAAGCATCTGTGCCCTTTTATATGTTAGCTGCAGTTAAGTCATGAATAGTAACAGCCAGTCCACTTCTAGTTGCCACACCTACCCCAATAACTCATGTCCTATTGATAATTTTTTCTTTCTTCATCATTTTGACCCACCTTTTTTAACCCCCAAAGGAAAAGATGCAGTAACAACAAGCAATTCTGTTTATGGAATATACTAGTAATTAAACTTGTAAATTTTTGAATGAACCTTTAGGTTGTAAATAAATAACACCATACCCCATTATGTTGCTACAAATGGACTCTATTCTGTCCCTATGTTTTTTTTATTTGCGTAATATCTGTTTATTTCCAGCTTTATTGAGGCTTAATTTATATGCAATAAAAGGTACTCATTTTTAGCATGCAATTTGATGAATTTTGGAGATTGTATGTGGTCATATAACCAGCACCACAATCCAAATGTAGAAATCCCATCCCCCTGGTTGAAAATGCATTTAATGCACCTAACCTACCAAACTTCCTAACTTAGCTTAATCTACCTTACATGTGCTCAGAACACTTCCATTAGCCTCTAGTTGGGCAAAATCGTCTAACACAAAGCCTATTTTATAATAAAGTGCTGACTATGTCGTGTCAACATGAGATAGTCATGTTGAATTTTGAATTCAGCATGAACTGAATTGAATGATGAACTGAAAGTGGAAACCAGAGGCTGTCTGGGTGCAGAACGGCTGTTAGTGTATTGTTTACTGTTTACTCTGTGATCACATGGCTGAGTGGGAGCGTCAGCTCTCTGCCAGCACCCAGCATCACAAGAGGGTATCATATGGCGTATTGCTAACCTGGGAAAAGATCAACATTCATAATTTGACATACAGCTTCTGCTGAGTGTTTATCATTTTCACACCATCATAAAGTGAAAAAAATCATAAATTAGACCATCATAAGTCAAGGACCATCTGTAAAGTAATTTTATGTATACATACATGCTCAGTCGCTCTGTCATGTCCAATTCTTTGCAATCCTGTGGACTGTAGCCTGCCAAACTCCTCTGTCCGTGGGATTCTCCAGGCAAGAATACTGGAGTGGGTTGGTTGCCATGCCCTCCTCCAGGGGATTTTCCTGATCCATGGATTAGGGGATCTTCCTGATCCAGGGATTGAACCTGCATCTCCTGCATTGCAGGCAGATTCTTTACTGCTGAGCCAAATCCCCAAAGTAACTTTATAAAATATTTCATTTTGGTATTTCCATCCTGAGAAGCCCAATATAGCAAATCATACTGAAATTTCTCATTGCTTGTTTTTTCTATAAAGACCTCTCAAATATTTGTCATTTTTATATATCTTCTTCATATTTGCAATGACTGATATTAATGGCTATTAAGGTATATGACTTAATATACATATACGTATGCCTATGTATGTGCACATATATGGTTTTTAATATACACACAGATAATGTATGATGTTATAGCTCTTAATGTACATATGTGTATGAGGTTCTGTGGTTGTTAATGTTTAATTCATTTGTCTTTATTTAAAGTTTAAGTAGTTGTTTATCTCTACTTGTTTACCTTTTTTTGGTAGTAATTCAAGAATATCTTAATCTTTATTTTAAATTTCTTTTAAAGCAAAGGGAGGAACCAGGTGGAAAGTGTAGCCACACTGACTTAGAAAGCGTTAATAAAAATTTGGTTGAAAGTGCACTGAGGAGAGTAAACAGAGAGGAGAAAGGTAAGTTATTCAAATTCTAATCATTGTATAGGTGGGAAACTGGGGATATAGAAGGAATACCAGTTTCTGCCTTACTAGGTCAAAGATATCATAAGCAAGTAGACATTTATATTTGCTTATCCAGTAATTTATTTAATGTTACAGAGATATTTTATTTACCTATTAAAAGATAAAATTGTATTTATTAATAAGAGCCTTCAGAAAAAAGCATTAATAATGTTTGTCGTGCTCTTTACCATAAAAAGCACAGCGTACAGGGACTTACCTGGTGGTCCAGTGGTTAAGACGTCTAAGGCAGGTGACGCAGGTTCTATCCCTGGTCAGGGAATGGAGGTCCCACATGCTGTGGGGCACGGCCAAGTGTTTTAAAGAGCGCAGCATACAGTGTGTGCCTGTAAGCCCTCTTGGGCCTTTATTCTTATATATTGTGTACTATGTGAGTATATACATAATATTTGTTTAAATTCACTTTAATGATTAGCTTTACCTTTCCATTTGGATTTTTTCATTCCCTTTACTACTTAAGAGTCAGACACGACTGAGCGACTGAACTGAACTTAGCCTTGGAAGGGTGTTAGATCCGAATTTGAAAGAGAAAAGAAGTGCTTCTGTATTGTTGTTAGAACAATTGTGTGTGGATATAGATGAATAAGTAGAAGTACATGCTCAGCAGTTCTTCTTTACACTTTAAAAGCCAGGTCACCAGGTCCTCTCAGGCGGCAGTGGGAGAAACACGTACCCAGTACAGCTCTTAGAGCTTTGGAAAACGCATCCATACTCACCTCCAGTTCAACGGCAGAAGACAACAGAGGTGAGTAGTCAGATTGAATCCTATTATGTTATCATAGAACATTCTCTAATCGCTGTTTATTGAGCTAGAGTTATGTTTTTTTAATGTCACCCTTTGAAGGGTATTTGGCGTCACACATGAGAGTGCATGTATTTCACTTATACAGGCAAGTGAAACAGATTTATGTAGAGAGTTAATTAGTTTTGCTTGAAATATGGGCTTTAATATAATCTAGAAGATATTATATGCTGGAAATCTTTTTTACTTGACACGAATTTTTTTGTCTTTTCCCAACTAGGTGGTTCTGTAATAAAGTACAGTGAAAACAATACCCGTAAGCAGTGGCTCAAGGAGACCCCTGAAACCCTGTTGAACATCCTTAAGAATGCTGACCTCAGCTTGGCCTTTCAAACATACACAATATATAGACCAGGTGATTCATGTCTGTTACATAATTGTGTAAACCCTTTGATTTGAAAAAAAAATTATATATGTAACTTAGAAGTTTCCATCTTAGCCGTTTTTAAGTATACAGTTCGGGAGCATGGAGTACATTCACACTGTGCAGCCATCACCACGGTCCATCTCCAGAACTTTTCCAAAACGGAGACTCTGTACCCATTAGATGATTCCCTGTTCCCCGCTCCCAGAAACCCTTCGATCTTAAAGTTATAAAATATTTTGGAGCATTGTCTTTTTTGATTTCCTTGACTCTTTTCTGGCCAGTTTGATGCATAATTAAAATTTCCTATAGTGCTTCATTCCTTCTGTTTGCTCATTTGCTTGTTTTAATATTTCTATTTATTTTATTTGGCTGTGCCAAGTCTTAGTTGTGGCACGTGGGATCTAGTTCTCCCATCAGGGATCGAACCCAGGCCCCCTGCATTGGAAACATGGATTCTTAGCCACTGGACCGCAGGGAAGTCCCTGTTTGCTTATTTTAATAATCACGTAGCCACTTTGAGGGTGGTCCATTTTTATCATGCAAATACACCCTGCTTTCTTGGCTCTGCAGTTCAGACTCCATCCTGGTAAACTGAGGAACTTCAAGATTTCTTTGGTTCTGTACTTGAATTGTTATATTGAATAGAACACAGAAAAAGGTGAACAATTAGGATTTAATTTTTTTTTTATTGTTTCAACAGACATTTTCACTACAGTTATACAGCGTAACATTTTATGATACTACCCTTAGGAATCTAGGCCAAAGGACTATATTAAGGGTGTGTACGTTGGGGGTGCATGTGTGTGTAATTTTCACAATGCAGTTACTAAAGCCATCTTGCTTGGTTTAAGATCTAAGATAAATTGTGCCAAGTAGAGTATGTCATGGTGTGGCAAGTCTCAACTCTACGTATTATAACAGATTCACTTTATTGTTTACGTGGTCAGTGTTTATTGAGAGCCTAACACATACTACGGAGAAGGCAATGGCACCCCACTCCAGTACTCTTGCCTGGAGAATCCCATGGATGGAGGAGCCTGGTGGGCTGCAGACCATGGGGTCGCTAAGAGTTGGACATGACTGAGCAACTTCACTTTGACTTTTCACTTTCATGCATTGGAGAAGGAAATGGCAACCCACTCCAGTGTTCTTGCCTGGAGAATCCCAGGGACAGGGGAGCCTGGTGGGCTGCCATCTATGGGGTCGCACAGAGTCGGACATGACTGAAGCGACTTAGCAGCAGCAGCAGCAACATATACTAAGTTAAGATTTAAGATTTTTTTTAAAAAAAGAATATAATTCCTTCCCTGAGAGAATTTGTAATTTGGGGGACCAGCAAACAAGCAGAGCATTGTAAAGCTGTGTGTCACATGTTCTGATAGAGCTGTGTGAAGACAGTTATGGGCCCCAAGGAGAGGTGGGTGCCTGGGAGGCAGGTGTTAAGCAAGGCTAATGATTGCACTTTTATTTTATTTTGTTGGCATGTGGACTCTTAGTTCCCTGACTAGGGATTGGACCCTGGAAAGTCCTAAGCACTGAATGTTTAGGGAATTCCCAATGATTGACTTTCATTTTAGCAGTATAGGTCCCAGATTTTGTCTCTGGTCCAATGATAAAGTTTTTGTCATTTCAGGAAAGTTACTATATAAAAAAGGCATCACAGCTCTATTGTGAAAGGATTTTTATAGAGACTGAACCCACATTTAGGTTATTGTTTTATAAGCAAAACCTGAAAGTAATTATAATACCATCTGGAAAAACATTTTTATAGTGTGCATATGCCCTTAACTCCCTAATTTTATTTCCCTCCATTAGGAAAACTTGAGGGAGAGGGAAGAGCTCAAAGGAAAAACAGTCAACTGTTATCCAGCTGTCCAAAGACAACTTTTAATGCTTTAATATGGGTTCATAAACTGGCTTCCATGGTGACTCAGTGGTAAAGAACCCACCCATCAATGCAGGAGACTTGGGTTCGATCCCTGGGTTGGGAAAATCCCCTGGAGGAGGAAATGGCAACCCACTTCAGTATTCTTGCCTGGAAAATCCTATGGACTGAGGAGCCTGGCAGGCTACACTCCATGGGGTCACCAAGTCAGATGAGACTGAACACACATGCATAGAAAACCTCAGAGCATGGCAGTGCTCTCAATTACCCAACAAACCTTTGGAGGAATTTAATGCAAAAATATGCATGAAATAAATAAAGACAGCTTAACTTGGCATAATTTCTGTTAATATTCCTCTGAAGGCGCAGAAGGATTCTTGAAAGGCCCCCTGTCTGAGGAAACAGAAGCATCAGACGATGTTGATGGAGGTTGGGATTCTGTCATTTTGGATCCAGAGAGACTTGAACCTGGGCTGGATGAGGAGGATACGTACGTGAAGTACCCAGACAGTTGGCAGTGTGTGCGCGTGTTCATTTAAGTTGTACCTTAATAATTCCTGGTTTAGTAGGAGCTGGTTATGTTACTTTACATCATAAATGAATGTTTATATCTTGATCGTCTATCTGGCACAGGTAATGTGCTACGGTATTTTCATAGAATTCTTGACTGAGCTGTGTGTTTATAATCAGCTTGGACTTATTTTTTAGTAGACAAGATTTTATATTGAAACATTTAGAGAAACAATGATAGAAGTGAACCTTTGGAAGGCTAACCATTTTTTTTTTTCCTCTGTTCAGTTTCATTATGAAGTTCATTTTTCAAAAATGTCAGTATTGGTATGGTGGTATTCTGTTTTGATCCCATCAACAAATATTTACTGTGCTTCTTAAATGGAAGCTTAATATCCAAATTGTTTTTTCACAGGGACTTTGAGGAAGACGACAGTGCCGACTGGGTGTCAGAACTGAAGCAGCGAACTGGCTGGCAAGGAGTATCTGATGGATAATGCCCAACGAAATACTCATTAGTCACCTGGAGGGGATGTTTAACAGGAGGAATTGATATTTGAATAACACTTAACTCATGGAATACGTATTTTCCTTTGGAAACAGAGTGAACAGAGGGAAACTGAATATTTAAAATGATTCCTGGTTAGTAAGATAGGGTATAACAAAATCTAGGTTTTTGAATTCAGAGGAGAATGCATAGCACAATGGGTCTAAGGTTTAGGCTTTGCAGTCAGAACAGATGTTGAATGCTACCACCTACTGCTTGCGTGGTTTTGAGAAATTACTTAACCTCTTTGAGACTGAATTTCCTCAACTACAAAATGATGATAACAATGCCTACCTCATATGGGTGCTGACCTTAGACCATCACGACAGCCCATAACATTATTTGCGTTGTTATGATTTCTGCTTTATTACCTTGTTATGATTTATTACTATGTAGCTCTTTTTATATCTCCTAAAATTTTTGAGGATCTAAATATATTTAATTATAACATCATAAATGTGTGTTTTTCTATAAGACCTATTTCTGGGTAGTCATCAATCATCTTCAGTGATCACCCGCTGTCATTAAATACAGCTTCTCACAGGATGTACGAAAGAGCCCAGATCAGAGGATCAGCCATGGGAAGAGTGGGGTAAGGTACAGATCTGGCCAGTAGTTGGTGGTCCTGTATACAAGAAAGGAATGGGGCCAAAGGTAAGGGGTCCATACAGGAAGTAGCAGGAAGCCAGAGTGTTGTGGAACTCATGGAGGGGGCAGGACCCCAACATGCATGGGTCACCGTGACACATGTGTTCTGGGGCGTGTCATTTCATGCTGTGATGCTTTAGTGAGGGGAGAAGACTTTACTAAAGAAACTGACTCTTTCCAGGGGCCCACATAGGCAATTATGAGAATAGCATCAGCCTGGCCTGGTGTACGGAACAGTGCTCAAGTTAACATAGTGGGAGAGAGTTGTGAGACTACAGTAGGATCATTAATAAAGATCTGCTGAAATATGGGATACATCTATCTTTTAAAGAGTTAAATATATTTTTTTAATCTTAATGTACAAAAACTGGTATAGACCTCACCCCCGCCCCCCCTCCATTATTTGTACTCAGACATTTAGCTGTCCTTGGTCTACCAGGGTCTCCAGTGTCAGTTACTAATGTTCCATTTCCATGTTCTGGTCACTCTGAGTGAGTCACTAAGTTCAGCCTATATTCAAGCGCTGCTAAGTCGCTTCAGTCGTGTCTGACTATGTGTGACCCCATAGACGGCAGCCCACTAGGCTCCCCCGTCCCTGGGATACTCCAGGCAAGAACACTGGAGTGGGTTGCCATTTCCTTCTCCAATGCATGAAAGTGAAAAGTCAAAGTGAAGTTGCTCAGTCGTGTTCGACTCTTAGCGACTCCATGGACTGCAGCCCACCAGGCTTCTCTGTCCATGGGATTTTCCAGGCAAGAGTACTGGAGTGGGATGTCATTGACAGGAATTAAGCCCCACCTCCTGAAGAGGGTGGATAATCCAATACTAAGTCATTTGCTTTGTGGCTTGATTTGTTCTAACTTCGGCCATTAGGAATTATTTCAGGTTGACGCCTATGTCCCTTTGACATGCCCTCATCCTTTTTGTGTTTTGAGCAACTCCTTACTTTCTGGCACTACAAGAAGATGGTCATCTAGTACCTTCTCTGCCTCAGCCCCAGAATCAGCCATTTCTCTGAGGAGCGCTGGTTCCTTTCATGGGTTTAGAAACCAGGATCTGGGTTCTGGGTGTGATGTCACTGCTTATAGTCCCTCTAAGCAGACAGAGCTAGGAAATACATGTATGTACATCCCTGTATGTGACAGTCTCTGGTAGTCTAATGGTTAGGATTCGGCACTCTTATCGCCGAAGCCTGGGTTAATTTCCCTGTCTTGAGGCTTCCCTGGTGCCTCAGAAGGTAAACAATCCACCTGCAATGCAGGAGACCTAGGGTCAATCCCTGGGTTAGAAAGATCCACTGGAGAAGGGAATGGCAACCCACTCCAGTATTCTGGTCTGGAGAATCCCATGGACAGAGAAGCCTGGTGGGCTATAGTCCTTGAGGTCGCAAAGAGCTGGACACAGCAGCTAACACTTTCACGCATATCCAGAGGTGATTTCTGTATCTCTCAATCTGTATGTTTTTTTTTTAGCTCAATATGGGTTTGTTCTTACTGATGTCTTGGATTCTGATTCAATACCACTGGGGTCATTCTAATCTTTCCCTTCCCTTCCCCACTCCCCTTTCTGTATCTTCTCTTTGACAGTGAGAAACTTGGCTTGTACCATCCACCATCCACTTACTTAGTTGTTCAACTCCAGTATGCATATAAAGCAGTTTCCAAATTGTTAACCCTCACCCCTGGAAAGAACAATTTACCAACTAAAATACAAAGTTTATGTCTTGCTCCTATTGTCTTTAGCCTTACACTTTCTAGTCAAAACACCATTTCCCAGAATGATTTATGTTAGCTCTTGTTAGCTCTTTTTTTTTTTAATCACTATCTTGAAGACTATCAGCCAGACTTGCCTGTGAGTTTCCAGGAGATTCCAGTGGAAGCTTGGGTCAACAGTGACCTGCTGCAGGGCCAAGGGCACTGAATACAATAGACCTGGGAGCTGCTGGCATGAGTCCTTTTGAAGGAGGTCACCATTAACCCTAACTGGGGGTAAGGAGGCCAAGCTACAGGGAGGGAATACAGCCCCACCCATCAATAGAAAATTGGATTAAAGATTTACTGAGCAAGGACCTGCCCATCAGACCAAGACCCAGATTGCCCCTCAGCCAGTCCCTCCCTTCAAGAAGCTTCCACAAGCCTCTTATCCAGGGGCAGACAGAATGAAAATCACAATCATAGAAAACTAACCAAACTAATTACATGGATCACAGCCTTGACTAACTCAGTGAAACTATGAGCCATGCCATGTGGAACACTCAAGATGGACAGGTCATGGTGGAGAGTTCTGAAAAAACATGGTCCACTGGAGAAAGGAATGGTAAACCATTTCAGTATTCTTGGCTTGAGAACCCCATGAACAGTATGAAAAGGCAAAAAGATGTGACACTGAAAGATGAACTCCCCAGGTCATCCAGTGCCCAATATGGTACTAGAGAAGACTGGAGAAATAGCTCCAGAAAGAATGAAGAGCCTGAGCCAAAGCAAAAACCATGCCCAGTTGTGGATATGACTGGTAATGGAAGTAAAGTCTGATGCTATGAAGAACAGTATTGCATAGGAACCTGGAATGTTAGGTCCATAAATCAAGGTAAATTCAGTTCAGTTCAGTTCAGTTGCTTAGTCGAGTCTGACTCTTTGCCACCCTATGGACTACAGCACGCCAGGCTTCTGTGTCCATAAACAACTCCCAGAGCTTGCTCAAAATCATGTCCATGATGATGCCATGATGCCATCCAACCATCTCATCCTCTGTCATCCCCTTCTCCTCCCACATTCAATCCTTCCCAGCATCAGGGTCTTTTCCATTGACTCAGTTCTTCTTATCAGGTGGCGAAAGTATTGGATTTTCAGTGTCAGCATCATTCTTTCCAATGAATATTCAGGACTGATTTCCTTTAGGATGGACTGGTTGGATCTCCTTGCAGTCCAAGGGACTCTCAAAAGTCTTCTCCAACACCACAGTTCAAAAGCATCAATTCTTCAGTGCTCAGCTTTCTTTATAGTCCAACTCTCACATCCATACATGACTACTGGAAAAACCATAGCTTTGGCTAGACGGACCTTTGTTGGCAAAGTAATGTCTCTGCTTTTTAATATGCTGTCTAGGTTGGTCATAACTTTCCTTCCAAGGAGTAAGTGTCTTTAAATTTCATGGCTGCAGTCACCATCTGCAATGATTTTGGAGCCCCCCAAAATAAAGTCTGTCACTGTTTCCACTGTTTCCCCATCTATTTGCCATGAAGTGATGGGACGACATGCCATGATCTTTGTTTTCTGAATGTTGAGCTTTAAGTCAACTTTTTCACTCTCCTCTTTCACTTTCATCAAGAGGCTTTTGAGTTCCTCTTCACTTTCTGCCATAAGGGTGGTGTCATCTGCATATATGAAGTTATTGATAATTCTTCCGGCAATCTTGATTCCAGCTTGTGCTTCATCCAGCCCAGCATTTTGCATGATGTACTCTGCATATGAGTTAAATAAGTAGGGTGACAATATACAGGCTTGACGTACTCCTTTCCTGATTTGGAACCAGTCTGTTGTTCCATGTCCAGTTCTAACTGTTGCTTCCTGACCTGCATACAGATTCTCAGGAGGCAGGTCAGGTGGTCTGGTATTCCCATCTCTTTCAGAATTTCCCACAGTTTGCTGTGACTCACACAGTCAAAGGCTTTAGCATAGTCAATGAAGCATAAGTAGATGTTTTTCTGGAATTCTCTTGCTTTTTCAATGATCCAATGGATGTTGGCAATTTGATCTCTGGTTCCTCTGCTTTTCTAAATCCACCTTGAACATCTGGAAGTTCTCGGTTCACATACTATTGAAGCTTCACTTGGAGAATTTTGAGCATTACTTTGCTAGCGTGTGAGATGAGTGCAATTGTGCGGTACTTGGAGCATTCTTTGGCATTGCCTTTCTTTGGGATTGGAATGAAAACTGACCTTTTCCAGTCCTGTGGCCACTGCTGAGTTTTCCAAATCCCGCTCAATTCTAAAACTGGGGAAAATTCAATTGTAAAACTACCTTCCTTGCTCGGTTGTTGCAAAGTATAGAGATAATACATGCAAAGCATCTGGTACACCTTCAGCGAGCGGGAGCCGAATGCTTGCGGAGTGTTTGCAGAGGAGTCCGGACCTAAAGCAACCGAGCAAATTCCCCGGCCCCCAGCCCTCTTCCGGGTGGACCTTGTAGGCGCTCCCGCCCCGCGCCCCGCCCGTCCCGTGCGCAGCTCCGCCCCTGCAGCCCTCCCGGAGGCGCCTCGGCCCGGGGAGCCCTGCTCCACGCAGGACGCTTATCTCGCTCCTCGAAGCAGGTAAGCAACAGGCGGCGCCCTCAGTCTGGACCCGGAGCTGCCCCCCAGGGCTCCGGGAGCCCGGGGAAGGGTGGAGCCCCCGCCTGGGAAGGCGCGCTCTTTGGGGAAGCTGCCTCGGTCCCGAGCCGCGTCGGTCTCCATGGCAACGCGCGGCGCTCCGGGCTCCGGGCTCCGGGCTCCTGGCTCCTCGGAGGTCTGCAGCCCTCCAGCCCGCCGCCACCCGGAGTGTTCCTAACGGAGCGAGATTTTCCCATCACCCCGAAACTTACGGGTTTCCACCCGCTGGTGCCTCCTGGGCGGGCGCCTCTCGGTCGCTCAGTTCCCACGCTGGTGGCTTTAAGTTCCCATTCCGCGTTCGCCTCCCTCAACACTGGGCCCTCAGGTGTCCCCAAGCGTCCCCTGCCTGCGGAGCTGGCTCCCACTCTATACCCCTAATCGTCCCCTCTTCCTACACTGACACAGATTACTCAGAAACATAACCTGTCTGCTCACTCAGTTTTTGAAAATCAGCATGGTGCCCTAACTGTAGTCGTGTGTGTGTGTGTGTGTGTGTGTGTGTGTGTGTGTGTGTGTGTGTCCCCACGGACTATAACTCTCCAGGCTCCTTGCCATTCCCTTCTCCAGGGGATCTTCCCAATCAGGGATCAACCCAGGTTTCTGGCATTGCGGGCAGAATCTTTGCCTTCTGAGACACAAAGAAAGTAGTGGCTGCTGCTGCTGCTGCTAAGTCGCTTCAGTCGTGTCGGACTCTGTGTGACCCCATAGACGGCAGCCCACCAGGCTCCACCGTCCCTGGGATTCTCCAGGCAAGAACACTGGAGTGGGTTGCCATTTCCTTCTCCAGTGCGTGAAAGTGAAAAGTGAAAGCAAAGTCGCTCAGTCGTGTCAGACTCTTCCGAACCCCATGGACCACAGCCTACCAGGCTCCTCCATCCATGGGATTCTCCAGGCAAGAGTACTGGAGTGGGTTGCCATTGCCTTCTCCTAAGTAGTGGCTACCATAGTCTAATGGGAAAAAGGAACAGTTTACCCAAAGCCCCCAAGGCTGGAGGCTGGCAGAGGGGTGCCAGACCAGGCAGCTTTCAGAGAGGTGGGAGGTGATCAGAGCCAAGTCCTGGGCCTCCAGGACCTGCCAAAGACAGTTCAGAAACAACCCTATGGGGCTCCCCTGTGGCTCAGTGGCCTGCCAACGCAGGAGAGGGATTGGTCCGTCTGAAACAGGAGAGAAAGGAGCAGGGCACAACTTTTGAAAGAATGACATAGCCCAAGGATACAACATAAACCATTTAGAATCGAATGGAACCAAGATGGCAGACAAGACTAGACCTTGATCCTCAATCAGCAAGTGAAATGATACACCCAGAGGTGCCATGATAGTTCCAAGGCACCGTCAAAAGACCAAGGAGTGGGTGATGGCCCCAATCCTGGAAATCTCTGCCCCTTCCCCAAAATAGTTGGAATAATCCTCCCACTTATTAGCATATGAAATTACCCAACCTGTAAAAGCTAACCATGCCACACTTCACAGCCACATTTGTCCTCTGTGATGGCCCACACTCTGTCTGTGGAGTGTGCTTCTCTCTGAATCTGAATAAATCCACTTCTTACCTGTTACTTTGTCTCTCACTGAATTCTTTCAGCGATAAGGCATCAAGAACCTGAGCTACATTAGGTCCTGAAACCAGGTACTGTGGGTTTTGGCTGGGTTTGAGTCCCAGCCACATGGGTTTGAGTCTTAATTGGAGGTAAACGATTTCACCTCCTTGGCCCTGGAGGATCCCACATGCTGGGGAGCAGTCAAAACCCGTCAGTCAGAACCTCTGAGCCTGTGCTCTAGAGCCCCAGGAACTGCAAGTACTGAAGCTCAGATGCCCTGGAGCCTGTGCTCGGCAACGAGAGAGGCCACTGTAATGAGAGGCTTGTGCACTGCCCCTGTAGAGTGGCCACTGCATTCTGCAACTAGGGAAAAGCCCATGCAGCACCAAAGACCCAGCACAGCCACAATAAATAAAATTTTTTTAAAAAGAAAAGAAACCGGAAGGGAATCACTGGCCCATCTTTTTGCCCACGGGCTATTGAGGGTGTGTCTGTGTTATAAGCACAGTGTTTCCCAAGAGATTAGTAGAGGAGAAGGGATCACCCCACTTACTACCCAGGGGGAATTCACCTTCCCCTCTCAAGAAGCCAGGATCCTGGGCTGAGGATGACAAACCCAAACCAAAGGAGCTTAAGTGCAAAAGGAATTTCAGGCCTTATATTAAAAACTGAAGATAACTGACACAGCAGGCGTGGATGGGGCTTTTGGGTCCTCTTGCCATCCTGAATCTTATCAGATTAATCTAAATGCCATAGTGCCTGTCTTTATTATCAAGTCTATATTTCAGTCTGTCACTGCTTGGTACTACTACACTAGAAGAAGTAGTGAGGCAGCAGGGAGTCACCTGACAAGGACAGCCCAAACTTTTAGATCTCTGCTCCCAGGAGCAGTCTGGCCAATGGAGGAATGATTTTTCCAAAAAGATGAACAGTTCTTGGTAAATATCTGAGCAAAACAAGGTCCAATCAAGCCTCAATTGACACGTAGTTGCATTCCCTGAAAATTCAGTATTAATTAAAATTGCACTAAACGTATTTTGCATTTAGATGTAAAATAGTTTGGTAGTAGCCACAGACAATTATAAACCGATTTTTCCACGCACACGAATGTGTTAGGAGACGTTCTAAAGTGGTGAGGCTACTGGATAATCCTTTACTATGCAGGGCCATCCCTTGCATCACAGAATCTTTGTATCTCAGACCTTGTGTGTGTGTGCTCAGTCGTGTCCGACTCTTTGCGACCCTGTGGACTGTATCCCGATATCCTCCTCTGTCCCTGGAATTTTCCAGGCAAGATTACTGGAATGTGTTGCCATTTCCTACTCCAGGGGATCCTCCCGACCCAGGAATTGAACCCACATCTTCTGTGTCTCCTGCATTGGTAGGTGGATTCTTTATCACTGAGCCACCTGGGAAGTCCTATCTCAGACCTTGCTGTGCTTTGCTTAGCCATTCAGTTGGGTCTGACTCTTTGCGACCCCATGGACTGTAGCTCGCCAGGCTCCTCTGTCCATGGAATTCTCCAGGCCAGAATTCTGGAGTGGGTAGCCTTTCCCTTCTCCAGGGGCTCTTCCCAACCCAGGGATCAAACCCAGGTCTCCTGCATTGCAGGCGGGTTCTTTACTGTCTAAGCCACCAGGGAAGCCAATGGCTTCAAAATGAGGTAGTATCTGCCTCTCCCATCTCTGGGAACAGGAAAAACTCTGGAAGTTTCCAAAATGTCCCGTAGGGGACAGTGCTTCCCCTTTGAGAACTGCTGCTGCTGCTGCTAAGTCGCTTCAGTCGTGTCCGACTCTGTGCGACCCCATAGACGGCAGCCCACCAGGCTCCACCGTCCCTGGGATTCTCCAGGCAAGAACACTGGAGTGGGTTGCCATTTCCTTCTCCAATGCATGAAAGTGAAAAGTGAAAGTGAAGTCGCTCAGTCATATCTGACTCTTAGCGACCCCAAGGACTGCAGCCTACCAGGCTCCTCCGTCCATAGGATTTTCCAGACAAGAGTACTGGAGTGGGGTGCCATTGCCCCTTTGAGAAAGGCAACTGTAAAACCACACAAGCAGAAGCTCTGTGCTTCCTAGAGGTGCCAAGATCAGGAAATTATGTTTTCTTTCTCAGAATAAACTTGAAAAACAGGAATTGTTATTTCCATTTTAGAAATTAGGAAAGTGAGGTTTTATGAAGTTAAGTAACTTGCCCAAGATCACCACACTAGGTTGTATCAAAGGAGAGCTGTAGCCCAAGTCTGACCTCCGGGCCTGCTAAGAGGCTTCGTCTCACTTTGGTCGTTTTACCTGTAGCCACAAGGAAAGTTAGATGAGTTAGTCTTGGCAAAATTAGAATCAAAGTTTTAGCAAAACAAGTTTTGTTACATTGTAGTGGTCAATTTTCTGACTTTATGTTCAATAAAGCTCCATTGCTCTCATTTCAGGTAACTCCATGTATTGGAGACCATGGATCAATATGACATGATTAAAGCCATTGGCGAAGGTGCCTTTGGGAAAGCATACTTGGCCCAAAGGAAATCGGATAGCGAGCACTGTGTTATAAAAGAGATCAATTTTGAAAAGGTAAAGTTAAGAAGTTGCAATTCCTGTTCATTTTCAGTGCTATATTCAGCTGGCTTTTAATCCAATTTGTCAAGGAAACACATCTTTTTCTTTTTTTAACAAGTATGAGTGAATTGACTTTTGTTTGTTCAGTCTTCTAAATCCATTGTCCAGACAGCAACCAGTGATCTTGTTTTTATTTTAAAATTTTATTTTATTTTTTGGCCGCAACTGTCATCATGAGGGATCATGATGGATAATTTCCCCCACCGGGAATTGAACCCATGCCTCCTGCAGTGTAAGCAGAGAGTCTTAACCACTGGACCAACAGGGAAGTTTGAAATGTTTTTTTTTTTTTCAAAAGAAAAGAAAAAACAATGTTATCACCCTGTCTACTATAGTACTCCTTACAGTGATAACATCTTTTAATATCCTATGGCATGTCTATGGGAGGCCCCACCTCCCTCGCTCTGACTTCTCTATTTTGCATAAGGGTGGCGCATCTCCTCTGTCACTCCTAATATAGGTCACCTCCACAAGGAGACCTTCCCCAAACATCCTATCTAAGACAACTCCCTGACTTTAATCACTCCTTATTACAGCAGCCTGGTTTATTTTCTCAGTAGCATTTACAATGATCTGGGATTACTCTGTTCATTTATTTCTTATCTGTCTCCTCCAGCATGCAGAACCATGCCGGCACATAATATTGCTCAAGAATATTGCTCAAAAATATTTATGAAATGCATTGAAGGAATGGAAGGAAACCATGTATTATTATTAATCTGGTATTTTTGGAGAATAATTAAATACATTTAATTTAAGAGGAATTATTTTGGCTAAATTCCCTAGAAACTTTTGCTAATTAAGAAAATAGTGTGTGTAGAGTGGCCACCTGATGTGAACAGTGGATCACTGGAAAAGAGGGAGTCTGCCTTCATTCTCTCCCTGATGCTGGGAAAGATAGAGGGTAGAAGGAGAAGAGGGTATCAGAGGACGAGATGAATGGATGGCATCACCGATGCAATGGACGTGAACTTGGGCAAACTTTGGGAGATGGTGAGGGACAGGGAGGCCTAGTGTGCTGCAGTCCATGGGGTCACAAAGAGTCGGACATGACTGGGCAACTGAACAACATGTGTAGAATGATGCAATTTTTGTAAAAATATATGCATTCTCTCTGTATATAGGTATGTATATTCCCACAGATATATTCCCATAGGTATAAGAAACATACTAGATAGTTTTATCTAGGTGGAATGTGGGGTTATGAGTAATTTTTGCCTTGTGCTTTTGTATCAATTCACTCTGCAGATTAGTTTTGACAGTCCTCTCTGATTTGTTCGCAAATTCCATTTCAACCTCCTCTTCACATCCTCTTCTTTTATCCTACATACAGATCCCTCCCACTCCAGCCTCTGTGCTTGCCCAAGGGGCTCTTTCTTCCAAGAAGGTTTTTGCCCACCCAGCAAGACTTGACTTGTTCAGGGCTGAGCCCTAGGAGAGTTTCCAGGACTTTCCTACTCTAAGTAATCTCTCTTTCTTTGTCAACTCCATAGATTTTATTCATAATGCTGTTATGATACTGAATATGTTCTACTTTGCTGTGCTTTAGCTGTTTATTTTGTACCTTCTCCTCCAAACTTTATGCTCTTTGCAGGCAGAATCCATGTCTTTTTCATCTTGATATTCCAAACAGCAGCTAAGAATGCTTCGCACCAGCAGCGGTTCAGTAAATCCTTATTGGGTTGATAATTCAATGCATAGACACTTGCAGGCCTTCTAGCTCTGTTGTTAAGCTGGTACATACTTTGTCGTTGCTGTTCAGTTGCTCAGTTGTGTCTGACTCTTTTCGACCCAATGAACTGCAGCACGCCAGGCTTCCCTGTCCTTCACTATATCCTGGAGTTTGCTCAAACTCATGTTCAGTAAGTCGATGATGCCATCCAACCATCTCATCCTCTGTTGCCCCCTTCTCTTCTTGCCTTCAGTGGATCTTTTCCAATGAGTTGGCTTTTCAGGTGGCCAAAGTATTGGAGCTTCAGGTTTAGCATCAGTCCTTCCAATGAATATTCAGGGTTTTTTCTTTTAGGATTGACTAATTTGATCTCCTTGCAGTCCAAGGGACTCTCAAGAGTCTTTTCCAGCACTACAGTTCGAAAGCATCAATTCTTTGACCCTCAGCCTTCTGTATGGTCCAACTCTCACATCCATACATGAGTACTGAAAAAACCATAGCTTTGACTATACATTCTTTTGTCAGCAAAATCGCTGCTTTTTAATATGCTGTCTAGATTTGTCATAGTTTTTCTTCCAAGGAGCAAGCGTCTTAGAAATTATCAGTTCAGTTCAGTTGCTCAGTCGTGTCCGACTCTTTGTGACCTCATGGACTGTGATGCCATCCAACCATTTCATCCTCTGTTGTCCCCTTCTCCTCCCACCTTCAATCTTTCCCAGCATCAGGGTCTTTTCAAATGAGTCGGCTCTTTACATCAGGTGGCCAGAGTATTGGAGTTTCAGTGTCAGCGTCAGTCCTTCCAAGGAATATTCAGGACTGATTTCCTTTAAGATTGACTGTTTGGATCTCCTTGCAGTGCAAGGGACTCTCAAGAATCTTCTCCAACACCACAGTTGAAAAGCATCAATTCTTCAGTGTCAAAAGCACCAGTGTTAAAAATTATAAAACCATTTAAATTCTAAGTAAAGAAAAAGCCATGTGGGAGGTGAATCTGCTATAGAAATATATATTAATGCGTTTTTAACATCTCTCTCATTCTTTAGTATATAATTAAACAAACTGACTTTATATATTTCTAATAGAGCACTGAATTTTTTCACTCATGAAGACCCTAGTCTCCATGCTGTAAATAAGTAGAATTTATATGAGGGAGGCTGTTGTTATCATTGTTTTCCTGTATCTCTTTGTGTTATCAAATTTGCCTGGCAACATCTGTGTCAGAGAATTAATATTTCTTACTTCTTCCTTTCTACCCTATTGTAGTTTTTCATTCTTATCTAGAAAAATTTACATGTCTTCTCAGCTCTCCAGCACCTCTCCATGAAACGAACTCATTTTCTCTTATCATCCTACCATTATCAAGCATATTCTTTTATATCTTGCCTTCAAAAATGTATCCTTTTTATTGTGAATATTAAAATATTCATTGAAGAAATTTTGAAAAAACTGTAGGGAAAAATAAGACTATTTAGAGGAAAATAAAAAATCACAACCACTGTCTTTATCACTGTTAACATTATGGTGAACTTCTCTCTAGGCTACTTTTAATGCATAAATGTACCTTATAAGTTACTAGACTATATTAGAATGATTGATGTCATGTTGGATATACTGTTTTATATCACCTTTTACCCTTAGTATATTGTAAACATTTTCTCATTTCAATGTTTTCATGTAATAAAATGTTCTCACGCAGTAACATCAAATGTGTACAGTAGTAGTGGACACCTAGCGCAAGCAATGTTATCGCAGGTGTTTCACTTGTACTAATCTATTTAATCCTCACAACAACCCTAAAAGGTGGATCTCACTATCCTCATTGTTCAGGTGAAAGGGGTGGGGCTCAATGAGGCTAAGTGATTTGCTTACTGACCAGCACACACACACACACACACACACACACACGTCGCTCAGTCGTGTCCAACTCTTGGCGACCCCATGGATTGTAGCCCACCAGGCTCCTCGGTCCATGGGATTTTCCAGGCATGAATACTGGAGTGGGTTGCCGTTTCCTTCAGACCCTTCTAACTCTTCCCCTGCTCTTTCTGCTGTAACACTGTTCTTCCCTGGATTGTTGATGACTGCATAGTGTGACATTAGGTTCAAAATATTGTACCATAATTTATCTAACTCTTTTTCTATTTTCAGATAATTATATTGCTTGATTTTTTTGCTATGATTAAATAGCATTTAATATATAGAAGAAGTTACTTTTCTTAAGCAAACTGTGTATTCATGTTTATCTACATGTACATTAAATAAAAAGGTCTAACAATTTACAGCAATTACTTTTAAGGAATCAATACGAAGGAGAGAGGGAAGTTTTAACTTTCATCTTATTCACTTCTATCTGACTTAAAATGTTTTTTCAAACCATAAGTATATATTGTTAATTGAAAACTAGTAATAAAAAACCTAATAGTAAAGCACTGTAATGAAGGCTTTTGTATGAGAACACTTGGGCACATACGTTTCTGATTATTTTCTTTGGATAAATTTCTAGAAGCATTAATAAGTTAAAGATAGGAGCATTTTAAAGTCTCTTTTAGACATTAAAAAGTTGTTTTCCTGGAAAGATTTTTATCATCTTATATAAATATTTACCCAAGAAATATATGAGTGCCATTTTCTGCTTTCTGGTTAACTATGGGTATTAACATGCTTTTGTCTTCACCAATTTCACAGATGAAACATTATATTAAATTTTGTTTTAGTCTTTTTTCTTCTGATTACTGAGTGAGGTTGAATCTTTCTATTTCTGAGCCATTTTTAACTTTTATTTTTTTGAGAGTTGTCTAGTCATGTATTTTCCCATATTTCTATTGGCATACATAGTTGCTTTTTTTTTTTTTGCCAGAACTCCTTAAATGTTATAAATACAAAAATCTGTCATACATATTGCCAATATTTTTACCTAACTATAAAAATGCAGTTCTATGCCTATCTTTTCCTTTCAATTTTGTTTATAATATTCTTTTGAAAAAATAGTAGTTATAAATTAACAAAGTTAAGTAGCTAAATCTGTTCATCCAATAGTCATAATTCAGTTATTTTTATTTTGAAATTCATATGTACTAATTATGCAATTTAAATTGGGGAGAAAGATACCGAAGCTCAGAAGACTTAAGTAATTTACTGAAGGATACATAGCTGCCGCTGCTGCTGCTAAGTCGCTTCAGTCGTGTCTGACTCTGTGCGACCCCACAGACGGCAGCCCACTAGGCTCCCCTGTCCCTGGGATTCTCCAGGCAAGAACACTGGAGTGGGTTGCCATTTCCTTCTCCAATGCATGAAAGTGAAAAGTGAAAGTGAAGTCGCTCAGTCGTTCTGGACTCTTAGCAACCCCATAGACTGCAGGCCACCAGGCTCCTCCGTCCATGGGATTTTCCAGGCAAGAGTTCTGGAGTGGGGTGCCACTGCCCTCTCCAGGATACATAGCTAGGAGACAGTAAAACTTGGATTAAGAATGTTAATTTTTTTAAAAAATTGTTAAATCTAAAGGAGGATGAGAAATCAGGGAGCTCGACATGTGTGAGCCAAATGTTGAAGGTCGTTACAGAGGGAACAGTGGAGAGGACCAGTGACTCGGAAGGTGGGACAGCCGGACCAGGAGTCAGTGTAGAAATGATGAGGCATCAAGAATGAGGAAGAAAAGATAGAAATGAGATGTGGCCACTGTCACTGGCACCAAAACATTTGAAAAATATTGTCCATAGATGATTAATAGAATAAGAATATACATCAGGGAGTGAGGGCAGGAGAGAAATAGGTGAGGGAGATTAAGAGGTGCAAACCTCCAGCTGCAAAATAAAGGAGTTATGTGTATGAAATGTCCAGCATGGGGAACATCGTAACTATGCAATATCTTCATATAGTGACAGATGGTAACTAATGAAGATCACTTTCAAATGCATAGAAATGTTAAATCACTATGTTATGTGATGAAAACTGACATAGTGTTCTAGGTCAATTAGATTAAAATTGTGGTATGGGGAGGGAGAATTGGATGAAGGTGGTCAGCAGGTACAAACTTCCAGTTATAAGATAAATAAGAACTACAGATGTAATGTACAACATGGTAAATATAATTAACACTGCTGTTTGTTATAAATGAAAGTTGTTAAGAGAGTAAATCCTGCACTATCGTCACAAGGTAAAAAAAAGTCGTTTTTCTATTTCTTTAATTTTGTATGTATATGCGATGATGGATGTTTGCTAAACTTATTGTTCTAATTATTTCATGGTGTGTGTAAGTCAAATCATTATGCTATATACCTTAAAAGTATACAGTGCTATATGTCATTATATCAATAAAACTGGAAGGAAAGGTAACAATAAAAGCAAATTAATTAGTTTTTTAATAAAGAAAAGGAAATATATCAAATCTAAAATGAAGTCACAAGAGACAAATTTTATTTGAAAACGAAAAATGTAGTAATCTTAATAGAACTTTACTGGTCTGATTTATGTAATGTGTGACATTTAATTTTTTTAGATTTCATTTGTTTCTTCTCAGCTGTGATTGCTGCTGGAACATTGCATTTTTTTTAAACCAATTCTTTTGCTGCTGAAAGATAAATATTAAAATAACTTTCCTTGAGATGACTAAATAATTGACACAGTACACCAATTCAAGTGAGCTTATAACGCAGCAGAACTTTACCAGAATTATTTTCTTGTTACTGATTGTCATTGGCAAACCGTTGACCAGATACAGGACACTCTTAATTCTAGAAAGGTCATTTCCTGCCATTGAGAGATCAGTTTCAGAAATGCCATTAAAGTCAGTGAAATCCTGGAGAATTTTCGATGACGGTGAGCAGAAAGCCTATTCATGAAAGCAATTATCTTTATAGACTACTTTGTCTCTTAATATAATTTAGATGCCCATCCAAGAAAAAGAAGCTTCCAAGAAAGAAGTCATTCTTCTGGCAAAGATGAAACATCCCAACATTGTAACCTTCTTCAATTCATTTCAAGGTTTGACTTCTTATATTCTTAAAGTATTTTAATCAGGTGTCGGCATGTAGATATCCATATAAGATAGGATCCTGAGAACTGTGTATAAATTAACTTCTGTGACTGGATTCATTGTCCCATTTACTTAAATTTATTTTTCATCATCTTGATTTATACTCTGCTGAGTTTTTGTAGACAATTTTCCTAAATTTCCTTAAGTTTTCCCACCTGTCTTTAATTTTTACTCCCTCAAATAGTTAATAATGGTTGTCTTAGCTTTGCTCCAGTAAGAACTTCCAGAGGCCTACAAGAATACCATCTGTGTCTCACTCATGTTACATGTTGGCTGTGGTTGAGGGGGGTCTTTTTTATGTTTTAATTAAAAAATTAAGAACTTTTTTTGTCCATACCATGTAGCTTATGGGACACCTCAGTGAAAGCACCAAGTTCTAACCACTGGTCTCGCCAGGGAATTCCCTGATGGGGAATTTAAAGCTGGGGCCCCAGCTGAAGGAGCAGCTCAGATAGGAAGCAGGCTGTTCTGAACAAAAGGGCAGGACACAGAGCCCGCCGCGTCCTCCCTCTCAGAGCCCTGCTAGCATGTGGCATGTTTCTTACCTCCCCCATATGCTCAAATTCTGGGTGCAAAGCAGACGCTCAGCCAACCCTGAGAACGGGGTGGTGCTGGCAGAGGCTGCGCTGACTCTGAGAGTCCTTGTGTGCCCAGGCCCAGTAAATGGGGCAGTGCAGTCCTCTTTCAGAGAGGCAGCCAAGCTGCTGGCTGGAATAGAGGGGAAACTTGAAGGAAGCAAGCCTTCCTCTCAGTGCACCTGAGCACATTTCTTCTGCCTTCATCCATTATTCGACTCCAAAGGTTAAAAAAAAAACAAAGAAAGCAATGGTCAGAGACCATTCATTCACTTAACAAAAATTTACTGAGTGCTTACTGTATGCATTTTTCTAGGTACCAGGAATACATCCGTGAATAAAGAAAACAAACAAAAATTCCTGTCCTTTGTGACTCTTACATTGTAGTGGGAAGAGACAGACCATAAACACACAGGCAGCATGTCAGGTGTTTCGAGGCTGCGTCAGGGCTGTATATGCCCACAGTTCGGCCAGCACCCAGCACGGGGTGGGGTAAGGGGTGGGGCAGTGTGTACTTGAATTCAGAGGTTGGAAGTAGTTCATGGAGCAGGAATATTACCTAGTATCTTCAAGCACCATCAGGGGTGTGTTCATAAAAATCAGTAAGTTTGTTTTTGGCTTCATTGTGGCATGTGGGGCCTTAGTTCCCTGACCAGGGACTGAACCCACACCCTTGCAGTGAAAACGCAGTGTCTTAATCACTGGAGCTTCAGGGAAGCCCCAGTCAACAAAATTTAAAAGCTATTTTTTGAGCATTTGCGCTCTGCTGGGCACCGTGTTTCTTACAAATTAAACCACTGCATGCAAAATAGCTTTCTGTGTTTCTTACAAATGAAAACTGGGTACAGCCTCTAAAAGACTGCTCAGGACGTTCCTGAGGTCTTTGGGAGTTGGCAGTACACATGAACGGGGAGCCGAGTTGTATCGAGTAACTTTAAGGGGGAGCCGCAGAGTACGGTGCCCTCTATTCCTGTTCATTGGTTCCTGCAAAGACACCAGACGACAGCCTTCCTTTCCCTCACTCTGTGGGTTTTTGTTGGCTCTCTCCGTCTGCTAAGTCTCCACTCATTGTCAGGCCTTCTCTGAGAGCACAGTCCAAGCTGCAGTCCCCTCTGCGGGATCTCGCCAGCACTTCGGTACCGTGAGTGTGTCCATTAGGAAGTGGTCTAATATTTGTCTCCCTTTGAGACAGGAAACAGAATGGACTCTTTTGCTCACCACTTGCCCCTCAGCATCTGGCACGTAGTAGGTGCTCAGGCACATTAGTGGAATGAATACTGGGGCTGCCTGGACCATTTAGGAGAGTGGAGTCTGACCTTACACCATGCGACTTGGACATTTGAGGCTGGTTTATGCTGGATACCCTTATCAAATGAGAGGTCATTTTTTACAGCATCAGTAATCTTCGCTGACTTTGTTTATGTTGTAAACCTAAACTTTCTTATGACCCCCTCTTCCTTTTCATAACTAGAGCACCTCTGTGTTTAGGAAAACCAGAGCTATTGTGATGCCTTTGTGCTTTGCCTGGCAGATTGTTGGAACTCGAAACACTGAGCTTGTCTGAAAGCCTCAGACGTCTTTGTAACACCTGGCTGTAGAGAGTATGGGGAAAGCCTTTGTTTATCCTCCAACAGCTCATCTCTAAACAAAAGAGCCACGGCTCTAGTGCGTTACGTGTTTGTCAATGGAAAGTAGAAGTTTTTATAAGTTTGAAACAGCATGAGGAAAATAAGGAGAATGCAGTAAGATTTTCTTAAGGCTAAGTTAAAAAAAATACTTAAATATGTATTTATCTGGCTGTGCTAGGTCTTAGTTGCGGCATGTGAACTCTTGGTTGAAGCGTGTGGGTTCTAGCTCCCTGACCAGGAATTGAACCTGGGCCCCCTTCATTGGGAGCACAGAGTCGTAAGCCTCTGGAC
Source organism: Bos javanicus (assembly GCF_032452875.1). NCBI lineage: Eukaryota > Metazoa > Chordata > Mammalia > Artiodactyla > Bovidae > Bos > Bos javanicus. The sequence continues at coordinate 21,572,441 of NC_083879.1, read as the reverse complement.
CACCAGAGACGTCCCCATCAGGCTCAGTTAATTCCACTAAAATTCCTTCAGTAAATATTTATCAAGTACCTCTAATAGGCTGAACACAGCCTGGGTCTTGGGGGTAAATCAGTGAGCAAAATGGGTCCACATCCCCGCACTGCTCTTTTCTGTTGCTGTATAACCAGCGAACAGGAATTTAGTGGCTTAAATAGGTACCTCCCAATTTCTCTAGCTCTTCCAGAAGCCTGGGCCTGGTTTAGCTGGATTCTCTGAACAGGGTCTCACATAGTTGAAATCAAGATGGTGACTCTGTCTGCAACCTCCCTCACCCGAGGCCCAGAGTACTCTTCCAGGCTTATGTAGGTTGTTGCGAGATTTCATTTACTGCACTTGTAGGACTGAGACGTCTGCTTTCTTGCAGACTGTTAACTGGGGGTGGTCGTCTTCTGCTAGAGACCAGCCTCCCTCCCTGTCACGTGGCCCCTGCAACAGGCCCTCTCCAGCATGGCATCTCTCTGTTTCTGACTTCTAGATCCAGATTTAAGTGGCTCTTGTGATTAGGTCAAGCCCAGGTGTGTAATCTCCTTTTCCTATTAACTCAAAGTCAGCTGCTTAGTAACTTTAATTATATCAGCAAATCCCCTTTGCTATGCAATGTGACATAATGATGGAGTGATATCCCACATTTACAGGTTCCATTCTCACTCAAGGGGAGAGAGTTCACAGGGTGTGTGCATTAGGGTCATCTGAGAGTTCTACCCGCTCTTCAGCTGTGGTGTTCACATTTCCAGGGGTAAAATGAGGGGCGCTGTGTGCTCAGTTGCTTCAGTCGTGTCTGACTCTTTGTGACCTTATGGACTGTAGCCTGCCAGGCTCCTCTGTCTGTGGGATTCTCCCACAAGAATACTGGAGTGGGTTGCCACTTCCTCCTCCAGGGGATCTTCCCCACCCAGGGATTGACTCCGTGTCTCTTATGTCTCCTGCATTGGCAGGCAGATTCTTTACCACTAGCGCTAGACAGGCAATAAATGTAAATACAACTATAAGTACATTATGTAGTTTGTTTTTAAAATTTTTTTTTAAAGAATATATTTTACTGATATGGCCTCATGGGGCCTTAGTTGTAGCCTGCAGGATCTTTGATCTTCATCGCAGTATGTGAGCTTTTAGTTGCAGCGTTTGGGCGCTAGTTTCCTGACCAGGGATTGAACTCTGGCCCCTTGCATTGAAAGCTCAGAGTCTTTACCACTGGATCATCCAGGAAGTCCCTGATAACCCCTTTAAAGTTGATTTAAGCTACTTGAAAGAAAGAGGTAGCAAATGATAGAATTTGGCAAGAAGAGTCTGACATTTAGTGGATACTCAAATAACTACAGAGCAAAATGCTAGAAAGATTAACAATTGGTAGCAAGTCTGATTTTGTGTGATTCCTTTATTAAGCTCCTTCCATGTGCCAGGTACAGGGAATGCAAAAGATCCCAGTGTGGAGTCTCTCCTCAGGGAACAAACTAGTGGGAGAAACAAGCAAGTTAATAGAAGTCCTTAACCTAATAAGAACCCATCTAATAGTTGTTTGGTAAAGAAAAAAGCTGATGAAGCAGAAAACCATACAAACTTATTTTAATCTGTAAATGCACGATCATTTGCCAGACTTTTGATGTAAGATCAAAGCCTTGTCTTTGATTATGAATCCACTTCCTGGAGTTCTGAGTATCCTTTCTTTTATAGGTGCTCGTCATCTGCAATTTATAATTTCCAGTTTCTGGTCTTTAGAGTGGAGTAAGAATTCACAGATACTCTCTCTGTGTACATTCCTTTGAAAGCTTCCCAGTTATTTTCCATTTGTCCCACCCAGCATTTAGCTTAATGACTTTTTCTTTTTAAAGCTACTCACATTTACTTCATGGCATTCAATGTAGTTCTTGTGGAAACAATCACATCTTTTTCCATTCATCTCTCATCACTTTATATAAAAATTATAGTAACAAGTATCAGTTCAGTTCAGTTCAGTCGCTCAGTCATGTCCGACTCTTTGCGACCCCACGGACTGCAGCACACCAGGATTCCCTGTCCCATCACCAACTCCCGGAGTTCACTCAAACTCATATCCATTGAGTCGGTGATGCCATCCAACCATCTCATCCTCTGTCGTCCCCTTCGCCTCCTACCTTCAATCTTTCCCAGCATCAGGATCTTTTCAGATAGATTTGGGAATGCATGGAATGATCTTGGTAAGAATCAGTGAGGACAGAGGGAGCATAGTTGAGTCTAGTTGCCACCAGGGTAACCTTGAGCAGCAACAGTCATGGATGGTACCCAGCAATCTAGTGTGTAGGTCAGGCAGAGGTCAGTTAAAAGAAATTTGACTGGGACTTCCCTGGTGGTCCAGTGGTTAAGAATCCACATTGTGATGCAGAGGATGTAGGTTCGATTCCTGGTTGGGGAATTAAGATCCCACGTGCTGTGGAGCAACTAAGCCCAAGCACCGAGACTGCTAGGGTTGAGCGCTTATGTGCCCCAACTAGAGCGCCCATGGGCCACAGTGAAATTCCGAGTGCTGCAGTAAGACCTGACTCAGCCAAATACATAAATACAATATTAAAAAAAGAGTGAGTGTCACCAGTACTCAACAGTATAAATAGAAGTTTATACTTCAATTTAAGGGTCTGATCATTCTTTTAGTGGTGTTGAAAAAGATTCACAGCTGTTGTGTTACAGCCCATTTCTGGTCTCCTGCAGGGACATATTAAAAATAGTTGCTCACATTTATTGAACTCTCATTATGTGCAGATATTATTCTAAATATGTGACATGGATTAACTCATTTAAAAGTTGAAGTAAACAAAGATGAGGTGATCCCAAGAGGAGTGTCTACATTATTATCGCCATCTGACAGATGAGATAATGAAGCCCATAAAAATTAAAATAACTTGCCCAGAGTCACAGAGCTAAGAAATTTAAGCGGCGAAGTGGGATTAGAGCCCAGTCCATCTTGATTCTACAGCCAGTTTTTAGCTATTATATTCTGCATTTTTCTGTTGCATTCTCCACCTTCTAGAACTTGAAAGGCAAGTAATTAGTAAATATTTGAAACCTATGCAGCATCAAATGATGCCTTTTTTTACAGAGAACAACAGACTGTTTATTGTGATGGAGTATTGTGATGGCGGGGATCTCATGAAAAGGATCAGAAGACAACGGGGAGTGTTATTTAGTGAAGATCAGGTAGAAACTCTTCCAATTTCCCTGTTCATTTATATTGGGGATTAAATTTATAATTTCATAAGTAATAGACTGTGTTTATATGAAGCATGATTGGTGGAAGAGAAATTTGAACTATAAAAATAATGGCTTGGTATTTTTTTTTTACAATGTCAATATTCATTTATTTTTTCTTTTTCTTCTTATCTTTTAAATTATGAAAAGTATGATAAAACATTTATAGGAGACTTGGAAAATACAGGGCAAAGTTATATATGGTCCTTCTATATATTATTAATACAATTATTTTTTTAAACAGATACATTAAGATTTTTAGTGGGAGTTTCAGTATCAAACTCTCAAAAATTTATAGAATGAATATACATAAAAGTGGAAGAATATGGTAGACCTGAAAAGCACGAAGAACCAATTCAACATAATTAAGATTTATACAATTTTCACACAATAGTAGGATACAAATTCTATTCAAGTTACCATAGACCATAAACAGGGAGACCACTGGAATAGATCCAGGGACATAAAACAGAGTGAAGAAATTTCATGGTCTAAAGGTATTAAAATCATACAGAGTCTGTTATCACTGTGGAATCATGTTAGAAATCAATATCAAAAGATATTTGAAAATAACCCACATACTTTAGAGTGCAGTCTGACATTTACCAAGAGAGATCTTCAACTTAGCCATTGAAGGCCTCAGTAAAGTTAGAAGACTGAAAAACCAGAGGGTGACTGCAGAGAAGAAAGCATTTAAATGAGAAATTAACCTAGCCTAATGACATTGTACAGGAGACAGGGATCAAGACCATCCCCATGGAAAAGAAATGCAAAAAAGCAAAATGACTGTCTGAGGAGGCATTACAAATAACTGTGAAAAGAAAGGGAAAAGCAAAGGAGAAAAGGAAAGATAGAAGCATCTGAATGCAGAGTTCCAAAGAATAGCAAGGAGAGGTAAGAAAGCCTTCCTCAGCGATCAATGCAAAGAAATAGAGGAAAACAACAGAATGGGAAAGACTAGAGATCTCTTCAAGAAAATTAGAGATACCAAGGGGACATTTCATGCAAAGATGGGCTCGATAAAGGACAGAAATGGTATGGACCTAACAGAAGCAGAAGATATCAAGAAGAGGTGGCAAGAATACACAGAAGAAGTGTACAAAAAAGATCTTCACGACCCAGATAATTACTATGGTGTGATCACTCACCTAGAGCCAGACATCCTGGAATGTGAAGTCAAGTGGGCCTTAGGAAGCATCACTAGGAACAAAGCTAGTGGAGGTGATGGAATTCCAGTTGAGCTAGCTATTTCAAATCCTGAAAGATGATGCTGTGAAAGTGCTGCACTCAATATGCCAGCACATTTGGAAAACTCAGCAGTGGCCACAGGACTGGAAAAGGTCAGTTTTCATTCCAATCCCAAAGAAAGGCAATACCAAAGAATGCTCAAACTACCGCACAATTGCACTCATCTCACATGCTAGTAAAGTAATGCTCAAAATTCTCCAAGCCAGGCTTCAGCAATACATGAACCGTGAACTTCCAGATGTTCAAGCTGGTTTTAGAAAAGGCAGAGGAATCAGAGATCAAATTGCCAACATCCGCTGGATCATGGAAAAAGCAAGAGAGTTCCAGAAAAACATCTATTTCTGCTTTATTGACTATGCCAAAGCCTTTGACTGTGTGGATCACAATAAACTGTGGAAAATTCTTCCAAAGATGGGAATACCAGACCACCTGACCTGCCTCTTGAGAAACCTATATGCAGATCAGGAAGCAACAATTAGAACTGGACATGGAACAACAGACTGGTTCCAAATAGGAAAAGGAGTACTTCAAGGCTGTATATTGTCACCCTGTTTATTTAACTTCTATGCAGAGTGCATCATGAGAATGGCTGGGCTGGAGCAAGCACAAGCTGGAATCAAGATTGCCAGGAGAAATATCAATAACCTCAGATATTCAGAAGACACCACCCTTATGGCAGAAAGTGAAGAGGAACTCAAAAGCCTCTTGATGAAAGTGAAAGTGGAGAGTGAAAAGGTTGGCTTAAAGCTCAACATTCAGAAAACGAAGATCATGGCATCCGGTCCCATCACTTCATGGCAAATAGATGGGGAAACAGTGGAAACAGTGTCAGACTTTATCTTTTTGGACTCCAAAATCACTGCAGATGGTGACTGCAGCCATGAAATTAAAAGACGCTTACTCCTTGGAAGGAAAGTTATGACCAACCTAGATAGCATATTGAAAAGCAGAGACATTACTTTGCCAACAAAGGTCCATCTTAGCCAAGGCTATGGTTTTTCCTGTGGTCATGTATGGATGTGAGAGTTGGACTGTGAAGAAGGCTGAGCTCCGAAGAATTGATGCTTTTGGACTGTGGTGTTGGAGAAGACTTTTGAGAGTCCCTTGGACTGCAAGGAGATCCAACCAGTCCATCCTAAAGAAGATCAGTCCTGGTCTTCATTGGAAGGACTGATGCTGAAGCTGAAACTCCAATACTTTGGCTACCTCATGCGAAGAGTTGACTCATTGGAGAAGACTCTGATGCTGGGAGGGATTGGGGGCAGGAGGAGAAGGGGACGACAGAGGATGAGATGGCTGGATGGCATCAGCGACTCGATGGACATGAGTTTGAGTGAACTCCGGGAGTTGGTGATGGACAGGGAGGCCTGGCGTGCTGCAGTTCATGGGGTTGCAAAGAGTTGGACATGACTGAGCGACTGAACTGAACTGAGAACATGTTTGAATTTGAACTTAAATTGAATCTCTGTTTGAGAGTGAACTTTGCTTGAGAAAGGACAGTATCTTATTTTTGGAAAATCTCATGTAGGATGCCCCTAAGATGGATCTTAATGGCTGAGAAAAAAGTGAATGAGAATGTTCCTTAGCCACTTAAAATGTGATGTATTTATAGCTTCACTCTTCTTCCTTTTACCAGTGAGTATGCTGTTTTAAAATAGATTTCCCACTTTGCTGGGGAGGATAGAAGCTCTTTTTAGCAATGGCTATTTAGTCTCATTGGTTATTAAGAGAGAGAAGAGAAAAGGTGAAGAGTAATGGCCTCAATTCCGATTTTGTCTGAGCACAAACACATTTTTCTTCTGTACATTTAACATCCTTTGATACCCTCTTGGAACTTTTATTCATGAAGGAGACAGATATTTGTAGCGGGGAAGAACTGGACTCCCGGCCTGTGTGATTGAAGGGAAAGGCCTCGGCCACAAGCAGGACACAAGAGTGGCCCGCCAGCTTTCTTCAAGCCCTTTGTTTCTTTGTTCTCTTTTAGCATTTAACAGCCCAGATACTCTCCTCTTTGATTTAAAGTTCAATGTCGTGAATGTATGAATGATTAAAGAATCAATATCCCTAACCTCTGTATATTTAATCAAGCATTCTCCCTATGCTCATTGACATTATATATTAAATTCTATAGTTGTAGAAACCCTCCTTTCTTCTTATCTGGGTATTATTTTGCCACATTTAATAAAAATACTTTTCTCTACATAAGTTTGAATTACATTTCCCGTTGTTGAGAAAGAACTAAAATTACAACTGATAGATTTTCCTGGTGGTCCAGTGGTTAAGACTCTGCACTTCCAGTGCAGGGGACAAGGGTTTGATCCCTGGTCGGCGAACTAAGGGCTTCCCTTGTGGCTCAGACAGTAAAGAATCTGCCTGCAGTGTGGGAGACCAGGATTCGATCCCTGGGTTAGGAAGATCCCTGGAGAAAGGAATCGTTGTCCACTCCAGTATTTTTGCCTGAAGAATCCCCCAGGACAAGGATCCTGGCATGGGATCCAGTCCATGGGATCGCAAAGAGTCGGACACGACTAAAGCGACTTAACACATATGCCCTGGGCACTCAGATTCCACATGCTGCACAGCACAGCCAAAAAAAAAAAAATTACAAGTGAATCTTCATATCTGGAATATAGTTTTTTCCCTCAATTGTTTTCCTCTCTCTGTTTTGGTGGACAAGGAACCATTGAAAGTTTAGAATTGTTTAAATAAATCTCTGTAGGCATCTGAGTGCAAGCATGTATGCCTAATTGTGTTTTCCTACTCCAGGGGACCTTCCGGACCCAGGGATGGAACCTGCATCTCTTGTGTCTCCTGAATGGGCAGGCAAATTCTTTACCACGGCACCACTTGGGAATCTGTCTACAGTGGCTCAGTGGTGAAGAATCTACCTTCTCGGTTCAATCCCTGGGTCAGGAAGATCCCCTGGAGAAGGGCATGGTGACTCACTCTAGTATTATTTCCTTGAGAAGCCCATGGACAGAGGAGCCTGCAGGGCTACAGTCCATGGGGTGGCAAAGAGTTAGACATGACTGAAGTGACTTGAACCGTGAACTTCCTGATGTTCAAGCTGGTTTTAGAAAAGGCAGAGGAACCAGAGATCAGATTGCCAACATCCGCTGGATCATGGAAAAAGCAAGAGAGTTCCAGAAAAACATCTATTTCTGCTTTATTGACTATGGCAAAGCCTTTGACTGTGTGGATCACAATAAACTGTGGAAAATTCTGAAAGAGATGGGAATACCAGACCACCTGACCTACCTCTTGAGAAGTTTGTATGCAGGTCAGGAAGCAACAGTTAGAACTGGACATGGAACAACAGACTGGTTCCAAATAGGAAAAGGAGTTCGTCAAGGCTGTATATTGTCACCCTGCTTATTTAACTTATATGCAGAGTACATCATGAGAAACGCTGGACTGGACGAAACACAAGCTGGAATCAAGATTGCCGGGAGAATTATCAATAACCTCAGATATGCAGAAGACACTACCCTTATGGCAGAAAGTGAAGAGGAACTCAAAAGCCTCCTGATGAAAGTGAAAGTGGAGAGTGAAAAAGCTGGCTTAAAGCTCAACATTCAGAAAAGGAAGATCCTGGCATCCAGTCCCATCACTTCATGGGAAATAGATAGGGAAACAGTGGAAACAGTGTCAGACTTTATTTTTCTGGGCTCCAAAATCACTGCAGATGGTGATTGCAGCCATGAAATTAAAAGACGCTTACTCCTTGGAAGGAAAGTTATGACCAACCTCGATAGCATATTCAAAAGCAGACATTACTTTGCCAGCAAAGGTTCATCTAGTCAAAGCTATGTTTTTTTCCTGTGGTCATGTATGGATGTTTTTTTCCTGTGGTCATGTATGGATGTGAGAGTTGGACTGTGAAGAAAGCTGAGCTCCGAAGAATTGATGCTTTTGAAGTGTGGTGTTGGAGAAGACTCTTGAGAGTCCCTTGGACTGCAAGGAGATCCAACCAGTCCATTCTGAAGGAGATCAGTCCTGGGATTTCTTTGGAAGAAATGATGCTAAAGCTGAAACTCCAATACTTTGGCCACCTCATGCGAAGAGTTGAGTCATTGGAAAAGACTCTGATGCTGGGAGGGATTGGGGGCAGGAGGAGAAGGGGACGACAGAGGATGAGATGGCTGGATGGCATCACTGACTCTATGGACATGAGTCTGAGTGAACTCCGGGAGTTGGTATTGGACAGGGAGGCCTGGCGTGCTGAGATTCATGGGGTCGCAAAGAGTCGGACACGACTGAGCGACTGATCTGATCTGATCTGATCTGAAGCGACTTAGCAGCAGCAGATCAGTTTAATAAAAAGGCTCATGGTCAGCTAAGATAAAATAAAATTATAACTAAGAAATAAACCATAACTAAGAAATAAAATTCAGCCCCCTGCATTCTGGGAGTGCGGTCTTAGCCACTGGACTACCAGGGAAGTCCCCTGTTTATCTTTTTCTGTATGCAGTGTTCCTTTTCATACCAACATGTTTGGATTGCCTTTTCACACTTCCGTTTTTCCAGCTGTAAGGAGAACATAGGATGGTATGATGGTATATCTGTTCACTTCATTCGTGTAACCACACACAAATATATTATTTCTCTCTTTGTGCATGCTATCACTGAAGATAGTTCAGTGATCAGCAGACTGCTCACTAGTTTTGTTTTATGTTCCCTCTACAGATTCTGAGTTGGTTTGTACAGATTTCTCTAGGACTGAAACATATTCACGACAGGAAGGTTTTACACAGGGACATAAAAACACAGGTAACGGCTCAGAGACAGAATCAAGAAGAATAGATCTTTTATTTTCTTGAAATATCTCCAACAACATAGCCTTTTCTGCACTTACAGAACATTTTTCTTAGCAAGAACGGAATGGTTGCAAAGCTTGGGGACTTTGGTATTGCAAGGGTCTTGAACAAGTAAGTACTTTTAAAAATCATTTTTCCTTCTGTTCATAACAGCCAAAATACGTATTTTTAGGTATCAAGAATTAAGAAGGTATTAAGAGCTTGGTTTCTCAATAATTTTGGATAATTGTTTATATAAGTATATTAAAGTATTCAGATGGTACGTTGAGATTAAAATTTGCGAGACATATCTTGGCATAGTAGAAGTGTTGGCAATGCTGTATAGTGTGATATAAGCTGATCAAATGAGATGTGACTGAAATGTATGTCAAGTCAGTGAGCATTTTGTGAAACAGGAAAATTAACACGTGCTTAGGAGAGTATATTGATGCAAATGTTTCAAAAGACAGTTTGTTGATAATAAATGCCAAGAGATTTTAAATGTTCTATTTCTGAGAATTTGTTCTAAGGGAATAATTTGAAATTTGGAATAGTTTAAATGCCTAAAAATTGGGAAATAGTTAAATTTTATAAAACTTGGCACAGTCATGTACCTGAATATTGTTTAGCCACTGACATTTATGATTTTGAAGACTTTTTGATAATGTGAGAACAAAGTTTGTTGTATTAAATTTAAAATTTTAAAAACAAGAATTCTGTATTTCAAATACACTATAATCACAGCTATGTGGAAAATATGCACGGAAAAAAGACAAGAAGGAAATACATCAGAATTTTAGCACTAGTTGTTTGAAGGTAGTAAGATTCTTGGTAATTTTTTTCTTCTTTATTCCCTTTTGTGTTTTCCAAATTTTAAATCATGAGATTGCATTACTTTCGTCATTGGAATGAGGGAAATTTTTACATGTGAGAGTTTGCAAAATAACAATGGTACCTTTTCGTGCAGTCTTTAAGCCATAAGTTTTTTTTATTGTGTAGATTTTGGGGAAATGAATGATAAGCTTAAAATCAATTAATTTTATTACTACATTATTAATATACTATATTTTAATAATAATGCTTTATTTTAATATATGAATACATCAAATTTTGTGTTACTTTTTATACATTTTTCTTACATGTATGTGTATGTCTTAAGCCTTTTCTTACTTCAGTAATACACTATGTTATTTTATTGTTCAATATAACTTTGCTAGTACCATGGAACTTGCTAGAACTTGCGTTGGAACACCATACTACCTGTCCCCAGAGATCTGTCAGAATAAACCCTACAACAATAAAACGTGAGTTGCTGGCTTTTGGTTTGAAAGTCTCAGTAAAATCTTATGGATTCTTTCTTATGGTGCTTCATAATTTCCTTTTCCTCACCTGTGAAATGAGAATCGCTGTGACTGCATCTGACCACTTCAGTGTTTCCTAAAGCTTTCAAATTTATTTAGAAAAGAGATATGTCTCTTCATCTGATGATAGAAGTGATAGAATAACATTGAAAGTTGAGGTCACTGTGATGTCCATCTTTGTGTTCGATTATCAGGCTTTCTAAGCACTGTTGGGCCTATTGCGGGAAAGTGTTGTAGATGGGTCAGGCGGAAGGTCTGGTGACCTTCCAGGTCACCAGCACAGGTTTAGGAGCCAGAAATCCTAACCTTGACTCCGTCAGCAACTCGACCAAGTCAGTCAGTCTCTGTGGGTCTCAGTTCCCCTTTCTTCAACAAAGGTGGTGTTGGCCAGGTAATTGTTAAGGCATCTTCCAGCTTTAAAAACCAACAAGCTTTGACATTTGTGGTACTAGAGCCTACTGTTTAGGAGTAATATTAATATAGTTTGTGAAAGTGTTTGTCGCTCAGTCATGTTCAACTCTTTGTGACCCCCTGGGCTGTAGACTGCCAGGCTCCTCTGTCCATGAAATTCTCCAGGCAAGAACGCTGGAGTGGGTTGCCATTCCCTTCTCCAGGGGATCTTCCTGGAGAAGGGATTGAACCCACATCTCTTGCATTTGCAGGTGGGTTCTTTACCACTAGCTTCACAAGCAGCCTTAATGTTAATATACACAGTGATAAAAGATAAAGCCAAGATAGTTTTTACTTCCATGGAAGGAGAAGGAAAACATTTCACTTTTCAAGGCTGTCTTCCAGTTGAACTAGTTGGCTTTGCAGGAAGACCAAGTTCTTTTGTGGTGTTCATTGTCTATTTATTTAGAAAAGTACCCAAGAGATATTTGACTGACTTTGAAAGAGATAAATGAAAAGCAAAGCCCTAAAGAAGAGTGGTGAACATTTCTCCACATAGTAGAAGAATGGGCATTTTTGGAAGATATCCTCTGACCTAGAGAAGGGGGTTGGCCTCAAGCTGACCAGGAATGCAGTTAGTGTCGCCAGGGTGGAAGGGCAGGCTTTCGAGAGCAGAGCGCAGCAGCATTGTTTTGTTGCCTTGCACTACTTTTTAAGCATCTAAGTCAACATTTAAATATGTTGATTTGATGCTTTGAATAATTGGAAGCTCCTAGTAATAAATCATTACCAAACTGGGTTAATTCACGTAATGCACAGCAAGCCAAATGCTGAGACACTGAGGTTTGCAGCAGAGGAAGAAAGGCAGCCAGATGAGACTGGAGAACAAGTCTCAGATCTGCCTCCCCGAAGGCGAGGGATTTGAGATATTTACGGGATGAAGAAGCATCGTGGTCTTAGGCAGGCTTCCCTGGTGGCTCAGTGGTGAAGAATCCGCCTGCAATGCAGCATGGTCTTAGGCATGAGGAAAGGGGATTAGGGATGAGGTAACTGGTGTTCTGTGCAGACATAGCTGTTTCGTGCATCTTCATAGGATGCATGTTCAAAAATGGAAGTGTTTAGCATGATCTGAGGAGGGGTTATTTTTGGCCCTCTGAGGTCAAAGGTCATTTATTGGACACCTGCACAGGCCCAGTTTTAACACATTTTAAGTTCATTGAGTACCAGATACTCTGTTTATCACTTAATCTAACTTTGGTCCTGTCTATAGCCTCGAGTAGAACATTCCTTTCTAAATCAACCAAATGTTACCTGTTGAATCAAGTAATCCACATTTGAGTTCTTCCTCCCTCCTCCAAATTGCTCAAAATTCCATATGCGCACATATTTTCTTTGAGCTCATCACATGAAGTTAAAGTAAGTATTGAGCCATCAGATTGTAGCGAAGCTTGTGTACCTTTTCTCTGCTGGGACTCTGACAAGCTACAATTTTTTCTCTAGTCTTAGTAAGAGTAAGAATTGATAATGTACTGAAAGCATTTGTGAAAACTGGTCACCCTATATAAAATTGTAAAGATACACAAATATAGTTGACTGTAAGGATAAAAGTTTAAATTGAGAATTATCGATATTTCTTGGCATATAAACTCTTATCTTTCTCAGGGATATTTGGTCTCTTGGCTGTGTCTTATATGAGCTCTGCACACTCAGACATCCTGTAAGTATATTAATCATCAGATTATCTTGAATTATTGAAAAGTATATAAATTAAAATAACCTCTGAAAGAAAAAGGTTGTTTGGTTTCATTAGATTGTTAAAAATTATATGAACAAGATATTAACAAGAATGATAGCTCCATATATACCAACATGGGATGATATCCAAGCTATATTATTAAGTACAAAATCCAAGTTGGAGAATAGTACATAGAGCATGAAAAAACTGTTAGTCACTCAGTCGTGTCGAACTCTTTGAAACCCCAGGCTCCTCTGTCATTTAAAAAAGCAAGATATAAAATTTCATATCGTATGATCTCAACTTTGTAAAATAAGTAGTATTTTTTAAACGGCTAGAAGAAAATATATCTCTGGGTGGTGGAATTGTATATATTTTCCCTGTTTATAATTTCCTATACCTTCTAGTTTTGGGAAACGAGTAAACATTTTGATAATAAACTAAAAAACCCCTTGTTTTAAGTAATATGATGTCTCATTGAATAACTGGCTACATGTTGATGGAAACAATTCAGGGTGGACCATGGTACTCTTAATGAAACCTTTTAACACTGTTTTGTTTCTCAAAGTTATTTTACTTTTTAAAAATTAAAAAGATTTTAAATGCCTTGTCTTATAGCTCAGTTGGTAAAAAAAAATTTCCCCTGTAGTACAGGAGACCCCAGTTTGATTCCTGGGTCAGAAAGATCTGCTAGAGAAGGGATAGGCTACCCACGCCAGTATTCTTGGGCTTCTCTTGTGGCTCAGCTGGTAAAGAATCTGCCCGCAATGCGGGAGACCTGGGTTCAGTCCCTGGGTTGGGAAGATCCCCTAGAGAAGGGAAAGGCTACCCACTCTAGTATTCTTGCCTGGAGAGTTCCATGGACAGAGGAGCCTGGTGGGCTACAGTCCATGGGGTTGCAGAGAGTCAGACACAGACTGAGTGACTTTCACTTCACTCCCTCCTCTTTTTTAACATTTATTTATTTTCAGTGTTTATTTATTTACTTATTTGATGGTGTCCAGTCTTAAGTTGTGGCTTGCAGGATCTTCAATTGCACACTCTCTAGTTGTGGCAGGAGGGCTCAGTAGCTGCCCCAGGCAGGCTCGGTCCCTCCGTGGCACGTGGAATCTTAGTGCCCCGGCCAGGGAGCAAACCCATGTTCCCTGCATTGCAGGACAGGTTCTTAACCATTGGACCACCAGGGAAGTGCCTCTTGGTATTCCTTTAAATATTCGCATTGAATTTTTCTCTGATTTAGTATCACCATTGCTTGTCCTTTCAGTTTGAGGGTAACAACTTACAGCAGCTGGTTCTGAAGATTTGTCAAGCTCATGTTCCTCCGATATCGCCAAGGTTTTCCCGTGACCTACAGTTCTTACTATCCCAGCTCTTTGAAGTATCTCCCCGAGATCGTCCATCCATCAACTCCATTTTGAAAAGGCCCTTTTTAGAGAATCTTATTGCCAAATACTTGACTCCCGAGGTGAGTTTGGAGGTGATTCTGTTTGGATTTTGACAGAGATTTGTGGCTAGTGAGTCCTGATACACTGTTATATTTTAGGTCATTCACGAAGAATTCAGTCACCTACTCTTACATAAAGCAAGACCATCTGCTTCTCGACCTGCTGGGAAGGTGGCCCCTGGTAAGAAGGACTTAACTGTGCAACCAAAAGATATTTATTGTGTGTGTCTCACGCAGTGATTTATAGTATATGTTGACAACATTAGCAGGGAAATTCCTCCAGATTTATTGAATGTGAACATTTAAAAAATATGAGCACTATAAGCAGGACTTCCCAGGTGGCGTGCATGGTAAAGAACCCGTCTGTCAATGCAGGAGACATGAGATGAATTTATTATAGCAATAGCATGATTTCTTATTAATCTCAATGCCTGAGACCTACAACACATCTTTATATTAAACCCAGACAATTCTAGTCTACCTTTATGAGGCCTTGTACTAGCTGCAACTGGAAAATCTGCCCAAATCGGCCTATGAAGTTTCAATCTCTGGGTCAGGGAGATCCCTTGGAGGAGGGCAGGGCAACCCACTCCAGTATTCTTGCCTGGAGAATCCCATGGACTGAGGAGCCTGATGGGCTACAGTTCATAGGGTCGCAGAGTCAGACATGACTGAAGCTACTTAGCATGCACGAGCATTATAAACAGGAGAAAAATTTTTGTTGAGTGGTGACCTGTGGGCGTGCCTGTACATCTAGCTCATTCATGACCTGGAAAATTCATCTCCTCTCTTCTCATAAGTGAGGAAAACTTGATGAAGCAGTGGATTTGCTGATAAAGAGATGCTCAAAGAGGCAGGATCCAAGCTTAACTTTTGTGTAGGGAAGGGGTAGAGAGTCAGAATCATGAGATGAAGCTTGTGTTATTGAACTAGAGAGAATGGACTGGAGATTAAGAGTTCTCTTGCAGAGGCTGGTTTGAGCTGAAGTTAGGATCTTGGACCTAATTGGTAACAGTAGGAGAATTGTTACTATGTGATCCCCAAAGAAAGCAGGTGATACCTTATGGTAATGAGAAATAGGGGAGCTGCTTTAGTGATAGTGTCAGGAATCAGCTGATGAAATACTGTATGTGTTTGTGTGTATGTGTAAGAGAGACAGACATTAAAGAGAAAAATTACTAATTCAATTAACATTGTGAAATAAGAACAGCAGGATTTTTCAATTCCATTCAATTCAGTTGCTCAGTCGTGTCCGACTCTGCAAGTCCATGGGCTGCAGCATGCCAGGCCTCCCTGTCCATCACCAACTCCCGGCGTTTACTCAGACTCATGTCCATTGAGTTGGTGATGCCATTCAACCATCTCATCCTCTGTCATCCCCTTGTACGACATCCTCCTGCCTTCAGTCTTTTCCAGCATCAGGGTCTTTTCAAATGAGTCAGTTCTTTGCATCAGGTGGCCAAAGTACTGGATTTTCAGCTTCAGCATCAGTCCTTCCAATGAATATTCAGGACTGATTTCCTTTAGGATGGACTGGTTGAATCTCCTTGCAGTCCACGGGACTCTCAAGAGTCTTCTCCAACACCTCAGTTCAAAAGCATCAATTCTTTGGCACTCAGCTTTCTTTATAGTTCAACTCTCCCATCCATACATGACTACTGGAAAAGCCATAGCTTTAACTAGACAGATCTTTGTTGGCAAAGTAATGTCTCTGCTGTCTAGGTTGGCTATAACTTTTCTTCTAAGGAGCAAGCGTCTTTTAATTTCATGGCTGCAGTCACCATCTGCGATGATTTTGGAGCCCCCCAAAATAAAGTCTGTCACTGTTTCCACTGTTTCTCCATCTATTTGCCATGAAGTGATGGGACCAGATTGCCATGATCTTAGTTATCTGAATGTTGAACTTTAAGCCAACTTTTTCACTCTCCTCTTTCACTTTCATCAAGAGGCTCTTTAGTTCTTCTTCACTTTCTGCCATAAGGGTGGTGTCATCTGAATATCTGAGGTTATTGATATTTCTCCAGGCAGTCTTGATTCCAGGTTGTGCTTCTTCCAGCCCAGCGTTTCTCATAATGTACTCTGCAAAGAAGTTAAATAAACAGGGTGACAATATACAGCCTTGACGTGGTCCTTTTCTGATTTGGAACCAGTCTCTTGTTCCATGTCGAGTTCTAACTGTTGCTTCCTGACCTGCATACAGATTTCTCAGGAGGCAGGTCAGGTGGTCTGGTATGCCCATCTCTTTCAGAATTTTCCACAGTTTGTTGTGATCCACACAGTCAAAGGCTTTGGCATAGTCGATAAAGCAGAAGTAGATGTTTTTCTGGAACTCTTGCTCTTTTGATGATCCAATGGATGTTGGCAATTTGATCTCTGGTTCGTCTGCCTTTTCTAAATCCAGCTTGAACATCTGGAAGTTCTTGGTTCATGTACTGTTGAAGCCTGGCTTGGAGAATTTTGAGCATTACTTTGCTAGCGTGTGAGATGAATGCAATTGTGTGGTATTTTGAGCATTCTTTGGCATTGCCTTTCTTTGGGATTGAAATGAAAACT
The DNA here is from genome assembly GCF_032452875.1 of Bos javanicus. Classification (NCBI taxonomy): domain Eukaryota; kingdom Metazoa; phylum Chordata; class Mammalia; order Artiodactyla; family Bovidae; genus Bos; species Bos javanicus. Next base: position 21,555,656 of record NC_083879.1, on the reverse strand, counting down.
GACCTTTTCCAGTCCTGTGGCCACTGCTGAGTTTTCCAAATTTGCTGGCATATTGAGTGCAGCACTTTCACAGCATCATCTTTCAGGATTTGAAATAGCTCAACTGGAATCCCATCACCTCCACTAGCTTTGTTCCTAGTGATGCTTCCTAAGGCCCACTTGACTTCACATTCCAGGATGTCTGGCTCTAGGTGAGTGATCACACCATTGTGATTATCGGGGTTGTGAAGATCTTTTTTGTACAGTTCTTCTGTGTATTCTTGCCACCTCTTCTTAATATCTTCTGCTTCTGTTAGGTTCATACCATTTCTGCCCTTTATCGAGCCCATCTTTGCATGAAATATTCCCTTGGTATCTCTAATTTTCTTGAAGAGATCTCTAGTCTTTCCCATTCTATTGTTTTCCTCTATTTTGCATTGATCACTGAGGAAGGCTTTCTTATCTCTCCTTGCTATTCTTTGGAACTCTGCATTCAGATGGGTGTATCTTTCCTTTTCTCCTTTGCCTTTTGCTTCTCTTCTCAGCTATTTGTAAGGCTTCCTCAGAAAACCACTTTTCCTTTTTGCATTTCTTTTTCTTGGGGACGGTCTTGATCACTGCCTCCTGTACAATGTCATGAACCTCCATCCATAGTTCTTCAGGCACTCTATCTATCAGGTCTAATCCCTTGAATCTATTTGTCACTTCCACTGTAAAACCGTAAGGGATTTGATTCAGGTCATACCTGAATGGTCTAGTGGTTTTCTGTACTTTCTTCAATTTAAGTTATTCAATTTAATGGCAGGATTTTTAGCCATAACCAAATATCTCAGCTTCAAGAATGAGGAGGAACCAGTGAGAGGGAAATATTACTCACTGTGATGGAGAAATGATTATAAACTTAGGAAAGTTATAAAGGGAAAGTGAATGGATAATTCTGCTATGTTTAATTTGATTTGACATCATTATGTATTGGTCTAGATTGAGAATGTTTAGAAAGTAGAGAAGTAGAGCATGAGAGAAAGTGTATTGTCTACATTTCTAATATAGGACAGATGCGAAAACAGGAACACATGGGTGAATGTGATAAATACCAACATGTTAGAAGACCCACTCATCCATTTCCAACAACAATGGGACCTGAGCGCTGCGGCCTGATAACCCAAGCTCTGATGACTACATTTAATTACTTGTAATTAATTTAGTTAATGATTAAACTACTAAACATGTTATGCGTATTGTTTCTGTAAATGTTAATATTCACTCCTAAATTGTTAAATAGTAGACTATTAAATAATTAAATATTACTAGAACTATGTGTGGAGAAGGAAATGGCAACCCACTCCAGTATTCTTGTCTGGAGAATCCCATGGACAGAGGGGCCTGGCGGGCTGCAGTCCATGGGGTCGCAAGAGTCGGACATGACTGAGCGACTAAAGAGAGAGAGAGAGAGAGGGAGAGAGAGAGAACTATGTAAAGGAACCCTGGCAAGAATGATTTCCTCCGTCCAAAGAAAATGCGTAGTCATTTTCCGTCAGCCCTTCTCTTTGTGAGTATAAATGTTTCTGGTTTAAGTGAACATGTTTCAAGTGAACATAAATGTTTCTGGTTAAAGTGTGTTATGAAATGCTCCATATGCTTATACTCTCACAAGTATAAAAAAATTTTTTTTAATGAAGTTGTTTTCTTTTGGTTAAATAAGATTCTAAAATACAGAACGTGAGATTCCAGGGAAAGTGCCTACCACGATCAAGGATAACAGTGCCAAATAAGAGGAAGGACGTATTATGTAGAAATGAATGGAGATCACCAGCTGGAGCCCAGACACCCGTATCTGTAAGTCATGCTAAAGCATTCCTGTTGTTTTGGCAGATGGTCCGTTCTACAGAACTACTTCCACATGTTCGTGAGGTATGAGGTCATGATGTGGGGGTTCACTAGTTTTGTACTTATAATAAAATTCTGTAATTAGCATTACAGTGGTAGTTCATGGGACAACTTCTAGTGGTTATATATATATATTTAACAATGCTGTATTTTCTTATAGGTATGGTATGTATTAGTTTTTTTTGTAATTCAATTCCTTTTAACTTCTTTAAATAAATAGGATTTTTCTATATAGGACAGGTGAGTAGAACAGCAGCAGAAAACTTTCTGCATTCATACTCCTAATTCTGATGTTGTATGTAATTGAGGAATTTTTATTATAAAATCATTGATTTTTTTCCCTGAGTTTCTTTATGCCAGTTATTTGAATCCATTTCATCAGAATGTTGAATCTTTTAGTTTTTGCTAGTGAAATGCTTCTGGCACATAAAAATGGCTGTTGTATTTTAACTGAAGAATTATATTCTTAAAGAAGGCTCATGGTATAATTACAGGACCATTTGAAGTACATTTCCTAAGTGTTTACTTGCTATCTGGACACTTTAGCAAATATATGGGTGTACAGATAGATTTTTGAAACTATTTAGTTATTGCCCTTTATTTGATAGAATATGGCTTAACTTTATTAAAGAATTTTGAAAGTATGTTGTAATTTAGAATACTCTGTAGCAAACCTGCAGGAGGCAAAAAAAAAAAAACAAGAAAAAACATCTGAAAGTTTTATGGGTGGATGATATTAGGAGAACATATTGCTGGTTCTTCAATCCTCTGAAAGCTTCTGCTAATGCAGTGAAATGGGAGGTCTCCACAGGAACCATCTTGGATGTTGTTATTACCGTTTGAGATTTTAGAGAAAATCCTAAAGAAGCTGTTTTTGCCTTCCAATACTTTTCTGTATTTCTAGCCATTTTTCAACTAACTAGTAGTACATTCTTTTGGGTTGTATATAGGTAAATATTGTAAAACTAAGAAAATGACTTGACACTTTAAAATTAAAATAAATGTTTAATTTGTATTTAGACCGATAAGCCAGATTTTACACATTTACTTTAATATTTGAATAGGATTATGTGAATGTGCCATTTTTGTAAGTTCAGTTCAGTTCAGTCGCTCAGTTGTGTCCAACTGTTTGCGACCCCATGAATCGCAGCACACCAGGCCTCTCTGTCCATCACCAACTCCCAGTTTACCCAAACTCATGTCCATCGAGTCGGTGATGCCATCCAGCCATCTCATCCTCTGTCGTCCCCTTCTCCTCCTGACCCCAATCCCTTCCAGCATCAGAGTCTTTTCCAGTGAGTCAGCTCTTCGCATGAGGTGGCCAAAGGATTGGAGTTTCAGCTTTAGCATCAGTCCTTCCAAAGAACACCCAGGACTGATCTCCTTTAGAATGGACTGGTTGGATCTCCTTGTAGTCCAAGGGACTCTCAAGAGTCTTCTCCAACACCACAGTTCAAAAGCATCAATTCTTCGGTGCTCAGCCTTCTTCACAGTCCAACTCTCACATCCATACATGACCACAGGAAAAACCATAGCCTTGACTAGACGGACCTTTGTTGGCAAAGTAATGTCTCTGCTTTTCAATATGCTATCTAGGTTGGTCATAACTTTCCTTCCAAGGAGTAAGCATCTTTTAATTTCATGGCTGCAATCACCATCTGCAGTGATTTTGGAGCCCCCCAAAATAAAGTCTGACACTGTTTCCACTGTTTCCCCATCTATTTCCCATGAAGTGATGGGATCAGATGCCATGATCTTCGTTTTCTGAATGTTGAGCTTTAAGCCAACTTTTTCACTCTCCTCTTTCACTTTGTAAGTTAAAGATGGTCAAATATCTATAATTTCATATTTAATCTAACATATATATTGTGTGTGTGCTCAGTCGTGTCCAACTCTTTGCAACCCACGGACTGTAGCCTGCCAGGCTCCTCCGTCCATGGGATTCTCCAGACAAGAATACTGGAGTGAGTTGCCATTTCCCCCTCCAGGGGCTCTTCCTGTGTATATGAACAACAACAAATAAGTTTATGAAAAATAGGAAATAATAACACAGTTTAGTTTCATATCTTGGGTTGGATAGATGTTCGCTAAGTATTTTTGATACACTAGCCATAAAGTATACGTGACTCATATTCACACCTGAGCAAAATTATTAACTATGGTGCTGCAGGACTTTGGCTTCTAAAACATTTTTCAGTTCTAGGATTTGGATATTGTAAGATTACTGAAAAACGAGTCTAGAGCAAGAACAACAAGATAATTTCTATACCTTGTTTTAGCTATGGTCACTATCAAGCAATCAGTTATTATAGATTTTAATCCTGTATTTAAAAAAAAAATCTCTCTTCATTTTAATCCCTCAGGTAAAAATGGTAGAAAGGCCCAAACTTGCTGCAATGTGTGGACATTATGATCATTTTTATGCTCAACTTGACTTGTTGAGGAAGAGAGTGCATGGACCAAATTACCACCATGTTCCTCAAAAAGATATCAGAGATGAGGAGAGTTATGATCAGGAAGAAAGCCACAGTCCACCTCCAGGTCAATGGTAATGTCATAGTCTAACTTAAACTTTCGTCCTCTGAATAATATCTTGCTCTATCAGCATTTATTTTGAAGTCTGTCCAAATTCTCCTAAAACATCCAGGAAGAATCTCCAGACTCTACATTTAAAAGACTTAATTCACTGTTCCCTTGACACTTTTTCATCTCAAGTTTGATGTAACTAATCTTACTCATGTTGCCATTTGACTGTGGCCACAGATTCATACTCTTGAATTTTTCATATTGTTTTCTTCTTTCTGGTAATGCCGGAGACCTGGGTTCGATCCCTGGGTTGGGAAGATCCCCTGGAGAAGGGAACAGCTACCCACTCCAGTATTCTGGCCTGGAGAATCCCATGGCTGTATAGTCCATGGGGTCGGAAAGTGTTGGACATGACTGAGCAACTCTCACTTTTCACTTTGAACTCAGAATGTCACAGGCGATTTGTGAATCTCATTATGAAGCTGAAAATCTACTTGTCAAATTGCTGCCTACAACAAGTTAAAATTTCTACTCAAGCTGAACGTTTCTGTTTCCTAAGGCTTGCTGAATACCTTCAGAGGAAATGTGAAGCTCAACAATATAAGCTGAAAGTGGAAAAGCAATTGGTAAGTAAAAACCAAATATAAGAGGCCATCAGACATTTCTAACGCTTTCTCTGTTCACAAATATTCATGGTTCCTTAAGTCAAAGTTCATTCCACATAGAAGATTAAGACCAGTTTTTAACAGCTAAAGAAGAATATTGGGAATAGGCTTCAGCCAGGGTCTGAGAAACCTCGTCCCTTCCCTGGCTCCATCACTTGCTATGACGTTAGGCAGAACATGCAGCCTCTCTGAACTTCAGTATCTTTCTCTATAAAAGCTGTAGATAGGCTTCAAGGTCCCCTTGAGTGCTGCTTTTCTTTGGTTCTAGTTTATTAGAATTCTACACATTTTTAAAAAGGGATTATCATATTTTATTTGAAATGAAAGTTAAACTTTACCCTTAAGTATAGTGTCAAAATTCTGGGGCTGAGTGAAACTGGATATACATCCTATTTGTATTGGTCTTATTTTGAGCTGCTCAAAAGCTTTAGTTCTCTTCCCCTACCTAATCTCAAGCTCCAAGGGTTGCTGAACTTTTATAGATATTTGATTTCACAGTTACAGTTTAGCAGTTCAGAAAACAAATCTAGGCATCTTACATGCTAGCATAAAATATTGATTGCTTAGAATAAACAATACCAATGGTTTTATTCATTTACTTTTTTAAAAGTTTCATGCTTAATCTAAGAAAATTCTGCTCACTATAAAAAAAACTCAATATAATTATTATCAAATAGTGAGATTGATAATATAATTATTGCTTAAAGGATGAAGTGCAGGTCAAGTCATAAGGTGTTTCCAGAATGCAAATACACTTGATAAACTACTTTATTCCAATAACAGGGTCTTCGCCCATCTTCTGCTGAGCCAAATGACAACCAGAGACAAAAGCTAAGAAGCGATGCGGAAGGACCTAGATTCTGGAGGCTGCAGTTCAGGAGAAATGAAATGAAGGAACAGGTTAGAAACTGCTTCCAAGGGCTACCGCTGGATTTCTCTCGTTGTCTTGTGTACTGTAATACCATGTTGCTTTGAGGAGGGCACGGCAACCCACTCTGGTATTAATATTCTTGCTTGGAAAATCCCATGGACAGAGGAGCCTGGGGGGCTACAGTCCATAGGGTCGCATGACTGAAGCATCTTAGCACACACACACGCAGGGTATTATTGTTTTTAGCATCTATGGTGCACCCGAGAGAGCTCACTACACAAACCCTTGCTGGATACACGGTGTGATGCACCACAATGAGGGCTCAGGGGAGACAAAGACATGCATTCCACCTTCTCAGAGAATGCAGTGTAGCTGAGTTCATAGGGCTTTTTACCTCGGATTGATCAAGTAACTGTCCATCCTGAACATTTTTGAAATTTGTGTTAGTTCCCTCGGGCTGCCTTACAACACACTGGGCAGTTGGAAGCGACAGAAATTTACTGTCTCACAGTTCTGGAGGCTTGAAGTCCAAAGTCAAGATGTCAGCAGGGCCATGCTCCCTCTGAACTCTGGAGGGGAGTCCCTCTCTGCCTTTCGCTGGCTTCTGGGAGTTGGTCTGTGATGCTCAGATATCCTCACTTGCAGTGACACAACTCAGTCTCTGCCACTGGACGTGGCATCCTCCTCGTGTGACCATCTTCGTCTTCTTTTTTTAAAAGGAGTCTGCTTATTTTTTAAAATATTATTTATTATTATTATTATTTGGCCACACCATGTGGCGTGGGGCCCTTAGTTCCCTGGCCAGGGGTGAAACCCGAGTCCTCGGCATTAGAAGTGCAGAGAGTTAACTATTAGACTGCCAGAGAAGTCCCTGGCCATCTTCTTAACAGGACAGCAGCTGTATGCATTAGGGACCCACTCTGCCCCAGTTGTGACCACATCTTAGCTTAACTATTCACCCCTGCAATGACACCATCTCCAAATATGATCACTTTACCACAGGCAAAGTATAAGGCAGATTATCATTTTGGGGAGCACTGACTTTTCCCTTACTACATATCACACATTTCTAAAATCATAGGCTGTCTTGGGGATTTCCCTGGCTGTCCAGTGGTTAACACACCATGCTGCCAATGCAGGGGGTGTGGGTTCGATCCCTGGTCGGGGAACTAAGATCCCACGTGCCGTGAGGCATGGCCAAAAATAAAAAATAAAATAAAAATAAAATCATAGGCTCTCTAGAGAGTATTCTGTCAAGTTGTCCGCAAACATTTAACATTTCGGAATTGGGATTGCTTTCCAGGAATATTGGAAGCAGTTAGAGGAAATACGCCAACAGTATCACCATGACATGAAGGAAATTAGAAAGAAGATGGGGTGTGAACTGGAGGTAGGTAAATTCATTCTCCTAAAGGAAATGTTGAGGGACTGCCCTGGCAGTCCAGTGGTTAAGACTTCTCTTTCCAATGCAGGGGGTGTGGGTTCGATCCCTGGTCAGGGAACTTAGATCCCACATGCCTCATGGCCAAAAATCCAAAGCATAAAACAGAAACAATATTGTAACGAATTCAATAAAGACTTTAAAAATGGCCCATGTCAAAATAAATGTTTAAAAAACGGAAACAAAATGTTGTTCTATTGATTCAGAGCTAACTAAACTGAGCAGATATTAACAGTAATGATCTTTAAAAAAAAATAATTTTAGATATTTAACTATTTTTGACCATGCTGGGTCTTTGTTGCTGTGCGGGTTTTTCCTGGTTGTGGCGAGCAGGGGCTCCTCTTCATTACATGCTCGGGCTTCTCTGCAGACCTCAGGCTCTAGGGCGTGTGGGCTTCAATAACTGTGTGTGTGGACTTAGTAATTGCAGTTCCCAGACTCTAGAGTACAGGCTGATTAATTGTGGCCCACGGGAGTAATGATCGTCTCATCAAAAAGATAAACTTTATCAGGCAAACTTTTTTTTAAATAGGAAAACTGCCAGATGTAATGGAAGCCCCACTTAATTATGGTTTACTTGAGGCTGCACAAGGTGATGGGGCTGAGAGTCTCAGTGAAGAGAGCCTGCTATTAAATATGGTTGATTGTGTTCCCTGTGAGTCAGTCAATAAGTATTGACCAAGCAGGTATTTTATTCCAGAACTGGATTCGAGACAGGAAGTGAGTTCATGCCTGTGAGGTAGGAAAAACAACGAGCATTTACTGAATTTAGCTACATCGGAATCCCAGGTGGCTCAGTGGTAAAGAATCCACCTGCCAATTCAGGAGACGCAGGAGACGTGGATTTGATTCCTGGGTCGGGAAGATCCTTTGGAGAAGGAAATGGCCATCCACTCCAGTATTCTTGCCTGGAGAATCCCACGGACAGAGGAGCCTGACAGGCTACAGTTCACGGGGTTGCAGAGTCAGACATGACTGAGCACGCGCGCATGCACACACACACACACACACACACACACTGGAATAGTCTCATATGCTGGGGTAGTCTATATAAGGCAACATTTGAGTACCGTTGAGATGATTCTTGAAATATCCTTTGAAGGAGCCACACTGGAGATTCATTCTTCTATTTCTTAGGTGGTTGTTTTTTCAGTAGAACTCCAGATGAGATGGCTGGCTTGTGTCTGGAGATCACATTGCATGAAAAACATACGCATTTTTAAACACTAGAAACATCGTCGGGACCCTGGAATGCTCCTCCAATGAGAGGCCAGGGGGTACCGAGTCCCATTGAGGACACAGCCTGTCTCACACATACTTGAACTACACACTTATTGTGTAGAACTGCCCACACTGCTGAAATTGATCTTTCCCTCTCCCCCATCTCTGAGGGCATATATATATAAATGAATATAGGTGAAATGAGCAGAGGTACAATTCGGTTGTATGTACTGGGCTCTGAACTAGAGCTTTGATATCCACATCTTCTTTACTTCCCATGACAGAGAAGTTCAAGTCACTTAGATATTACAAGGCAGACTGTGTAACGCCCCCTGATGGCTCAGACGGTAAAGAATCCACCTGCAATGCAGGACACGACTGAAAGACTAACACACACAAAACACAAATAAGCAACTGATTCTAAAACCTGTACCCTTTCTAGCATAGACACTTCTACCCATAAACAGCTGGAAAGATAAGACACGCATGTGTGAAGCAGTGCTGGAATAACTGAATCTGGTTAAGCCCTGTGAGTGAACATGAGTGGGATGAGCTGGTGGAAGAATTTTCTGGAAGAAGAGAGATGGGGCTCAGAAGATGGGTCTGAGAAGCAGAGTGGAGTTTGGAGAGGCAGAGCTAAGGAGGAGGGCATCTGAAAGAACCACACAAAGCTTCAGGCCAGGGTGCTGTGGGAGGGGCAGGCTGGACATGCTTATCACCAGAGCAGTGCATGCGTGCAAAGTCACTCAGTCATTTCTGACTCTTTGTGATCCTATGGATTGTAGCCCTCCAGGCTCTTGTCCATGGGATTCTCCAGGCAAGAATACTGGAGTGGGTTGCCATGCCCTCCTCCAGGGGATCTTCCCGACCCAGGGATGGAACCCCCGTCTCTCACCTCTACCTGCAGTGGCAGGCGGGTTCTTTACCACTCGCGCCACCTGGGAAGCCCAGAGCAGTGGTTTGGCTAATGGTGGAGAGCCTCGTGTTATCCTCAGCCCTGTTTTTTAAGGCAGGTCTGGGATGGGAAACCTGCATGCAGGAAAGATGGACCCAGACTTTTCTAGAGAGGCCAGGAAAGAAGCCCTTGGGGAAAACGGAAGGTGGCCATAGAGGACAGAGGCCATGAGGGCGTTCTCTCCAGCCACACCCCCGGATCCTCCTGGGCCAATGTCCTCACGAGACCCCATTCAGGTCTAGCAGCTGAGGGGCAGCAAGTGGCCTTCAGAACCGACGCAGAACCAACCTTGTGGATTGTGTATAATTTATGTTGAAGGAGGACTCAAAAATGAACTGGAAAACCTACTTGGTGAAGAAGAGCGGCCTGCCCATCCCCCATGAAGCACCTGAGGAAGAAGCATCTGTGCAGGTGATGGTTATTGTTAGACGATGCTGTGTTTCCCAGTGAGTCTGCTCCAGCCCTGTGTTCCCATCTCTCCTTGTGCAGTAGAACCACGGGGGAGAGTTTAAAAAACTCAATCAGGACCCTCTCTGGTGGTCCAGTTGTTAAGACTCCTGCAGGAGCGCGGGTTCCATCCCTGGTTGGGGAACTAAGATCTGGCACATTGTGTGGGGTGCTGCTCCACACACAAAAAACACAAAAAACAGAGCAATCAAAAAAAAAAATTAAAATGCCTGGACTCCATCCCAAATGGTCTGGGGTGGGACCCAGGCATCTTGTCATCAAGAGCTAGCTGGTGAGTTCGTGCAGCCGTTTGAGAACTGCTTCCGGGGTGGAAGAAATTTCTATTGTCTGATGGTGTTTGAATCTGAATCTCAAACACACCCCTCAATAAATCTCACAGTTAGTTTATCTTCAAACTTACCTTTTTGGTATTAATAGGGAACTGTGCAGAGCTGAATGATCAAATGGCTCACAAAGGACTTTTCTTTTTTCCTCTGGGAGGTCTTTCCCCTTCATCTTCAATGAGGTGCCCCAAAGGCCTGATTGAGGGCAGGTGAGAGGAAGCCATGTTGAGTGAAGTGAAGGCTGAACAGCCTCCCTGAGTGTTTCTTTTTGTGAAAACCCGGGGACTTCCACAAGGGGTGGTGCTCAGAGCTCTAAAGTGGACTAAGGTTGAATTTTCTACCCAGTGGGGTGAATGGGGCTTCAGGGTCTAATATGTTTGACACGAGTTTGACCCCTGGGTCGGGAAGATCCCTTGGAGGTGGGCATAGCAACCCACTGCAGTATTCTTGCCTGGAGAATCCCACGGACAGAGGAGCCTGGTGGGCTACAGTCCATAGGGTCGCAAAGAGTTGGACACAACTAAAGTGACTTAGCATGCACACACAAAGGGAAATAAAGCAATATGACACTTCTCATGCAATTGAGACAATCAGACTACACAGTCAGATCAGACAACCAGCCTCACAAATATAAGTAAGATAACAGAAGTCAGAGTCTTGTTTCAGAGTGTGTAACATTGCAAGGCAGGAAAACACCCTTCCCAGAGTTCTGGGGCAATCAACCAATAACAATTCAAACTGATAGATGTGAAGTACATGCAAAGGGTGTGGTCCACAGACGAGGCAGTAATTAACATCTATGTGTAGGTATGTGTTAGTCGTTTAGTTGTGTCCAACTCTTTGCAACGCTACGGACTATAGCCCGCTAGGCTCCTCTGTCCAGGGGGATCCTCCAGGCAGGAATGCTGGAGTGGGTTGCTATTCCTTTCTCCAGGGGAATATATATACATATGTATATATATAAACACACATGGAGACTCATAAATTTCTGGCTTGAAAGGAATAGTACATTTTACCAAGATGTGGAAGAGTAGGGAGCAAGCTTCTATATCGGGGGGTGGGCCCTCAGGAGCTCCGCTTTGGCTGTGTTGAGTCAGGAAGATCTGAGAGACCACATCCCTGCTTCAGGTCTCTGCCCCGCTGTTCCCTCCACCTGGAACATGCTTTCCACAGACCTTCCTTAGCCAGGGTCCAACACCATCCCAGGGCTCCCATCAAATGCCAGGTAGGCTTTTCCTACGTTACTGTCCTCCTCTACTCATTTTCTGGGCTATTACTCTAACCTCCTTTCCTTATGGCACTTAACACATTCTGAAATGACATCATTGCTTTGCTGACTCATTTACCTATTTTACTCCAGTAAAATGTAAGCTGTGTGTCAGTAGGGACGTTCATGTTCTGCACCATCCCATTGTGCAGGGCAGTGTCTGGTCCACAGTGGGCGCTTGATATGAGATTGTGGGGTGAATGTTAAGGCGAGGATGGTACCAAGTAGGCAGCTGAATTACAAGACAACTCTTAAAGACATGTTCAGGGGGCATTGCATAAAGATCACATTTAAATCCCTGGAAATAAATGAGACCCCTGGGTATTGTGGAGAAGGAAATGGCAACCCACTCCGGTATTCTTGGCTGGAGAATCCCATGGACAGAGGAGCCTGGTGGGCTACCGACCATGGGGTCGCAAGAGTCAGACACAACTGAATGACTAAACCACCACCATCCGTGTACTGAGGAAGAGAACGGCAGAGGGCCCAGGACTGAACCCCAAGAAAGCTCAGGGTCTAAAGTTCACCTCTTGACCATTCTTTGGAAATTCTTGTCAGTACTTTTACAGTCTTCTCTTCCTCCTCTAAATTACCCATCAATTTTTAGACCCTCCCCTCCTTCCTTTGTAGTATCACAAGCTGTGCACTTTTTTGTTTTCCTGATTAAGATCATAAGCTTCTTAAGGAAAGGATCTTATGGTCAAAATTATACTCTTCTTAAAATTTTTATTTATTTATTTTTAGTTGCATTGAATCTTCACTGCTGCTTGCATGCTTTCTCGAGTGGTGGCAAACGGGAGCTAGTCTTCATTGAGGTGGGTGGGCTTCTCATTGAGGTGGCTTCTCTTGTTGCAGAGCGAAGGCTCTGGGCCACGGGTCTCAGAAGTTGTGGCCCTTTGGCTTAGTTGCTGCAAAGCATGTGGAATCTTTCCAGACCAGGGATCAAACCCATGGCCCCTACATTGGCAGGCGGATTCTTATCCACTGTATCACCAGGGAAGTCCCCAAATTACATTCTTGAGTTAGATTAGGTTGTATGGGACTGAAGTGATAAATATTGTCACCCCGTAGAGTTGCAATGCTGGTGTTAAATGCATTAATATTTCAAGTTAATGGACCTTGTGGCCAAGCTTTTAGTAGACTATCATTAACTTTCCTTTGCAAAATGCATGCTTTTATTCTCAAAACAACCATCAGATTCATTCAAGAAATCAAATAATGTAAATAGACCCTGCTGTGAATTCGGCAATGGTGAAAATGTAATTGTTTGATCAATAGTAAATGCTAGATTTTATTTTTTCTCTAAGTTTCAGGATATTGAGAAAGACTTAAAACAAATTAAACCTCAGAACATAAAGGAAAGTAAAAGTTCGGAACAAAAACATAAAGCTCAGGTAATAAACATTTTGTCTTAAATTTTTGTATTAAAAGTCTGGCTGGGTCTCTGCACCTTGTAATCCAGTTGCCTACAGGATTTCACCCCCTACTATTTTATGGAATTGCCTTATTTTGTGATGTTAGACTAATGGTTTTAAGTATCTGTAGTGTCAAATTGGGAGTTGTAATTTTAAGATTTTCATTAGATTATAAAACTAAGATTTTTTTCTTGCTTTCTTCTAGAGAGGGCTAAAATTTGAAATTAATTTAAATGAATGTATTTCTGATGAAAACACCCTCCAAGAGGAAGAGGTATGCCATTAAGTTAAATTTCTATTAGTAGAGATGAGAGAATAAGTGTCTTAGTAGCACATTTCATGAAATTTTCCCATAGAGGGTAGGGAAAATTTACTAAAAGCTTCCTAGAAGGATCTGTAGTGTTCAGACAAGTCTTCCAAAATACTTAACCTTCTGTTCTTTTTAAAATTGAGATTATTCATATAAATGGATTATTCCATTTTACTTTGCTATTATAAAAAAGGTATTTTCCTTCTAACAGTAACTTTTAAATTATAGCCAGATTAAAATAGAAGACATAATATTAATATATAGTCAAAAACTAATAAACTCACCTAAAATAAATTAGCATGTATATTTAAGTTGAATAACCAACAAGAGCCTGCTGTATAGCATAGGGAACCCTGCTCAATATTCTGTAAGAACCTAGTTAGAAATTGAAAAAGAATAGATACATTTATATGTATAACTGAATCACTTTGCTATGCATTTGAAACTAACAGAACATTGTTAATCAACTATACTCTAATATGAAATAAAAAGTTTTAAAAACAAAATAAAAATACATAATTTATTTTATTTTAGAATAAAATTATAGAATCATACAGAGTATTTAGAATCATACAGAGTATTTTCACTGCCCTAAAAATCCTCTGTGCTCCAGTAAGTTTTGAGATTTTACCAGCATTTTGCTACATAAAGACTTCAGTGGATACTGGGGTCCAGCCCCGGTTGGACCAGGGATTCCCTCGGGAGGACGGCGTTGGCGATTAAAGGATAGATAAAAGGAGAAAGAGACAGAGGCTTGACCTGACTGGTTTACGTGGGAGACTAATAAAGTTCGTGGCACCGAACTTGCTCTGACTATGGAGGCCGCAGGCGCCCTCTCGAATAGCTGAAGGTACCCCACCTTGGGCGCCTTCTAGAGTGGGTCTTAGAAGCCCAGGCAAATAAGTAGTCTCAGAGGACCCCCGTGCTCCAATTACTTTGGCCTGAAAAAATAGAGAAGAAAAGGAGAGAAAAGGAAGCAAGAAAGAACGACACGGGGAGACCAAGCCTGATGAGCAAGGCCCACACTTTATTTTCCAAAATAGTTTTTATACCTTAAGTTGTGCATAGAGGATAATGGGTGGGGGTAGAGTCATGCAAGGTCAGCAGTCCTTGATCCTTATCGAAGCCAGGCTTTCTTTCTGCAAACTTATCATATGCAAAAGCTTTAGGTGATTTACATCATCTTCTGGCCAGGAGACCTGTTAACATTTTATGACCCTTACTTCAGAAAACTTATTTTTCTCTAAAGGTGATTATTCTAAAGTCTGGCACCACTCTCCGAAAGCATTAGATAAAGTTGCATTCCTATAGGGCAAAAGTGTGGTAGGCTATAACAAGAAAAGAATTAACTCAAGGGTCCAAGGTTACAAACATTAAAGCTACTACTTACATTTCTATATACCAACTATATTGATCAATACACTCCCAGGGACATAGTAGGTAAGGGATATGGAAACTTGGCAGCAAGCATTAGCTCAACAAAGAAATCCTCTACTAGTTCTATTCTAACAATTTCAACTCTCTGAGAAGCTCTGCATTGTTAGAATATCTTAAGCTTCCCGTGGTTGGGGGGCTGTGAACAATCACATGCGTAGCTGCAGGAATCTGAACAAACCTGTCAGGCAAGCTAGAAAGTCATCAGAGGGGTTTGAATTGAAACATTCCCATTATGCCCAGGAGACTTATTAACTAGAGCTCTAAGTTGATTTTCTTCAGAGAAAGGTGGTCGGGGATAGCCCCCTGTTAATGTCAGGGGAGTTGGTAAAGTCATAAAATAGTAAAACAGACAGATTCTGGTTTTGGGGTACACGCTCAGGCAGATCCAGGGGGGCACCCCTCGAGCTCTGACTCGCCTTGCCCATCAGAGCTCTCCTGCATGACCTTGTCATAGGTGGGGACTCCTGTGCTGGCTCCCGGCAAGTGGAGTATTGGTAGTTAGCACTCACCTCTAACCGCTAGGCTCTAAGTATCCCAGAGCTGTGAGTACCAGAGGGGTTAGCTCTGGGGACCCAGGGTCTGAGTTGGAAGCTGAGGACTGGTCCCTCCAGTGCTTCTGTGAAATGAGGTGCTAAAGTTGGCTTCCCTGATGGCTCAGACGGTAAAGAACCCACTTGAAATGCAGGAAACCAGGGTTCGATCCCTGGGTCGGGAAGATCGCCTGGAGGAGATGTGGCAACCCAGTCCAGTATTCTTGCCTGGAGAATCCCATGGTCAGAGGAGCCTCGCAGGCTATTGTCCATGGGATTGCAAAGAGTCAGACATGACTGAGTGACTAACATTTTCAAAGTTGGCCTTCTAGAAAAAAGAATGGAGTCCCAGAAGTTTTATGTACCAATTTGTTCATCCTGTGTTCTTCTTTGCTTTGATATGCTTGAAACAGAGTGATCATTTTAATATTAATAATGGAATGTTAGGAGCAGTTTTAGGGACCTGACTGGCAATGTTAAAGCTTAAAGCAGGACGTGGATGAACTCATCTTTAGAGTCCCGTAGCATGGCACCCCACTCCAGTACTCTTGCCTGGAAAATCCCATGGATGGAGGAGCCTGGTAGGCTGCAGTCCATGGGGTCGCTAAGAGTCGGACACGACTGAGCGACTTCACTTTCACTTTTCACTTTCATGCATTGGAGAAGGAAATGGCAACCCACTCCAGTATTCTTGCCTGGAGAACCCCAGGGATGGGGGAGCCTGGTGGGCTGCCGTCTATGGGGTCGCACAGAGTTGGACACGACTGAAGCGACTTAGCAGCAGCAGCAGCAGCATGGAACAGTAGGGGGATAAGATAGAAGGCAGGACGTCTGCATTAAATTAGTTGCCACATGATCAGTGCTCGTCACGGTTGACAAAGAGAAGAAATGGACAGACACATTCCTGTTTCTGCCTTGTTCCAACATAGTTCCAGCTTTCAGAGCCTATTGATTCATGTGATAAACATATACTAAATACTCATTGCATGTCTTGGTAAATGCTACTCCTGGGAATACAGAATAATTTTTAAACTTTTCCCCCCAAAATGTGGCTTATTTCTCATGAAACACTGTGGAATTGCTTTAGGCAGTGGATATACTGAATGAAACTTTGACCTCTGAGGATGGCATGAAGTTCATGGAATATAAATGTGTGAAGGGGCAGGAAGATTATACAGACCAAGCATTTGAAACACTCTGTTGCCCAGAAGCAGGTATGTGTCCCTTGAAGGCTGCAGATGAGAAGGTACTGTTTTATTGACAACCCATCTCGTATGCTCTCCTCACTCATCTCCAGTGACCTGACTGTCCCCTGCCCCCCACCCCTCCCTGAGCTGGGGGGCATCTGGCCTGACTCCACCCGCCACAGAGATCACAGCCCCAGAGACCCGCCTCCTCTCTGCTCCGCACTGCTCCCGGGGCAGTTTCAGCTGCTCCCTCAGCTTCCACTCCTCCACCAGCAGCTCCACACTCATCTGCCTTTCTCAGGATCTCCTGGATGGCTCCATGCACGAGTCCTATTGTCATCTCAAACTCAGTGCATGTACGATCAATCTTCTGAGCGCTTTCTTCCCAGGGAGTCTTTATTTTGGGTGACGCCCTCACCAGGCTGACGGTCCTGCTGTCGTGCCTGGGGTGGTTTCTACTCTGAGATGTCCTGAGTCTCCCTCCTCCTTCATTCTCTCTGCCCTGTCCTGTCTCAGCCGTGTATGTTGTAGGAAGTGCATGGGCTTTGGAGACAGAGTTCCAATCCCAGCTAGTACTGCTGCTTTTTGATTGTGCAGCCTTTCACATGTTACTTCAAATCTCTGAATCTCAGGCACTTCCCTGGTAGGCTAGTGGTTAAGGGTTCTATCCCTAGTAGGGGAAGTAAGATCTCATTATGCTGTGTGGCCAAAAAAAAATCTCTGAACCTCAGTTTCCCCTTAGGAATGAGGATACTAATGCTTGCCACACAGACTTATTGCAAAGACTAATGTGAAAATGGACATATTAGGTGCTTAGTTTAATAGATGCTCTTTCCCTAATTTTCCCTTTCCCTTCCCCTCACTCATAGGAGAGCTGCCTTATTCTCCTATGCATCCTCTTTTCTCTAGTCTTTCCCTTTCATTCTGTAAATATTGCTATAGTCATCTTGTCATATTATTATCCTACTCAAATTTTTAAAATTAATTTTTGTTGGAGTATTGTTGCATTACAATGGTGTGTTCGTTTCTACTGTGCAGCAAGGCGAATCAGCTCTATCTACATGTATATCCCCTCTTTTTTGGATTTCCTTACCATTTAGGTCACCACAGAGCACTGAGCAGAGTTCCCTGTGCTGAATCGAATAAAGATTTTTTTTTTCCAGGTGGAAATGAGGCATTATCAAAATGAAATATGAGTAGAGTTCCCTGCTCAAATTTTGTTTTGATAATGTTCATAGGATACAGTTCATGGCACAAAGTAACACATGTTATGCTGCATGGCCTGATCCTGCTCGATCACCCCCCCCCTCTTTTTGCACTGATGATGGGATCCACACAGCCTGTTGGAACCGCATCTTCTCTTGCAGCTATGTGAGCATTTACACAGCCTGACTCAGCTCAGTTTCCTCTTCCTAGAATAATACACTTTGCCTCTCTTCCACCTGGAAAAATCTGTATTCAATTCAGCAGGCTTCTTACAGAGAATCCCCAGGTTCTGCCAGACTGTGCTAGGTGGAAGGGACCTCAGAGATGAGTGACACCTGGTCTGCCTTCACAATCATAGAACTGTCATGAACCAGTGAAAGGAGGCACAGAACCTGCTTTTTGAACCCCAGTACTAATCATTAGTTTGATACTGAAAATGGTCTCAATTTAAACTGGGTTGCTGTGATTATTATGCAGGCTGAACAATTTCCCATATGTTTATTGACCTCTGTCTTTCTCTTGTGAATTATGTGCTCATATCCTTTATCTATTTTTCTACTGAATATGTCATTTTTTAAATTTATAAGACTCATTTAAATAGAACCTTTGCCTGAAATACCTATTGCAAATATATTCCCCAGTTGGTCTTTAGATCTCATTGACAGTATCAATAGCAAATATGTGTGTGAGTGTATATGTGTGTGTACTTATAACTTGGGAATAAGCTCCACAAGAATCATGCAGAGCAAATGAAGGAAACTATAAAACTTTACTGAGGTAGTTAAAGACTGAATGAATGTAGAGAAGAGTTGGACACAACTGGACAACTGAACAACACCACCAATACTGTTATATATTAGAAATATTCATTCCAAATAAATATGTGGATTTTTGGTAATTTCAGTCAAAAGCACAGTAGTTTTTTCTGGTGTAAAGAGATCTTGGCAGATTGCAGAATCTTGGAGATCCTTTAAAAAAATATTTATTTATTTATGGCTGTGTCAGATCTTAGATGTAGTGCCTGAGCTGAGTAGTTGCAGCTTGAGGGCTTAGTTGCCTCATGGCATGTGGGATCTTAATTCCTCGAATAGGGCTCATACCCCTGTCCCTTGCATTGGAAGGCAGATTCTTAACCACTGAACCACCAGGGAAGTCCCTTGGAGATTCTTAACTAGCCAAAAAAATCTAGAAAAGAAGAGCAGTGCGTGGTACTTGTCTTCCAAATATCAAACTATATTATATAAATTACAGTGATTAAAACAATATGATACTAGCAGCAAAATTTTAAAAAAATTAGTGAAAAAAGACAAAGTTTAGAAACAAACTCTAGTATGTATCATAATTTAGCATATGCTAAAAGTCACATCATGTCAATGGGAATTAAATAAAAGAATTAAATAAATGCTCTGGAACTAATTGGTTAACAGTTTGGGAAAATTGTGAAATCAGACTCTAGATAATGATACAAGCTAAAATCAAAGGGTTTATATGTGACAAGTGAAGCTGTATGTTAGAAAATAAAGTGAAAGAAAATGTGAGTATCTTTCGAATAGGGAAGAATTTGCTCTTCAAAATACATAGGAAAAAAAATCACAGAATAAATTAGTAATAGATTCAACTGTAACAATGAAAGGCTTTGGTAAAGCAAATATTACTAGCCCCTAGAATTGTCATTTTCAATATTTTACCTAGGGAAAATAGTCATAAATGTAAAAAATGAGTTCATTATAGTGTTGTTTATCATAGTAAAAAATTCTAGCAATCTAAAAATCCACCAAAAAAGAATTAAGTTAAAATGTATTCATAAATCAGGATACCCAGTTTGCTTTAAAATAGTGGTATAGAGCAATATTTAATAATTCAGATAGGATATATTACTAATTAGAAAGAATAAATTATAAAAGGGTATAGTATTTGGCCTATTTTTTTTGTTTCAAAACGAAGCAAAAACAAAATGCAGGAAGGAAAATTTGCAACTGTAATCGTCTTCTGGACAGTGGGATTGTGGAAATTTTGGTTTTCTTCTTTATCTGATCTCCAAATTTCCTATAATGAAACATAGCAACAAGTTTTCTAAAAACCATGTTACTTTTGAAATTAAGGTAGGGGACTTGGCTGCTGGTCCAGTGGTTAAGAATATGGGCTTCTACTGCAGGGAGCACAGGTTCAACCCCTAGTTGGGGAACTAAGGTCCCGAATGCCACAGTGTGGCCAAAAAATAAAGTAAGGTAATGGAATAGTTGCATTTCCATGGACACTACTAAGGTTCACATAATGCCTCAAGAATTTGTTCATTCAGTGCTGTTAATATTTCTTTAGCATTAATCAAATGTTAATAATAAAAATGAAACAATTTTAAACCTGTTTATAACTTCAGAACTTAAAAGTTCAGTGGCCTGAAGTAACAAATACCATAAACTTGATGGCTTATTAACAATATTTATTCAATATTTCACACATTTCTGGAGGCTGGAAAGTCCAAGATCATGATGCTGGTAGATTCAGGGTCTGGTGAGGGCCTAATTCCATCTTTTTGCTGTGTCCTCACAAACCAGTCAATCCTAAAGGAAATCAGTCCTGAATATTCATTGGAAGGACTGACGCAGAAGCTGAAGCTCCTATACTTTGACCACCTGATGCGAAGAGCTGATTCATTGGAAAAGACCCTGATGCTGGGAAAGATTGAAGGCGGGAAGAGAAGGGGACGACAGAGGATGAGATGGTTGGATGGCATCACCAACTCAGTGGGCATGAATTTGAGCAAACTCCAGGAGATAGTGAAGGACAGGGAAGCCTGGTTTGCTGCAGTCCATGGGGTCGCTGACAGGACTCACCGACTGAACAACAACCCTTAATGGAAAAGATGAGGGAGCTCTCTGGGGTGTCTTTCATAAGAGCATTACTCATATTCATGAGGCTTCACCCTCATGACCTAATCACCTCCCCGCAGTCCCTCCTCCTAGTATCATCACCTTGGGCATGAGGTTTGGAGATTTGAATTGGTGGGGGGGGGGAGGGCAGGGGAGGGAGGGAGGGCGTGTAAACATTCAGTCCATAATAATCTGTATTAGAAGGATGGTGGTGACTTCTGTTTTTGAATGTGCCAGCTGATGGATTCCAGGTTTCCTAAGAACCATTTGGTGCTATTAGTCACACTTTGCTGCTTTGAGATGAACGAGTTATTTCCTTATGCCCAGAGTTGTGCATTCCGGATGCCACTGCTGCACAGTACAGGAGACAGTGGGCCCCAGGAGCTCCTCAGACTCTGCTGCAAATGATGGCCTCAGCCGACGTCACCTCCACCTGCTCCACCATGCCTGAGGGTGAGGCTGACATCAGTGGCTTAAATCATCAGCAAGAGGAGAGAGAGGCCCCAGACACAGCTGTGTTCACCCCAAATGCCAGTGCTCACTCTGACCTGATAGTTCTCACTTTTCAGTATAGTCCCTATAAGAATGAAAGAAAGAAAAGTTGCTCAGTTGTGTCCAACTCTTTGCAACCCCATGGACTTGTAGCCTACCAGGGTCCTCTGTCCATGCGATTCTCCAGGCAAGAATACTGGAGTGGGTTGCCATTTCCTTCTCCAGGGGATCTTCCCAACCCAGGGATTGAACCCGGGTCTCCCGCTTTGCGGGCAGACGCTTTACCATCTGAGCCACCAGGGAAGCCCTACAGTCTCTATGCTGCTGCTGCTGCTGCTAAGTTGCTTCAGTCGTGTCTGACTCTGCGACCCCACAGACAGCAGCCCACCAGGCTCCCCTGTCCCTGGGATTCTCCAGGCAAGAACACTGGAGTAGGTTGCCATTTCCTTTTCCAATGCAGGAAAGTGAAAAGTGAAAGTGAAGTTGCTCAGTCGTGTCCGACCCTCAGCCCCTATAGATTTGTATCAAATACTTGTCAAAAGATACTGTTTTAGATTAGGCTTGTGGCTCAGATGGTAAAGAATCTGCCTGCAATGCAGGAGACCCAGGTCTAATTCTGGGGTCGGGAAGATCCCCTGGAGAAGGAAATAGCAACCCACTCCAGTATTCTTGCCTGGAGAATCCCACAGACAGAGGAGCCTGGCGGGCTACAGTCCATGGGACTGCAAAGAGCCAGACACGACTGAGCAACCAACGCTTCCACTTCCTACCCCTGCAGAGACTTGCCTACTAATTATTCTAGACAATTGACCACTGTAGCTGTGAGAATGTAAGGGAGGAAAGATCCAGGCTCCCACCTCCCTCGCAAGGAGGGGCAGGTGGCTTCATTTGCTTTCCTGTGCTAGCCCAATAACTCTCTTGCAATGTCTTGGAGGGTCATTTTTTTCATCAGTAACATCAGAATTGAAATATCAGCTATCCCACAAGATTTAGAGAGTTAGTGCAAAGATACGCATTAAATTGCTTTGTAAGCCAATGTACTATTTCAGTGTTGGGACTGTTTAGAATATGATGGTATTTTCAACCTAAATTCTTTTGTTTACATCTGAGCTTCTGGCATAGTCTTTCCTCATCAGAGAGTCCCTGCAATACCTGGGTGTGATCTTACAGGTGGTGGAGATTTTTATTGCTAATTTCATATGTTCTTGATAACGTGGGGCCGTGTGTGCTAAGTCACTTCAGTGGTGTCTGACTCTTTGTGATCCTATGGACTGTAGCCTGCCAGGCTCCTCTATCTATGGGATTCTCTAGGCAAGAATACTGGAGTGGATTGCCTTTGTCTCCTCCGGGGGATCTTCCTGACCCAGGAATCAAGCTTGCTTACATCTCCTACATTGCAGGCAGGTTCTTTATCTCTAGCATCACCTGGGAAGCCCTCGTGGGGCTGAGGGAGAGCTAAAATTTATGTCCATCTTATAAGTTGAAGTCTGTAAGTATATTACTGAAGTTAGTAATTAAAAGTGTTTGAATGGACCCATATTTATACTCTTACAAAATATATCATTAAATTTACAGAAAAGGGCTTGCAAACATAATACAATTTAATCCATCCTAAACCAGTGGAACAATAAGAAGGGAAACTGAATTTAAAATAAACGATAGAAGAGAAATGTCAACATACCAAAATAGCCAGTTTCCAAAGCAAAAAAAGACTCTCCTGCCCAATAGCTCTGTGACAATCATATTGTCACTGAACTTTTCTTAGCTTCTTTACTCATAAAATGGGTGGTGGGATTAGGTTATCTCCAAGGTTCTTGCATTCTGTGATTTTAAAAGCTCCACTGAAGAAGCATTTTTATTGTCACTAATCCAGTCTCCTTTTCAGATGGCCGAGTGATTGAGATTGAAGGCGGACCAGAAAACAGGAGACGGTGGCAGCGAGAAGCACCGGGAACTTTGCTGAGTGTTTTGGCAGCAGCACAGCTAACCAGCAGCTCGCTTTCTGCCAACGATGGACAATGTGGTATGTAGCTTACTTTTAAGTACATCCCCAACCCCCTGCAGAATTTTGTCAGACATGTAAATGCAGGACGGGGATAAGAATAGCCTGGAGAGAGAATTGAAAGGGTGTCAAAGCCTTTTCAGAAGCTGATTTACTTTGTCCAAGCCTGTTCCAGATGCATTAATGAAAGACTTGAACTTCTGAAAAAAGTGGAATCATTTTCTGTAACGGGATCAGTTGATGAGTGATGAAAATTAGGTAGGAAGGGCAGGTGGCTTTGTAGATGATGAGCTAGGGCTTAGCTCTACTTGACAGAGTCCATTTAATCTGACAGCTATTCAGCAGACTCAAATTACCATGCAGTGGGCAATAAAATACATCTTAATATAGTTTTTTTGGCTTTGGGGATTTTTTTTCTGCCTCTAACTTTTAGCAAGATTGTGCTTGTGTTGGCTTCAGAAGTTGTTGTTTTCTAAAGGTTGAGGGAATTTGCATCCCAGTGAGGATCTGGTGTGAACTGCCAGGAGAAAAGCCATCTGGGACAGGCAGGTATCAAACAAAGAACACCTGCCCAGGCGGGGCTTTGGGGCTTCAGAGATGCGAGGCTGAGGGGGCAGGGGAGCCTGGGTACCAACCTGAGAGTAATGGAGGCTGATGAGTACTTAAAAAGTGAAAGAACAACAGGAAAGTATATTGAGAATAATGCAAGAGGCATAGCTGACTGTTTCTGAAGAGTGAGTCTGCCAGTGTGTGAAGTGCAGGAAAAGGGGAATCTCTGTGAAAGGTGAGTCTTAAAGAATGGACGTCATTTTGTTGTCGAAGGAACATTTCAGGTGGGAAGGATTTGCAGATCCACCCACCTGAGAGGCTGAGAAAGACAGTATAACTAAAATCTAGGAGCAGTAGAAGGGGCCAGGGTCCATGAGTAGTTGGAGTCCTTCGATATTATGACTTATCTCAGCTGCCACACTTAAAACTCAAGGCTTGGGTGGAGGGGGTGGGGAGAGAGAAAAAAATGGTTCTCTGTCTTCCTTTCTTTCTAGTAACTTCAAATCACAGGCTGCAGTCTGATTGCTGGTCAGCTTCCTCCCCTTCTATCCTGGGATAAAGGGATTGTCTGTAAGATGGGGCTGGAGGCTGGGGGGTTGGGAGGAAGCTTTGGGCTGGCCTGGATTAGACTGGAGGCCAAGAGCTGGGGTCCCAGACCAGGGAGGATGGAGGTGCCCATCTTTCAGGACACTGTGATGGCGACATGCTGGTGGCGATGATTTGTCTTGCATTTGCTCCTGCGATTCTTTGAAAGAATCATAGAAAACTCTTCATATGATCTTGCATGCCACATGAATTTATTTGTGAACTTACTGTATTTTTGCATGGACAGCTTTACATTAGGCACATATGAGTAATTGATCCAACAAGTGGGACGCAAGATAGGAACTTGCCTCTCAGGGTGGCGTTCAAAGCAAAGCATGGATATTTTCTTTTGTAACTTGTTAAGGGTGTAGGCGCCCCCTCCCACTCCAACCGTGCTTTTTCTTTTAATATTTGTTTTTTTATTTGGCTGCACCAGGTCTTGATTTTGCCATGCAGAATCTTTAGCTACAGCATGCAAGCTCTTAGTTGCAGCACGTGGGATTTAGTTCCCTGAGCTGGGATCAAATCTGGGCCACCTGCATTGGGACCGCAGAAGGCTTAGCCACTGGGCCACCAGGGAAGTCCCTGGCTGGACTTCTCATTGGTTTTTCAGCCTCTAACTCTGTGGTTGGCCTCACCTCATCTTTCCTGTCCCAGTAGCAAGCTTGACTTCCTATCTCTGGTCATATTTCTGTAGCTATCCCTCTGCACCTGGGATTTCTCTGGTGACTTAGCAGTAAAGGATTCTCCTGCAATGCAGGAGACGCAGCAGACATGAGTTGTATCCCTGGGTCAGGAAGATCCCCTGGAGAAGGAAATGGCAACTCACTCCAGTTTTCTTGCCTGAAAAAATCTCATGGACAGAGGAGCCTGGTGGACTATGATTCATGCATGGGGTCATAAAGAGTCTACCACAACTGAGTGACTAAGCATGCACATGCACACTGCACCCCTTCCAGATAATATTGATACTAAAAAGGACCAAGTCTTTTCTCTGCTTTAAATCCTGCAAAAGATTCTCCCTCACTCTCCAGATAAAACCCAGATTCTGCAGACTCTAAGCGCCTTTAAGACCAAATGGCCCCTCCCAAAGAACGTCAGAGCCCCTGGCACTTCAACTATTCTTCCTTCTGTTTAGAATGCAAGCCTTCCTCCCTTTGCCAAAGAAATTCTCCCTTAAGATTCCTCTCTGATGGACCCCGCTCACTTCTGTAGCGATGTTTTATCAGCAGTTACCCTTTCCTCCATACTTTTCCCTGTACTGCCAGACTTTTGCCAGAGCTGGCAAAAGTGTCTGGAATATAGAAGATTCTTAATAAGTTAATAATTTGGATAAATGAGTTCAAGAGCCTGTAACTTGATTGACATGCTTCCCTATAATCCAAAAAATTCTACTAAGCTTTCTGTAACTCCTCAAATTTGTCTACTGTCTCTCTGACTTTTCTGTTAGCTACCTCTGACAGTTTCACATTCATTCGGTGTCACACTGAAATTCGTGCACACTCAAATATTGGTTAAGTGCATGAAATACTTTTCCTTATTATATTTATTATGTAAATTCAGGCCATAAGAAGATGTAGTAGTGATTTTATTTGAATTTTTATTGATTGCTATGACAAACCTGGATCTCAGCTAAACTACTGCCTGTGCACCACTGACAGGCAACCACTGTTTTATTTTTTTTTAATATTTTAAAATCTTTTTTTTTTTCTTTTGTCTGGCTGGGTTTTAGTTCCATCTTGCAGGATCTAGTTCCCTGACCAGGGATTGGATCCGGGTTCCCTGCATTGGGAGCACAGAGTCTTAACCACTGGACCAGCAGGGAAGTCTTAGGTAACCACTGGTTTAAGTGCTTGAGAAAACATCGGGGCATGTCTCCTTTGTATTCATCTGAGTTTGGGTTCCCTGCTTCGTATCCCACAAGACACTAATTCTCTGATCATAAAAATCAAGTTCACGTTAATTTTCTGTTTAATAGCTTTCTTCCTCGCTAGGCTGTAAGCTTCTGAGGGCTTTGTCTTGATCACCACCCCACTCCGACTCTTTATCCGTGGTGCCTGCTACCATGTCCAGAACGTAGTAGGTGACCATGTCTCTGTGAATGAGAATACAGCCACAGCATAGTTTTTACTATCACTTTATGTAAAGGCATGGGTTTGCCAATGGCCGTATTGCTATCAAGCTGGATAAGGAAATTACAACATTAAAAATTATTCTTACGGTTCTGTAGACTCTTTATGAAGACTGTCTGCATGTGTAAATTCTAATAACTTTGATTACATGTGTAACAGACACAATTTATAAAGGCATTTAAGGATACGTTGTCATACATTTAACTGCGATTCATATATCCTCTGTCATATCTTTAAACATCCAGTTTCTTGAAAATAAACTCCTTTGATGCATCTTGTTCTAAATTCCATTTAAAAGTGAAAGATTATCAAGTACATGTTTAATTAGTCCTAATTTACTTAATTTGTTTTTAATTGGAGGATAATTACTTTACAAGGTTGTGTTGATTTCTGCTGTACCACAACATAAAAGGATACATATATCCCCTCCTTCTTGAACCTCCCTGCCACCCCCCAACCCATCCCACCCGTCTAGGTTGACCCCGAGCACCAGGTTGAGCTCCCTGTGCTAAGCAGCAACTTCCCATTAGCTGTTGTACATATGATAATATATATGTTTCAGTGCTTCTCTCTCAATTTATCCCTCCCTCTCCTTCCCCCACTGGGACCACAAGTCTGTTCTCTATGTCTCCATGTCCTAATTTTGAAAATTTAAAATAGTTAAGATTTTATAAAATCCTTTTAAATGAATCTTACTAGTAAAAACTACACTGTTTTAAGGAGGATAAGCATTTTTTTTAACATGTGCATAATTAATTCAGGTCAGTAATTTTGTGTATAGTTTAGCCACTCCAAGGGCATCCTTGGTGGGAAGGTAACCTGTTTTTCTTGCGTCAGTTTTCAGGCTACACAGTTGCCTTGGTAACATCATAGTTGCACATCTTGATAACAGCTGATTTACATTTCTGTAGTTAGCCTTTCATTCTTTCTTCTATCCTGTTAAACAAAAATAAGAGCCTCCTAAAACTGCCTTCTTGAGACAGGAAAGTAAAAATAAAACTATCAGATTCCCATACCAAGAAGAATATTCTGTTTTAGTAGCCAGACTAA
Source organism: Bos javanicus (assembly GCF_032452875.1). Lineage (NCBI taxonomy): Eukaryota > Metazoa > Chordata > Mammalia > Artiodactyla > Bovidae > Bos > Bos javanicus. The sequence goes on along the minus strand of NC_083879.1, from coordinate 21,528,288 downwards.
CTCATAAATGAGATATATGAATCTACTTCATTTATTTAATGCACTTTAGGAAGTGATACGAGCTATGATTTGGGATGAACTGTGTTCATTAAACGGAGAAGGCAATGGCACCCCACTCCAGTACTCTTGCCTGGAAAATCCCATGGACGGAGAAGCCTGGTAGGCTGCAGTCCTTGGGGTCGCTAAGAGTCAGATATGACTGAGCGACTTCACTTTCACTTTTCACTTTCATGCATTGGAGAAGGAAATGGCAACCCACTCCAGTGTTCTTGCCTGGAGAATCCCAGGGACGGGGGAGCCTCATGGGCTGACGTCTATGGAGTCACACAGAGTCGGACACGACTGGGGTGACATAGCAGCAGTGTTCATTAAAAATAGGTAAATATTTAATTACTGTGTGGTGAAATTTCAACTTGTGAGCGTATACATGGGTTGTCATGTAAAAGTTTACAAAAATATCTCTGCTTTTAATTCCACCTTATATTTTCATTTTTATGAATATACCAGAGTGACATAAGGTTAAAAGTGTGTGTTTATATAGTAGTAGTATAGTGTTAGTTGCTCACTCATGTCCGACTCTTTGTCACCCCCAAGGACTATAGCCTGCCAGGCTCCTCTGTGTGTGGGATTCTCCAGGCAAGAATACTGGAGTGGGTTGCCATTCTCTTCTCCAGATGTGTGCTTAAGAAAGACTAAAAGACTAAAATTACTTATAGTAATTTATATTTATAAAATATAAATTTTAAGGGCTAAGAAAACATTGTGCCATTTTATTGGGAACATTTTCTTTGTTATTGGTGTATAAAATAAGTGTACCTTATAATCATTGAAATCTTAGAGCTGTTGAGGGGATGCTTGTTCCTGTAAAGAAATGAAATATTTTACTATCTTCAGTCTGATCTTTTCCCCAAGAGGAACAAAAGTACACTTTAAATAACAACAATGAATTCACCCCCTCACCTCCACCCTCGCCAAAAAAAAGATAAAGTTGTGGGTATGTGCTTTGGGTTTTCCCTGCAGACATCAGTGATTTACTGTAACAATAAGCTGAATACTGTGTATACAACTAATCTCAAAAATATACAAGCAACTCCTGCAGCTCAATTCCAGAAAAATAAACAAACCAATCAAAAAATGAGCCAAAGAACTAAATAGACATTTCTCCAAAGAAGATATACAGATGGCTAACAAACACATGAAAAGATGTTCAACATCACTCATTATCAGAGAAATGCAAATCAAAACCACAATGAGGTATCATTTCACGCCAGTCAGAATGGCTGCAATCCAAAAGTCTACAAGCAATAAATGCTGGACAGGGTGTGGAGAAAAGGGAACCTTCTTACACTGTTGGTGGGAATGCAAACTAGTATAGCCACTATGGAGAACAGTGTGGAGATTCCTTAAAAAACTGGAAATAGAACTGCCTTATGACCCAGCAATCCCACTGCTGGGCATACACACCGAGGAAACCAGAAGGGAAAGAGACACGTGTACCCCAATGTTCATGGCAGCACTGTTTATAATAGCCAGGACATGGAAGCAACCTAGATGTCCATCAGCATTTGAATGGATAAGAAAGCTGTGGTACATATACACAATGGAGTATTACTCAGCCATTAAAAAGAATACATTTGAATCAGTTCTAATGAGGTGGATGAAACTGGAGCCTATTATACAGAGTGAAGTAAGCCAGAAGGAAAAACACCAATACAGTATACTAACGCATATATATGGAATTTAGAAAGATGGTAACGATAACCCTGTATACGAGACAGCAAAAGAGACACTGATGTATAGAACAGACTTATGGACTCTGTGGGAAAGGGAGAGGGTGGGAAGATTTGGGAGAATGGCATTGAAACATGTGAAATGTCATGTATGAAACGAGATGCCAGTCCAGGTTCAAAAAAAAAAAAAAAAAGATCCAGGAGGTTTACATGCTTCAGAAGCAGCTTGTCAGAACACAGAAAAAAAAAAAAAGAGGAAGAGAGGGAGAAAACACACGATACTCAATTTAAGTATAGTACGTTTGTCTAAACCATGCATTTCTTAAAAGACCAATGGAATGAGAGGAAATGGTAGAAAAGAAGTGGACTCTGAAACCAGGAAACCTGTGTTCAGAGTTTCCCTGTTCTAGACAGTGTGGGCTCAGTGCAGACCACTTCTTGTCTGCGGTAAATTTATTAATGTCCAAAGGTTTATTGCCTGTTGTGGGGGTTGGAAGCTAGGGGTATGGCATTTACTATCCTATAGTATCTTGAAACATTCCTCCAGTCTAATAGTTTATGCTTCTAGGTATTTTTATGCACTAACTGTTCTCCCATCTCTTTGCCTGGTATTGTGATAGATGTAGTAAAAACCCAACATCAGTGAGATTCTATCCCCTACTAAAAAGAAAAAAAAAAAGAGTTCCAACTTTGTTCACAAACCATATGCTCTCATTTCTTATTACTGCATGTAGTTGGGCTCCTTGTAAAGATGCCGTTTATATAGAAAATTTAAGCAAGACAACAGAATTCTGAAAAATCTGAAAACTACCATAAAACCTATGAAAAAATATAGTCACGATGCTTATTTTTCCCCCCTGTTCTTTGACCAGAAGGTTGACTTGTAAGAATTATTTCTTCTCACCTTTGTTATGTCATCATACTCTTTATTTATGTTTTTCCCACTCCCTCTTTTATCCCTCACAAACAACCGAGGATTGAACTTATCTAACTGTATAAACATGTGCACCCGCGTCCCCGAGGCTGTGTGTAAAAAAAAAAAACAAAACTGGAAATAGAACTGCCTTATGACCCAGCAATCCCACTGCTGGGCATACACACCGAGGAAACCAGAAGGGAAAGAGACACGTGTACCCCAATGTTCATGGCAGCACTGTTTATAATAGCCAGGACATGGAAGCAACCTAGATGTCCATCAGCAGATGAATGGATAAGAAAGCTGTGGTACATATACACAATGGAGTATTACTCAGCCATTAAAAAGAATACATTTGAATCAGTTCTAATGAGGTGGATGAAACTGGAGCCTATTATACAGAGTGAAGTAAGCCAGAAGGAAAAACACCAATACAGTATACTAACGCATATATGTGGAATTTAGAAAGATGGTAACGACAACCCTGTAATGAGACAGCAAAAGAGACACAGATGTATAGAACAGTCTTTTGGACTCTGTGGGAGAGGGAGAGGGTGGGATGATCTGGGAGAATGGCATTGAAACATGTATAGTATCATATATGAAATGAATCGCCAGTCCAGGTTCGATGCAGGATACAGGATCCTTGGGGCTGGTGCAGTGGGATGAACCAGAGGGATGGTATGGGGAGGGAGGAGGGAGGGGGTTCAGGATGGGAACACGTGTATACCTGTGGCAGATTCATGTTGATGTATGGCAAAACCAATACAAAGTAAAACAAAACGAAACCAAAAAACAGTGAAGCGTGGTCCAATAATGTTAGCAGGCTTCCCAGGTGGCGCTCGTGGTGAAGAATCTGCCTGCCCATGCAGGAGATGCAGTAGACAGGGGTTTGATCCTTGGGTCGGAGAGATGCCCTGGAGCAGGCAATGGCAACCCACTCCAGTATTCTTGCCTGGAAAATTCTGTGGGCAGAGGAGCTGGATGGGCTATAGTCCATGGGGCTGCAAAGACATGACTGAGCATAAATGTTGGCAAGTCTTACATTTTTACAAGATCTCCTTAAATTTTCTATACAAAGCTTCTACCCCGAAAGTGGGGTTAGTTTGTCTCTTCATCTCTGATCATTATTCCATTCACTTCCTTTTTCTTCTCTTGTTGTGTTGCCTACTACTTTCAGTACAACGTGGAATAGTTGCTGTCCATTGTTATCTTATTCTCTGCTTTAATGGAATTATTCAAAGGTTTTACCATTGTGGCTGATTTCAATATAGAACTCTAGGTGCATGCCCCTCACGAGGTGTACAGCCTGGGATGCTTTAATCTCTGTCATTTATTTAACAGTCGGACCACTGAAAGAAGATAAGGGGAAGGTGGAAGTGGCCTCTGACATTGAAATAGACGCAGAACCACCAGATCCAAGATCTGATGACGATGATACGTAAGTAGATCATTCACAGAGGCCTACATGAAGCACAGACTATAGTAAAAATGGTAAAAAGTTAAAACGCTGCTGTCGAGGCATCAAAGATGGCCTCAAAGACCCAGCTGAGACCAGTGTGTGTGTGTGTGTGTGTGTGTGTGTGTGTGTGTGTGTGTGTGTGTGTGTACGCGTGTGAGTTGCTCAGTCGTGTCCAATTTCTACCCTTTCAGAATGGGTGGGTCTCTGGGTAGTAGCTGTGAGACCCTGGGCACCTTTTCAAAGTCTCTTTGAGCCCAGCTTCTTTGTAAATTGATGATGATAATGTCTACCTCAAGTATTATTATTAGATGAAACACAGTACATGTGAAGTGCTTTAGGGCAGTGACTGGCATATAGGAAGTGCTCAATATATGGCAGACATTTCGTTATCTTTTTTCTCTTCCTGCCTCTTCTTTTAAACGTAGAGTTTAATAGATATTAATAAATATCATAAAGGTTGTAGAACACAGTTCCAGCTTAACAAAATATTGATTCTCCCAACACTGGATGTTAATCATCCTAAGAAAAACCAAACTGATAAACAGTTTATTACCTGGGTGAAAAAGCAACTTTAATATTGCTCAGTTGGGGAGTGGGGCTTAAGAAGAGACACGTTTTAACGTCTTCATCAGTGTTTTGATACCACAAGGTGTATTTTTACTGTTTATTTTTTCAGAAATTTTGAAGAATCTGAAGATGAATTGAGAAATGAAGTAGTAGAATCTCTGGAAAAACTAGCTACTTTCAGTGAGGCAGAAAAAAGAGAAGAGGTTTCTAGTTCTTCTAAAGATGCTGGAAACTTAGAAGAAACAGAGGGGATAGGCATGCAGAAATATTCAGAATTAAATGAAGGTTTGGAGAGTATTTTTATTCCATCTGATGACAAAATTTGTATTGGTGATGAAGATCAAGGAATATCAACCAACAGTCAAAATATTCAACTGTGATCGTTGAACTTTTTCTTAAATGATGTTTGTATGTGTTATAGTGTCTCTTTGGGAACAAGTCATAAATATTCATTTATTGTAAGGGTTTTCAGTAATCCCAAGGCTTTATTAGTTTTTCTCTCAATTTAGACAGTGGGACTAACTTTTGAATGTAGAAATTCTTATTTTTACTTTAACATTCCTATTAAGAAATCTTTCAGATTATGTATGTGGTCGGCATAGTAACGTGACTCTCCCCACCCCAAGCACACCCAAAGATGTGAATATATTTTTACCTGGCAAAGGGAAATTAACATTGCAGGTGGAATTAAGATTCCTAACCAGCTAACCTTAAATAGGGAGGTTATCTTGGATTATTCTGATGGGCTCAGTGTCAGCACAAGAGTCTCTGAAGGTGGAAGAGAAAGCGAACCAGAGAGGTGGCAGCTGAGAGGGTTCAGCTCTATCCTGCCAGCTTTGAAGATGGAGGAAGGGGCCTCATGCCAAGGAATGCAGGCAGCCTCTCTAGACGCTGGAAAAGCTTTCACCCCAAAAGCCTGCCAAAGGAATGCAGCCCTGCCAACACCTTGATTTTAGCCTCATTAAATTTTGAACTGTGGTGTTGGAGAAGACTCTTGAGAGTCCCTTGGACTGCAAGGAGATCCAACCAGTCCATTCTAAAGGAGATCAGCCCTGGGTGTGCTTTGAAAGGAATGATGCTAAAGCTGAAACTCCAGTACTTTGGCCACCTCATGCCAAGAGTTGACTCATTGGAAAAGACTCTGATGCTGGGAGGGATTGGGGGCAGGAGGAAAAGGGGACGACAGAGGATGAGGTGGCTGGATGGCATCACCAACTCGATGGACGTGATTTTTGAGTGAACTCCGGGAGTTGGTGATGGACAGGGAGGCCTGGCATGCTGCAGTTCATGGGGTCGCAAAGAGTCGGACACGACTGAGAGACTGAACTGAACTGAAATCCATTTTAGACTTCTGACTGATGGAACTATAATACATTTTTGTTGTTTTAACTAAGTTTGTGGTCATTTGTTGTTAGTGATAGAAAACTAATATACAGACTCATTTAAAATAAACTGTTATTTTATAAAACCATGATTTCTGACATTTCTTAGGGTATACTGAACATGCTTTTTTGAAGCTGATGTTGACACTGATGGAATTAAGTAACTGAGCAAGGAGAGGAATTGTGTACCAAATAATCATTTTAGTGTCTCACTGAATTATTTTCTAATAGTTTCAAATGTATAAACTTCTGGAAAGCAGGGACTATGTCTGGTCTTTATTTCTCATGATGGTATTTTTTATATATAGTGGTTAGCCCAGTGCCAGAAATGTTTAATTGAAAAAACTAATACAATTTCTTATTAAGACTGTAAGCTCTTTGAGACAGGAACCTAGACTTCAACTTTTTTTTTGTATTAATTATAACAATCCCAGTGTTGAACATATGTCTGGAGCTTAGTAGATAGTCTGATTTATTGTATCTGCTGTTATGAAGAACAGAGTGGTTATAGCTAAGTGGTAGACTCCTGACCGTAATATCTGGTCTTTAATAAAAGTAAAACTAAAATGGCACATCGATACCTTGCTGAACCAAGAAAACAGAAAAACTATTGATCAGACCTGCATGTCTTCAGAACTGTTAGAAAATTCATGTGTCTCAGTAACTATGTATGAATCTATCAACTTGATCATTCTTTACATGATACCAAGTATATCAACCCTTAACTTCCCTTCTAAGTGTCTTGTAATAGTCATATGTGATCCAAGTGAGCACACAGCAGTAGACTACTGGAACTGATGCTTCTCTAAAGCCAAGGGCGGCCTTAATTAGGGTGGGTAATTAGGGTAAGAAAGAGGGTAAGAATCAGCAGATGAATGGTAAATCATAAGGGCATAATTTGACTCTAGAAATATGCACAGCTTCTTGCTGTGGTTTAATGGATGTAACTTAAAAATTTTTTTTTACTATAGTTGTTTTACAATGTTGTTTACTATACTTGTTTTACAATGTTTTCTGCTGTCCAGCAAAGTCAATCAGCTATACCTATACATAAATCCACTCTTTTTAAGATTTTTTTCCCATATAGGTCATTGTAGAGTACTGAGTAGAGTTCCCTGTGCTATACGGTAGGTTCTCATTAGTTATCTGTATTTCATATACAGTGGTGTGGAAAGTAACTTTTTCATTGTACCCATTGACAGATTTAGCAGACACACTTTCACTTATTCATATCATAGTTCTGGAGTCTAGGGTACATTGTGGAGTCTATATACATTGTGTATAATTAAATACACAAATATTCTGAAAGCACTGATCATCACACTGGCCCCTATCGCGTAATTTTGTCTAGAATATGACTTTGGAAATCATCCTGGAAATTATTAAAGTGTATGAAGCTCTGCAGTATTTTACAGGTCTGAAATATTCATTAAAAAAATCTATTAAACCTACAACCTACTTTTCTTGTGGGTACATGAGACAAGACAGTTTTTGTTTTGCCTTTAAAAACTTTTTTTCTTTAAAAAATATTCTTGGCATGGGTAGCTGGAAATAGTGGTGGTGGTTTATTCGCTAAGTTGTGTCTGACTCTTGCAACCCCATGGACTGTAGCCTGCCAGGTTCCTCTCCATCCATGGGATTCTCCAGGCAAGAATACTGGAGTGGGCTGCCATTTCAGTAGGTAATAAAGAATTCACAACTGAGAGACTATGTGAGGGGTGGGAGACTATGTGAACTGGGAGACTATAAAGGTGCCATACTGGGAAAAGAAAGTAATAAAACCACTTCTTTCAATCATATTTAGATACAGATAGATTTTGTATCTATTAAATCTATATCATATTTAAGATACAACTAGATTACTATACAAAGAATATGTTAATATGGTTTATTATGCACAACTAGAAATGTGAATCACCAGTGCTGTGGGTTCAAAACAGCATGTTTGGACCACTGAAAAGCAACATCATATAGGAATTAAAAGTCACTCCGTTTCCCCACACAGACAGTAGCTGACATACTGCTTTGTCATTCTTCGTATCAGGTATTCAGAAACAAACGTTTAATACTGCGCTAGGAACACTGAGAGAGAACCTACTAACATATGCACATTATAGTTTCAGTGATATGTTTGTGATAAATGAAAATCATTTTGAAGAAATGAGTTTAAATAATATTTTGTGAAATTTCAGAATCCTTTCTTCCTTTACTATATCCTCTACTTTTGCTCTGTCCATTTTCTCTTTAGTCCCATGGTTTTCCTTGGGTAGATGGGTAGGCTGAGTGGGCAATGGTCATGGATGTTATCTCAAAGAAGAGCTATAAGGGAAGAAAAAGCACTGAGCTTTTTGCATCCAAGTGGTAATCCTGATTTTGTCGTTAACCAGCTCTGGGATGCGGATGGAACTGAAGTTCTTCACCTTGCTCCTGTCTGTAAATTTGAAAATAAGAGAAACGAGACTAGAGAATTTGTAGGGCTCCTTCCAGCTCCAGTTCCAGCACAAGGCCACTCTGGTACGTCACCATCCCTGGGCTCTGTTTTGGTGCTTTTTGGTCTGATGACAGAAGACGGCCAGCAGACAACACATCAACGATGTAACTGGGAGGAGATAATGAAGCTGGCTGGTTCCGTGAATGGACAAGAGGCGACTGGAAACGAAAAGTTTACCTCCTTCACATGCCTCTAAGACAAAGATGTGTCAGACTGTGAAGGAGGTCAATTCACTGAACCAGAAGGAACTGACTGTGTGTGGGGCAAATGCTGAAAGTTGTAGCTCTCAATAACCATATCTGCACACACACATATTCATTTTTCCATGCTAGTTATCAGTTATTCAGGATAGAAGTCCTGTTAAATTATACTGATTCCTAGTTACTGGCTTAGTAACAAGAATTTACCTAGGGTCATAATGCACTGATAAAGATAGGAGTACAGAAGACATTTACCACATATTGTTACCTTTAATTCAAGTAACTTTGTAATTTTTAAAGTACTTTCACATACCTTCTGTGTTTTGTGTTTTCATTACAATTATGAAAGGCAGGAGGACAGCCAATACATCTCCAGGTTACAGGGAAAGAAGCTGAGACTCAGAAAAATTAGGAAGCAGCTTTTGCGGCAAAAGGTCAGATGTTTGTAGATGATGAAGCTGAGGTCAGGTCCAGCTACTCTCCCTGCTAGTCCAGTACTCTATGCAAACTGCCACCTCGTCACCTTACAATGCATGATGCTGATTACAGAGACTGTGGGGATGGCTCCCCATCTTACATCATCACCATCTGAAAAACAACTTATTGAGATGTTCTGACTCAGACCTCTTAAATGACTTTAAAAAGCTGACTTCTAGCCTCTGGGATGTGAAAATGGTAAGGGATAATGAGAGGGCTGTAAAAACACACTGACAGCACTAAAGAGAAAATTATTTTCACAAGTACCTAGTGATGGAAAGGGTTACTTACACGCCCAGGCACAGCCACAGAGCAACCACAGTCAGCGTGTCTTTTGACTATCTGCTTTTAGAACATGATTAAGCCTGCTGAAAATTTTTGTTCTTTTAAGAGGATCATTAGAGGTATTCAAAAGTTTATCCACAATATTGTTTGAATTTAAATGTACCAGAACTTTTTTATGTTCCCAACATATCAGAACAATTCTAAAGTACTAATCAATTATTAGTCATCCATTGTTTTTTTCAACATTTCTGTTTTTTCTAAAGGGAAATCTTCTTTCCCGGTTTCTAAAGTAACCTGACAAATAGAATTTTTAAAATAATGGATTATACCAAAATTAAAACTGTTTATTTTCTTTCAGAATTTGAGCCCAAACCCTAATCTAAAATTTTTACATTTAAACTATATAAGGTTACCTTTCCCATTTAGGTAACTTTGCCTTTTTCCATTGAAATAAATACCTTGGCTATATGTACATACTGCTGAGGGCCTTGCTTATGGATAAGCAAGGGCCTTGCATAAGGATCAATTCAGTTCAGTTACTCAGTTGTGTCCGACTCTTTGTGACCCCATGGACTGCAGCACGCCAGGCCTCCCTGTCCATCACCAGCTCCCAGAGTTTACTCAAACTCATGTTCATTGAGTCGGTGATGTCATCCAACCATCTCATCCTCTGTCGTCCCCTTCTCCTCCTGCCCTCAATCTTTCCCAGCATCAGGGTCTTTTCAAAAGAGTCAGGATAAGACTAACCTTATCACAACAAGGAATGAGTTTAGAAAAGTATTAACATATGAAAGTATCTAACCATTTTATACAAAACATCTTTAATTTGTACAGGTGTGGCATTTTTGGAATAATCGTTCCACAGACGATAGGAATGCCACTTCAAACTCCTGATCGGAGAATCTGCTTACGGATGCACGGGCACTGTTTCTGATTTGGAGCCTCTGTTCTGCAGACATGGAAAGAATATGGGCCATAGTCTCAGCATAGCCCTCTTCACTTTCAGCCAGGAACCCAGTCCTCTCGCCGTGGTGAGGAACAACGATGTCAAGCTTCGGGCCCCCCGAATTGTGTGCGAGGACAATCATGCCAGCTGCCATACACTCAACAATTCCTGAGGAACAGAAATCAAGTCTTTTAAGTCTCTGAATGTGCTCATAATAACAAGGACGAGCAGAATCCTTTACAATTTCAAGACTCGAGCAATTTAATTAAATGTCTGTGTCTTTCCAAATTTACTCATTTAACTTCTCTGGTGCAAAATAAAATCTAAGTTTTTCAGTTTTCAAGGCTTCACAATAATGCTGCTTTGTTCTTTATTAAAACCGACAAGTAGACACAGGAATTGTCTAAAAAAAAAAACTACTGCAGATAATAAAACAAAGAAGACTGGAGAACGTTATTAGCAAGATGGTAGATAATAGATATTAAAAGATAAAAGGGGTTAAAAAAAGATTAAAAAAACCCCCCAGTATGTTAAGAGTTCAAATTACAGCACTAGGAGAAAAAAAGGAAAAAAGTAAGCCATCTTAGTGACACATTCTAAGTAAGGCTGGGGTTTATGTTACTGCTTGGATTTCTGGCAAATTTGAGAGAACTGTGCGCCCAAAAGCAGCACTGAACTACATCAAAGTTTTGGTTAGTCTCTGCCAATGACATAGCTGAGGACATAAACCTGGCCTGCCTTTCTTACCCGTTTCTAGAGAGAACTAAGCCCTTCAGCAAATGATTGAGGTGATTGCTTTCTTACTTCAAAGGAGGGTACAGAGCTGCTATCATCCCAGCCACATGGGAGAGAAATGGAACCACCATAACTCTCTTCAACACTGGTGAATCTCTACAGAACAGAATCTTCTGCTAATGATTTGATCTGAACTCTCATTTGAAAAATATGAATTACACCATTCTCTGTTCAAAGCTGGGTACCATTCCTCTGTACTTAGACAAAGTCTTAGAGACTTTGACCTAATCAGTTTTACTCTCTCCAGAAACTTCCACTGCTCCCTCTCTACTGGCCCTCCCTATCAGCACTTAAGCTAGTTCAAACTCGTAAAAGCACAGTCCCCTGTGAGCAAGTGCACACACACCCACCCCTCTCTCCAGGTCACACGTCCTCCCCTGGCACTCTCTCTCCTTCCGTCTCTGTTTTGCAGACAGCTTGGGGCCAGCGTGGTCTGAGCTCACCAGCTCTGCCGGCTTGCCAGCACTCAGGGCTCCCTCACCGCCCCCTGGCCTCTGCCCACTGCTGCACTGACACCGCTCTCACCCATGGTGAAGCCCACCATGTCTTCATCTCGCCCAGCATCTCAGCAGCACTGAACCCTTCGCTGTTCTCCTTCTCCCCTCAACCCTCTCCTCCTGTGGTTTCTGCCTGGCTTTCCCCTCCTTCTCCTTCGCTGGCCGCTCTTCTGCCAACTTGTGACCTGTCGCTGTAACACTACGGGCAGCCTCTCACTCTCCAGACTCTCCTATGCCATCCCGGCCACAGCCACAGGGCTGCGGTCACTCACTGGACAGCTCCTCACTCTGCGTTCCCAGGTCAGGCCCCTGTCCTTCCCTCAGACTCACATAGGCTACAGCTGCCGGACACACACTCACACGCCCCACAGCCAACTCCCACTCCACGCGCTCGAAACTCAGCGCCTCACGGGCCTCTGCTCTCAGCTGCCTCTCTGGGTGAAAGTCTCCACCCATCACACGGCTGTCCAAACCCAACACCTGAGGCCATTCCAATGATAGCATCAAAGAATAAAAGAACCAAAAGAATAAAAGAACCATCAGAATCAACAAAAGAATCCAAAGTGACTGGGAGAGCCCACCTGGGGACAGGGGTTCTCGGCTCCTGGAGCACAACAGGATCACCTGAGGGGCTTTACCAAATCTCCACCTGCGCCCACCCAGGGATCCTGATGTGGGCCCTGGGTGGGGGGCTAGGATGAGGTCCAGGGATCTGAACCAGCACACAGATGGGGTGAAGTGTGGAGAGAAATGCGGGAGTTAAGAGCAGGCGCTGTCTGGATTAGAATCTGCCCTCTTCTTTTACTGTGGGACTGGGCAAGTTCTAAACCCTCTCTGTGCCATTGATAAGATGGAAATAACCATAATACCTATCCAGTAAAGTTCTAGAGAGGATTAAATCTGATAATACTTGTAAAGACCTTGAAAGTAACCACCATAGAGTGAGTGGTCAAAAAATATTATCATTGGTTAAATGTTTTGTGTTAGTCTCTCAGTCACGTGACTCTTTGTGACCCCCATGGACTGTAGCCCACAAGGCTCCTCAGTCCAAGGAATTCTCCAGGCAAGAATACTGGAGTGGGTTGCCATGCCCTTCTCCAGGAGATCTTTCTGACCCAGGGATCAAACCCAGGTCTCCCGCACTGTGGGCAGATTCTTTAACATCTGAGCCACCAGGGAATATGTTTTACAGGGTCTCAAATGAGGAAAACAAACTTGGTGGACTCCGGGAAGAGACTGAGGACTGGATGAAATCAGAGTACTATTATTTTTTCAAAACCACCGAAAATGTGTTATCTCATCACACCATCACAAATTGTTTAGAGCACAAACTCACCAATCCCAAAATGCTCGTTCCACATAGTATGCAGACCAACTGTTGCTTCAGACAAGTAATTCTTTAACTCATCAAACGGAATGTTTATTTTAAATTCCACATCTTCTTGAACTCCGAGGTCCTCAGCAAGCCTTCTCAGTTGGTTTACCCTGAGTTCATCATCTTGGTTACGACAACCTCCAATGAGCACAAGTTTAAGTGGAGGAAGAGATTCACTCTCCTTCTTATTCAACAACTTAGCAAAGGCTCTGATCTGCAAAGGATGGTTCTTTTCAGGCCTGAACTGGCCAATCGAAACCAGTAAGTGTTCTGAGGTTGCCTTCTCTTCATGTAAGGGAAGATCCAAGAATGTTTGCACATCACAAGGTGGATAAACAATATTAGTGCAGTTCCCAACCTTCCACAGTGACAGAATATGGTTCAGTGTCCAAGAAGAATTGACCATGACGATGTCACTGCAAGAACCAACAAGCCCATACATAAAAGCAAATAAATAGTAGTAGATGAGCTTTACTTTGCTGAGAAAAGGATTCCTGGTAATGAAGGCTGCGTTGTTAAATCCCACATTCTGATTCTTCACGACGGAGAGCATGTCAGTGCTGATGGTGGGGTAATGAACATAGCTTCCAACTCGGCAACCACCTAGATACTTAAACAGAGGAAGTGTGAAAGCGTAGCCCATTGAATCAATGTAAACATCGGGAACACACTGCATCAGAGCTTCCCAGCCCAGGAAAATGGATCCCAGACTTTGGCCCAGCAGTGTGAAATGAGGATAGAGTGAATCTTCCACAAGGTAGCGCTTCCTTAAGAAAACAAACTTCACTGGGCGAGTTAACCTGATGTTAAATCTTCTGAACGCGCCTTCCAGTATCTGTTGGCCACTGACGTCAGCATCGCCAGTGTAAACAACATAAAGTGCTTCTGGATACCTAAAATAAGGTAAGAATTTCAGTCGTTTAGGTGCAAACAAGCAAAGCATTGTAGATCATCATTTTTCTCATGATTGTAAAGACTCTTATTTTCAGACTAAAAAAAATGTTTTCCACTGATTTTATGACTCCACTCTACCTGGGTCTTTCACTGCCCTATAATTAAAACATTAGTCTTCCAAAGGAAACTTCTAGTTCTTTGCTATTCCCTCTACTAAGAGTTTTGCATATAGCAGACATCAACAAAATAGCTGATTTATGAATGAGGCATTTTCATTCTTAAGAAATGTTCAAAAATGTTATTTTGACAACTTTCTCAGTATTAAAATGGTGATTTAGCCTGTGCTCAGTCACGTTCAACTCTTTGCGACCTCAAGGACTATAGCCTGCCAGGCTCCCCGTCCATGAAATTTTCCAAGCAAGAATACTGGAGTAGGTTGCCATTTCCTTCTCCAGGGGATCTTCCTGAACCAGGAATAGAACCCACATCTCCTGCATTGTCAAGAGGATTCTTTACCACTGAGCCGGTAATGAAATATTAATAAAATATTCATAAACAAGAGTTAACATTCACGAAAGGTAGTTAACATTCACTAAAAGCATCTTTGAGGAGGGCATGGCAACCCACTGCAGTATTCTTGCCTAGAGAATCCCCACTGATAGAAGAGCCTACAGTCCATGAGGCTGCAAAGTCAGACAGGACTGAGCAACTGAGCACTGCACAGCACAAAGGTATCTTTAGATAGGATCATAAACGCTAAAGCATTACTCAGGGATTTTTTTTTTTTTGGTCTCATCATTTCTTTATTTTTAACTTTTTATTTTGTACTTGGGTACAGCTAATTAACAATGCTGTGACAGTTCCAAGTGAACAGTGAAGGGACTCAGCCATACAAACACATATATCCATTCTCCCCCAAACTCTGCTCCCATCCAGGCCGCCATGTAACATTTACTCAGGGTTTTAATCTGAGAAATGCACAAAGGTTTTAAAAGCTGGGCCTTGAGCCTGCATCACAATTATATATAATGAAAATACAGAAAAATACCTTCTTGTGATTTTAACACTTTGGCCACACTCTGGTTGTGTTTACAATTATTCTGAGTCATACAGAGAATGGGGAGACTGAATGAAAATCCAGTGTCCTGGATCTCGTGTCAAGTCAGGAAAGATTTGTAGGAATTAACCAAGGAGAAACAGGTTGTTTCAGGAAAAAAAGGAACACTAGATGAAAAGGCAAGGAATCTTATAAAGGTATGTGCCCCGAGTTCAGTAGGCTGGAGCAAAGTATATGTGAGGGGGCTGGGGAGGGATGAGAGACAAAAAGTGGCAAGAGAAAGATGAAAAAGTATCTTCCATGTCGTACTCATTATTTGGACTTGTTTGTGTGTTAGTGAGTTGGAGGAGTAATAGGGGTCGCTGGGGAGTACGCGTACAAATCTCATGACACTGGACCACTGCTCTCATGAGTTCAGTAATCCAGAGACAAGGCTAATGCACACTGTCCTGAGAAGGAAAGAAGAGCATGGGCCAGAGCAGGGAAGGCTTCAAGGAGGTGGGAATTAATACAGGATTTAAGAAAATTATCTGCATTTAGGGAGTTATGGGAGATGGCAGAGGACACACAGAAATGGTGGCAAGAAGCCAAGATGGGGCTTAGCATTTGAGAAACAGAGAGCTGAGGGCATTACTCATGAGGACTTTGAAACTGAATGAAGGGCGTGTGCCAGGAAGTAGGGTCACCATGGAGAGATAACAGTCTTCCTTGTACGATGAAACAATAATGGAACCTGTGTTTTGCTATGTTTTTTCTTGTGGGACTGGAGTGGGGACAAGGAAGCCTAAAAAATTAAAAGATGTGTAAAACCAAATTCTTTCTATTAAATAACATGGTACCTTACTTAAGACTATCCAACTGGTAATGATATGAAAATCAGAATAGATGCTTTCATAGAGAATATTTGCTGTGTATCACAATTGACTAAAAGTATTCAGATTTAAAGTATTAAACACTTCATAGTATTTGGTCAATTTCTCTTTATTATTCAATCTCCTCCACATACTCTCCCAAGGTGACCAGTTATCCCCACTAAATTACGCCATAAAAGTGCAGACACTTTGTTTCTTTATCGTATCAATGGTAAAGATAAAATTCAATGGGATATTAAAAAAAGATTTATGTATTCATTTATTTTTGGTTCCGCTGGGTCTTAGTTGCTGCACACGGGCTTCCTCTAGTTGTGGCTAGTTGGGGGGGGGCTATTCTTCCTTGTGGTGAGTGGGCTTCTTATAGCAGCGGCTTCTCTTGTTGGAGAACACAGGCTGTAGGCACGTGGGCTTCAGTACTTGCGGCGTGGGGGCTCTACAGCACTGGCTCAGTAAGTTGTGGCACACAGGGCTTAGTTGCTCCACAGCATGTGAGAACTTCCCAGACCATGGGTTGAACCTGTGACCCCTGCACTGGCAGGCAGATTCTCAACCTCTAGACCACCTTCAATAGGATCTTTAAGATAGGTCGGCATATGAAAGAAGTGTTTCCTTGCTAAAGAACAATTTAAAAAAGGAATCCCTGGCTAGGAATGAGGTACTAGAAAAGAACACATTCTGGGTAATGAATTTTTAAAAATAATAATTTTTTAAAAACCAGTAATAATATACCAAATTAGCTAAGGAAGATGCATACCTACTTTTTCTGTAGAGCCCTTAAGGCACACCATAACACTCTTTCTCCTCCTCCGCCAGCATTGCAGTATGGATGGAAAAATGCAATCACCGTTTGATTTTTCCCAGTTTTGCTAGATGACACTGAGTTTTTCTTTCTCTGTAGCAGCAGTCGGATTCCCCAAAGGATAATAAGTAAACACACACACAAAGTTCCACATACAAATAGCCCGGGGAAGAGTAATGAATAAAAAAACCTGAAACGAGAGGGGAATGGTGAAAATGGATATCATGTCATTAAAAAATGGTCCTGATGAACCTATTTGCAGGGCAGCAATAGAGACAAAGACATACAGAACAGACTTGTGGACATAGCACAGGAAGGAGAGGGTGGGACAAATTGAGACAACAGTGAAACATATACTGGAGACGGAAATGGCAACCCACTCCAGTGTTCTTGCCTGGAGAATCCCAGGGATGGGGGAGCCTGGTGGGCTGCCGTCTATGGGGTTGCACAGAGTCGGACATGACTGATGCGACTTAGCAGCAGCAGCAGCAGTGAAACATATATGTTACCTATGTAAAATAGACAGCCAGTGGGAATTTGCTGTATGATCCAGGGAGCTCAACCTGGTGCTCTGTGACAACCTAGGAGGTGCGATGGGGTGGGAAGTAGAAGGGAGGTTCAAGCGGAAGAGGACATATGTATATGGATGGCTGATTCATGTATGGCAGAAACCAATACAACATTGTAAAGCAACTATCCTTCAATTAAAAATAAATAAATCAAGAAATAATAGGAAAAAATGAGAGGCTACAAATTGAAGTCTAGTTTCACATAACTGTTTTATATATTAATAGCAAAGTTTTATAGCTTGTGAGTCTAACAAAATACTCAGCTATTAAAATTCTAATGCTACAGAATATCTAATGTCAAAGGTGCAAGTCCCCTTTAATTCCACAGAGTGCTGGCAAGTCAATGTACTTTTTTTTTTAATTAGCAGTAAAAATCAATGTTGATCCACCTTTCTCCTAATTATTAAAGGATTAAAATAAATTTAATTATTAACCTAAACAAGATATGACTGGGAATGGCATCTGACTCCAAGATGACAACATGTAATCCAAAGAAATATGTCTTCCAAATGGTGAATATTCCACAGTTCAAAGTTTGGTGAGATACTAAATCATTTTTCTTCTCTCACTTCACCTCAAGTAGAACAATTTTTGAGGGAAGAGGAAATTTAGATGTCTCCAATTCTATTCTTTGGAAGGAATGATGTTAAAGCTGAAACTCCAGTACTTTGGCCACCTCATGCGAAGAGTTGCCTCATTGGAAAAGACTCTGATGCTGGGAGGGATTGGGGGCAGGAGGAAAAGGGGACGACAGAGGATGAGATGGCTGGATGGCATCACTGACTCGATGGACGTTGAGTCTGAGTGAACTCCGGGAGTTGGTGAAGGACAGGGAGGCCTGGCGTGCTGCGATTCATGGGGTCGCAAAGAGTTGGACACGACTGAGCAACTGAACTGAACTGAACTGAATTCTATTCTCAGTGATATGTCTGATCTGTTTACACGACCCTGAAACCACTGCTTCCCTACATGTTTCTGAACCTGTTACTTTTTTTTTTTTCTTAGCTGCCATGCAGCTTGGGGGATCCCTGAACACTTCCAGAAAGTGGAAGTGCGGAGTCCTAACCACTGGACTGCCATGAAGTCCCAGTCACTTGTTTTCTTTGAAGCAAGAGTCAATTCCTTCATTTTCCAGAAAATACCTACTAAATACTGAGTCAAAGGAATCATGGTTTGTCTGTCAGTTGTTCTTCCAAATAAGAACTGTGTCCTCTAAAAAGAATGTCTACATCTAAAAAGAATGTCAACGTAGACAGTCATACAGGAGGTTAGCCTTAAGACAACTATTTTACTCTGGTATGGAGAAGTGCTTTATGTGTTCAATCCATTTTGTCATATAGAATATTAGAAAGATATGTACTCAAGGGTTTAGATTTAACAAAATTAATAATTTTTACTGCTTCATCAAGGACATTTTAAAGAAAAACTGGCTTTATCAAGTGCATGGAGATGAAAAACACAATGACTAGTAGTACAGTTTGAGAACACTGCCTTGATTTGTGCTAAGTAGTGGTTTTATCCACCAAGACTTTTGCACTATCAGTGCAAATGTCAACAAAACAAAAACTGTGTCCTCTAAACATTATATCTTAACATTATATGAAAATAATTTTTACCTAGAGGAGTCGCTCAAAGGGTCTTAGGAACTCTCAGGTGCCTACAAACCACAATGAACCACAATTTAAGAATCACTGCTGGGAAGAATGGACAAAAGTTTGACAAAAGTGGTAAGACTGGCCACTTAACGTTTGGAATATCAGTTCATGAAAGCAATGTTATCTTAAATAGTTAGCTTTCCTTTCCCAGGACAAGACAAGAAGCTGTTTAATTTAAAATGTTGCTGACTCACAGAATACAAAGATTTCCATGACATTTTCTTCAAATGATTTAAGTGGGAAAATAAATGTGATAGGATTTTCAAACCGAACTATTCAACTTACAATCAGAAAAAAATCATATTAATCACTAAAGTTAACCCAGTTCTTATGTTTTCAATCTGTTAGTTTCAAAGATACACATACAGGTTCTATTAAGAAATTTATCAAACATCCTACCGTATTTGTACATCAAAACTACCCACTTAGAATTTGCTTAAATATAACTAAAATGTGTCATTAAATATTTATTCATATTTAAGCACAAGACTTTAAAAAGGTAAGTGTAAAGGGCAAACTAAGACAACAGAAGATCCGGTTTCTTTACCAAAAAGAGCATGATAGAATGGAGAATGAATTCGTGGCTCAATCATAAAGGAAAATGAGGAACGAATATGAATAATTTATGACGGACTAATTGGAGCGAACACAAAAGAAAGGAAAAGCTAAAGCAAAGAGGGAAAGCGAGCTCTCAGAGAGCAGTGAGGCAGTGAAAGTAAACGCGGTAAACCGGGTCTTCAACTCAACCTCGTGTATCCACCAAGACCCCAAAGGGAATGCACACTGGCCTTGAGACAATAGCTTAAATTCATGACAAGGAAAGCCCCTGCCCGCACACATGAGTCGCACTGGGCAGACACGTAGCACTTCAGTACCGAAAACGCCTGCGAGCCTACACCACCCGCTCCTCACCTCAATAACTCACACAAGCACCAACCCCTTTCAGCAGTCGCCATCTTCCGCCGACCCTCGAACTCAGGAAGCGTTTCGTCGTTCCTCTTCTCTATTGGCTCCTGAGGAACCTTGCGGCATTCCCCCCGCCCACACGGGGCCGACTGTGCACCTCAATTGGTTGCCGGTAGTAGCTTCCCACGGCCCTCCAGCCAACAGAATCTCCAGGGGAGTGGACAAGTTTTCCGCGTGGCGTCCTGGGTCCCGGCCCCCTCGTGGGTGGAGCCGTAGGGGGAATTGGGCATGGGGAGGGCGTGGCCTGTGTTGGACAGTCGGTGCACCCGCCCTCGGCCCCCTCCCCCACCGAAGCCCCCGCTCAGGCGCCTCGGCCCCTATTCTAGAGCCCCGCCGCCGGTCGGAAACCAATGGGAGGCTCTTGCGCGTCTGGGATCGATTTTCCAGGTGCGGAGTTCACAACCGCAGCAGCTGCAGCGTTTCTGATCCGCGGCGCCCTGGAGTCAGGCGCGGAGCCCCAGAGGGAGCTGCGCAGAGCGGACCGGACGGTGACCCCCGCCACGCCGCACCTTCCAGGCCGGCAGTGGGCGAGCCTGGGGATCTGCATCTCCGGCCCGGGTCTACGCGGCTTGCCCTGGCTCCTTCTCTCCCTTGGCACACGCCCAAGGCTGAAGACAGACCGAGGCCAGAGCGCACCGGTCAGGAGGTAGCGGAGATCGGTGAGGGGGGACGGGCTCGCCCCGCCTGGGTTCAGCTCGGCGGAGTACACTCGGGCACCGACAGACAGGCCCGTCTCCGGGTGTGGGTGAGGGTCTCCGGCCCACCCTCCCCTCAGGCTCTCATCCCTGCGCCCCCCAGGGCCAGGGGCAGAGTGGCGCGCAAGTTTGAATTAGCCGGTGGGGGTCGAGCTGCAGATTGCTCCTCTGAAATGCAGGTGCCGGATTGGGTTAGAACCGAACCACGAGGATGCCACCCACGGCGCGCTCCTCCTCTCCCTGGGTTTTAACACCGCGCTTCTCGTCCCCTGACCAGGTGACCTTGGGCTCCGGGCTGAATCACAGAAGAAATTAGTTCCTCCGCGAGATGAAGCCAGAGGAGGAGAGACCGATTACAGATCGCGAAAAGGCCAGCCGGAGAGTGAGTTACTTTCCCGGGGTGCTGTGTGCGCACACCTGCCTGGAGGACCTTCGGCGCTCACCTACCATCCTTGCTGCGCTCGGCGCGTGGTGTGCGCGGGGGAGGCTCCTCGGCGCGTGGTTTGTTAGAGAACACCCTTTAGAAAGGGCGTGCTATTAACTGGTTTTCAGTAACAGTTTAAAACCCAACACTTTTCTGTTCGTCGGATGTTGAGGAGTTTGATGCTGGAGAGGTAAAGTGAGAGTTGACTTGTTTTGTAAGATCCCTAATTGCCCAGTTCGAGTAAATTAGCTGTCCTGAAAAGTTCTTCAAGAATTGGTGCATCGACCCCTTCATGGTCGTCCTGTGGTGGTGTTTTGTTGTTATTGTTTGTTTTTGAAGAACTATTTTGAGTTCATTAAAATTATGCAAGTAATTTAGTGTAGTCTCTTAAAAACAGGACACAAATATTTAGCACGAAAAGCAAATCTATTTTCCAGTGTTTTTCTGCTCATGTTCATAGGTCTTCATTCATTCAGCAAATACTTACTGAAAACTTAACATTTCTCAGGCACAGTTTTGGAAAAGGAAATGCAGTGGTGTTCACATATCTGTTATGTTAATGCATATCTATATCTCCAGAGAAATCTTTAGGTTCTTGTGTATGTGGTTTTAGAATATTTGTTAGTATTAATCTCTTAGTTGTGTCCAGTTCTTTGCGACCCCATGGACTGACTGTAGACTGCCAGGCTCCTCTGTCCATGGAATTTTCCAGGAGAGAATACTGGAGTAGGTGGCCATTCCCTTCTCCAGGGGGTCTTCCCCACCCGTGGATCTGAACCTGGGTCTCAGGCATTGCAGGAGGATTCTTCACCATCTGAGCCACCAGGGAAGGTTTTACCTAAAGGAGATCATATAGTGTGTGTGTGTGTGTGTGTGTGTGTGTGTGTGGGTCTCAGGCATTGCAGGAGGATTCTTCACCATCTGAGCCACCAGGGAAGGTTTTACCTAAAGGAGATCATATAGTGTGTGTGTGTGTGTGTGTGTGTGTGTGTGTGTGTGTTTTACCTAAA
This sequence comes from Bos javanicus, assembly GCF_032452875.1. Classification (NCBI taxonomy): domain Eukaryota; kingdom Metazoa; phylum Chordata; class Mammalia; order Artiodactyla; family Bovidae; genus Bos; species Bos javanicus. The sequence continues at coordinate 21,506,224 of NC_083879.1, read as the reverse complement.
GGAGATCATGTAGTATGTGTGTGTGTGTGTGTGTGTGTTCCAGTTTCACAGTATATTTTGGAGATTGTTTCATGTTAGTACATAAGTGTCCATGTAACTTAGTTTTGAGAGAGTCATTTCCTAGGCAGGTTGATAAGGAGCCTAGGGGTCCCCAAGGAGAAGGGGGTCTGGAATTCTCAAGGAGGAAGAAAGGACAATATCCTGCCTGAGGACAGTCTCTGAATTAAACCTGGCTAATTCTGTTATCTTAAAATGTAAATTATGGGAGTAGGTCTGGTGAGGTCTTTATAACCTCCAGACATTCTTTGGATTCATTGGAGAGTATATAACTTCATTGCTAACACTAGCAAGGGGGTACTCTTTCTGCCCCCTTATGATGCCTATGTCAGAAGCTTTCTCTATCTCCTTTATACTTTAATAAAACTTTATTATACAAAAGCTCTGAGCAATCAAGCCTCGTCTCTGGCCCTGGATTGAATTCTCATCCGGGGGCCAAGGATCCCAGTGTCTTCGTGTGATTCAATAGCAACCTTTCAGTTTCACCTCTGCGCAGTATGGATGCTCCATAGTGTATTTCTTCTTTTCCCATGGGTAGACATTCTGATTGCTTCTATTTTTTCTCTCTCACAAATCATGCTGTAGTGGACATTGTTGTAGGTGATTTTTCATGCTGACCTTTGAGTATTTCTCTAGGATAGATACCTGTGCTTAGTCACTTCAGTCGTTTCCAACTCTCTACAACCCTATGGACTGTAGCCCCACACTAGGCTCCCTTGTCCAAGAGATTCTCTAGGCAGGAATACTGGAGTGGGTTGCCATTTCCTCCTCCAGGGGATCTTCCTGACCCAGGGATTGAACTCAAGTCTCCTGCATCTCCTGCATTGCAGGCAGATTCTTTACTGTTGAGCCACCGGGGAAGCCCAGGATAGACGCCTAGGCCAGGGTTGCTGATCTGAAGAGTAGACTGTGCCTTTCCTACAGATGGCTGAAATTCATTAGACAGCATTATTGCACTCCCTTTTGGGGTGAAATTCATCTAGGCCCTGGTTGTGTAGAAAGGAAGGAAAAATGCACTATGGATGGGCAGAGAGAGGCTGCTCAATAGTTTATTCTTACTGGGATGACTCTGCATTTAATGGAGGATCAGGGAGAGCACCTGTGGGGGAGGGCCAACTTGTAGAGAAGAAGAGACTTAAAACTCTTAGGGTGCCCTCACCGCTCTGTCCAGTAAAAAAAAATCCTTATCTTTCCAGGTCAAGCTCGAGACCTGCCTCTTCTTGAAACTCTGTAACTGTCTCTGTTCATGTCACGCCTCACCCTCTTCTGGATTCCACTGATAATGCTGCCAGCCAACATTATTGAGCTTCCTATGTGCTGAGCATTGTGTTGAAGCACTTTCTATTCCTCTGTGTACACGCTCATTTAATCCTCACAAAACCTTGTGATGTAGGTATTTTCTCATCTTCACCATTTATTTGACAGTTTGTTTCAGTACAAGCATACCTTAGAGATACTGTGGCTTCGGTTCCAGACCACCACAGTAAAGCAAACAGGCTTTGTTTGGTTTCCCAGTACGTATAAAAGTTATGTTTATACCATGCTGTCATCTGTAAAGAAGGCTGAACGCCGAAGAATTGATGCTTTTGAACTGTGGTGTTGGAGAAGACTCTTGAGAATTCCTTGGACTGCAAGGAGATCAAACCAATCCATCCTAAAGAAAATCAGTGCTGAATATTCTTTGGAAGAACTGATGCTGAAGCACCAATCCTTTGGCCACCTGATGCAAAGAGCTGACTCATTGGAAAAACCCTGATGCTGGGAAAGATTGAAGGCAGGAGGAAATGGGGATAGCAGAGAATGTGATGGTTGGATGGCATCACTGACTCAATGGACATGAGTTTGAGCAAGCTCTGGGAGATGGTGAGGGACAGGGAGGCCTGGCGTGCTGCCATTCATGGGGTCACAAAGAGTCGGACACGACTGAGCTACTGAACAACAACAAAGTGTACAATAACATTATGTTTAAAAAAATGTTCACATCCTAATTTAAAAATAACTTGATTGCTAAAAAATGCTAACCATCATCTGAACCTTCAATGAGTCATAACCTTTTTGCCAGTGGAGGGTCTTGCCAGTACCAGCTGAGAATTGTCACTCGCCACATGATTCTACAAGTATGAAATCACCGGCCCCTGCAACCATTGCCCTTCAGCACACTCTGCAAAGAGTTCAGGGCAGAGATCAGGAATGAGGTACTCTGTGCTCTCAGAAAACTAGCAGAACAGGCCTTCAGATAGTTAGATACTTTCAGGAGATTTTATGAGCCCAGTTTCTTGGATCTTCTCATACCTAGGAAAACACTCAAATCATTAGTGGAGACCTCTGCTCCATGTGACTGGCAGCAAGCAACCGTCTCAAAAGATGTATGCTTAACTGCATATATCCCCCTTCCCTAAAATCATATATATATGCTGACTCCCCCCACTGTGCAGCAGTTCCTCAGAGCTATCTCATTGTAGGCCCACATGAAACTTAACTCACAACTCTCAGTCTGAGCTTTTTTTTTTTTTGGTCAATACCTCATCGTTAATGGATGCTGACCCATCAGGGTGGTGTTTGCTGAAGGTTGAGGGTGGCTGTGGCAATTTCTTAAAATAAGACAACAGTGAAGTTTGCCATACTGATTGACTCTTCCTTTATGAACGATTTCTCTGTTTGATAGCATTTTACCCACAGGAGAACTTCTTTCAAAACTGGAGTCAGTCCTCTCAAACCCTGCCACGACTTGATCAACTAATTTGATAAAGCTTATGTAACGTTCTAAATCCTTTTTTGTCATTTCAGCAGGTCTTCACAGCATCTATACTGGGAGTAGATTACATCTATGAGCAAACCACAGTCTTTGTTCATCCATAGAAGCAGCTGCTCTTCCATGAAAGTTTATCATAAGATTGCAGCAATTTAGTCACTTCTTCAGGCTCCCCTTTAATTCTCCTTCGCTTGTTTTTCCCTGCTAGCTCACCTGGTAAAGAATCCGCCTGCAATGCAGGAGACCCTGGTCCGATTCCTGGGTCAGGAAGATCCGCTGGAGAAGGGATAGGCTACCCACTCCAGTATTCTCGGGCTTCCCTTGTGGCTCAGCTGGTAAAGAATCCACCTGCAATTCGGGAGACCTGGGTTCAATCCCTGTGTTGGGAGGATTCCCTAGAGAAGGGAAAGGCTACACACTCCAGTCTTCTGGCCTGGAGAATTCCATGGCTGTATAGTCCATGGGGTCGCAAAGAGTCAGACACTACTGAGCGACAGGTTCAATCCCTGTGTTGGGAAGATTCCCTAGAGAAGGGAAAGGCTACACACTCCAGTCTTCTGGCCTGGACAATTCCATGGCTGTATAGTCCATGGGGTCTCAAAGAGTCGGACATGACTGAGCAACTTTCACTCACTCACTCACGCTTGCTTTTCCACCACATCTGCAGTTACTTTCCTCATTAAAGTCTTGAACCCCTCAAAGTCATCCTTGAGGGTTGAAATCAATTTCTTCCAAATTCCTGATAACACTGGTATGTTGACCTGTTCCCATGAGTCGTGTGTGTGTGTGTAGTTGCTCAGTCGTGTCTGACTGTTTGTGACCCCATGGACTGTAGCTCACCAGGCTCCTCTGCCCATTGAATTCTCCAGGCAAGAATACTGGAATGGGTTGCCATTTCCTTCTCCAGGGGATTGAACCCAGTCTCCCCACATTGTAGGCAGATTCTTTGTTGTCTGAACCACCAGGGAAACCCATGAGTCATGAATGTTCCTAAGAAGAGTAAACAAATAATGTTATTCTGATGCTGAGAAGTGTGGTGAAGTACATGAATCTTGGGAGAGGCATTAGGATGACATGGAAGTGGAGGGCCTCGTTTAAGCAGGTGATCGGGGAGTTCTTCCTGGAGGAGATGGCATTTGCGCGGAGACCCAAGTGATTCAGATTTGGGGGAAAGTGTTCTAGGTTGAAGAACCAGGGGGTGTCAAGCTTCTAAGTTAGGAGTGACCTGAATTGTCTGAGGAGCGATAAGAAAGCCAGAGTGGCTGGAGCAGAGGGAGGTGGGGGAAAAGGTAGAACACGAGGTCAGTGTTCATCATCTTTACAGAGAGAAGTTAGGTAGCTTTCTGGAAGTCCTGCAGCTGGTAAGGGGCAGATCTGGGATTGAGTCCCAGCTTGGCCTTTCTTGCTTTCTCAGATACGTATTTTCTTCCAAACTTACTTGGCAATTGGTCATATACCAATTGCCTTTGATCAAACTTTTCTTTGCAATATAGTTTTGAACAGAGCTTTCCTTTGCAACTCTGCGCTTCTTGAAAGTAGATACCAGGTTAGAACCATTTAAAAACTACTCTGTGGAGAAGGAAATGGCAACCCACTCCAGTATTCTTGCCTGAAGGATCCCATGTACAGAGGAGCCTGGCAGGATACAGTCTGTGGGGTCACAAGAGACAGATACGACTTGGTGACTAACCCACCACCACCTTAAGTGGGCTTCCCTGGTGGCTCAGACTGCAAAGAATCTGCCTGCAATGTGGGAGACCCAGGTTCGATCCCTGGGTCAGGAAGATCCCCTGGCGAAGGGAATGGCTACCCACTCCAGTATTCTTGCCTGGAGAATTCCATGAACAGAGGAGCCTTGAGGGCTATAGTCCATGGGGTTGCAAAGAATCAGACACGACTGAGTGACTAACACACATAAAATGCCTACTAATCAGAGATACAATTCACCAGCCAAGAGTTTAGAGCCGGTTACCACTGCCTTAAGGAGCTCCCCTGACTCATTAGAGAATGAAGTGTCTAAATGACATTCCAGTGCCTGTAGAAGACAAATGTTTGTGTAAAAGAGTTGATATAGTTTATAAAGTTTGTAATAATTTATATGGTTTATAATATATCACTTCTGTACTCACTGAGTGTCAGGTGCTGTGCTGAGCTCTTTATGTGATTAATAGCTTTTTATTCCCCTATCAACCCTGTGGGATAAGACTACATTTAACTGATGAGAAAGTGAGCCCAGAGAGGCATGGTCCTTTGTTGATCATCACACTGCCAGGGAGTGACAGAAATGAGACCAATCCCAGGTCTGGCTGTGGCCAAAGTCCACAGTGTAACTAACAAGTTCTGCTTGTCATTTTTAAGAAAGGGGCCAAGGAATCCCTTGAGGAAATATGGACAGGAAAATGCCAAAATTTTAGGCTAATTGTGCTTTTACAATACTTTCTGTATAAATCTTGAAAATGAAGTAATTCTAGAGCAGGAAGGACTTTGATAACATCTAAGCCCCAGCCCCCTCCTTTTATTGATGAGGGCCCGAGACTCAAGAACTCTCGCAAAGTCACAGAGATACAAAGCCAGAACCACTGCCAACTGAAGTTTTGTTCCAGAACTCCATGGCACTTTTTGGTAGCAGTGCAACCCAAGTCATATAGCAATTTGGATTATAAGTGAAAACATCTATATCTAATTCCAAACTATAAATTTTGTTATCTGTGTGGAGCTCAATAAACCTTCCTTTGCTGAAATTATCCTTTTGGACTGTATTACGATAGCTTAAAGGTCATTTATTCATGCTTGCTGAAACATTTTCAATGACTGGATGAAAATATTTATGTTTACACCGTTTCCTGATTTTTAATGTATCCTTTGGGTTAAAAAAAATTCACTTGTCATCCTGTTTGTCTTTAAAGATACTGTTTTATTGAAGGGAAAAAAAGAGATGTACTTCTTAAAAGCCAAAAAAAAAAAAAAAAACTACTCTGCACAGCATATAGTAGGTGCACCACAGTGGCTCTTGAAGAAAGAATTAGACCATGATCCCCTCCTCTCGTCTTCTCTTCAGAGGCCTCCCCGTGGGGCGGCAGTGACCCTTCCTGAATAGGAGGTGGCCGGTGACCTGGCCATTGGCCTTCAGTCCACGAACACTGGAGCACCTTCTGTTCACTTGTGGGGGCCGAGCAGAGGGATGCAGAGATGAACAGAGGTCCGCCCCATGCTCTTGGAGCCGGCGGTCATAGGTGCTGGAGCAGAGTTGTCCTTACAGGGTAGGTCGCACAGACAAGGGTGACCGGCCTCTCCTGGGAGGGGGGGTGCAGAAAGCACTCCAGAGGCAGTGGTGAGGTCCTGGAGAAGGAGTGGGCGTTGGCCGGACTCACAGTGGACTGGAAGGAAGGATGTTGCCGGTGGAGACTAGCATGTACAAAGGCCCAAGGACAGGACTGGAAGGATGCATTTGGGAGGCTGTGAGTGGCTTGGAAAGTGATTATGGAAGGCCCGGTTTTTCAGATCAGGAGTTTGGACTTTACGCCCAAGATTGGAGAGTTTGAGCATAGGACAACAGTCTTGAGACACTCAAGGGAGTGGAGCTGTTGGAACCTCGCTAGAGGCCTTGGACAATGACCTGCACCATCCAGACTGCAGGTGGCTGAAGAGCCTAAAGAGGAACTGGGAGACGGCTGTTTTGTCCCTTTTTTTGTGGAGTCTACACTCCTGAGGGTCCTAATGTCAGAGGCTGGTGGTTATCTTGACAGCCCCAACACAGAGCACATTTGGTACTGTAGTAACTGGGGAATACATTACAGGGGTGTGAGGGTGCTGGCTTTATAAATGTGTTTTTATCTGACATGCATTCTCTTCTCCATTGCAAGCATGGGGATGGGTCAGTGACATGAGCACTGTTCACTGATAGCATAGCACAGATAGCGAGGACATATCCGAGATCAAGTATGTGCAGTGTTATTTCTATCTGTAGAGTTGGAATCACTGCCAAGTGGGAATTCTGGAATGTTTGTGACTTTTTTTTTCTTAATTAGGTTAAAGGAGAAAATCTGAGCAGATCAAAGGTTGATGAGATAAAAGTAGAGGGCAGAGCAGAGAGTGACTCTTATTGTGATGTAACTAACCCTGCAAATAAGAGTTTTAAAACACCAGTAATTGTGAAATCCATGGTGCTTGAATCTTGTAGCAGCTTTGTTGAAAGCCCGGTTCCTCCCCAAACTAAAAGCCACCCCCAGCATCGGGCATTAGAAACATTTAAAATTCATTGGGAAATTGCTATTATAAAAGTAATTTACCTCTGTAACAAAAATCTGGAAAATAAACACCAAAAGGGGCAACTTACTTCTTTTCCTGCCACTCTCAGGATTGTTAAAAAAAAAAAAATTCAACTGAGTAAAGATCTAATTGGTGGGGAATTCCCTGGTGTTCCAGTGGTTAAGATTCTGGGCTTCTAGTACAGAGGGCCCGGGTTCCATCCCTTGTCAGGGAACTAGACCCCACATGCTGCAAACAGGAGTTCACGTGCTGCACCCAAAACTCGGTGCAGCCGAACAAATAAATTAATTACAAAAAAGATCTAATCGGCTTTATTTAATTATTCACGAATCAGTCAGCCTCCTATCTTCACAGAAAGAAAGGGGCTCCAAGGAGCTGTACAAAGTGGAGGATGTATAGGCATAGGAGAGACAGGGCAAGTTATTCTAGCAAAGAGACGATTGTTTCAGGTCAGGTCGCCTTCCTATTGGGGAAAGCAGGGGTCTGTCAGGCAGATTACTCGACTAGTGCTGCCCAGCTGGTTGCAGACGTGACTGGTTGAAGGTCATGCTGTTCCCGGAAGAGACTGAAGGTGCAGTTAGGTTACATATTATGTCTTGTTTGCTGATGTGGGGTTGAGTGTAGGTGACTCCCTAAGGGGTGTGTTGTTTCTTTTTTAACAGGATGACTGTCATAAGTCTGTTCGTAAACTTCCTTTGTTTGCTTTTGTTGCACTAGCTGTTGGTTTTTAGAATTAAAACATACCTTCTTGCAATTCGAAGAGAATTGGCATTTAACATCTTTGTCGTATTTTATCCCAATGTCTTCTTCATTTTTTTCCCCTCTAAACCCAGTGGTGCCAACATTATAGATATACTTTTTAAAAACTATTTTAAAAGCTATCTATCAATGGGTTTGTTGTTGTTATTATTACCATTATCGAGTCTCTGGCCTCTCTTTCTCTGTCCCAACAGACTCTTGGTTTCATTTGAATAATTCTTTCACTGGCATGCTGGACTTTTTTGTCCCTCCATCCTGTTGCTCCAGCATCAGCATACAAACCGCCCTCTTTTCTCCTCACCGGAGCCACAGAATTGCCACGGAAATTCAGGCAACCGCGTGGCCGTTGCCCCTGACAATTTGTTTCTAATCTCGGTGGTGCCTGCAAATGCCTTCGTCTCATTAGTCAACCTGTGAGTCAGTCTTTCAAGCCTTCGCCACCGGCAGCAAGCCCTCTGCTTAGTCTCTGTCTTCCCTTCTCAACAAATGGCCTCACTTCTTACCTGGAGAAAATGGGCACCACCGCGTGTGATTTTCTTCAACTTCCTGCCTGTCTCTCTGCACCTTCTCTCCACATTTTGTGTAGCTCTCCATTCCGTTTTCACTGCCCATCCCTCGTCTCAGGAAGCCCGCCTTCCTTTCAAGGTCCTCCCATCTCCCTTCCTCTCTGCTGGTTCTGGAGCCATTGCCCATCCCTCGTCTCAGGAAGCCCGCCTTCCTTTCAAGGTCCTCCCGTCTCCCTTCCTCTCTGCTGGTTCTGGAGCCTTTGTTGGCCTGATCGGGTCTTGCTTTGTCTTCTCTTCGCCTCTAGTCTTTCCCTCTCTCTGCAGGCTTTTCTCCTTCAGCCTTATAAAGCCGTCCATCTGCCTTCACCCTGAAGTCTCCTGGCCTCGTGTCTCCCACTGGCTGTTGTACTACTTCTGTCTCTCCTCTTCTCAGCCTTTGAGGGAGAATCCTCTGTACTTGCTTGTCTCCACGCCTCCACTCACTTTAACACTTTCCCTTTGTTATTATTAGTTTATTGAATATAAAAGACGTTGATATATAAACGTGCACACATACGTAGATAGTTATAAAGCATAATAAACCAGAGAACACCTGACCCAAGAACAGGAGAATTATCAATGTCATGGCTTCTTGGCATTGAGGGAACTCAGCTGTATCCTCCTTGTCTTCTTGTGTCACCCGGAGAAATACCCACTACAGAGGTAACTACCAGCCTCAATTTTGTGCTTGTTGTAACCCAACTTTTTGGGGGTGTGTGTGTGTGTGTCTTATCACATATATGAATGCCTGAATTATATATTATTTAGTTTTTTGGTTGTTTCTGAGCTTTGTGAAAATGATATTAAAGAGTGCTTAGTTTTCTGGGGCTAGCTTGTCTCAGAGGAACACTGTGTTTCTAAGATCCACAGCGGTGCAGTGTGCTGTTGGGAAGGTAGCACATTTTATCCATTCTCCTTGAAAGACTTGGTGAGCTTTGTAGGTTTCTGCAGTCTGTCGACTTCTGTTGCCTCATCACGCTCCCAAAATCTTTTTTGTTTGGGCTTCCATGAATGTCAAAGGCATATCCTCTCTAATTCTTATTTTAATGGTCTCTCTACTACATTAAAAAAAAAAGCTTGATTGAGATATGATTCACATACCATGAAAATCCCAGGTATGTGCAAACATCTTCACAATCAATTTGGGGACATTTTCATCACCTGAGAAAGAAATCCTACCCACGCTAGCTATCACCCCCCTACTCCCCCACAATCTTCCCAAGACCCCTGTGCCTGAGCAACCTCTACTCTACTTTCTGTCTCTATAGATTTTCCTATTGTGAACATTTTGTATAGATGGAGTCTTTGTCTTCTTCCTGATCTTAGGGGGAAAGCTTTCAGCCTTTCACCATGAAATAGGATGTTAGCTGTGGGTTTTTCACGCTCTTTATCAGGTTGAGGAAATTCCCTCCACCTCCTAATTTCTTGAGTGTTTTTATATGAAAAGATTTTGGATTTGGTCAGATGTTTTCTCAGTGTCTATTGAGGTAACCATGTGTCTTTTACTTTTTATTCTGTTGATATGATGTATTGTTGTTTGGTCACTAAGTCGTGTCTGACTCTGCAACCCCATGGACTGTAGCCTGCCAGGCTCCTTGGTCCATGGAACTTCCTAGGCAAGAATACTGGAGTGGGTTGCCATTTCCTGCTCCAAATGGTGTATTACATTAATTCATTTTTGGATGTTAAGCCAAACTTGGATTCCTGGGACAAATCCTACTTGGTCATGGCATGTAGCCCTTTTTTACGTGTCGCTGGATTTGGTTACCTAATGTTTCGTACAGGAATTTTGTGTCCATATTCATGAAAGATACTAGATTGTTTTTCTCGTTTCTCTTGTTTTCTCGTCATGTCTTTTCTGGTTTTGATATCAGGGTAATACTGGTCTCAGAATGAGTTGAGAAGTGCTCCCTTCTTACAAATGTTTGATAGAATTCAATGTTGAAGCTGTCTGAGCTTGAGCTTTCTTTTGGAGGAAATTTTTTGTTATTACTAATTGAGTATCTTGTTATAGGTCGGTTCAGAGTATCTATTTCTTGAGTCAGTTTTGGTAGTTTGTGTATTCTAAGGAATTTGTCCGTTTGATTTAAGGTGTCTAATTTGTTGGTATATAGTTAGTTGTTCTTGGTGAAAAAGCTGGCTTGAAACTCAGTATTAAAAAAACTAAGATCATGGCATCCGGTCTCATCACTCCATGGCAAATACAAGGGGAAAAAGTAGAAGCAGTGACAGATTTTCATTTCTTGGGCTCCAAAATCACTGTGGATGGTGACCACAGCCATGAAATTAAAAGATGCTTGCTTCTTGGAAGGAAAGCTATGACAAACCTAGACAGTGTATTGAAAAGTAGAGACAGCACTTTGCCGACGATATAGTCAATGGTTTTTCCAGTAGTCATGTATGGATGTGAGAGTTGAACCACAAAGAAGGCTGAGTGCCAAAGAATTGATGCTTTTGAACTGTGGTGTTGGAGAAGACTCTTGAGCATCCCTTGGACTGCAAGGAGATCCAACCAGTCATTGGAAGGACTGATGCTGAAGCTCCCATCCTTTGGCCACCTGATGCAAAGAGCTGACTCATTTGAAAAGACCCTGATGCTGGGAAAGATTGAGGGCAAAAGAAGGGGACAACAGAGAGATGGTTACATAGCATCACTGACTCAATGGACATGAGTTTGAGCAAACTCTGGGAGATAGTGAAGGACAGAGGAGCCTCACGTGCCACAGTCCATGGGACTGCAAAGAGTTGAACACGACTTAGTGATTGAACAACAAAAAGTTGTTTCTTGGTGTTCCTTTAAAATCTTTATTTCTGTAAGATAAGTAATAATCATCTTTCGTTTCTAATTCTAATAATTTTCGTCTTCTGCCTTTTTTTCACAGATCATTCTAGCTAAAGGTTTGTCAATTTTGTTGGTCTTTTCAAAGAGTCAGCTTTTGGTTTTGACAGTTTCCTCTATTTCTCTATTCTGTCTTTTGCTATTCCACTCTAATCTTTTTTATTTTCTTTTGAGTGTGTTGAATTGTGTTCTCTAATAGATATGTTGAAGTCTTGAGTCCTGGTACCTGTGAATGTGATATTACGTGGAAATAGGATCTTCTGCAGATCTAATCAGTTAAATTAAAATGAGGTGCTACTGCATTATGTGTGTGTGTGCTTAGTCACTCAGTCGTGTCTGACTCTTTATGACTCTTATAGACTGTAGCCCTCCAGGTTCCTCTATCCATGGGATTCTCCAGGCAAAACTACTGCAGTGGGTTTCCATTTCCTTTTCCAGGATATCTTCCCAACCTGGGATCGAACCCATGTCTCCTGCATTGCAGGCAGATTCTTTACCATCTGAGCCACCAGGGAGGCCCCCTTACTGCATTATAATGGGCCCTGAGTCCAGTCACTGATGTTGGTATAAGGACACCATGTGAACACACAGAGAAGAGGAGGCCATGTGGTTACAGAGACAGATTGGAGGGATGCTTCCATAAACCAAGAAATGCTAAAGCTTGCCAGCATCCACCAGGAGGTAGGAGAGGGATGTGGAAGAGATTCTTCTTCAGGGTCCCCAAAAAGGAAAATCTTGACTTCTAGCCTCAAGAGCTGTGAGAGATTAAATTTCTAATACTCAGTGTATGGTATTTTGTTACCTCATAGGACACTGATACACCTCCCTTCTGCTTGCTTTAGGTTTCGTCTTTCTTTTCCAGTATCTTAGGCAGAAATTTGGATTATTGATTTGAGATCCTTTTTTCTTAATGGAGAAATTCACAGCTGTAAGTTTCTCTCTAAGCACTGCCTTACCTGCATCCCATAAGTTTTGTCTTATCGTGTGTTGTGTCTTCATTTTCATTTATCTCAAAGTATTTCCTAAACTCCTGTTGATTTCTTCTGTGACCCTTTGGTTATTTCGGAGTGTGTTGTTTGATTTCCATGTATTTGTAAATGTCCCCAAATTCTTTCTGTTACTGATTTCTGATTCCATTGTTGTCAGAGATCATACTTTGTGTTACTTCTGTTATTTTAAGTGAACTGAGGTTTGTTTTATGGCCTAGCATGTGGTGAAGCCTAGAGAACATTCATGTGTACCTGAAAAGAATGAATATTATACAGTTGTTGGGAGGAGGGTTCTGTAGATATGTTAGTTGTTCATATTTTCTCTCTTGTGAGTCTGATACCAATATCAGTGTGTGTTTTTTTCCTCCTACACCAAACAATTCTCGGGCACCAGTGGATGTCCTACAATTTAATGCATCTGTGATAGTGTGTATCTGGAGAGAGCATCAGCTGCCATGGGTTAAGGACTCAGTCCTGCAAGACGGGCCCCTTTGTCCTTCCACTTCAGACACCAGTCACAAGTCCGGGTCGTCACCTGTGCTTCTTTGGGTTTCATTTGCTAAGGGGGCCCACAGCTCAGACACATTTATCTACTAGATTAGCGGTGTGTTACAAAAGGGTACAACTCAGGAACTGCAGGAAGACAAAGATGCATTTGGCAAGTTATATGGGAAGGGCCACAGAGCTTCCATGGTCTCTGGTCACGCCATTCTCCCCAAGTCTTCACATGGTCACCAGCCTGGAAAGTCTAGAAAACCAGTCCTCTGGGGTTGTTATGGAGGCATGAATGATTAAATCATTGGCTGTCAGTGGTTGAACTTGATCTCCAGACACTCTATCCTCCCCAGAGTGTTCGGTGGGACTAAATGTTTGAACCCTGGAATCACCTCTTGGTTCCCCTGGCCACCAGCCCCTATCCTTGGGTCTTTTAGAAGTCACCTCTCTAGCTGTGACAAAAGACACCTTTATCATTTTTTCTAGCACTCTGGAAATTCCAAGAGTTTTAGGACCTCTGTGCCAGAAAGGGAATGGAGACCAAATACGTATGTCTTATTATAAGACAACAGTATCACATATTTTCTGCTTGACCTTCTGCCTAGTTTTTTTGTCTGTTATTAACAGTGGAATTGAAGTATCCAGCTGATACTGTTGAATTATCTTTCTTTCCATTTCTGTCAGTTCTTGGTTCATCTGTATTTGTATTCTGTTATCAGAGAGCATATGTTTATGACTTTTCTATCTTCCTGGCAGATTGACTTTTATCATTATAAAAGGTCCCTTTGTTTCTGATAACAGTCTCTGCTTTAAAGTCCATCTTGCTTGGCACTGGGCTTCCCAGGCGGTGCAGTGGTAAAGAACCCACCTGCCCATGCAGGAGACACAAGACACTCGGGTGTGATCCCTGGGTTGGGAAGATCCCCTGGAGAAGGAAATGGCAACCCACTCCAGTATTCTTGCCTGGAGAATCCCATGGACAGAGGAGCCTGGCGCGACTATAGTCCATGGGGTCACAGAGAGTCAGCTGCGGCTGAGCAGGAGCACGAGGGTTAGGCGGCCTCTCACCCGGCACTGGCAGCACACTCCAAGGAGCAGACAAATAAATGGAAGGCTCTTACAGGTGGACGGGTGGGCAGTGAAGGTATCAGCACAAAAAAGGGGAGATTATTTGGGGCTAGGACATCTTTGAGAAAGCAATGGCACCCCACTCTAGTACTCTTGCCTGGAAAATCCCATGGATGGAGGAACCTGGAAGGCTGCAGTCCATGGGGTTGCTGAGGGTCAGACACGACTGAGCGACTTCACTTTCACGTATTGGAGAAGGAAATGGCAACCCACTCCAGTGTTCTTGCCTGGAGAATCCCAGGGACGGGGGAGCCTGGTGGGCTGCCGTCTATGGGGTTGCACAGAGTTGGACACGACTGAAGTGACTTAGCAGCAGCAGGACATCTTTTGAGGGGCAGGGATCTTTTAACTATAAGAATATTTGCTCTAAAATGAGAAGTCTTTTTTTTTTCAACTAGAGTATAATTGTTTTAAAATGTTGTATTAGTTTCTGCTGTACAACAGTGTGAATCAGCTATATGTATACATATATCCTTTCCCTCTTGAGCCTTCTTCCCACCCCCACGCCCACCCGCTCTGGGTTGTCACAGAGCACCGGACTGAGCTCCCTGTGCTATACAGCATCTTCCTACTACCTACCTATTTTACACATGGTCGTATATATCCTTTGGTCCCAGTCTCCCATTCATTCCACCCTTCCCTTCTCCCCCCAGCTTCGTCCACAGGGACATCAGTTCTCTCACTTCACTATCTCTTTGTCTCTGTTTCTGTGCAGGGAACCCCCTCTTTATCTCGCAGGTGACCTCACTAATTTTGATTAGGAAATTTCAGATTGGCTCTTTTATAGGTCACCTTTTTGAGAGGGGTTGAAACTACAATTAAGCCTTGATTTGCAGGAGTTGGGGGCAAATGACTGCATTGGGCACTTGTTATTTCTTTCTAACAGTAGCATCTGAGCTTAGACTGCTGGCTTGGAGGGAAAAGGAATGTGTGAGTGAAAGAGAGAGCCAGCTTTGCATGGGGCACTTTCTGAATGTTGACTGTCTGAAAGTTAGCAGTCGGTGTTTGGTAGCAAGCAAATAAAGTAAGCTGTTTTTAGTACTCTCTGTAATTCATTCAACAAATAGTTACTAAGAAACTTTAAAACAGACGCACTGTTTTTGTGCTGGGAATACAGTGCTGAGTGAAGAAAACAGACAATTCCCACCCTTGTGAAACTTATATCCTAACTAGGGAGACAAGTAAACAAGTCAGTAAAATACATGTCGTTATATCAGGCAGTAGTTGAGTCCTCTGGAGAAAAATAAGTAGGAAAGGACCATAGGAAGTGGGAATGTTTGAAATTGTACCCAAGGGAACTGGGGAAGCCCCTGAGAAGGTGACCTTTGAGCAGGGACATTAGAAGGTGAGGACATGAGTCATCTGGATGCAGACTGTTGGGGTTGGGCTTCCCTGGTAGCTGAGCTGGTAAAGAATCCACCTGCAGTGCAGGAGACCGTGGTTCAATTCCTGGGTCGGGAAGATCCGCTGGAGAAGAGATAAGCTACCCACTCCAGTATTCTTGGGCTTCCCTGGTGGCTCAGCTGGTAAAGAATCAGCCTGCAATGCGGGAGATGTGGGTTCGATCCCTGGGTCGGGAACATCCCCTGGAGGAGGGCATGGCAACCCACTCCAGTATTCTTCCCTGGAGAATCTCATGGACAGAGAAGCCTGGCAGGCCATAGTCCATGGGTTTGCAAAGAGTCAGACACGACTGCGCGACTAAGCACAGCACAGCACGTTTGTAAGCCGGGAGCAGCAGTCAGGGACAAAGGCCCTGGGCAGGAGCCGGCCTTGCTTTGTTCCAGGACCAGCCACATCTCAAGCCACTCTGGTCTTGGCTGAGGAGAGAGGGGTGTGAGGATAAGCTGACGATAAGGATTTTAGGTTTCTCCTTTCTTGTGGGATGCGTGGAAATGCATGGAAACCGCATGCAGGGCTTTTAGGGGTACCTCAAGGGAATGGCAACCCACTCTGTTATTCTTGCCTGGAGAATCCCGTGGACAGAAGAGTCTGGCGGGCTACAGTGTCGCAAAGAGTTGGACATGACTGAAGTAACATAGCATCCTCTGATGTCCCCTTTAAGAAGATTCCTCTGGCGTTTGTTTTGCGAATAGACTTCAGGAGGTAAGAGGAGAGACCAAGAAGGTCCCTACGATTATATTAATAATGCAGGTGAGATGTGCTAGTGGCCTGGGCCGTGTTGTCATGGGGGTGTTGAGAAGTGGCTGGATGCTGGATGTATTTGAGATAGAATCAACAGGATATGTGAGTTTGAAAAGAAGAGATGATTCTCAGCAAGGATGAATCCAAGATTGTTTTTCCTGGGTGAGTGGAAGGAAGAGTTGCCTTTTACTAAGGTGGAAAGGACTGGAAGAAGCAGGGAGGGGGCATGAGAACGAAAAAAAATGTGACCCACAAGAGCAGCAAATTTCAGCGTTATTCAGGGACCATATTGAATTCCGTAGACTAGGAGCCAGTCTCTAGATTGCTCTGAGACACTGTTCCAAAGAGGCAAGGGAGAAGCCAGGGTACATGTATGAATTTTTTGCTGGGAAAAACAAACAAATGGATAATCAAACATAGAAAGATCATGGCATATCACAAAGAACAGACTTTTCAAGTTAATGATTTTAGCGCTTTCCCTTGTCTGAGATGGTGCATGAATCTAGAATTCCCAGGTGGCGCTAATGGTAAAGAATCTGCCTGCCAGTGCAGGAGATGTAAGAGATGCGGGTTCCATCCCTGGGCCAGGAAGATTCCCTGGAGGGGAGGGCATGGCAACTCACCCCAGTGTTCTTGCTCGGAGAATCCCTTGGACAGAGGAGCCTGGAGGGCTATAGTCCATGGGATCACAAAGAACCGGACATGGCTGAAGGGACTTAGCACACAGGGAGTCATTGAAATTTTCCCCTAGGTATGCATCTTAACTAGCTCAGGACCAAAGCACGGAATGTTTCCTGTTTTTCTCCATTCTGAATTCCCGTTAGTATGCTCTCTTGGGAGGCTTTGCAACTGCAGTGGCTGATGGCTTGATCCCTGTTGAACTGGAATGGCAGGTGACATTTTTTTCTGTTTAGACAGCTTAGTTTTAGACAAGTTAATGTTTGAGTGCATATGAAATATCCAACAGGAGAAACTGGTTAAGCTTTTAGGTCCATACGTGTGTAGTTTGGGAGTTACTGGCTACAGGTGGTATTTCTACTGTGCTAAATGAAATCACCAAGTAGTATAGACAGGGAAGGGATCCAAGGTCTGAGCTTGGAGCCACTCCAGCCCTCAGAGGTTTGAGGACTAGTCTCTTAGGAAGAACTCTGCAGAGGAGTCACCAATGGGTAGGAGGAAAACCAGGAGCTGTGGGTACCTGGTGACTGACCTTGGGGACAGTGAGAAAACTTGTTGTTTGGTCGCTCAGTTGTGTCCAGCTCTTTGCAACCCCATGGACTGCAGCACACCAGGCTTCCCTGTTCTTCACTGTCTCCCTGAGTTTGCTCAAACTGATTTCCATTGAGTTGGTGATGCTATCCAACCATCTCATCCTCTGTCGTCCCCTTCTGCTCCTGCCCCAATCTTTCCCAGCATCAAGGTCTTTTCCAAAGAGTCAACTCTTTGCATCAGGTGGCCAAAGGATTGGCTTCAGCATCAGTCTTTCCAATGAATATTCAGGGTTGATTTCCTTTAGCATTGACTGGAGGGAAGGCTCTAATCAGGTGAGTGGGTGGTTGAGATGTTTGCAAGTTCTTTTCTGATCCTTTGTTTTGTGAAGCAGGAGTGGGCTTATCCTTGGGGGTGGAGGGTGCGGGGTGGGATGGAGGTCTGAGAAGAAGCGGGGAGGAGAGAGAGGAGGGGGAAGATCAGGGAGATGGAGCTGGACTGCTGGGGGCACCAAGGCTTCTCCAGGTTAGTGGTCAGGAATCAGAGCATGGCCAGGCAGCCTGGTGTGTTGTATCTCATCCTTTTTCAGCTCCAAGGAGACAGACCTGGAGTCAGTGGGACCTTAGAGGTGAGCAGCGTTGGCCCCAGATAAGGAGGGCAGCCAAGCAAGTTGAAGGTACATGTGACTAACTGTGGAGTTGAAAGGTTGGCTTTGGCTCTTTGATATCATCTCAGTGTTTCTCTTTTGGGCTCCATCCAGTCTCTTTATAGAACTACTGTGATTTTTTTTCACTCTGGGCTGTTCAGCCACATGCAGTTTTGTTGAAGAGCACTCTCTCCAGTGAGCTTTGAGGTGGTGTGTTGTGGGTTTCGTTTCATATCCTGCTCATGTGCTAAGTCCCTTCAGTCATGTCTGACTCTTTGGGACCCCATAGACTCTTCTGTCCGTAGACCACCAGGCTCCTCTGTCCATGGGATTCTCCAGGCAAGAATACTGGAGTGGGTTGCCATGCTCTCCTCCAGGGGATCTTCCTGACCCAGGGATCGAACCTGCATCTCCTGTATTGGCAGGCGGGTTCTTTAGCACCAAGAACTCCCTGGGAAGTCTTGCACATAAGCTAGTATAAAAGTCACGCAGTGCTGTTTCAGTCTGGGAATGGCCAGTTCCCCGGGAGTGGGGGGATGAGGAGCCGACACCTCACCCTTTGCAAGTACTCCTTAGGCACCCCCAGCAGCTCAAGTCGGAGTGTTTCTTTCTACTTGAGTGCCGTCTGCTCTGGTCTTCTCTCCTAACTTGCTAATAAACTCCCGAGGGCAGAAAGTGTCTCTGTCTTCCTTTGCATGAAGCACGTAAATGTGCGGTGCCGACTCACCTTCCTGTGTTCCTGTTTGGCCTCTGCCGTGTATGGGAAACTTCCAGGCCACTGATTCCCAGTGTGCAGCTTAGTGTCAGGTTCTGTCCTGTCCCGTCATGGGATCCCGGCTCCTCTGCCAGCCTTGGGAGGACTGGCCCAGGGTTCTTTCTGAGAAACCTCCCCTGGGTGGAGCTGGTAATCTTGATGAGGGCTGAAATAGGTAAGCCAGATGCACCTCCTCCAAGCGGGGTCCTTTGTCCCAGAGGATCAGGGAAACACGAGCCGCCCATCTGCCTGTGGACCCAGGCCTCTCATAAAAATAGGCTTGTTTGGACACCAAGGGGTTTTCCTTTTTATATAGAAAAAAGATGCATTCTTGAATATAACTAAATTTATTTATTTTTAATTGAAGGGTAATTGCTTTACAATATTGTGTTGATTTCTGCCACACATCTACATGAATCAGCCATCAGTTCAGTTCAGTCAGTACTGGAGTGGGTTGCTGTTTCCTTCTCCAGGAGATCTTCCCAACCCAGGGATGGAACCCGGGTCTCCCGCATTGCAGGCAGACGCTTTACCATCTGAGTCACCAGGGAAGACTCTCAGTCGCTCAGTCAGGTCTGATTCTTTGCGACCCCAAGGACTGCAGCACGCAGTCCAGCTCAGTATTTATTTAACATCTGATGTTTGTTCACCACCTCCTTACATCTGTGGGCAGATGAGACGTGAGGACCTTGCCTTCCAGGAGCTTACATGTTTCCTGGTGTTGAGTGCATGCTTGGCTAAGTACTGATTTAGCTGAGAGCAATTTCAGTTTTGGGAGCAGACTGGTTCCCCAGTAATACCTGCCAGGTCTGTGGTGTTGGCTTCAGTGATACTGGAACTCAGATAAGGGAGAGCCCCAGGCTGGGCAGAGACAACTCCCCTGAGAGGCAGGACTTAAAGGATAAGGAGGATTAGATGGGGAGGGGGGTGGATCAAGGGCTCAGGTGTGAGGAAGGAGGAAGGTACCAGAAAGAGGATTTTGGATTTGATTCTCTAGGCTGGGAGCATGGCTCATGTCCCTGCAGTTTCACCGGTCCCTTAGAATCTCTGGGAATGAGGGTGAATCCAACCATTCCCATCCCCAGAATTGCCCTCCCCCGCCCCGGCTAGTTCCCCCTCCTCTCTGCCAAACTGGAAATGGTGTCATCAGGTCCCCTCTTGTGTCACCTGCTGTGATCTCTTGATGATGGAGCCCGAGGGCCTCCTCTGCTGTTAATCCCACTCTGCTATTCATTTTCTCTGCTCCTTGTAACCCTGTAATCCCTGCCCCTACCTCTGAGTTCTCAAGCCTGCCCAGACTGTTTCTAAATCTCAAAATGTAACCATGTTAGTCCTTTGCTTCAAAACTGGTGTTCTCCACCGTCCACAGGACAAAGTCTAAACTTGCTACCTTTGCAGCCCAATCTGGCCGAGCCTCTTTTTTCTGGCTGTGTTCTAGGTCTGAGTGACCATTTAGGAGAAGGAAAATGATTTTACAGTAAAGTATTTCAGATTTCCCATAGCTCATGGTGCTAACAGGATGGACTATTCAGAAGCACTTGGGACATACAAGGCTGACAACCATTCATAGCTACAGCACAGAAGCAGATCATGGTCCCATATCACCAAGGAAAAGTTCAAGTTAAACTATGAGTAATAACTCATATTTGAAAAAAAAAATAACAGAAAGATAAATGACCTTTGGGGAGAATTTCCACCCAAAATGGTAAAAAAAAAAAAAAAAACTTTTAAAATCTGGTGCTCAAAGAGATAGATGGAAATCCATTTACAGTGCTCAGTAGAAGAAATGTGAAGGGGTGGGCAGGCATATATGGCTCCTGACAGATCCTATCCGGAAACACGGAAGCCACAGATAAGGAAGCAGGATTTGAGCGATCACAGACCCGCCAGGCTCATCTGCACAGACTCCTGTGTGGCTTTGGGGCCCGAGGCCCTTGTTTGCCTTCCTCGTTGGCGCTCTGATTTAAATGGCATTTCTTGGAGGTCCAGTTGGATGCTTTTTCGAGCACATGGGAGATAAGAAGCCAACCCAGACACAGCTGGGAATCGACCGCCTTGAGCATGTTTCAGAAATGGAAGCAAACAAGTAGTTTCTCAGAGGACTAAACGAGAGCAGAAGCAGAGGAAGAATCTCGGTCTGGAGTTCCTGGGGCAGCGATGGCGGTTTTAACGGGGGAGGAGGGGTGATTGTAGGCAACCCATAAAGAGGCAGAGTCCTCAGTGACCTTGAGCCGATGGGGTTGTGTTTCCAAATGCCCTCATGGGATGCCGGCCCCTGTGACCCCCTCTTCCTCTCGAGGGCACATACAGCAGAGGGAGTGGATTAAGCCAGGACCCAGAATTTTACCAAACTGACTTGAATCCATCAGCGTGGACACTCCACACGTACTTGCTGCAGGAGGTGTTGCCAGGATTAGTGGCTGGTGGAGCTGTTCCTCCCATGGGGAATGAGGTTGCCTCCTTCCTGTCTCTGGGCGGGGGGAGTGGGGGGTGAGGGGTGGGAAGGGAAGCAAGGCCGCCCAACAGAGCGGGAGGCCACCCAGATTACCCCACTGTCCCGTATGTCTTTCTTTCTCTTAATCCTCCTGAGGAACGGCGCGTAGCCTGAGACGTCTGAATTGTGTCTTAGTTCCCGACTGTTCTGCCCCATATAAAATACGGATGAACCCTGTTCCCGGTGAGTTCCTGCAGTCAGTTAGTCCAGAAACCAAGCTGTTGGTCCCAGGGAGAACAAAGCTGCAGGAAGCACGGAATTCTCTTACACCTTCTTGAAAATGCAAGTCATGTGGCCTGGAAAATACTTTTCTTCCCTAGTGAGCTGCACCCTTGAGTGGTGGAAGAGGCAGCTGAAGTTATTCCAAGAAAGCGCTCTGAGTTTGGTAATAAAAGGAAGTGATATTTCGCCCCTGCCTCCGGGCCGGACTCCTGGGAGCTCACGGGGCCAAGAGGAAACGGCTGGGTGTAGGGAGATCACTCCCGGCACTGGGCCTCCCTACACGCAGCCCTGGGCGCGCATGGGGCCGTGTGCAAAGATCCCCGGTGCTGAATGCAATGTGATGAGTAAGAGGATGCCAATTGTGTTGAGTGGGGTATTTAAACAAGAGCACATATACATACAGTGGTGTGCAGCCTGCCCGAGTTCCCCGAGGCGTGGCTGGCAGCCGCTCCTGGGCTGGCCCAGGGGCAGAGGGGAACCTGCCCATCTTGACACAGCAGGTGCCTCCCCTCTGCTGGTTAGGAGGATGCTTTTGGAGCATTTTCTCATGACACGATCAAATAGCCCAGAGAAGGTGAACTGCGAGGTAAAGGCGTGAACGCGGCGATGGAGAGAGCTGGGGACGAGACGCCCGGGAACCCCGAGCCATCCTCCCTGGCGACTCTGGGTGACCCACAGGTGACCCTGCTGTCTGTCCACAAACGGTGGTCCTTCAAGAGGAGCCCTGGGACCGGGGGCTCCAGCAGGCCGGTGATTTCAGAGGAGGAATGCCCTCCCCCATCAGAGGAAGGAGAATTTTCACAGAAGGTCTTGAATGGATCGGAAGAGATCAGTTCCAAGCAGGTGAGTGGTGTTGCAGAAGGGCTGACAAGCCAGGAGGGCTTCTTATAAAAGTTCCAGGTTACAGATGGAGGTTTCCTGCTTGTCTTGCATCAGAGGGGCCAGTGGAGTGACTCTGGGGTATGGAGTGAGCCAGGAGCCCAGGGGAACTTTCCAGAGATTAAGTCCACGGTGGATAAATCTTGGGTTTTGTTGCTTCTTACTTTCAGGATATTTTTTAAGCCTCTGTGGTGAACAGGTTTCTCAAAATGCAAATCAGACAAAAATGAATCTTTCTCTTTTTATTTATTTTTAACACGTGTACGTTCTTGTGTTAATCTTCACGTTTCAACCAAATAAGCATTTTGAAAATGTTGCTGCCAGGTGAACCTGCTCTTAAATGAAAGGTTTGTTAACCCAAATGTCAGGTCACATTCAAAATCAGGGCAGTGTAACTAATGTTTTGTAAAAATGGTGCTTCAGTGGTATTTCCAGGTGGTACAGGTGGTCTGTGTGGGGTTCTTTTCATTGCTATGAGTAGATGGGAAAAAAATACTACTACGTAGACATAAAGGGAAGGTTTCATATGTCTTTTGCCCCTTTAGGAGTTATCTTTGTTTCTTCTGGTGTTGTTTAAAAAGTCTGTAAAACTAAAGGAGATATTGTAAGTTGAGATTTTTGAAATGAAAGAGATTTGTGTACATTGAAGATTTATGAACGTCCATTTATGCAGTACACAGTCAACTTTCATATTTCTAGTTGAATGTTATAAGACAGGAAAATATAATTTTTTTTTGTAAAATGCTTAAGAGCTTTTCTTTAAAGTGTTCAGACTACTACTTGACAAAATTCAACCTATGTCTGAGGTATTTGAATCGGAAATAGTCTAATGATTTTTGATGGCCACTTCTAACCTCATATGACTGGGAAAACAACCAGAACCTGACCAGGGAGCCCTTCAGGAGGGCCAGGCTGGAGGCTGTGGCTGCGAGAGTCAGGTGTGGGTCTGCACCCTTACTGGGCTGTGGGATCTGGCAGGTGAGCTTGGACTTCTCCAGCTCCAGATTCCTGGGATGAGAAGTCTTGCCTCCCTGGGTTGTGAAAGCACCTTGTCGAGGACTATATACACTCACAATGGTATTGTCTCTACCAAAATGATCTTCAGTGGATTCCTAACTCTGGAGATGTGTTTGGTGCACTTTGAACGTCCGGTGGAACTGTGTTGGCTAGTTAATGTGTCTGAGCACAGTTGCAGCTTTTTTTTTTTTTTTTCCCTGAAGCTCTAATTATAAAAGTTAACACCTGTTTATTATGCACAGCAAATTTAACATGAAGCAGCGGAATGTAGAAAACCATAAAGACTTGAAAGCAGCTGTATGCTTCAGCCATTTTGCCGCTACACATATGAACATATGTGAGTTTGTGTATGTGTACAAAAGCATTACATACCTTGTATTTTTTATACTTAATATTTTGAGGAAATACAGATATATATATATATATATATAAACATGTATATTTGTTGTTGTTTAGTCGCTAAGTCATGCCTGACTCTTTTGTGACCCCTTGGACTCTAGCCTGCCAGGATCCTCTATCCATGGGACATATTTATAATAATATAATTTGAATTAACTATCCCCAAATGGGGGAAATTTGTAGTAGGTGGTTTATGATGATTAAAAACCAAAGTAAACATCAATTACAGTTGAGTACTCGTTCGCTGTTAACAGTGTATTGACTCAAAGTCTGTCATAAATCAAGCTCTGGATCTACTTGAGGTAACTTATTCAGTACCTGGTGTACTGGAAGGGACTTGTCACCTCATGTCATCGTCGTCCTCTTTTAACAGACAGAAAGCTGAGAGCAAGAGGTTAGATAATCCGCCTGAAGGGTTGAATCCCAGGTCTGTCTGAGGACAGGCCCCTTGCTTTTTTGTTGGGACAGGGAAGTATTAACGTGCTGGGTGAGACAGAGTTTGAAAACCCTATCTTCTTCTGAGTATTGAAGAGCTCTAACAGAGTGAACAAAAAGCTACCATTCGGGCAGCGCATGGTTCACAAAAGATGCAGGTAGCTGCTCTGAAGAAAACATTTCAAAATTGTGTTTGTAGTTAGTGGATTTGTGTACTTTTTACGTCTCTTGTAAAATGTAGATAGAGTACGTTCTGTACAGTGTAAAACGAAAGCATGTTGTTGAGCAAGCCCTCGGTTTCTTCTGTGTTTTGCAAAGGCATAACTAGTCAGAACTCAGCCTGGAGGGGCCACCCCTGCCCCCACAGATGTTAGCGCCTCCTCTTGCTGGGGTGAGCAGAATGTGTGAGGTGAGGTTCTCAAGTGCGTACCCCACTACACACACACCCACCCCTCCAGGAGCATGCGCATCAAGAAGGAGAAGGCGGTCTCGGCGCCCTGGCCTGGCTGTGCTAGCTCTGTGTCCGCAGGCCTCCCCGGGTCTTTGTTTCCTCTCAGGCCCGGGACAGTGGCCTGCAAAGAAACAGGCTCCTGGCCCTGAGAACCCCATTGAGGAGCTGTGGAAAGTACAGGCTTCTGGCCTTCATTCCAGTTGGAGGGTGGTGGGAATTTCCCTTTGCACTCAGAACTGCCCGCCCAGCCTCCTTACTCCTTGCCTGTGGCCAAGCTTGTCCGCTGTGTTGCTCGTCTTTCTCTTCCATATCTGACAGTGTATTAGTTTACGGGGAGTGAACTCTTGAATGAATGAATATACGAACCGGAAGTGGATTTCTGTGGCAGGAGGAAGTAGTGATGTTGGAAACACTGAACTGGTTGACGACTGTGATGAGGGTGTTGGGTTGTGGGCTTGACCATTTTAGAAAGCAACCTACAGAATTCTTTTTGTTTTTAAGGATTTTTTTTTCCTGTGGATTTTTTTTTTAAGTCTTTGTTGAATTTGTTACAATATTGCTTCAGTTTTATATTTTGGGTTTTTTGGTCACAAGTCATGTGAGATTTTAGCTCCCTGATTAGGGATTGAATCTGCACTCCCCTCACTGGAAGGTGAAGCCTTAACCACAGGACTACCAGGGACGTCCTAACATACAGGATTCTGTGCTGGGTGAGAGGTGGTCAGGCTGGTTTTTTGTTTTGTTTTTCTTGCGTACAGGAAACCAAGACGACCCAGCTGGCACAGGTGTATCCCAGCTAAATAAAGGGAAAAAAAATAGATGAAGTGGGTGATCCAGTCACTTAAAGAAGTCACTAACAAATTGTCATGGAATCATCGTTAGCAGTGCTACAGTGGTATGCACTTTTCTAGGGAACTTGTCGTTGTATTTTCTTAATTTTTTTCCTAAAATTAGTATCTAAAGGATATAAATATCAATAACAAAGTATAAGAGTGTGGTTTTTTTCCTCTCTAGAAAAATAGGATATAGTATATGCTCTTATACAGTTTTACAACTTTTCTCCCCTTTAATCTATCATGGATAGATTTCCATGGCAATACATGTAAATTCACCTTTAAAAAAAAACTGCATAAAATTCTTTTGGATTGACACTTTATAAACTGTTCTCTACAGAAGAATATTTAGATGGTTGCCACCTTTCAGTATGTGTATAGAAATGGACATTTTCATGGCCCTATGGGTCTATATGATGAAATTCCCAGAAGTACTGGGACAGGGGCACTTAATATTTGGACAAATAGTGCTTAATTCCTCTCAAAAAGGTTGCATACATTTATTTTTCTACCACCAGTAGTTGAGAATTCTTTTTACCTATTCTCTTTCTTACTGTATCGTCAAACTTAAAAATTTTTTGCCAGCCTGTTGGGTGAAAAGTGACAGCTTATTTACTTTTGTGTTTTATTATTATTTTCCCTCCTCATTCTTTTTTCTTTCGGTTTTATTGAGACATAATTGATGTACAGTGCTGTGTATAAGTTTAAGGTGTACAGCATAATGATTTGACTTGTATTGTGACAAAAACACCCACAGTAAGTTTAGTGACATCCATCATCTCTATTTTTTTTTTTTTTAAAAAAAGGGAAAAAAATTTTTTATTTTGTGATGAGAACTCAGGATTTATCCTCATAGTAACTTTTGTAGGTACTATACAGAAGTGTTAGCCTTTCTTTTCCATCTGAGCCACCAGGGAAGCCCTATTAACTACAGCTATTCTGCTGTACATTGCATTCCTGGGACTTATCTTATAACTAATAGTTTGTATCTTTTGACCACCTTCATCCAATTCCTCCTCCCCCCAGCTCTCTGCCTCTAGTAACCACAAACCTGACCTCTTTTTCTGATTTTTTTTTCTTTTTGCTGTAGGTTCTGCATATGAGTGAGGTCATACAGTATTTGTCTCTCTCTGATTTAGAATAATGCTTTCAAGATCCATTCGTGAAGGAACTTCCATACTGTTTTCCATCATAATTGCTAACAATTTGCATTCCTACCAACAGTGTACAAGGGCTCCCTATTTCTCCACATCTTCACTAGCATGTGTTATCGCTTGCCTTTTTGATGATAACCATTCTAACAGACACTGTTGCAAAGGCATACACATAGCAGCAGATGCATGTAAAGGTGATCAACATCACTGGTCCTCCGAGAAATGCAAATTAAAACCACCGTGAGATATATAGTGCACCCAGTTTCTCGGTAAGGGTTAAAGTTTTTTCCTCATTGTGATCAAGAGAAAGAAACTGACAGTAAACGGTCATTGGTGTGGATTTTCCCAGAAAGTGCACTGTTAGCCCCAGGGCTGGCCGTGGCCCTAAGGCCAGAGGTCAGGCTGGAGCTCACACAGGCCAGGCACACTGACCTCTGCGGTGTTTGAAGTAAAATGCCCAGAGTTTGTTTTATCAGTAGATAAAATGTAAATAATTCTCACTGGGAGCTCTTTCTGAACCTTTGTGAAATAGCGTTAAAGGACAGTTTGAAGGGATTGGAGTGGGGATGGGGGAATGTGTACATGAGTTTTAATGATTAGTTCTTATCAGTAAAATGGTGGAAAATAATGAGTTCCCTGCCTACTCCCTGGACTGCTTTTGAAGATCCAATGAGGCCTTGTTTGTCTTCATAGTCATTTTCAACCAATTATGATGTTAGCCTTTTACATTCCCTTAGCTTTCAGTCCTTAGCTTTCAGACCTCCTTGCAGAACCGGAGTGGATATTATTGTTACCTCCTTTCACAGCTAAGAAAACTGAGGCTTGGATTTGCTCAGATGAGGACGAATCTCCTACCTGAGGCTGTCAGTTCAGTTCAGTTCAGTCGCTCAGTCGTGTCCGACTCTTTGCGACCCCATGAATCGTAGCACCCCAGGCCTTCCTGTCCATCACCAACTCCCAGAGTTCAAGCCCTTCAAAAAATTCACAACACGTGGGAAGGGCTGATATTTAAACATATGGAGTGAACATGTTCCTTAGAGGATAAAGGATTAGTTGTGTCTGACTCTTTGCGACCCCACCTGACTGTAACCCTCCTCTGACCATGGATTCTCCAGGCAAGAATACTGGAGTGGGTTGCCATTCCGTTCTCCAGGGGATCTTCCCAATCCAGGGACTGAACCGGGTCTCCTGCTCTGTAAGCAGAGTCTTTACAGTCTGAGCCACCAGGGAAGCAAGCTTAGAGGATAAAGCCATGTTGAAACATGTCATCTGTTCATCATTGCTGTCATCTTTATCACAATGATAATATTATCATTGCTTATATTAGTATGGTTTAGCAAGACATTTTCTTCTTTGCCTTAAAGAAACTGAAAAACCACATTTGTTTTCTAGTATAAAAGTAGGACCTTTTTTTTTTAATTTAAGTTTTAAAAATTAGAAATATGTACAGACAGTAAAAATATCAGAGTGTCATAACTCACCCATAGGTAACCTCAATTTTATGTGTTAATACCTAAGTATGTATTTGTCTAAATTTATGTACATACAGTTTTTTTTTTTTTTGGCTCTACCATGTTATATGCGAAATCCTAGTTTCCCCAACCAGGGATCGAACCCATGGCCCCCATGTTGGAAGCCTGGATTCTTAACCAATGGACCACCAGGGAATTCCCCTACCCCACCCCACCACCCACTTTTTTTTTTTTTTACATACTGGTTTCACTGGGGACATTGATTCTTTCTCAGTGGGGATTTTAGAGACTTGACACCTATTTGCCTGGAGTGGTTTGTTGTTGTGGAGTCACTCAGTCGTGTCCAACCCTTTGCGACCCCATGGACTGGAGCCTGCCAGGCTTCTCTGTCTATCACCATCTCCCAGAGCTGGAGTGGTCGTGGTGGGATCTTTTCTTGAGTCAGTCTCTCCTGACCCTCCTTCCACTGTGAATCTGTGATGCCTAAAGAATTCTCAGGTAAGAATAAAGCAGATACTAAGGGTTGCAGGCCTTAGTGTCTATCTGCTTAGGCTTAGGCCCAGGCCATCCAGTGATCTCAGCCACAGCCTCACCTCCATACTGTGTTCATTCACCTCGACGGAGTCTACTGTTACCTGACAGGTAGTGTCAGGGAGGAAGAAATTTTCCTCTAGCCTCCTCGTTCTTCTGGCTCATCCAAGAATGAAATTGATCTGAGACAGATTGATGGGAGGAAGTCAAACAAAATTTTAATAACATGAATACATGGGAGAGACCAGGAAAAAGTAACTCACTGAAATGAACGAAGCCCTCACCTCAAATACCATCCTCAAACAAAGGCAGAGGTGTTGAGAGTGGGAGAGCCAGGGCAAGTTACCAGGAAAAACAAGGAAACAAGGGTGATCACAGTACACATTTATACCACTTCCTTCTCCATTGATCAATTGAGTTTCTAGAGATTTGATCAACCTTCTCTTCTGGGGACAGAGGGAGATTTCCCATACAAATATAAGTGTTTCTTACAAAAAGGGAATTCTTACTTGGTTTTCAGAGCTCTTTCAGTGTCGGCTATTACCCCAAAAATAACTAGCTTGAAACAATGTGCCGAAGAGATGTGTTTTAGGGTGGCAAATTCTCCTCCCCTGTAGTAGTGTGGCTGCTTTTGTTTTCATTTTGCTCTTCAGCATTGTAATCTTTTCCTATAATTAACATGGCGAAAAAGAAAAAAGTAACCTTAAGATTTCTTTAAAAAATAGAAAGCCTGTTGGACTTTGAGCTGGATTTAAATCCCAGCTCTGTTATTTGTGATGTTGGATAAACCTCTGAGTCTGTTTCAGCAGTAAAATGCTGATAAGAGTATCTCCTTACAGAATTATCTTGCGCGTTAGGCATATAAAATGCCATCCTCATAAAGTAACACTGAGACTCATTAACTATTTGCTACCTATTGGGTCTGTGTATGTATGGAAAAAATCAGGACCTTTCTGTATTTTCAGTTCCATGAAAGTTCAGGTGTATAGAGTTGTATGGGTGGAGGTTATATACTGGATAAGTTGCAGGCATGTAATAATATTTTTGCCTCATAAGTTGTTAAGGGTGTTCTACAGCTTTCGGAGTGAAAGACGTCTCAAGATATGTTGGCAAGTGGTATCCTACTTAAGGATGCTGGAGAACCAGGTGTAATTAAGAGATCTCAGAAGTGGTTAGTGGTCCTTTCCTTGTGCATGTAATAGTATTTGCCCTTTGATTTGTGATCACAGCCGTTTTTAACAGGGTGTGTCATTTCTGGGCTCTGCAGTTTCAGTCTGGCTTTGAACACTTTGCTTAAAACATGCCACACCCATTTCCAATTTCTTCATATTAGAATGGTATATCCAAAGATCTTATTTTCCTTTCCTGTCTCCATCTTAGTGAATAAACTGTTTATATTCCTTTCCCTGCCTTTCTTTGAAAAGTCCTGGTACTCTCAGCAAATTCCATGGGACCTAGGCGCCTAGACAGGTAGCAAAGAATGGAAATTCACTTTTGGATTCTTCTCTGTGTAATTACCCTCTTCCCGGGTATTTCCAGGCCCTTCTCATCCTGATGCCTATTGTACTGATAGTTTATTGAAAATTCAAAAGCTGGTAACCTGGTGTTGGACCTGCAGAAGAAGTCCCCAGTGTTTATTCTCAAGGAGTCTGTGATTGAGTGGGATGCAAACATTGGAAGTTCCACCTGGTTCTTCCTGGACACAACCTGTTCCCTGTGTCCACTTTCCAATGTCTGTTGCTTCTGATGAACCCTTCAACCTAGACGTATTTGTTTGAACTCTGTAGATGAGTTTTCCCCCACCCTAGAGATTGTCTTCATCGAAGAACGGAATTAAAAGTACATACAGTCTGTGTGTTCACTTAGAAATGATCCAAACACCTGACAGCTGTTGTGAGGTTGCCCCTAAACCAACAGGTACACTGGTGTTTCACAAAGTTGTGTTATTTGCAAAATCTTGTCTTCCATAACTGCTTGTCTTTAGAAGACTGCCTGTTTAAAAGGGAGACCTCTGAGAATTGTTTGCTACAAACAAATGGCTTCCAACACTTCTGCAAACTCCTTTAGGAGGAACATATTAATAGGATCAATAATCCAGGGATTAAGAGCCAGCTTTGTGGCTTGGGTTTGGTGAGTTGTAGATCGACCTAGGACCAAGACAAAGAAATTGGGTAGTAAACCATTAGGGATTTGTTTTTCCAACGGACTGGTTGAGAGTTGTGTCTTATTATAAGGAGGTGATTTCTGCTTTACTAAAATACTGTTTTAAAGTGAATATCTTTGTAGTTTTTGCTGCATCTTTTTTCAGTTAAATGAGGTTTTGATTCAGTTAAATGAGGATTTGATTCATACCAGTTTAGCGACTTAGCAGCAGCAGCAGTTACAATCAAGCCACTGCTCTGGATCTCCTTTATGCTCACATTATTTTAATTGTTAAATCAATTTTTTTAGAATCCAGTAATGTTATACATTGTACAGTAAGTTGCACAGGGTAAAGTAACTCTTTCTTCCTACGCCTGACCCCAGCTACCTGACCCCTTCAGCTGCCCAGTCCACAAACTCAGTGCCAGCACATTCTTGTAGAGATAACTCCATACATATATAAACATCTCTGTGTGTAGTATTCTTTTTCCCTCTCAGTCGCACTAGCATGCTGTGATGGACTTATTTTGGTGGCCTTCCCAGTGAACTCCACCTCCTTGTATGTAAGTTCAGTCAGTTCAGTTCAGTCGCTCAGTCGTGTCCGACTCTGCGACCCCATGAATCACAGCACTCTAGGCCTCCCTGTCCATCACCAACTCCCGGAGTTCACTCAGACTCACGTATGTAAACTTGTATGTAAACCCTTATGTAATTCTCTCCTATATTGACTGAGCTTGGCCTTGTGACTGGCTTTGGCCAATGGTGGATTAACAAGTGTGATGCAGGCAGAGGCTTGGTAAGTGCTTTTTCTCTAGGAATGCTTACTATTGTGACACTCCCTCTCAGAACCCAGAAAACCTCAATTGTGAGGTGCCCAGCCTAGCCATGGAGAGAGGCTACGTGAAAGAGAACCAAGGTCCCTACCAACAGCAGCCAGCATCAACTTGCCAGCTATGTCATGAATGCACTGTCTTCTTGGAAGATAGTCCGAGCCCCATCCAGGTCACCTGAGATGATGCTCTATGGAGCAGAGATGAGCATTTCTTGCCAAACCTGTCTGAACTAAAAAACTGTGAGCGGTTATCATAAGCCACTAGGTTCAGTTTGTCATGTAGTAACGGATATCCAAAACACTAGATTCTAAAACTGTGAGCGGTCATCATAAGCCACTAGGTTCAGTTTGTCATGTAGTAACGGATATCTGAAACACTAGATTCTAACAGTGAAGAACCCTCCTGCCAACCCAGGAGACATAAGAGACTCAGGTTCGATCCCTGGGTTGGGAAAATCCCCTGGAGGAGGGCATGGCAACCCACTCCAGTATTCTTGCCTGGAGAATCCCACGGACAGAAGAGCCTGTCAGGCTATAGTCCATGGCATCGCAGAGGATCCAACACTGAAGCAACTTAGCGCACACTCATAAATTAATTATTCCCTTTTCTCTATTTAAAAATATTTTTAAAAAAAAACAATTCCTTGTAATTATTAATTCCAAATTAGCTTATGATTTCCTCTGTGGATATACAAATAAACATTCATAATCTGTTTCAAAAGTTATTTAAATTTTCATCTTGTTAAGCTGCTCAAAAGCTGAAGTTGAAAAGATCTGCATTTTATACACGGGGACATAGAAGATCAGTCCACATAATGGAGATTCAACTGAAGATGAGCAGGGTTGTATAGGTGCCTAGTGACATATACTTTTTTTTTTTATAATCAGGTACCATATATAAAATCCTATGCCCAAATGTCTGAAGCAGTACTGATAAAGAAATGCAAAAAAAAAAAAAAAAAGGCTGTCTGAGGAGGCCTTACAAATAGCAGTGAAAAGAAGAGAAGCAAAAAGCAAAGGAGAAAAGGAAAGATATACCCATTTGAATGCAGAGTTCCAAAGAATAGCAAGAAGAGATAAGAAAGCCTTCCTCAGTGATCAATGCAAAGAAATAGAGGAAAACAATGGAATGGGAAAGACTAGAGATTGCTTCAAGAATATTAGAGATACCAAGGGAACATTTCATGAAAAGATGGGCTCAATAAAGGACAGAAATGCTATGGACCTAACAGAAGCAGAAGATATTAAGAAGACGTGGCAAGAATACACAGAAGAACTGTACAAAAAAGATGTTCACGATGCAGATAATCACAATGGTGTGACCACTCACAGTCACCTAGAGCCAGACATCCTGGAATATGAAGTCAAGTGGGCCTTAGGAAGCATCACTACAAACAAAGCTAGTGGAGGTGATGGAATTCCAGTTGAGCTATTTCAAATCCTGAAAGATGATGCTGTGAAAGTGCTGCACTCAGTATGTACTCATCAGTGGCCTCAGGACTGGAAAAGGTCAATTTTCATTCCAGTCCCAAAGAAAGGCAATGCCAAAGAATGCTCAAACTACCACACAATTGCACTCATCTCAAACGCTAGTAAAGTGATGCTCAAAATTCTCCAAGCCAGGCTTCAGCAATATGTGAACCGTGAACTTCCAGATGTTCAAGCTGGTTTTAGAAAAGGCAGAGGAACCAGAGATCAAATTGCCAACATCCGCTGGATCATTGAACAAGCAAGAAAGTTCCAGAAAAACATCTATTTCTGCTTTATTGACTGTGCGAAAGCCTTTGACTGTGTGGATCACAATAAACTGTGGACAATTCTAAAAGAAATGGGCATACCAGACCACCTGACCTGCCTCTTGAGAAATCTGTATGCAGGTAGGAAGCAACAGTTAGAACTGGACGTGGAACAACAGACTGGTTCTAAATAGGAAAGGAGTATGTCAAGGCTGTATATTGTCACCCTGCTTATTTAACTTCTATGCAGAGTACATCATGAGAATCGCTGGGCTGGAAGAAGCACAGGCTGGAATCAAGATTGCTGAGAGAACTATCAATAACTTCAGATATGCAGATGACACCACCTTTATGGCAGAAAGTGAAGAAGAACTAAAGAGTCTCTTGATGAAAGTGAAAGAGGAGAGTGAAAAAGTTGGCTTAAAGCTCAACATTCAGAAAACTAAGATCATGGCGTCCGGTCCTATCACTTCATGGGAAATAGATGGGGAAACAGTAGAAATAGTGTCAGACTTCATTTTTTAGGCTCCAAAATCACTGCAGATGGTGATTGCAGCCATGAAATTAAAAGACGCTTACTCCTTGGAAGGAAAGCTATGACCAATCTAGACGGCATATTCAAAAGCAGAGACATTACTTTGCCAACAAAGGTTCGTCTAGTCAAGGCTATGGTTTTTCTAGTTGTCATGTATGGATGTGAGAGTTGGACTATAAAGAAAGCTGAGCACCTAAGAATAGATACTTTTGAAGTGTGGTGTTGGAGAAGACTCTTCAGAGTTCCTTGGACTGCAAGGAGATTCAACCAGTCCATCCTAAAGGAGATCAGTCCTGGATGTTCATTGGAAGGACTGATGTTGAAGCTGAAACTCCAATACTTTGGCCAACTGATGTGAAGAACTGACTCATTTGAAAAGACCCTGATGCTGGGAAAGATTGAGGGCAGGAGGAGAAGGGGATGACAGAGTATGAGATGGTTGGATGCCATCACCAACTCAATGGACATGGGTTTGGGTAGACTCTGGGAGTTGGTGATGGACAGGGAGGCCTGGAGTGCTGCGGTTCATGGGGTCGCAAAGAGACACGACTGAGTGACTGAATTGAACTGAAAAACTATATCTAATTGTGAGAGTGGTGAGGCTTGGATCTTAGGAAGAGGAAATTTTGCTGAATAGAATGGCTGAAGCCACAACATCATGAGAAGAGTTCAGGAAATTACACTTGAGCCATGATCAAATAAAAAAATGAATCCTTTTAGTTGGGTGGAGCACGTGTCATTTTGAGTAATAACCACAGTGGTCCATGTGGGGCAGGGCCTCTGTGGAGGCAGCTCCGAGACTTGACTTGTTCAGCCTGACTTCCTGTTCTTCCAGCTGTCCCCCTCCCACTCCCCTTGGTGCCCTGGGCACCGCTGAGCTCAAGGAGCATCCTTCATGACCCTTGGTCATAGGCACCGTGGTCTGACCCCATGGGCTGGGAGGTCTGTACTCGGAACATGTGCCTGCTGCTGCTGCTGCTACTGCTGCTGCTAAGTCGCTTCAGTCGTGTCCGACTCTGTGGGACCCCATAGACGGCAGCCCACCAGGCTCCCCCGTCCCTGGGATTCTCCAGGCAAGAACACTGGAGTGGGTTGCCATTTCCTTCTCCAATGCAGGAAAGTGAAAAGTGAAAGTGAAGTCGATCAGTCGTGCCCGACTCTTAGCGACCCCATGGACTGCAGCTTACCAGGCTCCTCCGTCCGTGGGATTTTCCAGGCAAGAGTACTGGAGTGGGGTGCCATTGCCTTCTCCGGAACATGTGCCTGGTGGTCGTTAAATCTAACCCCTGCTAAGAGAATGAGACGGACACACCTAGAAAGCGAGGCAGAATTAGGGTGTTGGCTATCCTGTGTATTTGCATTCCAGCAGGACCTCCAAAATTGGAGCTAAAAGGACTGAGCCTAGTGGGGCGGTTTCAGGTGTCGACTGGAGTCAGGAAGGTCTTGAGGGACTTGTGCGCTTCAGGGCTCTCTGCCTGTGTTCAGACTCGCCATGCCTGTCCCGTGTCTGTCAGTCCCATCATGGTCTCCTTTCCTGCGGAAACCTTTACTCCATCCATGGTAGAAAAACATTTCACCAAGGTGGGCTTTTGACTTCTGTGTTCAGAATCACAGAAATAGCTGGAAGGAACCCCTCTGAATCCTTTCATTTGACGTTTGTTGTTGTCGTTGTTTAGAAGCTTAGTTGTGTCCGACTCTTCTGCAGCCCCATGGACTGTAGCCCACCAGGCTCCTCTGTCCATGGGATTCTCCAGGCAAGAATACTGGAGTGGGTTGCCATTTCCTTCTCCAGGTCATCTTCCCGACCCAGGGATTGAACCTGCATCTCCTGCATTGTGGGTGGACTCTCTATCACTGAGCCACCAGGGAAGCCCATTCATTTGATGAGTAGTATCTTTTGATGTTCTTATCCTCTTGAGATGTTTGGATACCAGCAGTATTGTTTTCCATTTTCTCAGGGCCCAGACAAGCTGGGAGATTTTAGAGAACGTTTCACTTGAAGGATAAAAA
This sequence comes from Bos javanicus, assembly GCF_032452875.1. Classification (NCBI taxonomy): domain Eukaryota; kingdom Metazoa; phylum Chordata; class Mammalia; order Artiodactyla; family Bovidae; genus Bos; species Bos javanicus. The sequence continues at coordinate 21,470,495 of NC_083879.1, read as the reverse complement.
ATGTTCCTTCTCTTTCTTTTAGATCCTGTCTAAGCTCTCCCAGCCAGCGATGAAGCAGAGCTTTGCCTTTGACAACAATGGCTACGAGGATGACCTGGATGGCGTGCGCCCCTCCCACACGGCCACTGGCACCATCAACATCGTGGGCATGACCTGCCAGTCGTGTGTCAAGTCCATCGAGGGCAGGGTCTCCAGTTTGAAAGGCATTGTGAGCATTAAGGTTTCCCTGGAGCAGGGCAGCGCTGAGGTGAGGTACGTGCCCTCAGTGGTAAGCCTGGTGCAGATTTGCCATCAGATTGAAGACATGGGCTTCCAGGCCAGTGTTGCTGAGGGAAAGGCCACCTCCTGGCCCTCCAGGGTCTCACCTGCCTCAGAGGCCATGGTCAAACTTCGGGTGGAGGGCATGACCTGCCAGTCCTGTGTCAGCTCCATAGAAGGCAAGATCGGGAAACTGCAGGGCGTCCTGAGGGTCCGCGTCTCGCTCAGCAACCAGGAGGCAGTCATCACTTACCAGCCTTACCTTATCCAACCCCAAGACCTCAGGGACCACATAACTGACATGGGATTTGAAGCCGTCATCAAGAACAAGGTGGCCCCCGTGAGCCTAGGACCCATAGACGTCAGGCGGCTCCAGAGCACCCTCTCAGCAGCCCCTCCGGCTCCCGTTAATCAGAATGACAATAACTCTGAGACCCTGGGGGGCCAGGGGATCCCCCTGCACCTGAGAGTGGATGGAATGCACTGTAAGTCTTGTGTCCTGAACATTGAAGACAATATCGGCCGGCTCCCCGGGGTTCAGAGTATTCACGTGTCCCTGGAGAGCAGGACTGCCCAAGTCCAGTACGACCCTTCTCTCGTCTCCCCAGGGGCCCTGCAGAGAGCCATTGAGGCCCTGCCTCCTGGGAACTTTAAAGTCTGTCTTCCCAATGGGGTGGAAGGGAGTGGGCCAGACTCCAGGAGCCCCCCGGCGTCCAGTGCGCCCTGTACCGTGATGCTGGCCATCGCCGGCATGACCTGCAAGTCTTGCGTCCAGTCCATCGAAGGCCTGATCTCCCAGAGGGCGGGTGTGCACCAGATCTCAGTCTTTTTGGCCGAAGGGACTGCAGTGGTTCTCTACGATCCATCTCAAACTCACCCAGAAGAACTGCGAGCTGCGGTGGAGGACATGGGATTCGAGGCCTCCATCCTGGCTGGTATGTGGTGATGCGTGTCAGGGCTCCCTGGGGGCGTCTCCTTTCTCTCTCGTCTTATGACGACGTGATCCCTGCACAGTTGGACAGGGGAGCCACACTCCCTGCCTCCCAGGTCCTCCGAGCTGACAATTCTGCAACTTAAGCCAGTGGGCCAGTTGTCAGGATCGAGGAGCTAGAATTCCCAGGTGTTTCTGTGTTGCCTCTCAGGTCGCTGGGACTCAGTGCTAAGTTCCTTGCACTTTTGGCTTCTTTTCTGAAGAGAACGCTGATCCTGTATTGTTTGTAAATAACATACTGTGGGAACACCTGGCCCTTCTCTCTCCAAAGGAGCCATCCTCATTTGCTCGGAGATTTCTCTGCTGAACAAAACAGAATAATAAAGACAACAGGACCTTGGTCCTAGCCCCTGGAGCCCACTCTGTTGAAAGTGGGAATGAAGGAAAGGGCGGGACGATGGTTCCTTTCCCCCACCACCAGCCATGGCTGTGAGAAGAGGGGGACAAGACAGCTTTCACAAAGTGAGGAGCCCACAGGCTTGACCCCACGTCAGTCAGTAGAACGTTTCCTGGGTGGTGGCCGTCCCCAAGCCCTCTCGCATTGACCCACCAGCCACTCACTTGCTGCTTTTCCCTCTACTTCCCTTGCACTGAGCCCTGCACGGTGTCCTGGCACCTATCGTGTTTCTGCCCCTCGCCAGGCCTGTGTGAGCTGTGGGCCACTGGGAAGTGAGGTGTAGCCCCTCCGGAGAGCTCGTGTGGTAGCGAGAAGGGGAAACCATGCCGGGCCGCAGGGGTAGGCTGGTGAGGTAGGGGGCTCGGTGGTGGTAGGAAGGCTCCTCTGCAGGGAGAGGGTGGGATTGAGCCATGGGAGATGGCAGAAACCCTTCCACCGCCTCCCCCACCACCCCTCATGTCTCATTCCCACTCACCTCCCCCCGGAGGAGCCCTTCCTAGACAGGGGGCTCAGGGGGGCTCAGATCCCTGTACACACACCCCTGATGGGAGCGTGTGAGTCATGAGGAGGAACTGTGCCCCACCCTGTGCTTTGTCTTTGTACCAAGTTTCAGGAAGGAGTTTTGTTTTTAAACAAAAATCAGTAAAGAAAACAGCAGGACAGTAAATCCTGTACTTAGAAGGTAAGACATGCAGTGTGGAGTGGCCATCTGCTCTGTTTGTGTGAGGCTTAAAGTCTTTCAACAGTGGAATCAAGTTCATGGCAGTAAAAAGAAATTTGCCTTGAACTACATAATCCAAAATAATTGAACTCAACAAAAAGTAAACCTGGGGGAAAACAGGGGTTTTGATTGGCCACAATTATGAGAATTATGTTTAGCCCAAGAGGTACTTAGGGTGCCAGATTTAGCAAATAAAAATCCGGGACACCTAGTTTGCATTTGAATTTCAGATAAACAATAAAGAATGTTTTAGAATTAGTATGTCCCATGCAGTATTTGAGACATACTAAAAAAAAAAAACAAACCTTGTTTATCTGAAATCCAGTTTTATCCGGGCGTCCTGTATTTTACCTGTCAGACTTAATTTAGGATAAACTGTAAGTGTGCTGCTGGAGAAGGAAACGGCAACCAACTCCAGTATTCATGCCTGGAAAATCCCATGGACCGAGGGGCCTGGTGGGCTACAATCCATGGGGTTGCAAAGAGTCGGACACGACTGAGCAACTTCTGTGTGTGTGTGTGTGTGTGTGTAAGTGTGCTGATGACTATCTTTTAAAACCATGTAAATGGTTTGTATTTTTTTTTGTATTTGTAATTGTATTTTTATACAAATACATTATTTGTGTTTTTTTCGGTCATTCTGAATTGACCAGGGGTTCTTTGAGGACAGTCGTCCAACCACATGATTTGCTTCTCCTTGCACAGACTCATTTCCTTGTGATAAATATCTGAAAGCATAGTTGCTGGGTCATAGGATATCAGCCTTATTTCATTCCATCGAAAATATTTATCGTGCCACTACTAAGTACCAAACTGTTAGGGGTACCATTTTTGATAATACTGTTACGTAGGTTTCCAGAAAGCCAAATCAATGTATACGCCCTCTCAGGGTTGGCATAAAGGACCCAGTAGCATAGGCTGGCTTGAGTTCCTGTTCATTTATTTAAACTTTAGCAGTCTTCAGAAGCTTAGAATTTAGTTGAGTTAGACCTCTGTGTTGGAGAATAGCACGAATGTTAGTGAAACTGTTGACCACAGTATTTGAATAGAAAGGCGAGTGAATCCAGACAGTGATGATGGAGAGCAGCAGGAGGGATTGGTGGATTAGGAGTAGGAGGTTGAATGTTAAGAGCCTGAGATCCAGAGGTGGAGTCATTTTGAAGGACAAGGTCCAGGAGAGCAGAACTGTGCTAGGTGAGGTGATAGTCTGCATCCAGAAGGTTGGAGGGCTCTAAGGCTGGAGCACTGGAGGGTCTTCACTGAAGGGGCTGAAAGTGTCCATCACCTGCACTCCAAGTGAGTGGAAGTAGTTTTAGCACTTTCCAGAAAATGAGCTTCTATTGTAGTGGCTGTGGACTTTGAAGTAATGAGAGTTAATCGTCAAATGATGGCATTCTCTTCTACGTACTCTTCAAGAGTATTTTGTGTCATCACGAAAGTGTGACTTTCCAGAAAATGAGCTTCTATCATAGCAGCTCTGGACTTTGAAATAATGAGAGTTCATCGTCAAATGATGGCATTCGTTTCTACACACTCTTCAAGAGTATTTCGTGTCATCGCAAAAGTGTAACTTTTCAGAACGATGAAATCGTTCTGTATCTTGATCTGGTTGATGCTTAGTTACATCCATCTATACATGTGTGGTGGGCAAATGTCTGCTCCCTGATCCGTGGAACTCGGCGGAGAAAGGATGGCCTTTTCAGTATTGGAGCCGGATGACTGGAAATCCAAGCAGAAAGAAACTACCCTTGACCATCACCTCAGACCTACACAGAAGTTAATGTGAGGCATATCAGTGACCTGAATGTAGACCTTCATGTAAGATAACAGAGCTCAGTGAAGAAGCCAGAGCTAGAAGAAAACATCGTGAATATTTTCATTGTTGAGGTAGACATGTCCATTAACAGAGGAAAGAGTGCATCACCACTGACGTTGGTTTAGTTGACTGTACATTGGACTTCATTCACATCAAGGGCTTCTCTTATCAAAAGAGATAGCATTAGATGAGGGTGACAAAGCAAGCCACAGACTGTCAGGCCATGTTCACAGTGGGTACAGCTGACAAAGGGCTCCTGCCCAGAATGTATAGAGGACTTAGACAAATGAGGAAAGGGCCAGCAACTCAATTAAGGTGTTTGGGGCAGTTTGATTCTCAGAGGGGAGGGAGTGGGCCTCTGTTTACCAGGATGCTATAGTGGTTAAAAGACAGTCCAGATGTGTAAGCTCGATTCCCTGATTTCTGAGGGGTTTGGGACAAAGTATTTAATTTCTTATAATTCATTTCTTCATCTGTAAAATAGAATCAGTAGCAGTATTTGCCACAAGGCTACGTTGACAGTTAAAGGAGGCCATATGTGTGCTTAACGGCGGCGGGGGGGAGGGTGCCTGGTGAGTTCTTATCACTGCTGTCGTTGTCATCATCCATTAGAGCATTCGTCTACCCAGAACATTCCATCCTTGCAGTATTGGTGTGTTTTCCTACATGTGGAATCGTGTCTCCATCTGACTGTGGAGAGAGAGATTCAGTGATGAAATCTCTGGTTCCCCACCCTACCCATATCTTCTCCATGAACTTTGACCTGAATATTGTTAGGCTTGACCCTCCTGTTCCAGAAAAAAATTAATTCATTCTTCTAGTTTGAATGATTTCTAATTTGAATGCTTTCTGACCTTCTGTCCTAGAAAACTGTTCCAGCAACCACATTGGCAACCACAGCTCTGGGAGTGCCGTGGGGCACGCGGCGGCTGGCACACCTGTGCCTGTGCAGGGAGGGACTCCCCAGCCAGGGGAGCTCCATACTAACCACATCCCCCGCCAGTCGCCCAAGGCCCTGCCGGCCTCCACCACGGTGGCCCCAAAGAAGTGCTTCCTACAGATCTCAGGCATGACCTGTGCATCCTGTGTGTCCAACATAGAGAGGAACCTGCAGAAAGAACCTGGTAAGAGGTCCACACTGCAGAGCCTGGAATGCTGCTGCAAGGCGGTCGAGTAGACTGTCGGGCGTCATGGTTAGCAATGTGGGGTGGTGTGTGCGCCCTTTGGCATCTCTACTGACCACGTTTATCAGGAGCCCTGATAATCTGGTGGGGCTTCCCTGGTGGCTCAGTGGTAAAGAACCCACTTGCCAATGCAGGATATGCGGGTTTGATCCCTGGGTTGGGAAGATTCCCCTGGAGAAAGGGAATGGCTACCCACTCCAGGATTCTTGCCTGGAGAATCCCACAGACAGAGGAGCCTGGCGGGCTACAGTCCATGGGGTCACAAAGAGTCGGACATGACTTAGTACGCGCTGATAATCTGGTGGCGTGTTCATTGTATGTTAGAGGATAGATGTTTCTCTGGAAACATCTGGAGCAGTTGGCATTCTGCCCTTTAAGGAGTATTTAGTTTGAGATAAAATGGATCTCTGAGTGAGTTAGCCATGGGGAACCCGGTTTAGAGGTCAAGGTACAGTCATGAGTGGCCTCCCCACCTAGCTTGTCTTGGTAGCAGTCTGTGGTTTTCCCTTCCAAAGCCTCTTACTGTCAAATACATCATCAATAGCCTGTATTTTGTGGAGAAGTTCCAGTTTCAAATATTCTGCCCTGTTGTCCCTGTAAATCATAAACAGTTGTAAAAACACCGAAGTTTTGTCCTCTAAACAACATCGGCCATCTGGTTTCTTAAGCCTGAAAGTGGAACAAAAATCCCGTCCCAATTTTGTGTTTGGAGAATGTCTGAACCATGACTCTGCTGGCCTCCGGGGTCACTTTCTGTCTTCCTGCGGCTCCTTGTGAACTCCTGCTCACCAAGCCTACAGCTCCCTGGGGCTCTAGAGGATGGTTCTCAAACTGAGGTGTTCCTGGAGCTCCCCTGTCACCCTTGGGTGGGTCACTTGGAAGTTACCCTGTGGTTCACAGGCCCATGTTTCTCTTCCTCACCTGAATCCCTCATTTTATCCCTTATGACATTGTTTTTTAAAGCACATCATTCCTTTCATTTACGTGAATGAGCTTTCTTTTCCCCCCTTAAACAATTTTTTTTTAAATGAAATTACATAGTATTTTATTTTTTATTTATTTTTTTCACTCAGTGGAAGGCAGGACCTCCCTCCCTTAAACTATTAATGAGCAATAGCAGTAGCAAGATAGTCCATGGGATTTCTTTTACATTCCTGAAAGCAATTGAAAACGGAAAAAGAGTAAGGAAAACCACTTTTGAAAATTATTTTTTTCTCCTGTGTGTGAAAGTGGAGGGGAAAAGTACCTCCTTGGTGTAACAGTAGTTGCCAGCTGCAGACGCCGTCCCCTGCTTACGTCCTCACCAGTGTCTCCTAGGGCCTGACTCAAGCTGCCCCTGCCGGGGTGGCAGCATGGCTCAGTCTGGGAGTGGGGTGACCCCCAGAGCGAACCCCAGACCCACTGAGCCAGAGTCTGTGCTTTCACCAGGTCCTTGGGTGATTTGTATGTCCACTAATGTGTGAGGAGCGTGGCTCTAGAATGGTGGCTCTCACGCTTGGCTGTCCATTAGAACCCCCGGGAGAGCTTTAACTTGCCTGCAATGCAGGAGACATAATGAGACTATGGTTTGATCCCTGGGTGGGAAAGATTCCCTGGAGTAGGGTCTGGCAACACACTCTAGTATTCTTGCCTGGAGAATCCCATGGACAGAGGAGCCTGGCAGGCTACGGGCCATGGGGTCGCAAAGAGTCAGACATGACTGAGTGCCTAATACAAAGGGCCAGGTATGGTGACTGTTAGCGCTCCTCCCCAGGTGATCCTCACGCCCAGCCAAGTGTGAGCACCACTGTTCTAGAAACTTCTGGGGGCAGAGGTCTTCCTCTGCTAGCTTGTGTTGAGCTCATCATCTCCCAGAGCCCTGGCCTGGAGGGTTCCAGCTGTGCCCCGCTGGTTGCAGGGATCCTGTCCGTGCTGGTTGCCCTGATGGCGGGAAAGGCAGAGGTGAAGTACAACCCGGAAGCCATCCAGCCCCTGGAGATAGCAAAGCTCATCCAGGACCTGGGCTTTGAGGCAGCAGTGATGGAAGACTACACGGGCTCGGATGGTGACCTCGAGCTGATGGTAAGCACGGCGGCTGGGCTGGAGCAGGGGGCTGGGCGGTGCAGGCCCAAGACGGCCTCCACAGCCGGGGCTGTGAGCAGGACGCTCGCCCGTCTTGCTTATATCCTGTCGTCGCTGGGTTCTCCTTTGAAGCCAGTAACTAGGATCTGTTTGTTTTGTGAAGGAATGCCCTCTGTGTCAGAGTAATAGGGATGCATCCAGGGTTTTAGGAGGAGGAGGCAGTGGTGGGAGAGGAAGAGGAATTAGAGCCAGCAACTATCCTGAGCTTGGTGGTTCAAGGGAGTCAAATCTGAACACGTTCCGTGAGGCCGGGAGGGAAGCTGAAAGGCCAGAGGGGTGTCCAGGCCATGGGATGTGAGTCAGCGAGGAAGCCAGCAGCCATCGCAGGGGAAGAGGGCTTGGTCGGAGGCACAGAACATATCTGGAAGGTGTCTGGTGACTAGAGTGTGGCCGGGCACTTGGTCCGGGGTGAACGCTGTCCGTGGTGGTCGCTGCTCCCAGCGCTGCTGGAGGGGGCGGGACGAGGTGGGGGCATGCTTTCCCGTCTGCCCTCTGTTGCCAGCTGTACTTGTCAACAAATCATGGAAGACAACAGATGGGTCTCCTATTTCACATGTAGTGTGCTCACAAGCACTTCTGTGCAAAGCTTCTTTTGTACAAATAAAGGGAGACTTAGAAGGAATCCACAAGCATTGAGTAACGCTGTTTACCAAAGTGACTGCATCTTTCTTCTTTGCTGTGTTTAGTCCCTGCTGTTAGTGGTGAGTAAATGTTTGAAGAGTAAGTGCTGAGGACATGAGTGGCACTTTGAGGTCCTGATAAGTGGTGTTCATTGTAGAGCAAGCCCTCCGCTCTGGCCGGGCCTCGGTGTGTGCGGAGGGGCCCACGGTAGCACTCGATGGGTTACAGCCGGAATCAGGGCTGGCAATAGGAGCAGGGCCCCTCTGAAAACCTCCAGGTCCAGAGGTGCTCGTCTCTGCACAGACTACGGCATGGGAAGTCTAGAACAAGACTGTCATTTGAGGGGACTTCCCTGGTGGTCCAATGGTTAAGACTCCAAGCGTCCAATGCAGCCGGTGTGGGTTCCATCCCTGAGCGGGGAACTAAGATCCCACGTGCTGTGTGGTGTGGCCAAAAAAAAAAAAAAGACAGTGGGGAAGATGAAAACATTTTTTTGAACAATGTTTTGTTTTTTTAAATTGCAGTGTTATTTTTTAAGACACTAAGCGGTATCGATACTTGTATTGTCATCACATGCTCAGGTATTTTATGTCTGTATTTAATTTGTTTTCTGGGAAGTGCTGACCACTGATGCTCAGAAGTGAAGAAGTGAAATCACTCAGTCCTGTCCAACTCTTTGCGACCCCACGGACTGTAGCCTACCAGGCTCCTCTGTCCATGGGATTTTCCAGGCAAGAGTGCTGAAGTGGGTTGCCATTTCCTTCTCCAGGGGATCTTCCTGACCCAGGGATGGAACCCGGGTTTCCTGCATTGTAGGCAGACACTTTTACCATCTGAGCCACCAGGGAAGTGATACTCAGAAGAGTTAGTCGTCTGGCTCACTTGATGCAGATGACGGATGGCTGACTCACTTGGAATTCCTTTCTCACACTGGTGCACGCAGCCTGGGGTGGCGGAAATGGATAACCAGGACAGGGCTGTGAAAGTCTATTGTTACCAGAGCTGGGAGCCAGGCCTTAGTCCTTGCCATCTGCTTAGTGATTGGTCTCCTGTACCTGAGGTGGGGAGGAGCACTGGTTATATATCCTGAAGCCTCTGGGGAATGTCTGGGGTTAAAATCTTGCACTGGAGGTTCGGGGGCTTGCACGTTGGGAAGGAGGACAGAGTTCTTGTGGCTGCCTGTTAACCAGCTCCCTGTATGCCATTGATGGAGTCCTCTGGACCCTAGGTCAGTGGGATCTTTGTCATCCTTTGCTGCAGATCACGGGGATGACCTGCGCCTCCTGTGTTCACAACATAGAATCCAAACTCAGGAGGACAGAAGGCATCACCTACGCCTCTGTGGCTCTCGCCACCAGCAAAGCCCACGTGAAGTTTGATCCTGAAATTATTGGTCCGCGGGATATTGTCAAACTCATCGAGGTGAGTCATTCATCCAAAAAATTTTGCACCCATGTTTTTAAAAACAGTGATTTATAATCATCATAGGAAAATGAGCAAAATGTAGCTAATTAAAAAAAAGAGAGAAAATCAGCTAGTATAATATATTGATAAAATCCTTCAGATTTTCCCGTGGAAATAAGGTGACTTATTTTAAAATAAACTATAAGGGTTTAGTAAGTCTCAGATAATCTGAGATTGAAAATCAGTGAAGGGGGCTTCCCAGGTGGCTCATTGGCCAAGAATCCACCTGCTAATGCAGGGTTGCAAGAGGTGTGTGTTTGATCCCTGGGTGGGGAAGCTCCCCTGGAGAAGGAAAAGGCAACCCACTCCAGTATTCTTGCCTGGGAAATCCCATGGACAGAGGAGCCTGACAGGCAACAGTCCATGGGATCTCAAGAGTCAGACACGACTTAACAACTAAACAACAGGAAAAAGAAAAAGACATTATTGTTTTGATTTCAAGTAGTCCCCGAGAAACAGCAGCATCACCAGGATTCCTGGTACATGGTGTTAAGTCGACTAATGGTGAGAATCCCCTGATAGTCCAGGGGTAGGACGCTGCGCTCTCACTGAGGAGCGCCTGGCTGGGCTCGATCCCTGGCTAGGAACTAAGATCCCACGAGCCATGCAACACAGCCAAAAAAAAAAAAAAAGGGACTAGTAGTAATTTTTAATATTATTTACATCTGTGCCAAGTATCTGCAGATGAAAGGACTGTTGGTGTTGGGAAGAGTTTCCCTGCATTTGGGCCTTCTTTGCAGTCATTTCTCCTTTGGAAAATTGGTCAACGCAGTTTCATATACCTCCACTCCATTCCTTCCTCACGTTGCCATAGACATTCCATATCCTCTCCTAGGCTGTGTTGTATCAGAGTGTCAGTGGTGATCTGGCTGGGCCGAGACAGTCAAAACTGAACCAGATGAACTCATAACGACTAACGGTGAAGTTTAGCAGGGACTGTGGCTTATGAAATGAAACATTTCAGAGCAGGCTTTGAGTTGTGGTAAATTTTCCTTTGTGTGTGTGTGTGTGTGTGTGTGAAAGAGAGGTATTGTCTGTTGTCTGGCCTAGCAGAGCTCTTTGATATGCAAATACTGTTACTGCTATTGATATGGTGCCTTAATCTTAGAGGTAGATAACTCAGCTTCTTTATCAGATGAGGAAGAGTGACCCCCCCAGAGAGGTTCAGGGACTTAGATCCCCCGCACCCAGCTAAAGGTTGCAAGACCTGGTACTCAAACCCAGGTCTCCCAGCTCCAAGCTCAGTGGGCATCCAGTTTCTGCCATGCCGCAGGTCTTACGGAACAGTGATGATAAGGCACTGGTGAGGGAGAGAAGTTGACGGATGCAGTAATGATGGGCAGTGTCCAGGTGGAGCTTGGAGCATATCTCCAGTACCCTTCCTGTTTCTTTTTATTTATTTTAAAAGATAATTTATTTGGCAGCGCTGAGTGTTAGTGGTGGCATGTGGGATCCTTTTTTAGCTGCAGCATGTGTAATCTTAGTTGTAGCATGTGGGATCTAGTTCCCTGAGCAGGGATTGAACCCAGGCCCTCTGCTTTGGGAGCTTGGAGTTTTAGCCACTGGACCACCAGGGAAGGTCTCCCCCACTTCCTGTTTAGAACACCCTACTGGCCTCTACCCAGCTCACTGTAGCTCCCTCCTTGTTCTTACTCGGGGAATAGTGCCAGTGTCTGGCCCCCATTCCTGCATCTCTGGGGCATCATTTCCTGATGTAACTAGGCCGGCATTAGTTGCGAAGGATTTGTCTTTAGATGGCCTTATGTGCTGTTTCTCCTACTGTAACACATTTTTGCGTACAGTCTCAACATCACAGTCCCCGGGGCCCCTCTTTCTATTGCGCTGACTGACAGGACATTTCCTGACAGCTTTTTCTGTGTAATTTCTTAAAGGGAATCAGAAATCTAGTGATCAGATCAAATAAGGCAGAGAAGGGTGGAGGAGAGAAGTGAGGCAGCCAAAGAACTGGGAGAGATAATCCCTGAGAAAACCACAGATGCTGTTGGCGTCAGTCTGCTCAGCGGGAGAGCCTGTGCTGAGGGGTGGGGGACCTGTGACTGGATCCAGCACTTCCGATGATGCTGTGGCTTTGGTCGGGGGTTTGACCTCTGACCTTCAGTTTCATCCTGCAGAGAGCAGTGGCCACGGACCAACTCCCCAACTGATACTGGGGAGTCTTTCACTCACGAATCCCAAGCTTGTAACTCGGCATCCGTCAGCTCTGGGCAGGCTCAGTCACCTCCCAGCGTCCGCTGCCTTTGCCGACAGAAGGAGCAGGCATCCCTGTGGGCAGCATCTGTAGGGCGATGTGGGGACAGAAGTCATGAGTCCTCAGAGGCAGTTGTAGGTTAACCTCATTTCCAAAGATGTAAAGTGCTTTCTCCTGATGCCTGTTTTAACCAAGAGCCTTCTTTCTTGTTTCCTCCTTTTGATAACAAGGAAATTGGCTTTCGTGCCTCCCTGGCCCAGAGGATCCCCAATGCTCATCACTTGGACCACAAGGTGGAAATAAAGCAGTAGGTAGACCAGCACTGTAGCTCTGCCTATGGGGCCAGTTCTCCCCGTACCTCCCCTGCCTGATTCTGTGCTAATCGGGGTCCCTGTGGCCCCCTCAAGCTGCCCCCCGATCCTGCCGCCACCTCCTACAGCACCTTCTGCTGAATTAATCGCCTTTACCTCATAATGCTAACCCTTTACAACAATACTGTCCTGCAGTACCTTCTGCTATGACAGAAACACTGTATGTCTGCATTGCCCAGTATGAAATGCAGCCACTGTGACTCAGCAAATACATTTTTAATTCCACTTCACTTTAATTTTAATTTAAATAGCTACCTATGGCTGATGGCTAACAGATTGGATAGCACTTAACATGTGAGTTTTGAAGAAAGAACAGTAGCGGCCATAGTCTGAGGATGGTCAGCCTCTTTGGGGCTGAACGCTCAGCTTTTTCTGGGCCTTGGTTGCCTCGCCTGTAGATTGGAGGTACCACTTCTGCCACGAGCAGGCCACGGCTACGTCTAAACATCCCTGGAGCATCCGTGCAGGGAGGTTTAGACCTTTGATGTCCCCTCAGATGGCCAATGTAGGGAGCGAGCACTGCTCTCATTGTAGCCCTTGGTGGCCTGTCCCAGACATGGGGCAGAGGCAAGTCTCAACCCGAGTCCTCGGGAGGGGACCAGCCTGGAAGCCAGGGGGCAGGCGGAGCCTGACGTGTCCGTGTTGCTGCGTTGCTTTCCAGGTGGAAGAACTCTTTCCTGTGCAGCCTGGTGTTTGGCATCCCCGTCATGGGTTTAATGATCTATATGTTGATACCCAGCCATGAGCCCCAGTCGACGGTCCTGGACCACAACGTCATCCCAGGACTGTCCATCCTGAATCTCATCTTCTTTATCTTGTGCACCTTTGTCCAGGTGCGTATCAGGGGCTGGCGGGAGGCACACCCGCCCGGCATGCCTGCGTGTGGCCAGCAGGTGCTGTCCGCTTAGCATGCTGTCGGTTGAGCCAAGTGCCTCTTCATTGCCTGTTTCCCCACCACCCAGCCTGTTGCTGACTGTTTCTATCTTATGGCTGACACTAAGGGCCTGACATGGGGAATGAGAAAGGACCTGGCTTCATGGGCAGTTCACAGGTGACCAAACTCCCCCGGGACAGCAGCCCTTTCGAGGCAAGGCTTGGTGATCCAGGGTAGCGTGTTTGCTTTTTTCCCACTGAATTCGCCGTCAGAAGCGGCAGCTGGACCGCCCTGGAGCTCTTGCTGCTCTTCTATATCTTATCTTGAATGACCGAGATGCAGTCCCGGGGAATCATAATTTAAAAGGCACAGCCCTTGTGTTTTGTCTACCTTGGGGACCACATCCAGGAACTAGCTGTGTTTCTGGTGGAGACGTGCCTTCCGTTTGGAATATAAAATAAAACTCCTGACTTAATATTAGGCTTAGTACTAGAATATTAGAATTAATTCGTATGAATTAGGACTGTCTGGAGGCAAGTATTTGTAGGCTGGATTTGTTTTTTTCCCCAGATCCTCGTCTGTATAGGAAAAATACATATTTACATGCATATATGTCCGTGTGTGTATGTATTCACTACTACAGACATAGGCCTTTTTTTCCAGCTGAAATAGACTTATACTAGACCCACTGATCTATAACTGGCTTTGTCACTCAGCCACGCACTGTGTACGTCTCTCCCATCAGCAGTCTCTTCAGAAGGGACCGCATAGCACTGTGCCCAGTATGCACGCACTGTGATCTCTTTCACCATCTCCACCATCCATGGACATTTACGTGGTCGAGTCCTCTGGGTCTTAAAGGTCTCCCATGAGCATCCACTCCTGTGGCCAGAAGTCCTCTGAGTGAGGAAGTACATTTCATACATGTCAGTTACAGAGGGCAAAGGGATGTCGGCATCGTGGGTGAGCTCAGAGTATTTGCAGTCCCGAGGGGCCCCGCATGACTGTCGCTCTCCCCCACCACCTTCCAGTTCCTCGGCGGCTGGTACTTCTATGTCCAGGCCTACAAATCTCTGAGACACGGGATGGCCAACATGGACGTGCTCATCGTGCTGGCCACGAGCGTCGCCTATGTCTACTCCCTCGTCATCCTGGTGGTGGCCGTGGCCGAGAAGGCCGAGAGGAGCCCCGTGACCTTCTTTGACACGCCCCCCATGCTCTTCGTCTTCATTGCCCTGGGGCGGTGGCTGGAACACGTGGTGAAGGTAACTGCAGCCTCAGATTAAAGGCAGAGCTCTTTCCTCAGCAGCACAAACCTCAGTTCATCTGAACACCGTGGTTAGAATTACTCGTGATACGCCGTCAAGGCCACGACTCGAAGAAACATGAAACCTACATATAATTAGGTACCCCAGCCGCTAATCTCCAAACCAGTCGCTACTTCTAAAATCCCAGCTAATCTGGTTAATTATTAAAAGCCTTTGTTCAGGCGCCGCGTGCAGTGGAAAGAACCCGGGCTTTCGGGTCAGAGGTCGCATCGTTTCTTGGTAAATAACCGAGCGTGTGGCTTCCTGGATTAGATATCCACATTCCCACCTCAGGGTCATGCCGTTCTTACCACCATTGTTCCAGATGTCAGTGTGTCCTATAAAAGAATGGAACTCGGGCCCTAAAAAAATCAGAGTGAACCTAAAAGTAAATGGTCGGTGGGCAGATGGGTATTGTTTCTTCCACCTGAAATGTAATTCGCAGGACTTGGTGGCCCTGTACGCTCAGGGTGGTGGCAGCACAGCTCTCTGTCCCTGGGCAGTGGGTGACACCCACCCTGAAAGCCTGCAGATGTGCGGAGGGGCTGTGTCAAGGGAGCGCCTTTCCTTGCAGGGTCTTCTCTAACACCAGCCTTGTGAGTGATGGCCTGGGTTTGCACAGGTCGGCTTACTCTCGCTCATACTTCACATTCTGGTTGTTTCTTAGAGCAAAACCTCAGAAGCGCTTGCCAAACTCATGTCTCTGCAAGCCACGGAAGCCACCGTCGTGACCCTTGGTGAAGACAACGTGATCATCAGGTAATCATCACTGTCAGAAGTCCCTGATCAATTTATATCAGCGTGTGTGCTGCACACCCATGGTGTACAGGACCTTGTGAGGGCCGGCACAGCCACGACAGAAAGATCCCTCCTGTAACTCCACTTCAGCAGGCAGAGTGTTTACATACTAAGATAAGCGAGGGTTCAAGGGGGTGTATGTGTGCTAGACGCCAAGTGAGAGGTACAGGCAGTCTGTCTGGAACTTAGGAGAAGGCTAGTGGTGGTCAAACAGAGCTTCCCAAAGCGTGGTGCGTGAGCTGGGTCTGCCTCGCAAGATTTGGAGGATTTAGACAGGCTGAGAGATATGAGTTCGACTTGATACTGAGGTAGGAGTTCAACTAGCCCAAGAATAAAAATGGGAGAAGTGTCTTTCTTCTTTAGAAGGTTAACTGCTAAGTCACTTCAGTCGTGTCTGACTCTTTGTGACCCTGTGGACTATAGCCCACCAAGCCCCTCTGTCCATGGGGTTCTCCAGGCAAGAATACTGGAGTGGGTTGCCATGCCCTCCTCCAGGGGATCTTTCCAACCCAGGGATCAAACCAGGGATCGAACCTGTGTCTCTTACATCTCCTGCATTGGTAGACAGGTTCTTTATCAGTAGCACCACCTGGGGAGCCCTATGTATAAGGTTGGCAGATATTAAAAACAGTAATGATTATTGTCATTATGGCTGGGACTTAAATAGCATTTACTATTTGCCAGATGCTATACTAACATGTTGGTGTTTAACCAAAAGAGGAAAAAAAAAAGGCCTTATGAGGAAGGAACTCCTAGTACTTTTATTGTACAGATGTGGACACTGAGGTTCAGGGAGGCTAAGCAACTGGCCCAGGGTCACACAGGTGTTAAGTAGAGGAATTAGGACAGAACCTACACTGTTAGTTCCAGAGCCCATGTTCTTTACAGTTACATATACTGACTCTCAGGCTCCCCTGGTGGCACAGTGGTAAAGAATCTGTTTGCCAGTGCAGGAGATGCGGGTTCGATCCCTGGGCCTGCAAGATCCCCTGGAGGAGGAAATGGTAAGCAGCTCCAGTATTCTTCCAGAATTCCTTGGATGGAGGAGCCTGGCGGGCTACAGTCCATGGGGTTACCAAGAGTCAGACATGACTGAGCAGCTAAGCACACACACACACAAACTGACTCTTAAATCATATTTCATAACTTGGGCATTTTTACAGAATAAGGCTTCTGTATATCTGCGGTCAGCCTCATTTTAATGGTTATTTCTTGACCTTCTTGGCATCCCAGAAACCGCTCTGGTCCCACCACCGTCCCCTTTAGCCTGTGGCCTCGCTTCTGGCTTCAGGGAGGCGCAGCACTTCTTGTGCAGGCCGCCTCCAGCTCCTGTCTGGTTTCCTCGTCTTGCAGTCTCTAAGCCCCCTCCAGCCTTCCTTGTTCCTCCACCGGTTTCTGAAATCGCTTTTGCCAGAGACATCAAATCATGTCCATGAACCAAATCCCACCGTTGGTCTCATTTAATGCTCATGTCAGCCTCTCGTCAGCATTTCCCCTTCTTTCTGTCCCTTTAAAACTTTGTCTTTTTCTTTTTCTATTAAGCTGTCGCTTACCTTCACTGAAGAACACCAATCCCAAGTGTAGGGAGTGATGAATTTTATACATAGTTGCGTCAACAGCCACAACATCCGCATATTCAATGCCGTGGGGTGGGTGCCCCCTCCTGTGCGCGCTTCCGCCTGCTCAGCCTCTTAAGATGGGGTGTCCCAGGGCTGAGGTCTGTCTTCCAGCCATGCTCCTGGGGAAGCTCTTACCATTTCAGACTTTGGATTCTGTCTGTATTTTGACAGCTTCCGGGTTGACCTCTAATCTCAGCTCAAATCCAGTTCCTCACCCCTATTCTCTGACTCAGCGGACATGAGTTTGAGTAAGCTCCCAGAGTTGGTGATGGACAGGGAGGCCTGGCATGCTGCAGTCCATGGGGTCGCAAAGAGTCAGACACGAATGAGCGACTGGACTGAACTCAACTCTTCGGACTGGCCACATCTGTGTGGAAGTCAGGCAAGCATCTCTGGCTTACCGTGTGAGACCAGAGACCTCATCTCCTCTCCTTTCCTGTTCCCCTCCTTCTGCAGCTGCTTTCTCATAGGCATCTCCGTCTCATTAAACGCCTTCTCATCCACCCAGCTGCTCAACCTGAAACTAAGAGCTCATGCTTGCTTTTCTTAGGCGTCCAGCGCATCCGCACGTCCTTCTAACACCTTGTGCCCCCAAAGCTCCTGGGTCTCTCTCCCCCCCACCTTCAGCCCAGGCATCTTTCACTTGAGAGGCTGCCACAGCCTGACTCCTCTCTCAGCTTCTGTTGTTGCCCCTACAGCCCGTTCTCATGCAGCAGCCAGAGACGTGACTTGAAAATGTGAATCAGTGTCACTTTCCCACTAAAAACCTTACATCCAAAGCCCACACTTTGCTCTGCAAGACCCAACGTGGTCCGGGTTCTGTCTGTTTCACTTAAACCCATCTAGTGCTGCCTGCAGCCTTCCTGTTTCTCCAAGGCCCCTTCCATCCCTCCGTAGGGCTTTGTGTTAGCTGTTCTTTTTCTCCTAAATTTTGTTTTCTTTACCAGGCCTTAGTTGCTGCACACAGGATCTAAAGTTGCAGCATGTGAACTCTTAGTTGCAGTATGTGGGATCTAGTTCCCTGACCGGGGATCGAACCCAGCCCCCCTGCATTGGGAGGGTGGAGTCTTAGCCACTGGACCACCAGGGAAGTCCCTCCCCCTTGACTTTTCTTTCCTTGTAAGTTGGGTCCTCTTGTCATCCAGCTGGAATGTCATCTTCAGATGAGGCCTGTCCCCTTCCCTCCTCCTCCACCACAGAAAACAGCCCTGCAGTCAGCTCGCTGTCAGCATAGCACTTGTTGAAGTCTTGCAACTATCTTGCTGGTCTGTTTGCTCCACAGAATTGACTTCATAAGGGTTGGGACTTGGCTGTCCTTCTCACAGCTGTCTCCCCAGCTCTAGGACAGTGCCTGGCACTCAGCAGCTGCACAGTATTGACTCAGTCTGGACACAGTAGATAAAGTGATGACCACTGCTTGGAGTAAAGCTGGCGGAGTGTCAAGAACCCAACCTGGGTGACATGCCAGGGGGGCAGGCTTCCCGCGCGACCCCGAGTGTAACCTGAGCGGGTTCTGTTGCAGGGAGGAGCAGGTGCCCATGGAGCTGGTGCAACGAGGTGACATCATCAAGGTGGTCCCCGGGGGCAAGTTTCCCGTGGACGGGAAAGTCCTAGAAGGCAACACCATGGCCGATGAGTCCCTCATCACAGGTGCGGACTTGGTCCCTTTGGGTGGGTGTCAGTGCCCTGCCTGGGCCCTGGGGACACTGATCGGGCTCCTCATGTAACATTGGTCTCCTCCCCACCTCTAGGAGAGGCCATGCCTGTCACCAAGAAGCCCGGAAGCATGGTAATTGCCGGGTCCATGAACGCCCATGGCTCTGTGCTCGTCACTGCCACCCACGTGGGCAATGATACGACCTTGGCCCAGATTGTGAAGCTAGTGGAAGAGGCCCAGATGTCCAAGGTACTGAAGGAATTTTAAAAGCAGTATAACTTCAGCTCCCTGCTTTTAGAAATTATTCCAAGAGTCCCGTAGAATCAGACAGATTTTATTGAGTTAGAGAGATTGACTAATAACTATAGTTAATGAGGGAGCTAGGAATCCCAGCCCTTGTCCACCCATGGCCGGTATATTTCTTCAGAAATTGTAACTTCCCACGATCTTGGTGTTTTATTTCCCTAGGCACCCATTCAGCAACTGGCTGACCGGTTTAGTGGATATTTTGTCCCATTTATCATCATCATTTCAACTGTGACGTTGGTGGTATGGATTGGTATCGGTTTTACCGATTTTGGTGTTGTTCAGAAATACTTTCCTGTAAGTTGAATGCTGTGGGTAGTGTGGTTGTTGTGTTTTAAATAATCAATTGCCATTAATACTGTTTTTTCATGTCTTAGATTCATTGGGCTTTAATTCTCCATTACAACTTATTTGTTTGCTTCACTTATTGGCAGCGCAACCTCAGCCAGGGTGGGACAATCAATCAATCACTCGACTCCTGCAGGTTTTTTTTTATTCACTAAAGGCACCTTTTACCTTCTGATAATTTCAAACACCGTTGGCTCTCGGTTGTAATGCTTAAAGCATTTGCATTTTTGCACTGCTGGCCATTTTTGAGGTTATGAAGCACTCATCGTAGAAGATAGGTCACATCAGTCACGATTTCAATTATTGTTTTTGTTGTTCAGTCACTCAATTGTGTCTGACTCTTTGCAACCCCATGGACTACGGCACGCCAGGCTTCCCTGTCCTTTACTGTCTCCTTGAGTTTTCGTGCAGTTTCAATAGCATGATAATATTCTTTAACCATCGGAGAAGGCAATGGCACCCCACTCCACTAATCTTGCCTGGAAAATCCCATGGATCGAGGAGCCTGGAAGGCTGCAGTCCATGGGGCTGCACAGAGTCGGACACGACTGAAGTGACTTAGCAGCAGCATTCTTTAACCATTTTTCAGAAAAATATCTTTTTGGCTGGCTGTGTCCATATAAATCTAACCTTGCAGCTTCCCGAGTAATGCTAATAGCTTTTTGATAATTATTAGGCCTTATATATGAAACAATGGAATATATGTTTTTGAGTTTAAAAAGTGGAAGAAGAATACTGTCTTTGGAAATACAATTTTATCAAATTTCAAACAATTACTAAAAGTTTCTGCTTCAAGGACTTCCCTGGCGGTTCAGTGGTTAAGACTCAGAGCTTCCACTGCAGGGGGCATGGGTTCGCCCCCTGGTCAGGGAACTGAGGTCTCGTATGCTGCATGGCGCTGCCAAAAAAAACCCAACAACTTTTTCTGCTTTGGAAATGACTATTTACATTTGTGATTCCCAACTAGGGGTGATTTTGGTTGACAGTGCCTGAAGATGTTTTTGGTTGTCATGACTAAGGTAGGGGGGCTACTGGCATTTAATAAATAGAGGCCAGGAATGCAGCTGAACAGCCAACAGTGCACAGGACAGGCCCCCACAATGAAGAATTATTTGGCCCCAGATGTCAGTAGTGCTGAGTTTGAGAAATCTTGATAGACAGAAAAAGCTGATGGCCCACTGGGAGTAGCATTTGATAACTGCCCAGTGAGTGAAACAACACTTTCCCTTATTTTTTAAAATATCTCAGACTTAGCCCAGTCTAATATATATTTTGCCTTACAGCCATAAAATAAGAAACTGTAAATACAGAATGAATATTAAAAAAAAAACATTTTTATCTATAGAGGCATATCATATATTCTTGGGTGCACATCATTCACTTAGCTGTTATATCATCCCTCACATTTCCTTGCTTAAAATGAAAGATGTCCAAGTTAGATACTTTCTGACATCTAAGAAGATTTCTGTGCTTATAAGAGAAGCCTGTGACTATATTCCTAGAACTTCTTACCAGTGGTTATTATGGTACGTGACCGCCAGAAATTCTGGCTTTTGTGGGAAAGCATCTCGTTGGCACATGGCTGTGGGAAACTCAGTCCTGAACAAGTTGGAATGGGTGGCTTCCTGCTGATCCCTGCCTTTCTGTCTTACTTTCGCTTCTTTTGTTTTTGTCTGCGATATCAGGGAGGATGCTGGCACCGGAGGTACTATATGTTCCTTTAAGACATTGTTGTTACTCTGCTCTGTGAACATCGTTTGTAGGGACAGCGGTCACGTTCCCTTCCAGAAGTGCACCCCACCTCCCTCAGAATGTGAGGTGTGATTTTGACAAGAATCCCTGGCTTTAAAAAAGCACCCATCTTTACCTCTAAAGCATCACACAATGGGTTAAACACCATGCCCTTCTACCTAAATCAAACTGTTTCTGTGGAAATTGAATGACCCTTACTAATGTATCTTATTTTAGAATCCCGCCTTTCAAAGACTAGATCGAAGCTGAAGAGATGGTGGTCTGTATCCTCCATTTAGAAAACACACGTTTCACTGTAATTAAGTGACTCCAGCATCTCTCAGGTGTTCACCAGAGCCACTAGCTGTTTTGAAAGATAAACTGAGATCACTCAAGATGTTAGATTGCAGATAATCATACCAATGTGTGTCGCCAGGTAACTGGGAAGGAGACCTGTATTTTTTTGGGGGGGGCGGTTTGGGATTTATAAAGGAAACAGTGGTGAAAAATAGAAGAAAATAAAGATGGCTCCAAACCCCTATACTTTGGTGAACATCTTTGCAGGATTGTTGAAGGGCTGTGTAGAGATATGGGCAGATAATTTTGCACTAATTAACACATGCCATTTTGTGCTTGTTTTTTTGTCAGCAATGTTACCGATATCTTTCCATGTGAATAAGTATATGTGTACATCATCATTTTAACATCCACATAATATTCCATTATGCATGCCGTACGTACAATTTAACCAATCCCCTATTGATTGTTCCCAGTTTTTTGCCTTTATGAAAAAACACTATGAGAAATACCCTCGTATCTGTTCCCATGTGTCTATTACCTTAGAGTCAATTCCCTGGAAATTTATAATGTTTTAAAGCTTTATAATAATAATGATAATATAATAGTTATGATTTCTCAGAAGCTTCTCTTTCTATGACAGGTGTGGCCTTATGTACATTTATATTTATATGTATTTATATGTGGTGGTGGTTTAGTCGCTAAGTCGTTTCCGACTCTTGTGGCCCCATGGGCTGTGTATTATTTCATTTAATCCTTACAAAAACCTGGGAGATGGGCATTATCATCTCCGTTTTGAGGAAGCCTAGACACACCGTCAGGGCCGTGACATGGACCTACATGGTCCAATTCCAGAGTCTGTGTTCTTCCCCTGTTGGGGATTTTTGTGTAATTCTCTCCTCTCATAATGCCTTTCCCTGAAGATCAGGTTGGGAAGGTGGGATGTGGAGCAGTAACGTGAACCATGCAATAGCATGCGTCCTGAGCCCAGCACCATCCAGCCATCTCAGAGCCCCTGACTGCACTGGGATGTTCTTTTTTATTTTTTTATTTTATTTTTTTTTTCTAATTTTATTTTATTTTTAAACTTTACATAATTGTATTAGTTTTGCCAAATATCAAAATGAATCTGCCACAGGTATACATGTGTTCCCCATCCTGAACCCTCCTCCCTCCTCCCTCCCCATACCATCCCTCTGGGTCGTCCCAGTGCACTAGCCCCAAGCATCCAGTATCGTGCATCGAACCTGGACTGGCAACTCGTTTCTTACATGATATTTTACATGTTTCAATGCCATTCTCCCAAATCTTCCCACCCTCTTTTTTATTTTTTTAATGAATTTTTATTGGAAGATAGTTGATTTACAATGTTGTGCTAGGTTCTACTGTACAGCAAAGTGAATCAGTTACACATACATATATCCACTCTTTTTTAGATACTGTTCCCATAGAGGTCATCACAGAGTGAGACGTTCTTTTGTGATCAGAGTTCTGTGTGATGTCTCATCTGACTCCCACCCTGCCTCCATCTCTTCCCTCTCGTCAGGTCCCCAGCAAGGGTATCTCCCAGGCAGAGGTGGTCCTGCGGTTCGCGTTCCAGACGTCCATCACGGTGCTCTGCATCGCCTGCCCCTGCTCGCTGGGCCTGGCCACACCCACGGCCGTCATGGTGGGCACCGGGGTGGCCGCCCAGAACGGCATCCTCATCAAGGGAGGCAAGCCCCTGGAGATGGCCCACAAGGTCGGTTCCCCCGTGCTCCCTTTGAGGTCTCGGGTGGGGTGATTTTGTAGCTGTACAACTGCGCATTTTTTTTTTTTTAATTAGTCCTAGTGAAGACAGTACTTGTTTAAATTTCATATTCAAATTTGAGTTTGAAAATGAGAAAAACCTGAAAGAGGGCTCGTTAAGCCCTGCTGACTAAGTAAAATAGAAGCCACGACTCACTGGGGATGACGTAGGAACCGCAGCAGTTCACACTTAAAGCACTGAATGCTGTATAAATAATCTCTGTGACAGCACGGAGGCGGGGGCTGGTTGTGTCCATTTTACAGGTGAGGGAAGTGCAGCGGGGGCCCGGGGGCCTTGCCAGGGGGCCTGCAGCTCAGACATGCAGAGCCAGGCTCACGGCCAGGTGGTCGGGCTCCGGGGAGGGTCCCGGGACCTTGGGGTGGAGAAGCGGGCGGCAGTATCTATAAGGAATCTCCCTTCAGCCAGCAACCCCAGCCTTCCGTCCTCCCTTTATTTCTTCGCTATCTATTGAGTGTTTACTGTGTGTGGGTCCCGGGCTGAGCCCCAGCTCTGAGGGACTTTACAGTCTAGCGAGACAGACAGACCTGGGGCAGGTGAACTGCAGGTGCCGTGTAGAGTGTGAGCTGCGTGAGGACAGTGTGAGAGGCCTGAGCGTAGACGTGTGAGTGTTGGATGGGACGGGGGCTGACACAGGTGGACAGGGAAGGTCTGGGACCTGCCGTTGACGGCGCTGGAAGGGTGTCTGGCCATGGGACCAGCACAAGGAAGGGACTCGGGAGGTCGAGGTGCCCGGTCCCAGACTCCATAGGATGGGAGACCATGGCTGTTTCCCCATCATTGTGTCCCCAGTGTCTTGCCCAGAGCCTGACACGTGGAGATCACCCCACAGATATTTTCTGAATAAATAAATGAGGACAGTCATGGAGTGAGAGACTGACAGGAGATGAAGGGAGGAAGGAGGTGGAGAGAGGGGCCTTGAAGAGCCTTGCAGGTTTATTTAGTCCTGCAACAGGATCCACAGTTTTAACCAAAAAACAGGGTGAAGCGAGGTCAAGCACCTGCATGATCACAGGCTGGGAAGATCCTCCTGGTGGCCTAGTGGGGGCTGGAATAAAAGCCGGCCAGAATGGTTGAGGGAAGACCCGTTAATGGTATTGAAGTCAGAAACAAGAAGGGGAGTCTGTTGTTTGCTAAATGAGGGACAACCAAGCCTACAGGATGCAGTCTGAGCACAGCAAGGGCCGACCTTGTCCCGGGTCCAAGGACTGGGGGACTCGGGCCATCTAAGCACAGTAGCCGAGTGTGGCCAAGCCCAGACCCGTAGAGACCAGTGCAAGGCTGCTGCTGACCGAGGGGGACGGGCCCGCAGGCTGGCTCTGTGGTTACTTGTAATTATGGCCAGGGAACACGCCCTTCCTTTCTTGAACATGGAGCTGGAGGCTTTTGCACTGACGCAGGCCAGAGAAAACTGTGCTTGGCCTGGCAGACAGGGTGGACAAGGAAAAGGGCAGGCCCCCAGGGTTGCCCTCCTGACATGACACCAGGAGAGGTCTGCACAATGTTACTGTCTGGGGTGGACCATACCGCTTCCCGTTAATCAGAGTGAAAGCTCCTGTGGAGTTTTTTGAGAACTGGGCAGAGAGGGAGCTAAGTTTTTGCAGCAGGAGAGGTTAACCCTTGGGATGGGCATAGAGGATTCTGTTACATGGGGCGTGAAGGAGTGTTGTTACCTGCTTGGGGTGGGTCAGAAGAAGTTCTGCCTTGAGCTTGTGAGGGCTCTGAGAGCCCCATTTGTGTTTGGTCACTGAAATGGGGTTGTTTCTGGCAGATAAAGACCGTGATGTTCGACAAAACCGGCACCATTACCCACGGGGTCCCCAAAGTCTCACGGGTCCTCCTGCTCGTGGACGTGGCCACGCTGCCCCTGCGGAAGGTGCTCGCTGTGGTGGGGACTGCAGAGGCCAGCAGCGAGCACCCCCTGGGCGTGGCAGTCACCAGATACTGTAAAGAGGTAGGTGGACTGGGCGTAGCTGGGCCCTCGCTCCCCCCGGCTCCCCGCTCCCACCAGCTGCCCCGAAAGACTCGAAGCTCCTTCCTCCACACACGCCTTTCTTCCTCGCTGCCCTTGGCCCCCCAAGCCAGCTGCTTCTGGCAGGGGGCCTTGGCATGTGTGCTTAAAGAGATTGGCTCAGATGGTAAAGAATCTGCCTGCCATCCAAGAGACGCAGGTTCAATCCTTGGGAAGATCCCCTGAAGAAGGGAATGGCAACCCACTGCACTAGTCTTGCCTGGAGAATCCCATGGACAGAGGAGCCTGGTGGGCTACAGTCCATGGGGTCGCAGAGTCAGTGACTGAGCAGGGACGAACAAACGAAACTGAAACCGAAACCAAAGCCAAGCTCAACACAGCACAAACTGAAGTGGCCAAGGAACGGAGAAGCGGGAACTAAGTTCACAGATCAACTTTCCACCCACCTGGCGAGAGTTACTTAATTTTAAAGAGTAAAGACAAGAGGAGTGAGGCTAGTGACGGGGAGGTACACGCAGCTCACAGCGGCAGGTCCCCTGTCATGTTTCCAGATGATCACAAAGCAGTTCAGTGTGCGGGGCCATTCATTAGGCATTCCCTGACCATCTGAGCTCAGGACAGTAAGAATTAATTAATAAGATGCAAACTCTGCCTGCTGGGAGCTGAGGGTCGAGTGAGGAAGACAGATATACGGATTCAGTCCTTTATGAGCATTTCGTGCAAAGGGATACAAAAATGGATGGGGTGTTGGGGCGAGAGCAGGAGAAGTCCACTCCACAGGGGACGCCTGGGATGGAGGTGAAGCAGCAGAAGTGACCAGAGGCCTGTGGGTTTTTGGCACAGTCAGTGGCAAGCCATCACCCTGATCTCTCCAGACGAAAGGGCCAGGTGAGCGTTCTCTGTTTTCAATCTGAACACGGAGGCCCCAGGGATGTGCTGGAATATCGCCCTGAACAACGTGTAAACTGTCTGGACAGTACAATCACCAGTAAATGTCGAAGGGTGACATGATGCTTTGAGGAAAAGCTGACAACTCTTGCTGGACAGGGAGTCTCCCAGAACTCTCGTGCTGCATCCTTTGTGTGGGGCTCGGCTGTTTCCCCTCTCAATCTCCTGATGTTTCAGGAAAGATTCAGCTTGCCCCAGGCATCCCTTCTGTTCTGTTAGCCGAATAAGCCCAGGTCCTTTCTCCTGCCACATTGCCCCTTTCCCCCTGGGTCTGTACATGGGCAGTTACCTCAGAAGAGTTAGTTACCACTTACCTATTCTGTAGTTTTTATGAAATTATTTTCAGCACAAAAATAAAATCTTCCCCCACTTTGGCACCTTCAGCCTTGCCACCCTGCCGGGGACCAGCCCTGGCTGATCCAGGGTATTCGAAGGAGAGACGGCGTAGGCGAAGATCAGGAGACAATTGCTTAATTAAATGTTAATTAAGGATATAAAGAGTAATAGAATGAGGATAGCTCAGTGAGGAAATTTAGTGGAGAAAAGAGGCTGAATAAAATTCCAAAGCAGGGAATTAATGTCACCTACGAAGGCCGCAGGCGTCCTCCCGTTCTCCCGAAGGAGAGGAGACACTAAGGCCTCCCCAGTCGGATCTTAGAAGCCCAGGCAAAATTAGTAGGCTTGACAAGCTTCCCCGCCTCAGAGGAAAAATTCAGCCAGAAGGTGAAAGAAAGAATGACATGGGGAGACCAAATTCCGGTGAACAAAAGGACATACTTTATTTTCCAAAG
Source organism: Bos javanicus (assembly GCF_032452875.1). Taxonomy (NCBI): domain Eukaryota; kingdom Metazoa; phylum Chordata; class Mammalia; order Artiodactyla; family Bovidae; genus Bos; species Bos javanicus. Next base: position 21,443,887 of record NC_083879.1, on the reverse strand, counting down.
CAGTTTTATACCTTAAGTTGTGCATAGAGGATAATGGGGGAAGGGGTAGAGGCATGCAAAGACAGCAGTTCCTGATCCTTATCGAAGTCAGGCTTTCAAACTTATCATATGCAAAAGTTTAGGTGATTTACATCATCTTCTGGCCAGGAAGCCTGTTAACATTTTAAGAAACTTATTTTTCTCTAAAGGTGATTATTCTAAAGTCAGGCGCCAGCCTCCAAAAAGCATTGGAGAAAGTTGCATTCCTATAGGGCAAAGGTGAGGTGGGCTCAATCAAGAAAAGAATTAACTCAAGGGTCCAAGATTACAAACATTGAGGCTCTACTTACATTTCTATACACCCATTATATCAATCAATACACCGCCAAGGACACAGTAGGTAAGGGATATGGAGACTTAGCAGCAAACATTGGCCCAACAAGTGAAAAACCCTTCACCAATACAATTTCTAATCAATCTTTTAACTACTCAAAGGAATCTGTGTTTAGACAGTTTAGAACATCTCCTGCCTCTCAAAGTTGGGAGGCTCTGAACAATCACATGTTGCCGGAAAAAACCTATTCAGGCAGGCTAGAGGACTTCCAAAGGAGTTTGTAGGTTGAAACACTGTCACACCCAAGAATTATTAACTGGAGCTGTAAGCTAACTCTTTTTCAGAGAGAGGTAGTGGGGGACAGCCCCCCGTAAAGTCAGAGGTGTAGCTGAAAGCACAAAGCAGAAAGTAGGCAGACTCTGGTTTTGGGGGTAGATTGCTCGAGAATTTCCAGGGAGACTCCTGAGGCTTGATCCCGCCTTTGCGTATGCCAAGCCTCCTTCTTCATGACCTTTGCCAGGGACGGAGCTCGCTCCCCGCACCACCCCCAGCCTTTAATTGAAAGTGTTTGATGTACACGGCCTTTCTCCTTTCTGGACCACATCTTGTCCAGGATGCCAGGCATCCAGACTCTAGGAGAGAATTTGTTGTTCAGTCACTCAGTTGTGTCTAACTCTTTGCAACCCCATGGACTGCAGCATGCCAGGCTCCCCTGTCCATCACCAACTCCTGGAGCTTGCTCAAGTCATGTCCATTGGGTCAGTGATGCCATCCAACCATCTCATCCTCTGTCATCCCCTTCTTATCCTGCCTTCAGTCTTCCCAGCATCAGGCTCTCTTCCAGTGAGTCGGCTCTTCACATCAGGTGGCCAGAGTGAAGGCTGTTTTAAGCATCTGTGTCAGATGAGAGAAAAAGAGCTGCTGGCTCGAGTCTCTCTCTCTGCCTTTCTGGGAAGTTCTCCCACCGTCCCTCCCTTAATTTCCAGCAGCTGCTGCTCTCCCTGCTGCCCTCATCCCACCCCTGACCTGACTCCCTCTCAACTCACCCCTGTTCTCTGCTTCCTCTCCCCGCGCCCCCCAGGAACTCGGCACGGAGACCCTGGGGTGCTGCACGGACTTCCAGGCAGTGCCCGGCTGTGGAATCAGCTGCAAAGTCAGCAGCGTGGAGAGCATCCTCGCCCAAGGCGAGCGCCTGCAAGGCCCACTGACCACTCACCTGAATAGAGTCGGCAGCGACCCCACAGAAACAGGTATCCTTGGTTTCGGTCTCCACCGCTCCGTCTGCCGGGGGTTGGGTCCAACCACAGAGGGCGCCAAGCCAGGCTCACCCCGAGGTTCCTGCCTGTGAGAGGGTTGGCTAGGGCCCAGTGTGCCGCCCATCTGCCTCCCAGGGCAGCCTGCCGCTTCTCTCATGTCCTCTGATGTGGCTTGATGCTAATGGCAGACAAAAGTGGCGTATGACTTAAAATTCACAGAGTTTGCTTTTTGTTGTTGTTCAGTTGCTCAGTCATGTCCAACTCTGCGACCCCATGGACCGCAGCACGCCAGCCTCCCTGTCCTTCACCATCTCTCCCTGAGCTTGCTCAAACTCATGTCCTTTGAGTCAGTGATGCCATCCAACCATCTCATCCTCTGTCATCCCCTTCTCCTCCTGCCTTCAATCTTTCCCAGCATCAGGGTCTTTTCCAAGGAGTTGGAGTTTGCTTACCTGCCCCCTAATCTCAAGTCTCCTCTTTCTTATCCCAGGCCAGTCTTGCTTCTCATCAGCTACAGGGTAGACCAATGGGAGTCCTTTTGTTCTTGCTAACCAGGAAACTGCCACGTGGTTGGCTCTGATGGGATGTGATATATTTACAAAGGTAGCAGCAGTCAGGGACAGAGGGTGGAAATGGTCTGCCTAAGGAAGAGCGGACACTGGAGGGGCAGCTGCTTTTTGAATAATGGCCTTGGTTATTTAAAGAGTGGCTTGCTAGCCATCAACATAAGAGTGGAACCAAAGCCTCCAACCAAAAAAACCCAGGTTGAGTTTTTGCTTTTAAGTATATTAGTAGTTAAATCTTGATTTAGATTTTATTGTTAACCACCTTCTAGCCATTTAGAGCCCCTGATGACCTTTCCTCTGCCTTCCAGGGACCTGCCTGTCAGTGTCGTCTGAGTTGAGGTGACAGGTGCAGGGCTCGCCTGGCCTTTTAGGAGGTGAGCCTCACAGTGTTTCACACACATGGGCTGCTGGTTGGCTGGTTCACCTTGCATCATCTGTACTGAGCCAGAGAGGAGTCTAGTCAATTCTTGCTTTTGGTGCCGAACACATAATTAACTGCTCTAATCCCTGTAGAAACGGCAGCAGATACCTCTAAAGGCCAGTAGGTACACTGCGTGGTATTTAATGTGTTTGTAACACCTTCACACACCTTAATTCACACCACGGTTCTGCATGCTAATTGGTTTCCCCCCTGTCCTTCAATGCTGGTGTCGAGAGGCGCTTTCCAGGTTGTGGTTTTTCCAGAACCACCAAGTGGACATTTTGCTACGAGAAGGATCCCGTGGCAATGGCACCCCACTCCAGTACTCTTGCCTGGAAAATCTATGGACAGAGGAGCCTGGTAGGCTGCAGTCCATGGGGTCGCTAAGAGTCGGACATGACTAAGCAACTTCACTTTCACTTTTCTCTTTCATGCATTGGAGAAGGAAATGGCAACCCACTCCAGTGTTCTTGCCTGGAGAATCCCAGGGACGGGGGAGCCTGGTGGGCTGCCGTCTATGGGGTCGCACAGAATCAGACATGACTGAAGCGACTTAGCAGAGCATAGCATAGCACGGTGACCTTGGGCTCTGTGGGAATAACTGCACCCTCTTTCGAGCAGATGCTGCCACGCAGACCTTCTCTGTGCTGATCGGAAACCGGGAATGGATGAGGCGCAACGGCCTGACCGTTACCAGCGACGTCCGAGACGCCATGACCGACCACGAGACGAAGGGCCAGACGGCCATCCTGGTGGCCATCGATGGTACCGCCCCCCTCCCCTGCCCTCTGCTCCTGAGGGAAGCTGGAGACGTCAGGCAGAAATCGAGGCTTCCTTTAAAAAAAAAAAAAAGTTCCTCTCTGTTATTTTTAGTTCTATTTTCTCCTTCTCCCCAGTCCTTTAAACCCACTGCCCCCTCAGCTCAAGAGCTGGAATTGACTCAATTAAAAATGCCTCTTATACACATTCACTCTCGTTTCTCCATCACGCCTCAGCTCTCGCACACCTTCCTGTGTCAGTCTCTAGAGTCATTAAAAACAAAACTCTACACAAGTGTTTTCTGTAGGAAGAGACAGAAAGGAGGGATGGATTTCCTAGCTGTTTGGACATTTGTCACTTTTTAAGGAGCATTTGTCGTATATCTCATGTTTTAACAGCTAACAGTTATTGAGTTATTATGAGTCAGGCACTCCACAAAGCAATAGATGTTCCTTACAGACAATGTGGAAAATTCTAAGAACTTGGGAAAAAATGGAATATCCCTCATTATCCCACCCCTCAGGGAGCCTCTGTCAACTCTCTGATAGTCCTTCCAGACTTTTGTGTGCATCTGGACATGTATATAAGTTTAAAAAGCAAATTCAAAACTGTGCATCCTGTTGTATGATCTGGCGTTTTGTTTTGGCCTGTGACATGGTGTTAGGGACACTGTTCCTGGCCGCCGAGTCTTCCTTGCTCCTCAGCTGCCCAGGCTCTGGCGCGTGCTCACCCACGGTGTCTCCGGCAGGTGTGCTGTGCGGTATGATCGCCATTGCGGACTCAGTCAAGCAGGAGGCCGCCCTGGCCGTGCACACGCTGAAGAGCATGGGCGTGGACGTGGTGCTCATCACCGGGGACAACCGCAAGACAGCCAGGGCCATCGCCACCCAGGTGCGGCCCAGGGGCTGGCGTGTCTCCCAGCTCGGAAATTACAGGCGATTTTAAGCTGGCAGAAACAGTTGGAGGAAAGGTGACTCAGTGGTAAAGAGTCGGCCTGCCAGTGCAGAAGATGCAGCTTCGATCCTTGGGTTGGGAAGGTCCCCTGGAGAAGGAAATGGCAACCCACTCCAGTATTCTTGCTTGGAGAATCCCATGGACAGAGGAGCCTGGCGAGATACAGTCCATAGAGTCATAAAAGAGTCGGTCACACGACTGAGCAACTCAGCAACAACAGCAGTAGTGCACGGAGCACTCAGCTTTGCTCTGGTCTTTTCTCTCCACTGGGGCTTTCCTCTCCACGTGCTCTGATCTGCTCCGAGCCCACAGGGGACCACCTTGCTGCTGCCCCAAAGGCCACATCCGCTGGAGCCTGGGTGCTATCATTTCTGCACGGCCGGCTGCAGCCCCAGAGAAGCAGTTATGGTGTTCTCTACTTCCCAGACTCTGCAGTGAGGAAGAAAAACCACGGCTTTAGGGCTGCGATAAACACTCTTGCAGCCTTTATGTTAAGGGAGTGTTTTGCCGCCCAGCTCTTCTCACACCACACCAGCTGGCTCCTGGGTCCCAGCAGGTCTCCCTCTGTGCTTGGCTCTGAGTTTGCACCACAAGGGCAGCATGGCTGCCTGCCTGCCTGGCCCGCTGTGTGGGGACAGCTCCAGTGCAGACTCCTGGCAGTTATATACCAGCCCTTCGGGAAATGTGGGTAAAGCTGTCTGCTTTTGAAAATGACTTGGTTCTTAGAGGGGAGCAGTGGCACCTGTCTTAGCCGTCCTTCTAAGAGTACCCACTTTCCCTGGTTAAAGCTCATTCAGGCATTCAGCAAGCACTCACTAAGCTGCACTGAGAGCATGGCCCCCGGGGAGCTCACAGTTCTGTCAGGAGGGTGACCCAGAGGCGAGTGTAAACCGTGTACCGGGGGCTGCCAGCCTAACCCTCAGCCTGGCAGACAGGGACACCTTCCAGGGGAGAGGAGGCCTGAGTAAGGGGTGGTCCCCAGTCAGAATGGGGAAGGCTGGGGAAAGAGAAGAGCCCTTTGCAGGACCAAGCAGGTAGCATGGCACCACCCGCAGGTGCCAATGACGGCTGCTTTGGAGAGGTCACCGGGTCAGCATGTGGAGAGGAGCACTGGGAAGGTGGGGTGTGGGGGTGGCACTGGGATGGGAGTGGGGGGTGCTTGTTTGCTGTGTGCCCCGGAATCTGCAGGGCTTGCTGTGGGGTAGGGTGGGGTGGCTCCTGGGTTTCTGCTCCTGCTGCTGCCCCCTGGCAACACCGGATGTTATTGCGTACTTACTTCTTTATCGAGTGCTGTTTCCCTTTCCTTCCAGGTCGGCATCAACAAAGTCTTTGCGGAGGTGCTGCCTTCTCACAAGGTGGCCAAGGTCCAGGAGCTGCAGAACCAGGGGAAGAGAGTGGCCATGGTGGGCGACGGCGTGAACGACTCCCCAGCCCTGGCACAGGCTGACGTGGGCATTGCCATCGGCACGGGCACTGATGTGGCCATCGAGGCGGCCGACGTCGTCCTCATCAGGGTGAGCTCGGCTGCGGCTCCCCGTCCCTGTTATCCCATGGGTCACGGGTCTCCCACCCACCCCACCCACCCACTCACCTGTGGTCCTCTCCCACAGAATGACCTGCTCGATGTGGTGGCCAGCATTCACCTCTCCAGGAGGACTGTCTGGAGAATACGGCTCAACCTGGTGCTGGCGCTGATCTACAACCTGATCGGGATCCCCGTCGCGGCAGGTAGGCCCTCACCACCCTGTTCCCTCGACCCCAGCTGCGGCCAGAAGCCTCTGGAAAGAGTTAATTTGCTTATGTTCTGCTTTGTAAGTATCTAAAGGTAGAGGGCATGGCAGTCAATACTCCGGTATTCTTGCTGGGAGAATCCCCATGGACAGAGGGGCCTGGCAGGCTACGGTCCATGGAGTCGCAAAGAGTCGGACACAACTGAGCTTGAAAGATGAATGAGAAACTGCAGGGAGGAACCAGGCCCCCATTCACTTCAGGCCGCTCTGAAAAGCTGGCCAAGGTGCTTGATCTTATTTACCATGGCCTTGTTTTCCAGAACATTATTAAGACACACAGTCTGAAGAGTCATCATTCTTAACAGTTATGGGGCACCTGCTGCATGCTAGGCTCAGGGACCAATGCTTTAGAACTTTATCTTAAGAATTAATTCCGCCCAGGTTTTACCCTGACTCAGGAATAGTTATGGAAAGTGATGGATGTTTTCTGCTTCCTAACCTCTCCCTCCCCCACTGAATCTTGTGTCACCAGACAGGGAAAAGTTCCAGACCCTCCTGCAAGGAAAATATCTATGTGAGCCAAGACCTTTTTTTTTCTTTTCTTTCTTTTTTTTTTTTAATTGGGATCTTCCCAGATCAGGGATCAAGCCCATGTCTCCTGCATTGGCTGGCAGGTTCTTTACCACTGAGCCACCAGGGAAGCCCCGAGACCTATACTGAAACATGACTTTCCCACCACACCTGCCCCTGTCGCGCCTGAGCGGTCAGCACTGCCTCACACAGTGGATCGGCGTCTCCGCCACAGCCTGGCTCTGGTAGATGCACTTCCTGCCCCAGAGCTGGCTCAGGAGCTCATCCCCTCCCATGCTTGTGGCTCTATCTCAGGACCTGGTCTCATCACCCTTTATCAAGTGCTTTGACATCCTCGAGGAAGGACCTTCCATGTAGATGGGGACCGTGGTCATTAGCATCTTATCCCGATGCTCACACCTCCGAGGGGCCCCGGGATGGCTGTCCCAAAGGGTCCCTGGGGTGCCCTGTCCCCTGGAGCTTCCCCCAGACCAGTGATGCCACCTCTGGATGGTCCCAGGAAGGTCTGGATAGGTTGGGGACTCAGTCCCCTCGACGGTGCCCCCACCGCCCAGCTCTGAGTCAGCCTGTCTCAGCTCCACGGGCCCGTGGCCAGCACCCAGCAGGAGGCTTCTGAGCTGCCCGGAGGAGGACAGCATCGGGTGGGCAGTGAGGCTGGGCCCTCCTCGCTGTCTGCCCCAGGCCACGCTCTGAGTGTCGTCCTCCCCTCGGCCAGGTGTCTTCATACCCATTGGCGTCGTGCTGCAGCCATGGATGGGCTCGGCGGCCATGGCGGCCTCCTCCGTGTCCGTGGTCCTCTCGTCACTGCAGCTCAAATGGTGAGTCCCCATGGCGGGCCTGGGCCGGGACGGGCGTGTGGCTCACTCCCTCACCGGGGACACCTGCCACGGGCACAGCCAGAGGCCCTGAGCATGGCCAAGCATGTGTTTGTGTAAATAATTCCTCCACCTTGAGCCAGTGGTTTGCCGCTTAGCAGTCACCACGCGTGGCTTGTTCCAATTATTCTGCTCAAGGGCTGTTTATGTAAATATTTGGTCATAGGATCCTGTTTGTTATCATTTTCTCTTTTATACAAGAGATGCTTATTTATGTTTTCATTTAACAAGAGTTAATAACAGCCTACTATGTACCAGGGGGCTTCCCAGGTGGCTCTGATGGTCAAGAACTGCCTGCCAATGCAGGAGACATAGGAGATCTGGGTATGATCCCTGGGTTGAGAAGATCCCCAGGAGTAGGGCATGGCAACCCTCTCCAGTGTTCTTGCCTGGAGAATCCCATGGACTGGGGAGCCTGGTGGGCTACAGTCCTTGGGGTCGCAGAGTCAGACATGACTGAAGCAACTTGGCACGCATGCTGTATACTATGTACCAGGCATCTGGATTGAAGTTTCTAAATCAGGCAGAGCTGAGCCTTGGGAGTTCAGTGGCCTTTCCTTTAAAACCCACGAGGCTTTGATACTGCGTGTCAGTAGAAGACTCGATGAAGGGGCTTCATCAGGCTTATTAAAAGGGGGGGCGGGGTGCTGTGCGTCCAGGCTCAGGCGCTCTTGGATCCCCGCCCTGCAGCTACAGGAAGCCGGACCTGGCGCGGTACGAGGCGCAGGCGCACGGCAGCATGAAGCCTCTGAGTGCGTCCCAGGTCAGCGTGCGCGTCGGCATGGACGACCGCCGGCGTGACTCCCCGCGGGCCTCGGCCTGGGACCAGGTCAGCTACGTCAGCCAGGTGTCCCTGTCCCCCCTCAAGTCCGACAAGCTGTCCCGGCACAGTGGCGCGGCCGATGACAGGGGCGACAAGTGGTCTCTGCTCCTGAATGACCGGGACGAGGAGCAGGGCATCTGAAAGCCGCCCCCGTGGCTGAGGCTCCCAGCCAGCAGCGGCAGCAGCAGGCGGCCGAGCCCCTCCAGGCCTGGGCGAATATTCTGGATCACCCTTTCCCTGCACCCAGGGGGCTCGATTCCCCGGGTCCCACGGGCTCGGGAGAAGGCGTGCTTGCTCACGCTCGTGGGCTCATCGCACACCTTGCTGTGGCCTCAAGAAGAGGAGGGACAAGCCCTCCTCGCATCCCCTGCCTTAGCACTTGTGACACGACCAGTCTCATCGGGTCCAACATCTTCGCTGCACACCTCCACAGAGCTCATAAAAACTTAGGGGTCTGGCTCTTTCTGACAGCACCCCCGTGCATCGCGAACCCGAGACCACCGTGTACCTCAAGCGCCCCCTTGTTTTCTGCTGGGGCCCTCTCTTCCTCCTCTGCCCTTGATGGTGGGTGTGACACCCCGTCATCTGAGGGCAGGGCTGATATCGTCACTTCCCCTCTGCTGCTCTCCAAGGGGCTCCTGTGCTCCTGCCTGAACCCCTGCCCACACGACCACCAGAGAGCCACGCTTCTCCTCGGAGACCAGAGGTCTTGGTTGCCCGCGAGCTGCTTCGCGCTAGAGTCCCGGCTTCTCACGCTCAATCCAGTGTGGTTGCTGACTGTTGCTGCCTAGCTGGGCTGAGGGTCTGAGAGCCTGAGGCTTGAGAAATTTGGCTTCCTGTGGGGTCCTGGGGAAGGCACGTGGCTCAAGATTCTGCTTGCCTGGTTTCAAGGGTTTCAGTTGCATGGCCTGTGGTGTGACAGTCGCCTCACAGGGTCTGGTATGGGGTTCAGGTCTGTGCTCCCCAGAGCTGTGCAGCCCAAGTAAGAGGACACCCCAGCCCTCCACAAGCTTCGACTCCTGCACATGGAGCTGGTGCCTTAGGAAGGGGGTGCCCACCACTCCCAAGGGAACTGTTTCTAACTTCAGTGACCTTTATGGTTGCAGGATAATCAGAGCAACAGCAATGGGCCCATGGCAGACTCCGAGCTTGGTGGTGATTGGCAGAGCCTGTGGGAGTCTGCAAATACTAGCCAAATCTTAGACTGAGTAGAGTCTGTTCTCAGTTTCAAGGGGGAAGCCCTTATCACACACACTTTAGTTAGTTATTGTCAGTTATTTTTTAGGGGGATATAAGCACTTTTTATCGCTTACCTCTAATATTCACAATGAACTAGCGAAGTAGATAGAATATTGTCCACATTTCGCAGGCGGGAAACAGGCTCAGAGAGGCTAGAAATCCCACCAAGGATCACACAGCCAGTGTGCATGCCAGAGCAGGAATCTGAATTCACATCCACGGGCCCTGAAGTCTTTTCTTTAATTTGGCTCTACTGTCAATATTTTGTTTGATAAGAAGCAACAAGGAAAAGTCCCTTGTTCCTGGAAGAACAAAGCTGCCAGGTGATGTATTCACTGAACTGGCTTGAAATGTGACTGCGAGGTCATGTCACATTGCCTTCAGATAGCTCCTTCCCATTTGCATATAATTGAGTCTGTGCAGCGTCTTATCCTTTAAAATCCGTGTGCAGGGTAGAGGTGTGGTTTTGCTTCCAGTCTTCCTTCCCCAGCCCTGTCCTGCTTATGTTCTCAGTTGTGTCCTTTCTCTGTTCCCAGCTGCTGCTCAGGGAATGTTTCCTGTTTCCCTCCAAGAAGCTAATCATCTAAAGAATCCAATTGTAATCAATTTTTCAAAAAGCTTTTAGGACCCTGAATGTTATGTGTATAGGGACATGGAGATATTTATATAATTGTACAGAAGATAACCTTTTAGATGTTCAAAAAGTGTCAGGAATGTTTTGTTGTTCGTTTTTTTGGTCAGGAAAGAAGAATTCCTATTTCAAAAACATTCCATGCTATATTTAGAATAAAATTTCATTTTTTTTATTCATCTAAAAACCTGCCTGTGCCCGGCTCTGTGTGAGAGGGAAGTGTGTATGGGCTGGTGTGGCGCCATCTTTGGGGAGAACTGAGGTGCTGGTTTTTTGGTGGCAGAGATGGGCGGGGGGTGGCCAGAGCCCCATGTTGGGCCATCCCAGCACTGTGTAAGCCCCTCCCTCAGTGCCTGCCTCTGTGGTCTGTGGGGAGAGCTCAGGAAAGCACTCCCTCAGAGTGTCAGTGCCGCAGGTTCAGACACGGACTACGTTACCCCATCAGATGCTGGTTGAGGGTGATTATCTACAAAAGGCTGTTCTCTGATGCACACATCTTCGTCAGGAGGGTGATGTTTTGGGATCCTTGGGCCTGAAGGAGTGAGGTGGGAGGAGGGGTAGAAAAGTCTGGAACAGAGCGCTCTGCTGGGAAGGCTCTGGAGAGATCCTGGGGTGGGTGGGGGTGTCCTGAGTGAGCCATACCTAGAGGTGAAGCCACGGTGTCATTCATCATCCAAACCAGGACACTTTCAAGAGTGAAAGGAGGTGCTACTAAAAATTACACCAGGGAAACTGGCCTAAACTGGGACTACCCAGGCTAACTGGGGTGTGTGGTCACCTTAAGAGGGAAGTAGACGTTGTGCAGTTGTCACTGACACACACAGCAGTAGCTTCACACACACCGGTTGTGGGTTTCGTAGGCGTGCTGGTGACTTAATCCTTCATCGGATGGGGAGAGCTCCCCCTCGAGGTGATGGTCTTGGGGCTCAGTGGGAGGCACAGCCGGAGAGTCACGCGCGGGCTGTGCTAAGTGCCCTCCTGCGCCCTTAGGACTTCATGCCAGGTGTGCCGGGCCCCTCTTCTGGATGCCCCAGCTGTGGGAATTCCTGTCGTATGCACGTCCCATTGTGGAAAGGGAAGGTTGATACCACCTGAACAAGGGAGTCCATTCCTTTAGAAAACAGATTGTCCTCTAAAACTTGAGCAAATTTGCCTGATAGAATTCCACATGCACCAGAATAAATCATAACATCTGTCCATTCCTGAAAACTTTTCAGTCTTTAAGACCTCAGTGAAAAATTGTGAAAGGATCTCTATTAACGTTTGTTAGTTGCTCCGTCGTGTCCAACTCTTTGCGACACCGTTAACTGTAGCCCACCAGGCTCCTCTGTCCATGATATTTCCCAGGCAAGAATACTGGAGTGGGTTGCCATTTCCTTCTCCAGGGGATCTTCCTGACCCAGGGATCAAACTGAGGTCTTCTACCTTGCAGGCAGATTCTTTACCATCTGAGCACCAGGGAGAGATAAGTGAAAGACTGTGATAGGATCACCTATTAAATGAATGTAATAATTCTAGTTTTCCTTTTTTTCTTAAATGGCACCTGGAAATTTACATGTCAAAATATAGTTCTGTTCCCAAATTGTTCTGCTAGCTTAAGATGGAATAATGAAAATGACTTTTTAATTTTTTTAATTTTGTGTATTTATTTTTGGCTGCATCAGATCTTTCAGGCTTTCTATCTTCGTGGTATGTGGGCTCTTGCCCTGCAGCATGTGGGGTCTTAGTTTCCAACCAGACACTGAACCTGCATACGCTGCATTGGAAGGCAGATTCTCAACCACTGGACCACCAGATAAGTCCCAAAATGACCTTTATTTTAAGAAAATCCATCATAAGCCCAAATCAGCCAATCAAATAGGTGGATTAGAAAAAGGTTATTTGAATTATAGGATTTTTTTTTTTTTGCTTTGAAAAATTCCTAATGATATATCAGCAGATAAGTTCCCTAATACATATAAAATTCTTGCCGAGTTAATAAAGTTTTATACACAGACAACCTTTTTTATCACTGCATCTTTTGTTTTGAAAAAAGATGAGGGGTGCATATACAAAGAAATGCTTTCAGGAACCACTCTTGCTGACCCTCAGTTTCCCTTTCAGATTACCTTGATGTGTGGGAAAGCTGAGTGGGTGTTGGAAAGAATTGTGGAGTTCTTAGGAATGAAACCACCTCCTTTCTTCATTTTCAACCTTAGCTTGGGCAGAGACATGAACACCACTGTTTGGGTTCCTTCCAGAGCGAGATGTCTGCGTGTCTGCCATATTCCTTTGTGTAAAGACAATGACAGAGGCTGAAATTACAGGATAGAACATGAGAGCGTTAAATAATGCTGTGAAATCCCAGAGTCTTTACTCTATTCAAAAAGATGGAAAACCCAAACTGATGGAAGGCCATCCAAAGGCTAAATGAAAATAAGAACTGATGCAAATTTAACGTTTTTTCCCTCCAAAAAGGAAATGGTGATTATTTCTTGCTGATATAAACATGAAACCGCTTATAGGAATAATGTAAGCGTGTACAAATTTATCAAAGCAGGGAAGAGGCTGTCATAATACCCCCACCCAACAAAAGGAAACCCCATGGACGTGATGTCTTGAGGGGTGTGCTTTGTGGGTGGACAGCGCTGGGACACTAAGGGAGCAAAGCCTGCCTGCCCATGGGGGTCCCAGCTCCCTGATCACATTGTAACCATCTGAGCACAGTGGCTGTAGGGGTCCCGGGAAGGACCTGTTGTGAAACTGATCCCTTACCGGGTCCCAGTAAGGTCAGGGGACGAGCAACATTCAAATACCGTGGGTGCCACCATCGAGTCCGTCACTATCAGCTCAGCTGGCCCTCACAGTGGCCTTAGGAGCTCTTTACCTCCCTGCCCATTTCAACAGTCAAGCTGACTGTCCAGGACACAGAATCCAGGTGGATGTTTGAACCCACTCCCTCCAGCCACAAAGCCCTAGTTCCGTGTGCCCCTCTGGCCCACCCCCTCCCTTGCAAAGGTGACTCTGGGTACTCTGTGTAGCAGAAGGAGCTGGGTTTCTTCCGCCATTCCTTGGTGCCGTGCTTGGGGCAAGTGTCCTTTCTCTCGAGGGCCACCAGGTGTCTCTCTGACCAAAACAACTTAGTCTGCAGCCAGAGACCCAATTCTCTTGATCATTTGTTTTGTTTTGGATCTATCTGGAAACTCAAACTAAGCATCATCTTATTGAAAATGTAGGCGATGGGTCAGAATGTGAGGGTGGAGTTCAGCCCTGGCACTGGGTGGCTCTCCAGTGGCGGCAGAGGATAACATGGTTGGATAGCATCACTCACTCGATGGACGTGAATTTGAGCAAACTCCAGGAGATTGTGGAGGACAGAGAAGCCTGGCGTGCTGCAGTCCATGGGGTCATAAGTAGTCAGACACAACTTAGCCACTGAACAACAACATGATGTGTTTATATCCTTGCAGCCCAGAGTTTCAGCGCCTCCTCAAATTTGCACTTAGCTGTGCAGAATATAGGGCTTCTCAGGTGGTGCTAATGGAGCCTGCTATGGAGCCAGAGGAGACTGGTGTTTGATCCCTGGGGAGGGAAAATGCCCTAGAGTAGGAAATGGCAACCCATTCCAGTGTTCTTGTCTGGAAAATTCCACGGATGGAGGAGCCTGGCAGGTTACAGTCCGTGGGCTTGCAAAGAGTCAGATATGGCTGAGCACACACACACGGTGGGATGACTCAACAGTGACCTCTGACATCTGTACATGACTACTGCGACTCCCCAGAGCCTCCTTCTGTCTTTCTTTCTCCAAACTAGCCTCCCCTGCCCCAGGTCTGGCAGACACAGCAGCCTAGTGTGCGGTTCTGAGTCTATCCTGCTGGAGGGAGGGAGTCCTTCTCTTTCAGTCCCATTTTCTCTGAGCTGGCTTCCCCTCCTGCACAATGTTTGGAATCTTTCCCAGGGCCAGTCCTACCCCTTTGCCAGCTGCCTGACCTCTCGTGCCCCTCCCAGCTCCCTCCTCTCCTCCATAAAAGCAAGCTCTCTTGTCTGGATTTGCCTGTGGCCTGCCAAAGCTGCATCACTGTTGTTCAGTCACTAAGTCGTGTCCAACTCTTTGTGACCCCATGGACTGCAGCACACCAGGCCTGTCTGTCCCCTATCATCTCCCAGAATTTGCTCAAACTCATGTCCATTGAGTTGGTGATGCCATCCCACTATAGCATCCTTTATTACCCCCTTCTCCTCCCGCCCTCAATCTTTCCCAGCATCAGGGTCTTTTCCAAAGAGTCTGTTCTTTGCATCAGGTGACCAAAGTATTGGAGCTTCAGCTTCAGCATCAGTCCTTCCAATGAATATTGAGGGTTGACTACCTTTAGGATCGATTGGTTTGATCTCCTAGCTGTCCACTGCATTCCCAAATTAAAATTCCTCTGGCTAAACTCATTCTGCTGGTAAGATAAAAGGCTCTTTTATTTTTTTAAATTGACAAAGTCTTGTCTTTTTTCTGTCTAGGCTTAGCTGGCTTAAGACAATGTAGTTTCACTTCATCTGAAAAACTATCCAAGTTAGTCTTTAATTGGCTTTTATGAGAAGTCTGTTTAAGTACTAGTGTAAAATAGAGACAACTCTATTTTTCCACTGAGTATAATGCACGCTGAGAGGGTGTTCTTTGATCCCAGGCATATAAATCATGATTAAAATGCCTCATGGAGTCCTCTCTGCCAACTTCATACTTGTATTTCCACAAAATAGTGCCACTGGCTACCTAGTCCTTTGATCCTGACCTCGATGATGGAGACTTCTATGGCCTGCCTCCTTCTTTCCTTCTCTCCTTCCTTTCCTTTTTCCTTCCTTCCTTCCCCACTCCCTCCTCTTCTCTTGCCTCCCTCCCCTTTAGTTAATCCATTAATAGGTATGAATGGGCTTCCCTGGTGACTCAGACAGTAAAGAATTTGCCTGCAGTGCAGGAGACCCAGGTCTGATCCCTGGGTTAGGAAGATCCCCTGGAGAAGAGCATGGCTCCCACTCCAGTATTCTTGCCTGGAGAATTCCATGGACAGAGGAGCCTGGCAAGCTACAGCCCATGCAGTCACAAAGAGTCAGACACTACTGAGCGACTAACACTTTCACATAATGTGCTAAAAAAATAGCATAGAGATAAGAATGTACTCTCTGCTTGGGGTTGAGTGGGGCAATAAGAAAAGCAAACAAGCACCGTAACGTGTTAAAGGGCCGTTGGTATGTGACGCACGGTGGAAAGTGGACACTTGTACCTGTGTACACAAGGAGACCTTCGGAACAGTCACCGCTGCACTGTGTGTACAGCAAACAGCCAGGATGTCCATCCACAGGGGAATAAGGAGAAAAGTTGTGCTGTGTCATCTACTGAAATACTCTGCAGCATTCACCATGCATGAACCGGAGCTTCCTGTATCAATATGGGTGACCTGGTAAGCACAATGTGGAAGGAAAAAAGTTACAAACACAGACAGTGAACTTGCTTTCTGTAAATTTACAAAACAGTTCCATAGAATGCAGGCTTATGTAGTCAAAGTGTAAACATAGTCTGGAGACATTGGGTTCAGAACAGAGGTTTTCTCTGGGGAGACAAGGAAGAGAGGTGGGTCTGGAGAGTCTGAGAGGTGTGTTAGGGTGTTAGGATCTTTAACGACATTTGGAAAACGTTGATTCTAAAAATACAAAGGAAATACGGCTTCCCTGATGGCTCAGACGGTAAGGAATCTGCTGCCTGCAATTCAGGAGACCGAGGTTCAATTCCTGGGTCAGGAAGATTCCCTGGAGAAGGGAATGGCAACCCACTCCAGTATTACTGCCTGGAGAATTCCATGGACATAGGAGCCTGGCGGGCTACAGTCCATGGGGTCACAAAGAATAGGACGTGACTGAGCGACTAACGTAACACATGACAAAATATCAGTGCTGATTAGCTGATAGGTTGGAGTTTTGTTATAGTTCTCTCCCTCGATACGTATATATATGAATGTATATAGATAGATATAGATATGCATACATTTGAAATATGACTGAAGCTATAGAGTCAGGGCATCTTCACGGAGAACTCAGGTAAAGCGACAGGGAGGCCCAGCCCATAGAGTTGTGACTCAGAAGAAGTGAGCAAAGACTTTGGGAAAAACACATTTTTAAGGGAGAAGGTACAGAAAGAGAAGGAACAGAGCCAGGACGGATGTGTGAGCAGGAGTTCCAGCAAAGAAAAAATTTTTTAAATTATAATGAAAAAGGTCAACTGCTCAAGAGTGTCAGAGACTAGCACAGGGAATCCCCTTACACCCAGGCTGAACCTCTCCTTGAACTCAATAACTGTTGAGATTTTTCCACATTTGCTTCTTCTGTTTCCTCTTTTCTTTTTTTTCCCCCTTGTTTGGTTGGCTGAAGTGGTTTAAAGAAAATCTCAGACGTCATATCATTCCACCCTTTATATAGTGTGTATTTCTGAACTCTCCAGACACTAAGAAAGATTTTTTTTTTTTAAGTAAAGCTTCTTTTAAAAAATATTTATTTATTTGGCTGTACCAGGTCTTAGTTGCAGCATGTGGGATCTAGTTCCCTGACCAGGGATTGAACCACACCCCCCTGCATTGGGTGCACGGAGTCATAGCAACTAGACCTCCAGGGAATCCCCTGTGAGAGGATGTGTGAGGAGGGAACTGTCAGTGCATTAAATGTGGCAGACGACTTGAGGGGGAAAAGGACCAAGGGACTGTCACAAAAGTTCCAGGTGCCAGGACGGGCACATCTAAGGGTCCTCTCCACCTTGGGGTTGGCCCTGTATGCTGCATGCAGCTTTAAGAGAGGCAAGAGAGCAGGTGAACCCTGGCATTTTCATTGTGATGAACATGAGCTGGCTGACCTCTACCACCCAGCTGGCAAGAATACTGGAGTGGGTTGCCATTTCCTTCTCCAGGGGATCTTCCTGACCCAGGGATTGAACCTGGGTCTCCTGCATTGCAGGTGGATTCTTTAACGCTGAGCCACCAGGGAAGCCCTATAAAAGTGGCTTAATGTGACCCACCTCATAGGGTTTTATGGGATTAAACGAGGCATTCTACGATACGTTCCATGACCCTACTAAAGTTGGCCCCATAGCTCCTTGGAAGTGGTTCTTATCCCTGGACTAAGCTGAACTTGGTAATCAAGTGGGTACTTTTTTCAGCTTGTGCCCCCGGCTTCCTTCTTCCTGCTGTGTGTTAAGATGCTGCGCTGAAACTCAGGGACATCTGGAAGCATCTCAAAGCCTGCAGAGCGCGGAGCAGAGGCTCAGGGCTTGACACAGCTAATTGTTCCCTGGCAGATGTCCGCTTCGCCTGACTGTGTCTCTTCATGTGCTTGCAGCCGTACAGCAGACTGACAGCCACTGGCGTTCTCCTCCTGTCCCAGTCCTCCCTCGCGCACCCCAGATCACAGCCACGCTGCTTCATTACCACAGACTCACCTGAGGGCAACACGCTCCCGTGCTTTTGTTGTCTTTAGAGCATGTGTAGTGATTTTTTTGTTTTTCAGAGACTTCAGACATTTGTCCCGTAGATACATTTTCCAGGAGAGTGTGTTAATCACTCAGTTGTGTTCGACTCTTTGCGACCCCATGGACTGTAGCCTGCCAGGCTCCTCTGTCCACGGGGGATTCTCCAGGCAAGAATACTACAGTGGATTGCCATGCCCTCCTCCCGGGGAATCTTCTTGACCCGGGGATTGAACCCGGGAGTACCCTGTGTCTCCTGCACCGCAGGCAGATTCTTTACCCATTGAGCCATCAGGGAAGCTATCTTTCTGGGAGAAAATGCCAACAAATAGAGTCGGGCTGGGTTTTCTAAATGTCCTAGTTCTCCGGAGCCTTTTTTTTTTTTTTTTCAGCATTGCCCCAGAGGGACTTGTGCTATAATGGCTGCAGACACGGGGTGGCCCTGCCTTAGGCACTGTAGCCCAGAGGTTCTGACTTCCCCATCAGGGTGCAGCCTGGTTTGGATGACTTGAAGCTACCCCTGCAATGCAGCTGCACACCCAGAGAAAGAGAAATGTAGAACCTGCTCACCAAGCACTTGCTGTCAGTGGCAGAGAGAGCAGGCAGACAATATAATTCCAGTCATTCCCAAAGTTTCATTCTGCTGAATTGCCCCTTTAGGGGGCAGCCCTCCCATTTCTTTGGAGCCAGTACAATCTTTTAAAAAATCATTTGCAAATTTCAAAATGCTACAAGTAAAAGCAAACTACTTTCCTTAGCTCCTTGGTTATTTTTTCAGGATTTTATGTCTCAGATTTTTTCTTTTTTTTTGGCAATGGATTGAGCCCCCTGGCTCTACCTTTTAGGGGAAGAGGGAAGACCAAGAGCAGAGGGAGGAGATGACCTCAGATGCATCCACAGAAACATTAGCTTCAGGGCAACAACACACAGACGAAGCCCTGGCAGTGCAATTTGTCTACTCATCTATTTCTTAATTTGGTGTCTGAATCAACAGCCTTTGTGGCCAGAGGGAGGATGAGAGGGAAGTTGTGAGATTTGTTTCCCTGAAAAGCTTTGTTTAACGGGCACCTGTTAGTTCTGAACGTCAGACCAGAACCCTGGGCCCGGAGGGGTGGATTTTATAACTCTGAACATCTTTCTAATAGTCATTCCCATCACTCTGCTTTACAGAATCCAAAGCATTTCTCCTGCTTCATTCGCTCACGTAGCCACTCATTCATTCAACAAGCATTTATTAAATGTGCCATCCTGGCACAGGGTCATGGGGATGCTCTCCTTTCTTCCAGTGGCTTAGGAGCCAGTGTGGGAGTCAGACGTGCAGGCAGTGTGGTCCATGCCACTCTGTTGGGAAGCCCAGGGTCTGGGGGTGCCTACCCAGTCTGTGTGGGGGGACAGGCTCCTTGGAAGGGACCTGATTATACCTGGGGCCTGCCTAGAAAGGAACTTTGGAGAAAGAACAAAGATAAGTTTCAGTTCAGTTCAGTCGCTCAGTCATGTCCTACTCTTTGCAACCCCATGAATCACAGCACACCAGGCCTCCCTGTCCATCACCAACTCCCGGAGTTCACTCAGACTCACGTCCATCGAGTCAGTGACGCCATCCAGCCATCTCATCCTCTGTCGTCCCCTTCTCCTCTTGCCCCCAGTCCCTCCCAGCATCAGAGTCTTTTCCATTCAGTCAACTCTTCGCATGAGGTGGCCAATGTACTGGAGTTTCAGCTTTAGCATCATTCCTTCCAAAGAAATCCCAGGGCTGATCTCCTTCAGAATGGACTGATTGGATCTCCTTGCAGTCCAAGGGACTCTCAAGAGTCTTCTCCAACACCACAGTTCAGAAGCATCAATTCTTCGGCGCTCAACTTTCTTCGCAGTCCAACTCTCACATCCATACATGACCATTGGAAAAACCATAGCCTTGACTAGACGGACCTTTGTTGGCAAAATAATGTCTCTGCTTTTCAATATGCTATCTAGGTTGGTCATAACTTTCCTTCCAAAGAGTAAGCGTCTTTTAATTTCATGGCTGCAGTCACCATCTGCAGTGATTTTGGAGCCCCCAAAAATAGTCTGACACTGTTTCCACTGTTTCCCCATCTATTTCCCATGAAGTGATGGGACCAGATGCCACGATCTTTGTTTTCTGAATGTTGAGTTTTAAGCCAACTTTTTCACTCTCCTCTTTCACCTTCATCAAGAGGCTTTTTGTTCCTCTTCACTTTCTGCCATAAGGGTGGTGTTATCTGCATATCTGAGGTTATTGATATTTCTCCCGGCAATCTTGATTCCAGCTTGTGCTTCTTCCAGCCCAGCATTTCTCATGATGTACTCTGCATATAAGTTAAATAAGCAGGGTGACAATACACAGCCTTGACATACTCCTTTTCCTATTTGGAACCGGTCTGTTGTTCCATGTCCAGTTCTAACTGTTGCTTCCTGACCTGCATACAAATTTCTCAAGATAAGTTTAAAGGGAGATTATTTTAAAGTATGGCCAAAGGATGCACGTGTAAACCCTCTTTCCAATCCCCCCTCCCCCCATCCAGTCTCTAGCTAGAGATCCATTTCCTGTGAAGGCATTGTGGACTGGGAGCTGTGTCAGGGATACACAGCTAGTGTATCAGGTCAGCTGGTGCTGATCTTTAAGGGAATAGATTACACCTGAGGCTGCTGTCCCCACAGCAGACAGAGAAGTCTGCTCACAGGGCAGTAACAGGCAGCAACACAAAAAGCATGAACACAGGTCACAGGAGGTCTGTATCCCTCTCATTTATTCAGTCATTTCTAAATATTAATCGAATACCTGCCACATGCACAGGTCCAGGCTCTTGGGAGTACAAGCCACTGAACTGCATCCCTTTGGGCCTTTATGTAATGATGGGGAGGGGGAGACAATTCACACACAAGTAGATCTGTGGTGTGGGTCAGACGGTGATGGAAAAAGACGAAGGAAATGAGGCAGCGGGGGCAGAGGGAAGTGGGGTGGGGAGCAGGTCCCAAGTGCAGGAAATGGTAAATGCATGAGCTCAGGCAGTGCGCTTAATGTGTTCAGGTACAGACCAGAAGGCCAGGGAGGCAGGAACGTGGGAAGGAGCAGGGCAGGGGCCCGAGGGCTGCTCTGAGTGAGCAGCGGCGTCCAGGCAGAGGAGTGGCACGAAGTGACTTTTGTTTAGTAGAATCGTCCACAGTCAGCACAGAGCTCAGTGCAGTTGCAGTCTCAGAGCAGCAAACTGGTGCCTTGCAAAAAAAAAAACCATGGACCACAGAAACTGAATATTTAAGTAAAAATATACAACAGGGACTTCCCTGAAGGTCTGGTGGTTAAGACTCTGAGCTTCCAATGCAGCGGGCACAGGTTCAACTCCTGGTTATGGAACTATGATCCCACATACTGCATGGCCAA
Organism: Bos javanicus; assembly: GCF_032452875.1. Taxonomy (NCBI): domain Eukaryota; kingdom Metazoa; phylum Chordata; class Mammalia; order Artiodactyla; family Bovidae; genus Bos; species Bos javanicus. The sequence goes on along the minus strand of NC_083879.1, from coordinate 21,422,855 downwards.
AAAATTAATAAAAAATTAAAAATACATATGTATTATAGAACATTTGGTACCGAATTAAGTCATATAACCCCTGCTTGGGCCCTAGCCCAGCCGAGGATCTCTGCTTCCCCGTGGGGTAGGCTTCTTTTTCTGTTAGATTCCAGCAGAGAGTGGGCTTCCCTGGTGGCTCAGAGGGTAAAGAATCTGCCTGCAATGCAGGAGATGGGGTTCAATCCCTGGGTCAGGAAAATCTCCCGGAGAAGGGAACAGCAACCCACTGCACTAGTCTTGCCTGGACAATCCCATGGACAGAGGAGCCTGGTGGGCTACAGTCCATGGGGTCGCAGAGTCAGCGACTGAGCAGGGACGAACAAACGAAACTGAAACCGAAACCAAAGCCAAGCTCAACACAGCACAAACTGAAGTGGCCAAGGAACGGAGAAGCGGGAACTAAGTTCTCAGATCAACTTTCCACCCACCTGGCGAGAGTTACTTAATTTTAAAGAGTAAAGACAAGAGGAGGAGTGAGGCTAGTGATGGGGAGGTACATGCATAAGTCTGGGGAGGTGGCAGGGGGAGGAGGGAAGGACAGGGCTTCTTCAAGGAAGCGGGGTGCCACCCCTTTGTTATCCAGTTTTGGTCCTCAATGTCCGGTCCTGGCCAGAGGTAGGTATGTCGTTTATATAGGCAAATATAGGCAGATCAGCGTATAATGAGACATGGGATCAGTTTCAGGTCAGATTCCTTGCCATCTTGGTTCCAGCAGCTTCCGTCTGGTTTTTCCTTTGCGTGCACACGCAAGAAGCTTGGCTTCTTATCTCTGGACTCGTTAACTTCAAGATGTGTGTTTGCTCCTGCTAAAGGTGGAGGGGAGGTTGGCAGGTTCTGAGCAAGGACACTCCTGCTCCCGGACGGGGGTTGATGGGTTTCCGGCAAAGATCTGCGCAGCTGCGACAACACACCGAGTAGGTGAAGGACCTTTTGCTGGGCGCTGTGGTCGTTGTCCGGTGGAGCGAGCCCTCTGGGTGAGTGGAGGTGTGTGCGTGTGCACCGAGACAACAACTCAGGGAAAAACGATACATCACACGTTTTCACGGAGGTGCGCAGAGCAGGACTGCTTGGACCGACAGGTAAGAGGGGTGCTCGCTGTGCGCCTGCGCTCTTCTGAGCACCTTGGGTCTCCTCCTGGGGGTGGGCTTAGTGTGTTTCAGCTGCACGTGGGGTGGTTGAGGATCGTGTTAGGCAGCGGCGAGCCACTCTGCCCTTTCCTAGAGGGGTAAATCCGGAAAGCATGATCCGTCTGTCTCCTTTGGGAGTAGCTAAGTAAACAGCTTTTCAATAAAGCAAAGGTCAATACAGAAATTTGAATTTTATTTATAAAACTACCTTCCAGCGGCTGAACAACCACCACCAATACCGCAGGGACCTCCTGCACGTGTAGGGGAGGGTTGGCATAACGCTGAGCTGATGCCCCACCTCCCGGGATGTACCAGCCTGCTCTGCCAGGGAGCCTGGGGCCTGTTTGCCAACTGCTTGAATGCCTTGGGGTCAGGCTCTCTGCTCTTATTTTCTCATTAGGAGGTAAAGTAACCCTGTGACTTCTCACATAGAAGCACAGATGCTTTATTAGGAAAGTGCCATTTGTAAAGCATGTGGAATTGGGCCAATACCAGCCACCGTTCATATCCCGTTTTAGGGCCCCTGGAGCACTTCTTTGTATATTCTTTCTCACAATCCTTATGTTGTAGGCGTCATTACCCTAGTTTTCATAGGAGGGCACTGAGGCTCTGGAGTCTCAGGGGCTCACTGGGGTGTCTGTGTTAGCTTGGGGCCCTAGGAAGTGCTCTGAGCCCATGCATAAAGCACCCTGCAAACCCACCCCTACTTCACGTGGGGGGTTCAGGGAATCACTGCAATCCCCATTACCCGCTCTTCTGTCAGCTGTGCTCGTTGGGGGAGTATTTCGCCCTTGGAATCAGATGCTTCAGAGAGTCCCCTTAAAGACTGAGGAGTTCAGGGGACAGTGCTCTGACACCCCCCCAGATATGGCCTGCCTGCCCACAACTCTGCCCAGCCTTTGATCCAAAAACCCCAGCTGGGCCGACCACTTGCAGGGAGTGGATTTCAGTCCCTTAACAATGCATAGCGTGAGGAAAGCCAAGCTAGCTCTCAACTCCAGACCCCAAATCACCTTTGAGGTGCAGCCACAGATTCATTCTGGTGAGTCATTTGTTCTGCTTCTGAGAGTCTGAGCTAGATACCCACCTGTCTGCTTGAGAACCCCAGCAAGTGACGCTGCCCCCACAAAGAAGGCTGAGTCCTGGCTAAATCCCTCTTCAGCACAGCGCCGTGGGCCACTGTCCTCAGATGCACACGGATGTTAACCAGGGATAATGAGGACAATCTCTCACTGTAATATCCTGTTTCTTTGGAAACCAGAGTGCAGTCTTTTAAATGCGTAGCCTGTGATCACATGGTGCATTTCCTAGAACTCAGAGGCTTCTTACAGGGACCCAGTGGGGACCGGGGGCAGTGGTTACACTTCAGGATGCCATTTCCCAGCTTGGAGGATGGGGTGACTCTGTTATTTACCCCTCCTTGCTCTGTTCTCAGAAGTAGCTTGCCAGCCAGAGGCGGGGGGAAAATCTCAGAGAGTTGCTAAAAAGGAATCCAGGCTTTCCTTTGGACACTTTGAAGAAGATGCTGTCTGAACAAAAGGGTCTCAAGAGGGCAAAGCGTCTCCCTGCCTGGGGGATGGTCTGCGGCTGGTACAGCCTGCATGGTGAGCGGAGGCCCGTGGTCCCAGTGCATCCAGATGCTCTGAAATCGAACCTCTGTAGTTGTTGTTTCTAGGGCCTACTCCTGTTGATGGCTCTTTTCTCCAGAGAAGAACAATCTCTTCCTGCACAAACCACCTTCAGCTTGACTTTTTTTCTGTGTGGGATCTTCTCTGCCAATTGCTTCGCAGTGTCTCCCTTTTTTTGTAGGGTTCTCAACCAGATATGATCTCGACCTCTCCCACATCAAAAGGCAGGCTTCCCAGGTGGCTTAGCAGTAAAGAATCTGCCTGCCAATGCACGAGACCCCAGTTTGATCCCTGGGTTGGGAAGATCCCCTGGAGGAGGAAATGGCTACCCATTCCAGTACTCTTGCCTAGAGAATCCCATGGACAGAGGAACCTGAAGGGTGACCGTCCACAGGGTCACAAAGAGTTGGACAGGACTTAGTTGCTTAGCAACTAAGCAAAAGCAATACCAAGGTCAAGAAACATTGCACTTCTGTTCAGACTGTCTTTCAAATGGAGGCATTTTTTATTCTAAGGGCCGGCATCAAGTCCCAGAGATGCCCAGGACCACCCTTTACCATGAAGAATGATCCGGTCCAAAGGTTACCAGTGAGGAGATTCAGAAACCCAGCTTAGGGACTTTCCTGGGATCCAGTGGTTGAGACTTCACCTTCCATTGCAGAGGGGTGCACGGGTTCCGCCCCTAGTCAGCGAGCTAAGATCCCACATGCCTCCTGGCCAACAAGCCAAAACATGAAACAGAAGCAATATTGTTACAAATTCAATAAAGACTTAAAAAAAAAAAAAAAGAATTCAGCTTAAAAAAAAAAGAAAGAAACCCAACTAATGATGTCATCCTTTTCCCCAGGAGATAAAGTCCAAGATTCTCCCCTTCTGCATCAGTACTTTTCACAATACCTTGAAAATGGGCTATGCCTCTTTCATCTCTTTCGTGTTGGTGGTATAGTGGACAGCATGACTGCCTTCCAGAAATACAATTGATCTTTGTGTATTGATCTTGTATCCTGTCACTTCACTCTACACGCTTATTAGTTCTGATATTTCTTTTAGTGAAATTCCTTAGACTTTTCTATATAAGAGATCCTGTCGTCTGCAGATCATTGCTGAGTGAATCAACAAGAGCTGTGGCTGTGGAGAACAGAGTGTAAACAGTCTCTAGAAGGTGGCCTTGAGAAGGCCAACAGAATGGGTGGGGATGGAAGTGGGAAAAGAAGCCAGGAGGAATGGGAGAGTCGAGTGAGTGGCAGCTCATAAAATCACAGCTAACAGGTTGCCGGCTGCTCAGTCATTTTTATTGCTCTTCTAGAAGGCTGGGTGCCTCTCTTGGGACTCATTTAAAGGCTTCAATGGACTCCTTTCAGCAGAGCCACCAGTAGCAGGAAAAAGACGTAAATCTGAGCTATTCTTGATGCACAGCCAGGACAGTTTCAGGCAAGGCCATGAAGCAGGCAAAGCGTAGAAGAAGAGAGAGAAGAACTAAATTTTATTGCCTGCTATGTGCCAACATTTTGCATGTATTGTTTCATTTGACCCTCACAGTATTCCTACAGCTGCAAGTTTGAACCTGGTGTTTATTTTTTATACAGAAATAAACTAGATTTGTGTTGTGGTAGCTCAACCATAAGGCAGTGGCCCATTGCACAATTCATAATATAGGATGAAAAGAGCTCATTTGACTGGGACTTCCCTGGTGGCCCAGTGGCTTGGGCTCCATGTTCCCTATGCAGGGGGCCTGGGTTTGATCACTGGTCAGAGAGCGAGATCCCACATGTGGCAACTAAGAGTTTGTATGCTGCAACTAAAGATCCTGAATGCCACAACTAAGATTCAGCACAGCCAGATTAATGAATTGATCTTGAAAAAAGCTCATTTGTCAATTCATTGTTTGAAAAATGAACCGCCTTTAGATTCAGAAACAATATCCTTCATTGGTGATTCTTAACCAGGAGCGTATTAGGAGAAAATTCTCCACGCGTCTTTTGTATTTTGACATGTTTTATGAGCTGGGAGTACTGTACTTCTCATCAGACTATCTTTTCAACTATCTTTTTTACAGAAGATTATAAAGCAGATTGCCTTGGGAGACAGAAATAGTGTCCCCTTCCAGGGCAGGGGGCAGATTTTCTTGGTATCTGGGAGAATGAAGATAATGTCTCTCTCTGGTCTCAACGTTGGGTAGGTCAGCTTGCGGTCCCTTTGAAAGATGTGGGTTTCTTGAATTCAGGCTTTCTCTGCTGTAACGTAAACCCGCTGTGTGCTCAGTATCTGCCTGGGCCAATGCATATTTCCCTACAGTACTTGAGAAACAAGGGAGCCTGAAGCTTATGTTGCTTGCTGTGCCATGAGTAATAAAGTCCCTTGTCTCTGAGCCGGGACTCTGATGTCTTCTCTGGCACCTATGGAACCTTTTACCTCTTCTTAGTCTGTCTTTGTGTGCGCTCACTCAGTTGTGTCTGACTTGCAGCCCCATGAACTGTAGACTGCCAAGCTCCTTTGTCCATGGAACTTTCCAAGTATGAATACTGGGGTGGGTTGCCATTCTCTACTCCAGAGACTCTTCCCCAACCCAGGGATCGAACTCACGTCTCTTGCATCTCCTGCACTGGCAGGCAGATTCTTCTGCCTGTGGAAAACTTTCTGATTTGGGATCCTTTCTTGTGTCTACTTTCTTACTGAGGCAGACAGAGCTTTTGATGCATTTAATAGGAACAAATTCTTTTTAGAATGCCAAAACAACAGACACAGTTTAAACTCTCTTGATCCCCTAAGTAAACGTTTGAGTAATGCAAATAAAGCATGTTAAGCTAACCTCCACTCAAAAAGGTCTTTCTGGGGTTTCCCTGGTGGCTCAGTGGCGAAGAAAGAGTCCGCCTGCCAATGCAGGAGCCATGGGTTCTATCCCTGGTGAAGCAATATCCCACACGCCACAGGGCAACTGAGCCCATGCGCACCATAACCAGAGACAAGCCCACACAGCAGTGAAGACCCAACACAGCCGCAAATAAATGAATAAATAAATAGTTTTTACAAAGGTCTTCCTTAGTGGCCTTCCCTTCTGTGGATCCTTGGGAAAAAGGCAGCTGGGTGCAGAGCCCCTGCCAGGGTGTTCAATCACGATGCAAGATGGGTGGGTGTTTACTGAGTGTGTGCCTACAATTCAAAGAGAAGGAGGGGTGGAATTTCACTGTTTGTCAGAGAATAGAAAGAGAGATGAACAGATTAGCTGAGAACACTCACTATGACTTCCCTGTGGCTCAGAACCCCCCTGCCAGTGTAGGAGACATAAGAGACGCGGGTTCCATCCCTGGGTCAGGAAGATCCCCTGAAGGGAGGGCATGGCAACCCACTCCAGTATTCTTGCCTGAAGAATTCCATGGACAGAGGAGCCTGGCAGGCTATAATCCATAGGGTTGCAAAGAGTTGAACGCAGCTGAAGTGACTTAGCATGTGCCCATTGACTGTGCTAAAGCTGTGTTTTAGTCTGGGAGCAGTCAAGAAGGCAGACCCCAGGGCAGAGAGTTTAGGAGAAGGAATTAACACAGCAGGCTAGTTATAATGGGGTTGCAAGTGCTGAAAGGGGTTGAGGGGAAGTTGGGGGCCGGTAGTGACAGGGGAGATAACCCAGAGATTAACAGCTTCAGGAAACTGCTACCAATCCTAGGGCTGGAGGAACAAAGGGAGGAGATTGAGTCCTCAGACCCCAGGAGCTGGAAGCTGGAGCTGTGTGGTAGGGACTGCCTGGGGACCCCAGGGTTTTGGCTGCCAGGCAGGAGCTGCAATTTGGGGTGAGGGAAGGTCATGGTGGTGGAGGAGGAAGGAGCGGAAGCAGGGCAGGGGCTACGAGGCAGACCTGGGTCCAAGGAGGACCAGTGGTCTCTGCCAGAGGTATAGCGACTGCCCAAGGCAAGGCTGGAAAGGGTGGAGGGCAGGATGGTCTGGGGTATACCAAATTCTTCTCGTTGTTCACTTATGCCTCTCATGGCCCAACCTAATGAAAGGCATGGGTACAGGAACTCGACCAGCCCCCAGAAATCTGAGGGGAACAGGGGAACAGAGATGTGTCTGAAAGTGAGTAGGCAGGTGAACTGCTTACCTGGGCGAGCTTTTCCCTGCCCTGGAAGTCTGGTGTACTCAGGTACTCAGAGGGTTCAGTGGATGTCCCTGAGATGACAGTGAGTGCTGCATGCTAAATTGCTTCAGTTGTACCCGACTCTCTGCGACCCCATGGACTGTAGCCCTCCAGGCTCCTCTGTCCATGGGGATTCTCCAGGCAAGAATACTGGAATGGGTTGCTATTTCCCCCTCCAGGGGATCTTCCCGACCCAGGGATCGAACCCACGTCTCTTGGGTCTCTTGAAGTGGCAGACAAGTTGTTTACGCCTGGGGCCACCTGGGAAGCTTGAGATGACGGTGGGGATGAAGAATGCAGAATCCTGGGGATTGGATACTCCTGCTTCCAGGCTTCAGTGGACACAAACCAATAGATCTATAGATGGCTTATGGGAATAAAAGATCCCAGTTTCCCAAGCATCTTAGAGTAATCCTGAAAGTGTTAGTCACTCAGTTGTGTCTGACTCTTTGTGACCCCATAGACTGTAGCACTTCCAGGATCCTCTGTCCATGGAATTCTCTAGGCAAGAATACTGGAGTGGGTAGCCATTCCCTTCTGCAGGGGATCTTCCCAACCCAGGGATCAAACTCAGGTCTCCTGCAATGCAGGTGGATTCTTTACCAACTGAGCCACCACGGAAAGCCCAAGACTAATTCTGTTCTTCCTTAGTTTCCCCAGAGCTGGTTGCTGCTACAGGACTCAGATGAGACTGGGAAGGATTGTCTCTCAGCTCCCCTCCTTGACCCAAATTTCCTTCACCCCGTTCTACCTCTGGGAACAAAAATAAGATCTTCAGTTCAGTTCTGTCACTCAGTCGTGCCCGACTCTGCAACCCCACGGACTCCAGCACACCAGGCCTCCCTGTCCATCACCAACTCCCGGAGCTTGCTCAAACTCATGTCTATCAAGTTGGTGATGCCATCCAACCATCTTATCCTCTGTTGTCCCCTTCTCCTCCCACCTTCAATCTCTCCCATCATCAGGGTCTTTTCCAATGAGTCAGTTCTTTTGCATCAGGTGGCCAAAGTATTGGAGTTTCAGCTTCAGCATCGGTCCTTCCAATGATTATTCAGGACTGATTTCCTTTAGGATGGACTGGTTTGAACCCCTTGTAGTCCAAGGGACTCTCAAGAGTCTTCTACAACTTCTTGAGTCGTTCTTGTCAAGAACTTCTCTACAGTTCAAAAGCATCAATTCTTTGGTGCTCAGCTGTCTTTATAGTCTGACTCTTACATCCATACATGACTACTGGAAAAACCACAGCTTTGACTAAATAAATAAGATGTTACTTATCCTTAAAAAAAAGAGAGAGAGACTGTATTGCTGCTGCGTGAAAGCTAAATCCCTAAAAATGATTTCTGTTTTACGTTATTGATCCACCAGATTTTCAGTTTGATTAAGCCAAGTTTACAGGTTTTTTTTTTAATCATGGCCCTTGCAAAGCTTTTATTTTCAGATCCATTCCATTCACTGTTCACTGCTCCACTCCTCAACAACGATGATCAAGCTCACCCTCTTGCCCTCCAAATATTCTTTCCAAGCATGTTAATTGAGCATCTATTAAGGACTTGAAGATGGGGATTTGAAAATTAATAAGACCACTGCAGAATCCTTTCTGCAGATGGTGTCTTCCTGCAGAAAATAACACACAGTGCAAGACACAGATACCTCAGGGCCACCACCCCAACACCTTCTCACCCCTCCCCACCCGAGCACCCTCGGGCACAGACTTGGAATCCCTGAGCCTTTGCCAAGCAAGCTTTATAAACTCCTGCTCTGGGGCAACCCATAAAATAACATAAACTCCTTAGCAAAACTGTTGGGAGACAGAAAGAACACAACTTAGGCTTGCTGCAAAAATTGCTAAATTTTACCATCTATGTGCCCTTTGGCAAATCTAAGTCTGCTAGCTGAATCAAGTGATCCCAGTGCACTAGACAAGGCTTTGTGGGAGAGAATCAAATGAAAGAATCAATTTGAAAGTGGTTTACAAACTCTAAACAGATATCAGGGTTTTTCCTTTGGTAAATTTCCTTCCTGGATGGAAATTTCCAAGAAGATTGAAGAGAAAGAACATCACAATGGTTTGGGAGCGGGGTTGTCTTCCTTTGATTTCGGCGGCTAAATGACCACTGTGTTATGGAGGCCAGTGAGCTCCCCGAGCACTGGCCCATCACTGAAGTTCAAGTGTGAACAGTGACCTCCCCACTTGCCATGTCAGAGCCCTCCTGAAAGAGACATGGCCCCAGTGACACCTCCTCTGGGCCCTCACCTGCACGCCGGAAGGCACGACATGCACAGAAGGGAATCTGTGGGAGACCCTCCTTCACCAGAATCGTCCTCTCTCTGGCTGCTTGTCAGGCTTCTCTTGGGGGCTTCATGAACTCAAGTTCATGCTGACCTGAGATTCCTTCTGTCTAAGGACCCAGGGGGAGCGGTGGGGAAGGATGCCTCCCAAATCTAATCTCTTGCCCCCAGTTTCTCTCCCTCCCACTCTATTTTTTGGTCCAGGAAGGGTCTGTTGTGGTTAGTTTGTTTCTAGGTCTCCCCACTTGCCCACGTTCTGAAGGACTGTGTTGTTCTTTTCACTAGAGCAGGATTGCCATGCAGAGGTGGAGTGCCGGCTGACTTTTTCCTTTGCTGCTTCTTTGTTTGTTGTTGTTGTTCAGTCGCTCAATCATGTCTTACTCTTTGTGACCCCATGGACTGCAGCGCACCAGGCTTCCCTGTCCTTCTCCATCTCCCAGACTTTGCTCAAACTCATGTCCAAGGAGTCGATGATGCCATCCAACCATCTCATCCTCTGTCGCCCCCTTCTTCTCCTGCCCTCCCTCTTTCCCAGCATCAGAGTCTTTTCCAATGCGTTGGCTCTTCGAATTAGGTGGCCAAAGGATTGGAGCTTCAGCATCAGTCCTTCCAATGAATATTCAGGGTTGATTTCCTTTAGAATTGATTGGTTTGATCTCCTTGCAGTCCAAGGGACTCTCAAGAGTCTTCTTTGTACAACAAAAAGTATTACTTAAAAAAGAAATTATTCCCTCATTACTCAATGTCTTGGACATCCCAATCAGGTTCTAAAAACCAACAAATTCTTCTTTCCAAATGTTTTACTACTGTAAACCCATGCCTCAGAGTAATAACATCCAGAAAGGAGGATACTAATTACAGCAGTCTCTTCAAGTATTTCGAGTGATTCTCAGTTCTTTTTTGTTCACAGCTTAGCTTAGAGTTGTTTTGGGTGGAAGAATTTAAAAGTCAACAATCTAGCAACTTCAAAATTACTGCAGCTGCCTACTGCCTTCCAGAAATAAGCACCCATGAACACTACAGACTCTTTTTTTACCCATACCTGTTCTATTACTACTGCTGCTAAGTTGCTTCAGTCGTGTCCGACTCTGTGCAACCCCATAGACGGCAGCCCACGAGGCTTCCCTGTCCCTGGGATTCTCCAGGCAAGAACACTGGAGTGGGTTGCCATTTCCTTCTCCAATGCATGAAAGGGAAAAGTGAAAGTGAAGTCGCTCAGTCATGTCCGCCTCTAGCGACCCCTTGGACTGCAGCCTACCAGGCTCTTCCGTCCATGGGATTTTCCAGGCAAGGGTACTGGAGTGGGGTGCCATTGCCTCCTCCATCTGTTACTAGTGTTCTCAGATCAAATGAAAGCTTGGAAACGACTTTGTTGACCACCCATCCCCACTGCACAATCAGTGAAGCCCCGAGGTGAATGGAGCATCAGACTCGGTGCTGTCAGTGAGGCTGTCAGTTGAGGCATCATACGGACTTGATGCCCTGTTTCCCCCTTATTTCCTTTGCTTCTTTAGGAAGACCTTCCTGATGCCCTTGTTGGGCTAAATGACCCTGCTCCACACTACAAAGCTCCCCCCTGCAAAGCATTCTCTTAGTACATAAAAAAATTTGCCTCACCTTCCTTAGCGTCTGGCACAAAACAGGTGACCCAAAATTCCTGATGGAAAGAGAAGGATTGTGTGTGTGGTGGGGGTGTGGGTGGTGAGACTATGAAGGACACGTTTTTCATTTGCGTTTATATGTGCCACTCACTGCAGGTGGCGCAGTGGTGAAGAATCTGCCTGACAATGCAGGAGACTTAAGAGACACAGGTTTGATCCCCGGGTTGGCAAGATACCCTGGAGAAGGAAATGGCAACCCACTCCAGTATTCTTGCCTAGAAAATTCCATACACAGAGGAGCCTGGTGGGCTACAATCCGTGGAGTCGCAAAGAGTCGGACACGACTGACCACACACACAAAAACATCACAACGTCACCCATGTTCCAAGGCTTCCTCTGAATCTTAGAATTTTCTGATCATTGCATCCTCCATTTGCAGGTTCAGAGGATCCAGGAACTCCTTAGAGTCATCTCGGCAATGTTCCCAACCCTTCATTTGATGGATTGCTTCTGCCAACAGCTGCAGTACCCGGCTCGTTGGGTCCACAGTGGAGACAGCAAAACCTCTGGTCGCTCACGAAGGTGAGTCTTGTTCCATGGGACCTTTTTCAGGTTCAGGAAATAGAAATCACTTAAACTAAGTTAAGTAAAAAAGGAGAAGGTCTTATGAGGACAGCAGAGCATTTCATAGAGCAGCCCAGACATGGACCGTCAGGGACCAGAAACCAGTGGGGGTCGGTGTCCCTGGCTCTCACTCTGCTTCTCTCTGTGCCCCGGGCTGGTCTGCTCTGCTTCTCAGGCCACGTGATCGGGAGATGCTCTTGCCAAGACCTCTTGCCTTTACACAGTCTCTGTATCTTATTTTCACTTGGCTGTGTCAGGCCTCAGTTGCAGCTCGCGGAATCTTTGTTGTGTTCTGTGGGATCGGTCACTGTGGCGTACAGACCCTGGTTGTGGCGAGGGGTGTAGTTGCTCCCCAGCATGTGGGATCTTAGATCCATGACCAGGGGTTGAACACGAGTCCCCTGCATTGGACGGCAGATTCTTCACGACTGGACCACCCGGGAAGTCCCTATACACTCTCTTCTGTCAGACCAAGGCTGAAGTGTTCACCAGCTCCTGTCCTGGTGATTTCGGACACCCGCAGCACTAAAGGGTAGTTTGCAGTAAGCAGCAGTGAGCGGTAGCTAGAAGCAAGGTCTCAGTTTCCCGGATCGGGAGTCCTAACCTCTGGATCACAGGGGCAAGAAGTTAGGGCTAGAGTCCTTAGTTCTTGCTTGCCTACTCAAGAATGAATTCAGGCAAGGGGACAGAAGGTAAAGAGTCAAGTAAGAGGTTTATTGAAAAGAAAAGTTCATGTGGAAAGGTGTGTGGGCGAGCTCAGAGAGAGAGAATCACGTCTTTGGGAAGTTTAAATCCTTTCCAAGGGTGCAGTTTTACCGGTCTTTTTCTTCCCTCAGGCCAGTCTTGCTTTGTCCCCCCCTGGTTAATTTGTCTCCGGACCCTCCCCTCGGCTGTGCACACACACCTCAGCCAAGATGGATCTTGAAGTAAAGGCTGCTGGGAAGAGCGGGACTCATCATGGCCTGACATTATCCCTCGACTTTTAGCCCACATGGAGTCTTTCTGCACATGAAAAGGGGAGAAGGGGAGATCCCTTAATCCTTTCCTCAGTTTTTTGTTTTTTCCCTTTTTGTCCTTGCCATGATTATTACCTTGAGATGTTTACTAGAGACAAGGACTGTCTATTTGTAAACAGGAGGTTGATTGTAAATTCCTCAGCTGGGGCCCACCTACCTTTCCTCTCAGGAAATGCAAACAGGAGGCTTAGTCGTAAATGTCCAGCCTGGAGCCTGTCTATCTCTTATCTCACTGGGAGGCCCAGTTCTGCTCAGCACTTCCTCCCCTGTAATTCACTGTGACCAAAGCAGTCACAAAGCTCAAAAATCTCTAACAAGATAGAGATAATAATAATAGTTTTGTCAGCTGGTATTTGCGATCTGTGACTGGGCCTCTCTTGCCTAGCTAAAGGAGGTTCACTCTAGGCCTTAAATTCCCAGGATCTCTGAGTAAATTCAAATCAGCCCATTATTAGTACCAAAAACTAACCAGGAAGCCCAGTGTTACCATTTTTATATAACGTCCTTTTGGAAATTCTGACCAATGCATTAAAACGTTAAGTAGAAGGAAGGGACACAAAAATCATATTACATATAAATTTAGTATATAACAAAGGAGGCTTCATGTAGAGATAGGAAGAGTTATTTAGTACATTGTTAAGGAATTCCTAATTAGCAATTCAGAAAGCTATCTCTGGCCCTGATCTCTCTCCATACACCAGATACTAATTTAATTCCATCTACATTCAAGAGTTACACACTTAACAACAAGCTATTGGAGGGAGAAAATCCAGAAGAAAATAGAAATGAATATTTACCAAATCTGTGTATGAAGAAAAACTTTCTAAGTGTAAATTTTCCAGGAAAAAAAAAATACAACTGCAAGCTTTTTAAAAATTAAAATTGACCATGGTAAAGCAGAAATAAAATCATACAGCAGAACTTCAATAACACAGTCAACAGCAGAGTGGAAAAAGAATTGCAGCAAACAAAAGAGGAGTTAATATCTTTAGCCTGTAAATATACAAATTGATAGGAAAAATGCTTAAAATCCTGTAGTTTAATAAACAAAGGATGTGAGCTGACAACCCACACAAAAGAGGAAATAAAACTAGTAAACAGGCATTAGGAAATGTTCAGTTTCACAAGTCAAATTTAAAATAAAGAATAAGGTCCCATTTTCACCCATTTGCATCTTTTTTTTTTTTTTAATGGAAATACCCAAAGTTAATGAGAAGGTAGAAAAACCAATGCCATTTATACAAGGCTGGCAGAATGATCAATTAATACAGACACACAGGAAAATAATTGGGAGAAACTTACCCCTTGACCCACTATTTCTACTTCCTTGAGTCCATATCTAAAATAGGAACAAATATATTCATTATAGTGATATTGATAAAGAAAAAGAGTTTAAAACCAACTTAAGGTTCAAAGCTGGTAGAAGTGTTAGCAAATTATGGCTTATTCTATCACACACACATTTACTGAGCACTTACTATCAGCCAGGGTCTGCACAAGGAGCTGAAGAAACAGATGGACCAGGTAGATTCTCAGTAATGGGGCATATTACGTGAGGTAGGGGGAGAAAAGGCAGGGAGTAGACAGCTATTGAGGAACTGCTATGAGTTTGGTATTTTACATATATTACTCTGAGGTCCTGAGCCACACAGTGTGAGTAGAGACGGGTCATACAGCCCCACTCATACAGAGCCCGCCTGTGTTTCATTCTTTCTTCCATCTCTTCCTCCCTGCCTGCCTCTCAGTTTAGCCCTAGAAACGATGGTGGGTGACAAGTTTTGGCTGGAAGAAGGGGATTTAGCTTCTGGGTTCTGTGCCAATTAAATCTCCAATGCCCTGAAGAACAGAAATTCTAGAGCTACTACTAGCTAAGAATTCCGATGAGTTTTCCTCTTAGCATCCCAAAGAATTGCTGTCTTGTATCTCAAACTCGCCAGATTATTCTGCCAATAAATGTTGCTTTTTGATAGAATCCCATCTCCTGTAAGCTGGTTGGGACTATAAATAGAAAAAGAAATTTTCACATAAAAAAACATGCAAGCAAACAGACAAAAACCTTTAATTGCTTTCCAATATCTAATATCAAATTTAGACACTGATTTTTCCATAGCCTCCATAACCCACTTTCTCACCACCTGTTTTCTCTAAAACGTCATCTCCATTCCATCACATTGCATTCAACAAGCCACTTTGCAGCCAGTGACTCAATTTTGGACTTGAAGATATAAGACAACACAGTAATAGAATCAGACATGCAAATTTAACAGTAAATAATGAAAGAAATGCAAATGATGTGAAAAGTTAACTGGGTTATCACCCAAGACACAAACAGGATAATCTTTGTAATGTGTAAGTTGCTACATATGTAATGATCATTAAGAATGTAATGGGATATCTGGTCCTCATGGTTAAACTTAGTTTCAAACTGGTGACACATATGCTAATGAAATGACTTCACAGCTCCCTGGTCCCCTGCCTGAGGGACAACAATGGGCTGCTGACCACAGGTCAAGGGAAAATTCAACCCAAGGGACTTTTAAAAGGAAACAGAATTTGGGAAGAGATGGTAGAATCTAGGGAGGATGTGGGAGATGTTCCAAAACCCAAGAGAACAAGTGGTGCCTGGTCGCCCATCTGCCTCTTTCTTTCCAGGAGCCCCTCACCTCCCAATCCAGAAGAGCTGCAAAGAACAAACTAGAAGGAGGGAAAGGGGCTGAGGATGAAAAGGAGTAAAGAAGCTCCAACTTAGAAAAAGAGACCTGGGCTAGGAGGCAGCCGCCCAGCGGATCAAAGGCAGATGCCGAAAAGTAGCTAGAACAGAAGTGCCTTGGCCTGAACACCCAGGATGCAGGAAGGGCAGGGTGGAAGGTAAAAGGCTGAGGTTTTGGAGTAGGGTCTAAATGGATCTTTGTGGCAGAGGAGAAAGAGACATGTCTTGTTCCCTGGGGCTTTCAGTAAGGGTGTCCTGGGTGCCAGGTGAGTCTCACCAGGAGATTGTGGGCATTGGAGAGGGGTGTGGTCACCCCAGGCTAACAACTCCCACAAGGGCGCTCTTTCCTCCCAATTCTCTCTCTTCAGCCAGACTGCCCCCCACACCTCCTCAACCCGAGTCACAGCCTCCCATCACCTTGAACCAGGTCAGACCCGCTGGGGATACTGGGGCTAAGAGTGTCCCCTGGGTCACATTAGAATCTGGTTGATATTCTGCCAGGTTTGGAGAGTGACATGTGGGTGGAGAGTCAAAGGAACTGTCATTAGAATATCTTCTTTGTGATGTGTCATGCGGGGCGTCGGGGGCGGGTGGGGGGTGGCTGGCTATCAAAGCCAGGTCATTCTCTGGATGAGCATTCTTAAGATGGAAGGAGTATGTTAAACTCAGCTTAACTTTTTTTGTTGTTGTACTGGGTCTTTGTAGCTGCGCTCAGGCTTTCTCTAGTTGCCGCGAGCAGGGGCTACTCTTTGTTGAGGTGTGAAGGCTTCTCATTGTGGTGGCTTTTTTCTCGTTGCAGAGAACAGACTCTAGGAGCATGGGCTCTGGGAGTTGTGGTGCATGGACTTAGTTGCTCTGTGGCATTTGGAATCTTCCTGGACCAGGGATTGAACCCATGTCCCATGCATTCGCAGGTGGATTCTATGCCACCAGGGAAGTCCCTGCAGCTTAACTTTTTACGTGGCTGAAGAATGTCCATTCTGCCTTAACTATTTTAAGGCAGAGGCATCTGGGAGTGCCTACGGAAGGGGGGCATTTTAACTTAGTTGACAAAAGCTTGGGTTCTGGAGCAGAGACAATCTGGGTTCTAATGTCCATTCCACCTCTTACTGATTGCATCACCTTGGGCTCCATGTGCTTCAGTTTCCTCACTTGTAATCGAAGCCAATGCTGGTGCCGTCTCACGGGGTTGTGGCGAGGATTAGCTGAGTTGTAACGAACGCAGTGGGCAGTGCTTTGTTGTTGTGTAGTCAATAAAGTTTTGGCCAACTTTTAAAGCAGAGTGAGCGCTCACCCACAACGAACAAGCGTTCTCTCTTCTCAAGGCTGGCCGGGTCTTTTCCCTGTGTTGATTAGGAAAATGTAGATCTAGAACTAGTTAAACCAGCATCTCATTTCGTTGCTAAGCAACCAGCTCTGAGTTCTGCAAAAAGCACATCGTGGTGTGCAGTGACCCCCTAGCAATCGATCCCCAGGCAGGCTGTTGCTAAGCATGGTTTTGTGTTCCCCAAAGCTCATTTCAGACATGGAGGAGGAGTGAGGCAGGCACACAGCACACAGTCCTTGAGCAGGAGCAAAACCAGCCTTTCCAGCTGTGGGGCTCACAATGGGCAAAGAAAAGAAAAAAGAAAACAGGACTTCGCTGGTGGTCCAGTGGTTCAGAATCTGCCTTCTAGTGCAGGGAATGTGGGTTCGATCCCTGGTCAGGGAAATGAGATACCACATGTCTCAGGGCAACTAAGCCCATGCGCTAAAACTAGAGAAAGCCCTTGTACTGTAATGAAGACACAACATAGTCAAAATTAAAATAAATACATAAGAATAAAAAATGCAGTTAAAAATAAGAAGAGTAAGTGGTGGTGTGTGCTTGTACTCACCTGCAGGAGTGAGAGAATTCACCCATATGGTTTCCCCTTCTCTGGGGTGAAAGAGATCGTCATATGTCTTCAGGGTGCTATTCTCTGCAGAACAGGGGCTGTTTGTCCTTTTTCTCCTTGGGGTCTGGGGTTGCATGGCCTGGGTATGAACCTGGATGTATGGTTCCTAGTTGAGAAGGGGCAAGGCTGGAAGCATCTACCGCCATGCACGTGCCTCCCCTCCGGGAAGTCAGGGGTCGGGGCACTGAATCCAGGGGACCTGTTCTCCCTCATCCATCCATTCATTCACTCATTCATATGTATCCTTAAATAGGTATTGAGTGCTAAGTGCCCAAGATTTGTTAGGCACTGGGAATAATGCCTAAAGCAGGACAGTTACTCTCCATCTTGTCCTGATACTCAGTTAAAAAACAAAACACACTCGAGCTAGTTTATCAGAGTATTTATTGAAATATACTAGGTTGCTTACAGAACCTCCCCAACAGTCAGGGAAGTGGGGCTAGTGGCTACACAGCTAGGCACGTTGCCGGGAATATAGTTCTCTATGGCCCTTGCAGTTGGGCTTGGGCCTGAGGCTCAAGCCACTGTCCCAGGCAGGGACCCTTTGGCCAGGACCTCAGCCCTGCTGCCTCTGAGAACTCACTTCCTGCCACTGTCACACAATGACTCTGCCTGGCCTCCTTTTCTTCACTGAAGTCTGGCATGGATGCAAGTGACGAGTGGAGCCTGGGTCGCATATCTGAGCCCTGGCTGCAAGGGAGGCTGGGAAATACATTTCTGGCCTTCTCATACAAGGTGAGAAATTCTCCAAACATGAGAAGGGTATTCCAAAGGTGCTGGGATCCTGGGATCTCAGGGCAGCCACAGAGCTTTCAGACATGCATTGTTTCCGCCCTCTTAACCTTTATAGTCTACAGGAGGATTCAGGCAAAAAAGTCAGCGAGGACAGCCTGTGTGACCAGTGAGTGCTGTGCCAGGTGGGGTTTAGCGGTGAGAGACACCCAGAGGGATCCCCACTCAGATGACGGGGTCAGGAAGGGTGACCCAGGGCAAGTGATACCAGGCTGATCCTGAAGGATGAGTGTGAGCCTGTCAGCAAAGGTGAAGGCTGAGGGGAGGAGAACCCTCCCGACTCCAGGTGTGACAGGTGCCAGAGGTGAGTCACTAAGGAGTTCAAGTTCCAGGAAGGAGAGATGTTCTGGGCTGCTGGAGAGAGGGTGTGGCTGATATAGGCTAAAGTACGAGAAACACTGCTGTAAATAATATGCTCTGTCACGGCTTTTTGCATTTTCAGTGTTGGACTAATATATGCTACATGCTAAGTCGCTTCAGTCATGTCAACTTCTTGTGACCCCATGGACTGTAGCCCACCAGGCTCCCCTGTCCATGGGATTCTCCAAGCAAGAATACTGGAGTGGGTTGCCATTTCCTCCTCTGGAGAATCTTCCCCACCCAGGGATCGAACCCTCATCTCTTTACGTCTCCTGCGTTGGCAGGCGAGTTCTTTACCACTAGCGCCACCTGGGAAGCCTGACTTCCCACAATAAAAAAGGAGATTTCCCATCCTTCCTCTTATTCCAATATTGTGCATTGTAACTGTGGTTAGATCACAATCAGTGTTGATATTTAACTATGTAAATGCTGGTCATAGCTGGGCGTGTAGTGTTCTGCCGTGGTTTTTCCTTTTCTGCACATGTCTTTATTATACACTTGCTTTCTTCCCTTTGCTCAGTTTTCTGCCTACTCACCAGTTGATTATTCATCCTCAGACTCTCCGCCAGCAGTGTTAATCTGCTCTCAATCCATTCAGTCACAGTGAGGGTCCCTAGCTGTCTCCCTTGTCTTCACACCAGCGTCTTGTTCCCTCCGCTTACTGACATCTTTGCCTGTTGATACCTGAGGATGCAAGTCTGGGTGTGTGGCAAAGGAGAAGGTGGATCCCAGTGCCCTGGCCCTGACTCCTGAGGATCAGCGGCCTTCCAAGGAACCCCAGCTTTCCCACAGTGATATGGAGCCATGGAAGCTGCTCATGGAGTCAGCCCACTCTCCTGGTACCCTGATGTCTGCTCAGCACACCCAAGGGGACTCTGTCCTCTTCTCTCCATGTTTTTGGAACACCACCCCAAACCACAGTGAAGTCCCCAAGGACTCTGTCCTCTTCTCTCCATGTTTTTGGAACACCACCCCAAACCACAGTGAAGTCCCCAAGCGCTTTAAGTCTCATCCAGCTCTGACACTATCATTGGCTGAACTGGTCTAAAGCCACATCCTATAACCCAGGCTGTGTTGGAAGAGGAATGGGACCAATTGGCAGACAGTGTGGGTTCTCCTCCTGGACCTTCTGGTTGCTGCTCGCAACCAGAAGTCCCTCTGCTTCTCCAGGTCTCTTTCTCCACATGTGCAATGGGTTAATGGACCTTCCCTGTCAACCTACAGAGTTGTGAGGAGGGTTACATGAGCTGGCAGGTGTGAACGTACTTGTCAAGTAGTAAAGGATGTACAAAGGCACGTAAGTGGCTGCATGAATGAGAGTGAGGGCCAGGCAGCAAGAGGTGTTGGCCTTGACATTTCTTACTACTCACCTTCTGGGCCCTTCCATATCAATGCCCATATATGTAATCTGACACCAGAAGAGAAGCTGGGTGTGTAAATGGCTGTTCACATTAGCGTACATTCATTTAGTGTTCTACTTCCCTGGGGCATTTTAATTTTAATTGAGTGGAAGAAGGGAAACACAAAGGAAGGGATTGATAATGCAGAGACACAGGTACCTGAGACCTGAGTATTTAATAGGAGTATGGGGCAGGAGGTCTACCTTACACCTTGCAGGTGGGCTCACCTGGTCCAACTATTCCAGCATCAGAAAAGGGGAGTGGGCGGAGCTCTAGAGCCTCAGCCTAATGCCACACCCCTTTCTCATGCTACAGAGAATGGTAAGCGAAGTTTGGTGGAAATCTGGAACGGTGAGCAGGTGAGTCATTAAGGGATGCTGTCTGTGTCTAAATAGCCTGCCAGGTGAGGAAAACCCACGAATGAAATGTTAACACCATTACAGCCTCCAAGACTGCCCAGTTGCTGCTACTGCTAAGTCGCTTCAATCGTGTCCGACTCTGTGCGACCCCATAGACGGCAGCCCACCAGGCTCCTCTGTCCCTGGGATTCTCCAGGCAAGAATACTAGAGTGGGTTGCCATTTCCTTCTCCAATGCATGAAAGTGAAAAGTGAAAGTGAAATCGCTCAGTCATGTACGACTCTTTGCGACCCCATGGACTGCAGCCTACCAGGCTCCTCCATCCATGGGATTTTCAGGCAAAAGTATTGGAGTAGGTTGCCATTTCCTTTGCCAGGCAAGACTGCCCAGAGTGGAGGAGAAATTACTACCTCAGAACTGGACAGAGGCAGAGATGTCTCTGCCCTTCTCTGGTCCTCCCTATCTCTCGCTGTCATTGTCTGAGCACCTGCCCCCACTTCATTTCTGACTCTTTCAAGGCGAGCCCAGGGCCTCCACTCACATCCACCCACTCCTGCCGGGTTCACCAGAGCTGCCGGGGCCCCAGCCCTAGGGACAGCAGTTATAGCCCATGGAGGATGTGACAGTGACCTCGGAGAATCACAGGACCTGGGAAGATGCAGCTGGCCCTCCCTACAAAAGTTGGTTTTCCAGGCCTCTCCTCAGGACTTTATTAGATCTTTTGAAGCCAGGAGACAAATAAGAGCATATTTTTTTAGGCATGTGGGGGTCACCCTGAGTGTGACTCCACTTGAGTCCCAATCCAGTGCCTCTTGCGCTCACGCCCTACCCCGGGAGGAGGCTGGTGATCGGGGCCTGCCGCTGACGTGGTGGTGCCCGCCTTCCAGCACCTGCTGCTCCACAACCGGAACAACCCCTTCCACCCAGGCGGCCTTCTCCTCCTCCCAGAGGGCATTCTCCTCCTCCCAGAGGGTCTTCTTATCCTCCCAGAGGACTTTCTCCTCCTCCAGAAGGGCTCTCTCCTCCACCCACAGGGCCTTTTCTTCCTCCCACAGGGCCTTGTCCTCCTGAAGGAGGTTCCGGTCTCTTTCCCACAAGGCGTTGTCCTCCTTCCAGAAGGCCCTGTCTTCCTTCCAGAAGATTCGGTACTTTTTCCAAAAGGCTTTCTCTTCTTCTCGGAAAGATTTTTCCATTTCCCAGAAGGCTTTTTCCTCTTTCCAGAAGGTTTTCTCCTCTTCCCAGAAAGGCCTATCCTCTTCCCAAAAGCCCAAGATCTCACCGCGGAAGGCACGCATCTTGCTCCGGAAATTCCACATCTCTTCCCGGAAGTCTTCGATCTTCTCCCGGAAGTGTCTCATCTCCTCGCGGAAGGCCTTTTCTTCCTGGAGCTTGTGGATTAGTTTCTTTTGGCGAATGCTGGAGGAGGAGGCCACCAGCGAGCGGAAGCAGGCAAGCCCCATCCATTTTCTCACCTTGAAGGGAAACATAGTCCCGGTTGGCCTGGATGGCGGGATGGCTGTGATGGAGGACAGGGCCACTGGCCAGGATCAGGTCAGCTGGTCCAACCCTGTGGGGGCACGGGAAAGAACACACCCTTGAATATAGCATCCCAGAGGGCAAGCCTTCGAGTCTGTGTGGCACTATTGAGATTTTTTTTTTTAATCTTACATCTTTTTTACATTTACATGTATCTCTTCTTTTGCAAATTCTTTTCTCATTTAGGTTATTACAGAATATTGAGCAGATTTCCCTATTCTACACAGTAGGTCCTTATTGGTTACCTATTTTATATATAGCAGTGTGTACATGTCAACCCATCCCTCCCCCCATCCCTTACCCCATGGTAATCATAAGTTGGTTCTCTAAGTCTGTGAGTCTGTTTCTATTTCGTAAGTAAGTTCATTTTATCTTTTTTTGTAAGGTTCTACGTATAAATGGTATAATATATGTCTTTCTCTGATTTACTTCAATTTGTATGATAATCTCTGGGGGCATCCATGTTGCTGCAAATACCATTATTTCATCCCTTTTTATGATGAGTAATATTCCTTGGAAGAAAAGCTATGACCAACCTAGATAGCATATTGAAAAGCAGAGACATTATTTTGCCAACAAAGGCCCATCTAGTCAAGGCTATAGTTTTTCCAGTAGTCATGTATGGATGTGAGAGTTGGACTGTGAAGAAAGCTGAGCACCAAAGAATTGATGCTTTTGAACTGTGATGTTGGAGAAGAGAGTCCCTTGGACTGCAAGGAGATTCAACCAGTCCATTCTGAAGATCAGCCCTGGGTGTTCTTTGGAAGGAATGATGCTAAAGCTGAAACTCCAGTATTTTGGCCACCTCATGCGAAGAGTTGACTCATTGGAAAAGACTCTGATGGTGGGACGGATTGGGGCCAGGAAGAAGAGGGGACGACAGAGGGTGAGATGGCTGGATGGTATCACCAACTCGATGGATGTGAGTTTGAGTGAACTCCAGGATTTGGTGATGGACAGGGAGGCCTGGTGTGCTGTGATTCATGGGGTCACAAAGAGATGGACACGACTGAGCGACTGAACTGAACTGAATATTCCATTGTATGTATCTATCACTTCCGCTTTATCCATTCTTCTGTTAATGGATATTTAGGTTGCTTCCATGTCCTGCTGTTGTAAGCAGTACTGCAGTGATACTGCAAGGATACAATGGGGTGCTTGTATCCTTTCGAAATATGTTTTCCTCTGGATATATGCCTAGGAATGGGATTGCTGGATCACATGCTAGCTCTGTTTTTAGTTTCTTAAGGAACCTTCCTGTTGTTCTTCATAGTGGCTGTACCAGTTTGCATTCCCACCAACAGGGTAGGTGGGTTCATTATTAGGAAATTTTAACCATTGTTCTCTTTGTCC
This sequence comes from Bos javanicus, assembly GCF_032452875.1. NCBI lineage: Eukaryota > Metazoa > Chordata > Mammalia > Artiodactyla > Bovidae > Bos > Bos javanicus. The sequence continues at coordinate 21,399,964 of NC_083879.1, read as the reverse complement.
TCCTGGTTGTGCTTTTGAGGGACAAGCTTTGGTAGAGAAAGATGGTGGATGATCATGGCTTTGGGCTGAAGAGGTGGTCAGTACATTCAATGCTCAAAGCCACTGAAATAACAGGCCAACAGGGTCAGTGGTTCTCAACTAGGATGTCAGGGCACACAAGTGTGATATGATCAATTATAACATATGACAGTTTTGTTTTGCTTTTAAATAATCAAGTGCCACAGTCACATAGTGATTTATTTGTGTTACATCAACCAGAATATATCTGAGGTTTTGGCTCTCTCACTGGGGAGTTGCTCATCACCTTCTGATGGGTGTGCTCAAAGCAGGGGGCCACACATGGGGATGTCCTCTGTTACAAGCCATGTGGGAAACAGAAGATCAAACCCTTGGACCTACAGGAGTCAGTTTAGTAGGAGGGTCTATTTTGGGAATATAAGTTTGAAACCAAGATGTGAAAGAGGACGCAATGTTTTCTAGGATGTGGGAAAGAGGAACTGTTAACACGGTAGCCAGTAATAGTGAATAATAATGACACATTATGACCCAGCAGGTCCGCTCCCAGATATGTGCCCTGAGGAAACTTATGAACTATGTCCAGGTTATGTGCACAGGAATGTTCAAGCAGTTCTGTTCAGAGGGCTCGGCAATGTAAGCAATCCAGTGACCATAGCAATAACATGGAGTTCAAATGTAGTGGTCTGTTCGTGCAATGGAGAGCATAGCTACATGCGACCATGTAGATGAACCTTGTAAACAGAATGCTGAAAGAAAGAAGCTGGTTCAAAGACCTTGAAGGAAAATTTTCAAACAGGCAAAATTAAATTCTATTATTTAGGGCAGTATACTTAGGGGATAACACGAAAGAGACAAGCAAGAGAGTTCAGTTCAGTTCAGTTCAATCGCTCAGTCATGTCCGACTCTTTGCGACCCCATGAATCGCAGCACGCCAGGCCTTCCTGTCCATCACCATCTCTCAGAGTTCACTCAAACTCACGTCCATCGAGTTGGTGATACCATCCAGCTATCTCATCCTCTGTCATCCCCTCTGCCTCCTGCCCCCAATCCCTACCACGATCAGAGTCTTTTCCAATGAGTCAACTCTTTGCGTGAGGTGGCCAAAGTACTGGAGTTTCAGCTTCAGCATCATTCCTTCCAAAGAAATCCCAGGGCTGGTCTCCTTTAGAATGGACTGGTTGAATCTCCTTGCAGTCCAAGGGACTCTCAAAAGTCTTTTCCAACACCACAGTTCAAAAGCATCCATTCTTCAGCGCTCAGCTTTCTTCACAGTCCAACTCTCACATCCATACACGACCACTGGAAAAACCGTAGCCTTGACTAGATGGACCTTTGTTGGCAAAATAATGTCTTTGCTTTTCAGTATGCTATCTAGGTTGGTCATAACTTTTCTTCCAAGGAGTAAATGTCTCTTAATTTCATGGCTGCAATCACCATCTGCAGTGATTTTGGAGCTCAAAAAAATAAAGTCTGACACTGTTTCCACTGTTTCCCCATTTATTTCCCATGAAGTGATGGGACCAGATGCCATGATCTTAGTTTTCTGAATGTTGAGCTTTAAGCCAACTTTTTCAGTCTCCTCTTTCACTTTCATCAAGAGGCTTTTTAGTTCCTCTTCACTTTCTGCTATAAGGGTGGTGTTATCTGCATATCTGAGGTTATTGATATTTCTCCCAGCAGTCTTGATTCCAGCTTGTGCTTTTTCCAGCCCAGCGTTTCTCATGATGTACTCTGCATATAAGTTAAATAAGCAGGGTGACAATGTACAGCCTTGACGTACTCCTTTTCCTATTTGGAACCAGTCTGTTGTTCCATGTCCAGTTCTAGATAGTAATTATATAGGAGGTTGGGATTAACATATAGGCACCATTATGTGTAAAATTGGAGAAGGGAATGGCAACCACTCCATTATTCTTGCCTGGAGAATCCCATGGACAGAGGAGCCTGGAGGGCTACACAGTCCATAGTGTTGCAAAGAGTCGGGCATGACTGAACAACTAACACACACATTCATAAAATAGATAACCAACAGAGACTGACTGTATAGCACAAGGAACTCTACTCAATATTCTGTAATAACCTAGATGGGAAAAGAATCTGAGAAAGAATAGAGATATGTGTGTGTCTAACTGAATCACTTTGCTGTATACCTGAACCTAATACATCAGCTCCAATATAAAAAAAAATTTTTTTAAGATAGTAATTACTTGCATGTGAGGAAGGGGTTGGGGAAGTAGGATACTAGGGGTTGTGATTGGGTGGGTATATGAGTGGGCTTCTGAGGGGCTAGTAGTCATATTCCAATTCTTTATTTGGTGGCACTGGCGTGTGTATCATTATTTTTTAAAAAGTGCTAAGTTGTCTACGGATATTTTATATACTCCAGTAAATGCTCTGTATTTCATAGTGAGATAAAAGCTTGGGAGGGAGGAAGAAATAAAGATAGCAGGGAGGAAAGAAGGATGGAAGGAATGAGGGAGGAGGGCAGGAGACGTCCACACACTGCCGTTATCTGATGTATCAGGTATCGGAACCATCCACAGAAATTCCGGCTACAAAGGTGGGCTAGAGATGAGGAAAAGGTCTGAATGTGGGACAGCAGTTAGAGTGCAGGGAGGACAAGGGCTTGGATTTCAACGTTGAGCTTTCTGGAAGCATCCTCCAGGGTCTGGCCTCACACAGTGGGCCTTGCCAAGCACCACAACACCATGGAGCATCATGAGTCCTTTCAGGAGATTTACAGACTTTCTCCCTCTTTTTCTACTCTCTGATTCAGGAGCAGGGAGTGAGGGAGAAGGAAAGAACACATAGCCAGAGTGTGTGTGTGTGTGTGCGTGTGTGCCTGTGTGTATGTGAGAAAGGGAGAGATGATGTTTGTATCCAGCATTGGACTGATAGCAAAAATATTTAGCAACTTGGTTGCTAATTTCAAATGAAATGTTCCCTCCTCATGCAACCCTACAGCTAAAGGAAAATATAGACACCCACAGGAAGAAGCAAATGTAGAAACATTGAACATTGTCACTGAAGACAATAATCTGTTTTTCAGAAGACAACAAAACAAAGTTTACAAAAGTCTTCTTTTCTGTGTGGGACCTGTCTGTCCCCAGTGAGCCCCCTGCACAATAAACATTTGTGCAGGCTTCTCTGTCTTTCTTCTGCGGCATTTCCCGTACATCTCCCAATGCAGAAAGTACAAACGTCCTCCCTACCCACCTTACCCTCGCCTCGCCTGCCACCTTCCTGCTAGGAACACTTCATCTCCCATCTGTCTATGCTGTGTTTAGCACAACGTCTGGTACATAATAGATGTTCACTAAACATCAGCTGACTGAATGGCAGTCTTTCTGGGTTAGAATGTTGGAAAAAATTTATCTCCAAAGTTTTCCTTATTACCACTTCAATTATCTTTGAGAAAGAGATAAAATAAGTACCATGTCAAATACATAGTTTGCCCATTTAGATATAAAGTACAATATAAAACTGTAAATGTGTCTATATGGGTATAAAAACATGAGTCAAAGACACATCTCTAATTTTCAATCTTATAAGTCAAGGCTGCTGCTGCTGCTGCTAAATCGCTTCAGTCGTGTCCGACTCTGTGCGACCCCATAGACGGCAGCCCACAGCCCCCCCACCCCGCCCCCCTGCCCCGTCCCTGGGATTCTCCAGGCAAGAACACTGGAGTGGGTTGCCATTTCCTTCTCCAGTGCATGAAAGTGAAGAGTGAAAGTGAAGTCGCTCAGTCGTGTCCGACTCCTAGCGACCCCATGGACTGCAGCCTACCAGGCTCCTCCATCCATGGGATTTTCCAGGCAAGAGTACTGGAGTGGGGTGCCATCGCCTTCTCCGAAGTCAAGGCTAGAAACTCATTTTTAAAGGAAATGTTATATATCGCTATGTTTATAACTAACCCTACCCAATCTAAAGCCAACAGTTACTTACTGCTTAGCTGTTTCCCAACTGGGCAAGTTCTGCAGCCCTCAGAGGGCAGGCAGTCATTGTCACATCAGATCTCTAGTGATGTCACTTTGACAGGCTCCCCTAACACTGTTTGCAAAGACCCCTCTGTTCCCTCTCAGTCCTCACTCACAGGGTGGAGAGGGCCCAGATGGGACCCCAAATGAGAGACTCTAAAGAGTGGAGGAAGAACCTGGAAAGACTTCATCTTCCATCTTTGACTTCATCAATAGGCTGGCATTGTTGATGCTTGCAAATGATTGTTACCTCACATTCTACCTGGATCGTGTCCAGGAGCAGTCTTCCAGAAAATAACATTCAGTGGAGTGGGGAGAGGGTTGAATGTAATGAATCATTTCTTTGCTGCTTTCAGGATTCCCTCTTTTTCTCTCTCTCTTGACAGTTTGACTGCGATGTGTCTAAATGTGGGCCTCTTTGGGTTTGTACTGCTTCAAGTTTGTGGAGCTTCTTAGGTGTAGAAATTCGATGCAGATTTTCCTCACATTTGAGAAGTTTATGGCTATTTCTTCAAATATCCTTTCTTCCTCTTTCTTTTTCTCCTCTTCTCCTAAGATTCCTATCATACATATGTATCCGTATCATATGTAGCTTGATGGTGTTCCACCAATCTCTGAGGCTCTGTTCATTTCTCTTCACTCTTTCGCCTTAATGTTGCTTAGACTGGATCATCTTAATTGACCTGTCTTCAGGTTCACTGATTCTTCCTTCTGCCAGTTCAAATCTGCTGTGAGCCCCTCTGTTTTTCATTTTTAAGACCAGAATTTCTATTTGGTTCTTTTCAAAAAAATAAATTTTCTTTATTGATACATCATTCTCATGCTTACCTTTCATTCTTTAGGCATGGTCTCCTTTAGTCCTTTGATCACATTTATAACAGCTGTTTCATGTCTTGGTCTAGTAAGTTAACATTTGCACTTCCTCAGAGACAGTTTTTAACCAAAAAGAAAATAACTCAGAATCATAGTTTCTATTGACTCCCTTTCCCCGCTGAGTATGAGCCATTCTTTCTTGTTTCTTTGCATGTCATAACAGTTTTTGTTAAAAAGTGAACATGTAAAATAATATAATCTTAAATATTATAATGTGATAATTCTGGAAATGAGATTTCCCCCTCATCAAGTTTGTTGTGTTTTTGTTGTTATTACTATTTGTTTAGTGACTTTTCCTGGATTAATTCTATAAAGTCTGTATTTTTTGTTGCCTGTGGCCACTGAAGTCTGCTTGATGCTTAGTGGTGAGCTAATAATTGAACTAAGAACTCTTCTTGAACTGATTAGTCTCCCTTCCTTTGTGTGTGTGTGTGTGTGTGTGTGTGTGTGTACGTGCATGCATGTGTTGGGACATGCCTTCAATGCTCATGTAGGCTGTTTACAATCCTTGCCTTAGCTTTCACTTCCTGCTTCTGCAGGACCTCAAGGTCAATCTAAGGTATGGAATTACAGCCTCCTCACTTTTTGAAGCATGTGCACACTCACACGCTTGTGACCTTCCAGATTCCCAGAAATATCTCAGAATTCTTTATAAGGCTTCTATCTTATTCTCCAGTTATTATTATGGGGCAGCCTCTTACTAGCCCAAGCTAAGTAACACTGCCTCAGGCAGCTGTGATATTAAACAATGGCATTCCCTTTTTTTTTTTTTTGGACAAATGCCTGTAGACTAGAGTTGTTTGCATAAACTAAGCATTGCTTTAGGTCAGATAAAGACAAGTCATGTGGATAGAGCTTTTCAGTAAACTGCTTTTCAGTGACTTGTTTACAAGTCAGTGGTTATACTTTGGCCACCTGATTTGAAAAGCCAACTCATTGGAAGAGATCCTGATGCTGGGAAAGATTGAAGGCAAAAGAAAAAGGGAGCAGCAGAGGATGAGATGGTTAGATAGCATACCCGACTCAATGGACATGAATTTGAGCGAACTTCAGGAGATACGGGAGGACAGAGGAGCCTGGTGTGCTGTAGTCCATTGGGTCACAGTGTCTGACACGACTTAAAGACTAAAAAAACAACAACAAGACCCATCCTGTCCCCTTACTTAGTCATTCTAAGATTCCTAATTCATTGCTTTTTTAAAATTTATTTTTTATTGAAGGATAATTGACTTACAGAATTTTGTTGTTTTCTGTCAAACCTCAACCTGAATCAGCCATAGGTATACATATATCCCCTCCCTGTTGAACCTCCCTCCCATCTCCCTCCCCACCCCACCCCTCTAGGTTGATACAGAGCCCCTGTCTGAGTTTCTTAGCCATACAGCAAATTCCCGTTGGCTGTCTAATTTACATATGGTAATATGTTTCCAGGTTACTCTTTCCACACATCTCACCCTCTCCTCCCCTCTCCCCATGTCCACAAGTCTACTTTCTGTCTGTTTCTCCACTGCTGCCCTGTAAGTAAATTCTTCAGTACCATTTTTCTAGATTTCATATATATATGCACTAGAATATGATATTTATCTTTCCCTTTCTGACTTACTTCACTCTGTATAATAGGTTCTAGGTTCATCTACCTCATTGGAACTGACTCAAATGTGTTCCTTTTTATGGCTGAGTAATATTCCATTGTGTATATGAACCACAACATTTTTTTTAATCCATCTGTTGATGGACATCTAGGTTGCTTCCATGTTCTAGCTGTTGTAAATAGTGCTGTAGTGAACAATGGGATACATGTGTCTTTTTCAATTTTGGTTTCCTCAGGGTGTATGCCAGGAGTGGGATTGCTGGATCATATGGTGGTTTTATTCCTAGCTTTTTAAGGAGTCTCCATACCATCTTCCATAGTGGCTATATTAATTTACATTCCCACCAACAGTGCAAGAGCATTCCTTTTTCTCCACACCCTCTCCAGCATTTATTTTTTGTAGACTTTTTGATGATGGCCATTCTGACTGGTCTGAGGTGATATCTCATTGTGGTTTTAATTTGCATTTCTCTAATAATGAGTGATGTTGAGCATCTTTTCATGTGTCTGTTAGCCATCTGTATGTCTTCTTTGGAGAAATGTCTGTTTAGGTCTTTTCCCCACTCTTTGATTGGGTTGTTTGTTTTTCTGGCATTTAGTTGTATGAGCTGCTTGTATATTTTGGAAATTAATCCTTTGTCAGTTGTTTCATTTGCTATTATTTTCTCCCATTCTGAGGGTTGTCTTTTCACCTTGCCTGTAGTTTCCTTTGCTGTGCAAAAGCTTTTAAGTTTAATCAGGTCCCACTTGTTTACTTTTGTTTTTATTTCCATTATTCTAGGAGGTGGGTCATAGAGGACCTTGCTTGGATTTATGTCATCGAGCATTCTGCCTAAGGTTTCCTCTAAGAGTTTTATAGTTTCTGGTCTTACATTTAAGTCCTTAATCTACTTTGAGTTTATCTTTGTGTATGGTTTTAGGAAGTGTTCTAATTTCATTCTTTTCATGTAGCTGTCCAGTTTTCCCAGCACCGTTTATTGAAGAGGCTGTCTTTGCCCCATCGTGTATTCTTGCCTCCTTCGTCAATTATAAGGTACCCATAGATGCATGGGTTTTTTTCTGGGCTTTCTATCTTGTTTCATTGGTCTATGTTTCTGTTTTCATGCCAGTACCATACTGTCTTGATGACTGTAGCTTTGTAGTATAATCTGAAGTCAGGAAGGTTGTTTCCTCCAGCTCCATTCTTCTTTCTCAAGACTGCTTTGGCTATTCGGGGTCTTATGTGTTTCCATGTGAATTGTGAAATTTTTTGTTCGAGTTCTGTGAAAAATGTCACTGGTAAATTGATGGGGATTGCATTGAATCTGTAGATTGTGTTTGGTAGTATAGTCACTTTCAAAATATTGATTCTTCCTACCCAGGAACATGGAATATCTCTCCAGCTGTTTATGTAATCTTTGATTTCTTTCATTAGTGTCTTATAATTTTCTGTTTACAGTTCTTTGTCTCCTTGGTTAAGTTTATTCCTAGATATTTAATTCGTTTTGTTGCAATGGTGAATGGGATTAATTCCTTAACTTCTCTTTCTGATTTTTCATTGTTAGTATATGGAAATGCAAGTGATTTCTGTGTATTGATTTTGTATCCTGAAACTTTGCTAAATGCATTGATTAGCTCTGGTAATTTTCTGATACTCTCTTTAGGGTTTTCTATGTACAGTATTGTGTCATCTGCAAATAGTGAGAGCTTTACTTCTTCTTTTCCAATCTGGATTCCTTTTATTTCTTTTTCTTCTCTGATTGCTGTAGCTAGGACTTCCAGAACTATGTTGAATAATAGTGGTGAAAGTGGACACCCTTGTTTTGTTTCTGATCTTAGGGGCAATGCTTCCAGTTTTTCATCATTGAGAATAATGCTAGCTGTAGGCTTATCATATATGGTCCTTACTGTGTTGAGGTAGGTTCCTTCTATGATAATTTTTTAAAGAGTTTTAATCATAAATGGGTGCTGAATTTTTTCAAAGGCTTTTTCTGCATCTGTTGAGATTATCATATGGTTTTTATCTTTCAACTTGTTAATATGGTGTATCACATTGATTAATTAGTGTATACTGAAGAATCCTTGTATCCCTGGAATAAACACAACTTGATCATGGTGTATAAGCTTTTTGATGTGTTGCTGAATTCTGTTTGCTAAAATTTTGCTGAGGATTTGTGCATCGATGTTCATCAGTGATATTGGCCTATAGTTTTCTTTTTTTGTGTTGTCTTTGTCTGGTTTTGGTTTTCAGGGTGATGGTGGCCTCATAGAATTGAGTTTGGAAGTGTTCCTTCCTCTGCAATGTTTTGAAAGAGTTTTGGAAGGATAGGCATTAGTTCTTCTCAAAATGTTTGATAGAATTCTCCTGTGAAGCCATCTGGTCCTGGGCTTTTGTTTTCTGAAAGATTTTTTATCACAGCTTCAATTTCAGTGCTTGTAATTGGGTTTCATAAATTATGAAATTGTTCATAATTTATATTCTTCCTGGTTCAGTCTTGAAAGATTGAACTTTTCTAAGAATCTGTCCATTTCTTCCAGGTTATTGATTTTATTGCCATATTGTTATTCATAATAGTCTCTTATAATCCTTTATATTTCTTCATTGTCTGTTGTAACCTCTCCTTTTTCATTTCTAATTGTGTTGATTTGATTCTTCTCTCTTTTTTTCTTGATGAATCTGGCTAAAGGTTTGTCAATTTTGTTTATCTTCTCAAAGAACCAGCTTTTAGTTTTATTAATCTTTACTATTGTTTCTTTCTTTTTCATTTATTTCTGCTCAGATCTTTATGATTTCTTTCTTTCTACTAATTTTGGGGTTTTTTTGTTGTTGTTCTTCTTCTTTTTCCAGTTGTTTTAGGTGTAAAGTTAGGTTGTGTGTTTGATGTTTTTCTTGTTTCTTGAGGTAGGATTGTATTGCCATAAACTTTCCTCTGAGAATTACTTTTGCTGCATCCCATAGGTTTTGAGTTGTCATGTTTTCATTGTCATTTGTTTCTAGAAATATTTTGATTTCCCTTTTGATTTCTTCAGTAACCTGTTGGTTATTTAGAAATGTGTTGTTTAATCTCCATGTGTTTGTGTTCCTTACAGTTTTTATCTAGTCTCATAGCATTATGGTCAGAGAAGATGCTTGATATGATTTCAATGTTCTTAAATTTACTGAGGTTTGATTTGTGACCCAAGACATGGTCTATCCTGGAGAATGTTCCATGTGCACTTGAGAAGAATGTGTATTCTTCTGCATTTGGATGGAATGTCCTGAAGATATCAGTGAGATCCATCTCATTTAATGTATCATTTGACTTGTGTTTCCTTATTAATTTTCTGTTTTGATGACCTGTCTATTGGTGTGAATTGGGTGTTAAAGTCTCTTACTATTATTGTGTTACTGTCAATTTCTCCTTTTATGTCTGTTATTGTTTTTCTTATGTATTGAGGTGCTACTATGTTGGGTGCATAGATATTTACAATTGTTATGTCTTCCTCTTGTATTGATCCCTTGATCATTATGTAGTATCCTTCTTTATCTCTTGTAATCTTTAAGTCTTTTTGTTTGATATGAGGATTGCTACTCCAGCTTTCTTTTGCTTCCGATTTGCATGGAATATATTTTTGCATCCTCTCACGTTCAGTCTATATGTGTCTTTAGGTCTGAAGTGGGTTTCTTATAGACAGCATATATATGGGTCTTGTTTTTGTATCCATTCAGCCAGTCTGTCTTTTGGTTGGAGCATTTAATCCATTTACATTTAAAGTAATTATTGATATATATGTTCCTATTGCCATTGTGTTAATTGTTTGGGGTTGATTTTGTAGATCTTTTTCCTTCTCTTGTATTTCTTGACTATATAAGTCCCTTTATCATTTGTTATAAAGCTGGTTTTGTGGTACTTAATTCTCCTAACTTTTCTTGTCTGTAAAGCTTTTTATTTCTCCATCAATTTTTGAATGAGATCCTTGCCAGGTACAGTAATCTTGGTTGTAGATTTATCCCTTTAAGTACTCTAAATATATCCTGCCATTGCCTTCTGGCCTGCAGAGTTTCTGCTGAAAGATCAGCTGTTAAGCGTATGTGGTTTCCCTGGTATTTTGTTTGTTGCTTTTCCCTTGCTGCTTTTAATATTCTTTCTTTGTGTTTAGACTTTGTTAGTTTGCTTAGTACGTGTCTTGGCATGTTTATCCTTGGGTTTATCCTGTATGGGACTCTTTGTGCCTCTTGGACTTGATGGACTATTTCCTTTTCCATGTTGAGGAAATTTTCAACTATAATCTCTTCAAAACTTTTCTTATACCCTTTCTTTTTCTCTTCTTCTTCTGGGACCCCTGTAATTCGAATGTTGGTGCATTTGATATTGTCCCAGAGGACTCTGAGACTATCCTCAGTTCTTTTCATTCTTTTTACTATATTCTGCTCTTCAGAAGTTATTTCCACCATTTTATCTTCCAGCTCACTGATTCATTCTTCTGCTTCAGATATTCTGTTATTGGTTCCTTCTAGAGTATTTTTAATTTCAGTAATTGTGTTGTTTGTCTCTGTATGTTTATTCTTTAATTCTTCTAGGTCTTTGTTAATTGATTCTTGCATTTTCTCTATTTTGTTTTCAAGGTTTTTGATCATCTTTACTATCATTATTCTGAATTCTTTTTCAGGTAGTTTGCCTATTTCCTCTTCATTTTTTGGACTTCTGTGCTTCTAATTTGTTCCTTCATTTGTGTAGGAATCCTCTGCCTTTTCATTAATATATATTTTTTAATTTATTGGATTAAGGTCTCCTTTTCCCAGGCTTAAAGGTTGAATTCTTTCTTTATTCATTGCTTTTTAACCATTCTTTTCTAATGCAGAAAGTTACTGTAATAATGGAAGTAATCTGAACCATGAATAGTATTTTAGCTGGGGAGTCAGAGGGGAGTAGATGTAGATGCTACAAGGAATATTTCGAAGAGAGACTCAACAGGTTATCAGATGGTTGCATGGGATGAAGATGGAGAAAGTAAGGACAGGGCTAAGGTACCTGGTCTCAGTGCCCCAGAAGTGACCAGGCAATGATTAGAAATTTGAAGTTGAAATAGAGTTGATTTAGATGAGCTGGTGGTATTCTTGCATAAAATGTTGGGATCCTCAGTGATTCACAATTCATAAAATTACTCTAAGTAAATCTTAAAGTCTCTGGAGCAAATAGTAAATGTTATTACTATTGTTAAATGTGAATGGGCACTAAAAAATAAATTGATCCTCAGCATCAGTGAGCTCACATTATTGAAAAAGATAAGCTTTTCTCTCTTATACTTTGCTCCAAATCAATTGCTCCTTTTCACTCAAGACGTAAAGTTTAACTTAAATTTTTTTCAATACTCTTATTTAAAAAACAGTGTTGTCAATCTTGTTAGTCTTCAAAGCAATACAGGTTCGTGGTAAAAAGAAAATATTAGAAAATAGAACAAAGATGAAGAAAATTAAAAATCATCCATAATCCCAATATTCAGAGGTAACCACTGCAAACACTTTGAGGTAGTGTCTTCCAAAGTTTTTCCTGCACTTACAGCTAGATAGACTCTAAAAAGTTGTTTTTATGCTGTGCATACTGTTCTATGGCTTGCCCTTTCATGTGAATATATCATAAAATCTCATTTCTATAAATATTTCTGAGAACATGATTTTCTATAGTTTTATGAGTTCACATTCCTATACTTTTGGAAATTGATTTATTCCTTTAGGAACATAGATTATTTTCCTGGAAAATTAGGTCAAATTGGAAAATTGCTCACAAATGATGGCAATGGCAACTTCATTAATCATCATTGCCTATGGCCTCAGTCTCTGGGTTGAAAGAAGAGAATTCTTCCTGGCAGCACAGTCATAGAAAGGAATAATTCTTGGGAAGTTGGCCTTGTGAAGGCAGACTTTGTTTTGTTCCTGCTTTATCCACAGTGCTCATTTTATGAAGAGCTTTCTGAAATCGAGCAGAAAATGACTAATAACCCAATATATAAATGACCAAAGGATGTGAATAAATTTATTGCAGACAAATGCAAATAGCTCTTTACATATGAAAAATATTTCCAACCTCAGTTATAGGGAAATGAAATTGAAAATAAACATTGCATTTCTCTCCTATCAGATTGGCAAAAATCCAAAAATTTGACAATATACTGTTAGTGAAACTGTAAGAAGATGGCTCCCCCTTTACAGTGCTAGTAGGAATCCAGCACCTCCAATCTGTATAGAGGTACATTTGTCAGTGTCCAGCAGAATTATAGATACACTTATCTATTGACTCAGCAATTCCATGTCGAGAAGTCTATCTCCCAGGTACACATGTGTGTGCACGTGTGCGTGCATGCTGTCGGTTCAGCCATGTCCAACTCTTTGTGACCCTGTGGACTGTAGCGTCCTGCCAGGCTTCTCCATCCATGGGATTTTCCAGGCCAGAATACTGGAGTGGGTTGCCATGTCCTCCTCCAAGGGATCTTCCCAACCCAGGGACTGAACCCATGGCTCCTGTGTCTTCTGCATCACAAGTGGATTCTTTACCTCTAAGCCACTGCGGAAGCCCTAGGTACACTTATACAAGTACAAAATGATACTTGTAAAAGCTAATTTGATTCCTTGTGGATATTATTTGTGACTGCAAAAGGATTGTACAGAATCCAATTTTCCAGCAGTCGGGAATAGCTTGATTAAACTATGGCATGGCCACACAGAGTACTATGCAGCTATAAAAAATTGGGCAAAGGCTTCAGTGTGTTGGTATGAAGAGATCACCAAGATATATAAAGTGAGAAAAACAACAAGGTGCAGAATACTGCTACATACTGTGTAAGAAAGAAAATAAGAGTGTATACCTATGTGTTTCTTTACATTTGCACAAAGATATACTCAAAGAAAAACACCAAATTAATACAAATGGTTATTTTTGAGGGAAACAATGGAGGAGGCAGGGGTAGAAGCAAGACTTCTTTGTGAATATCCTTCTAGAAGGTTTTGGTCTTTAAATAATTGTGAACAAATTATTAATATTGGAAACAAATACATGAGCATAACTGTATATCTAATCGTACCATAAACACACAGAGGAGGAAGGATTTATTTCAACTGACTTTAGGGCACAATATTTTGACTCTAACTCCTTAGTGAGATATATTGAAGGATAAAAAGAGCTACAAAGAGGGAGTTCCCTGGCGATCCAGTGGTGAAAGACTTTACCTTCCAGTACAGTGGGTTTGGGTTCAATTCCTGATCAGGGAACTAAGATCCCACATGCCTCCTGGCCAGAAAGCCAAAACATAAAACAGAGACAATATTGTAACAGATTCAATAAAGACTTTAAAAATGGTCTACATCAAAAAAAATTCTTGGAAAGAGCTACAAAGAAATTTTTAATTTTGCCTTGGTTGTTTTATTTCTTTAGCAGTGTTGGTATTGTTATTTTTGAAACTTTCTATTATATGACACAGCATCTAAGTAATTGTGTTAATAACATTAGGAATCAAGTTTTCAATGTAAGAGAAAAGGTGCACGATTATAATTTCAAGGAAGTAAAATAAAATGCTATGTAGTGTTAAATTTAAAATTTTTAATGAACTCACAATTTTAAGCATATGCATGTATACCCCTGCTTATCGTAATGGACTAATAGCAACAGTATTCCAGAAACCATGAATATCTCCCTTAGCCTCTAATACCATCCCCCTACCAAGAGGAACGAGGGCGCCAGTGTTAAATGACTATTTCTAGATACAGGAAAAGGAAGGAACAAAGAGAACCTGAGACAAGTTTTCCCAGAAATCAGGGAAGTTTTCTTGTCATGTCTAAAGGAGCCAACTTGAGTAGGTTCCCACTGACCAAAATTGTGAGAATTTGACCCTCAAACAGAATAATGCTTGTGGTTGATTGAAATCTATTCAGTCTCTAAAATCCATGAATCTGCAATGATACTAATGATTTAAACATACAGAAAAATTCATTTGTCGCCACTGAAAGTACAATTAAGGCTATTAACTACTCCGAAAATTAGAAAATTAAAGGAATATTTGAAAATGAAAGGGCAGTTGAAAGAATGAACAATGTATGCTGCCTTTCATTTAGAAACCATAGACCATGCTGCCAAAAACAGTCCCAGTTGATATGGGAAAAATTTGCAGAAGAACCTTGGCTGATACATATAGAAGGAGTGATAGAATCAGAAAGAAGCTACTATCTCACATACATGAGGATATTTTGGACATTTTCATAATTTTTAAAACCTCTAGATAAATGATTGATGGGGAAACTAGACATTTGTACTGTCCCAGATAATGAAACAGGTTCTATGTCTAAGTGGAATATAGAAGTATACCATTGTATGATGGACGGATCAGGCTATCATTCTTATCCAGAGGTTAATTTAATACCCTAAAGTATGGGTCAACCATTTATCACATGCCTTTTGACGTAATGCAGTGTAACTATCTTATATACGTAAAGTTGTCTAGAAGCAGAGCCTGAGGTCTAGTGGGGAAGGGTTCTTGGGAGGAGGATGAGGGAAACAGGAAAGGGAGGTGAAAAACTATGTCAGAATATGTCTAACTTGGAGAATAGCAACAGCCTGATCTACAGGGTAGCTGCTGCTGCTGCTGCTGCTAAGTCGCTTCAGTCGTGTCCGACTCTGTACAACCCCATAGACAGCAGCCCACCAGGCTCCCCCGTCCCTGGGATTCTCCAGGCAAGAACACTGGAGTGGGTTGCCATTTCCTTCTCCAATGCATACAAGTGAAAAGTGAAAGTGAAGCCGCTCAGTCGAGTCCGACTCTTAGCAACCCCATGGACTGCAGCCTACCAGGCTCCTCCATCCATGGGATTTTCCAGGCAAGAGTACTGGAGTGGGGTGCCATCGCCTTCTCCCACAGGGTAGCTGGGGAGCTTGAACTGTTCCACAGAGTTGATCCTACCTTGAAGTCCATGTCAATGCTGCAGGCTTTCCTCTGGGCATCCCTTGCCACCATTTCTATGGCCTCGGCCACATGATGTCGCTAAAAGAACATGACGTGGAGTCCTGGAGCATAACCTTCATGAGGGTGTTACAGGATCAGTTGTGTGCCCCTGGATTTCATATGCTGAAGTCCTAATCCCCCAGAATGTGACTGTATTTGGAGATCATTCTTTGTAAAGCGGTAGATCGCAACCATGCATGCATGCTAAGTCACTTCAATCATGTCCATGGACTGTATGTAGCCTGCCAGGCTTCTCTGTCCATGGGGTTCTCCAGGCAAGAATACTGAAGTGGGTTGGTTAATGACATGAAAAGGAGGCCATTAGAGTGGGCCCTAATCCAATACAATGGGTGTCCTTATAAGAAGAGGAAATTAGGACACAAATACACACAGAGGAAAGACTGCATGAAGACTCCCTGAAGACCCAGGGAGGAGGCTTCCCTGGCGGAATCCACCTGCAATGCAGGAGGCATGGGTTTGATCCCTGGTCTGGGAAGATCCCACTTGCTGCGGAGCATCAGAGCCCCGTGTACCTGAGTTCTAGAGCTTGAGAGCTGCAACAAGAGATGCCACCGCAGTAAGAAGCCTGTGCACCACAGTGAAGAGTAGCCCCCGCTCACCACAATGAGAGAAAGCCCACATGCAGCAACAAAGACCCAGTGTAGCCAAAAAAGAAAAAAGCACAGGGAGTAAAAGATGAGCATCTACAAGCCAAGGAGAGAGACCTCAGAAGAAAGGAGACCTGACACCTGGGTCTTGGACTCCAAGCCTCCAGACCTGTGAGAAAAATTAATCGCTGTTGTTTAAACTACCCATATGGTACTTTGTGATGACAACTCCAGAAAACTGATACAGTAGGGATTTCTGTTCTGTTTACTACTTCATTCCAGCAGTGTCTGGCATGGAATAAACAGTTATTGAATGAATGAAGTTCTAGAGTTTCAAATCAAAGCAGGAGAAAGGATCTCCCCTTGCAGATTTTCTCTCTGTATATCTCTGCTTTTGCTTCTGTTTCTGTGCTTTTGCTCCTCACCATCATATGTTTTACCCCAGGAGAGGTTTCGCTCTTACCTTTCTGTCGCATCTTCTTCCAGCAAAAGACAAACTTTACTCACCAGCCTATCCTCTGGAGGTTGTGTGCACATCACATTTTCTGTGCATTCCTTGGGATTTTTTGGTTTTGGTGGTTGCAGTAGATTGGATTTTCCAAAGATGGCCTTGCCAGGATCCCTCATGCCTTCCTCTCTTCTTATACTGTGACTTCGCCAATGCTCCGTCAAAAGGCACAGCCTGTCTCCTCCCCCTTGAACCTGGGTGGGTCTTTGGATCAATCAACAGGGCACAGAGAAAGTGGTGCCATGTGAGTGCTGGGCTGTCATGTGCTGGAGCCCCTGTGCCTGCAAGCCAGCAATCGTGCATATCTTTCCCCAGCTCCATGCCCAGTGGAGTCATGTTAGTAGCCTGAAAATAGCCAGGGTGGGATTATTTATGTCATGTGCTACATGCTAAGTCACTTCAGTCATGTCTGACTCTTTGTGACTCCATGGACTGTAGCTCGCCAGGCTCCTCTCTGTCCATGGGGTTCTCCAGGCAAGAATACTGGAGTGGGTTGCCATGCCCTCCTCCAGGGTATCTTCCTCACCCAGGCATCGAACCTGTGTCTCTTCCTTGGCAGGTGGGTGTTCTTTAGCCCCACCCACAGAAGCCAGCAAATGCTACAGTCATAATTACACACAAACACACAGAACTGGTTGTCAAACATTTACCAGCAAACCACCATTTCTGAGGCTAAATCATAACAAGTGTACAGATTCCTGGGGTTCTCCCCGTCTTAGTACATGTGCTCTTAAATCCTTGCCTCCATGCTGGGAAAAAGCCCAGGGCCCATGCAGAGGCCACATGTGGTGTTCTGACTGACATCCCCAGCTGAGCCCCAGCCCCAGCGAGCATCAGTCACCATGATCCATGTGAATGAGGAAGCTTACTGATGACCGCAATGCCAGCCACCATCTGTCTACTGAGCCCAGTTAACCCCCAGGACTGAGAGATATAGTAATAATAAATGATCATTGCTGTTTTTTTGCCACTTGGAGCAGTCGTGCAATCATAGATAATCTGAACACTGATAACTTGTTCAGTTCTTTACTAAGGCATTATAAGTTAAGAGAAATGAAAATGCATCAGTTTCACACTGAAAAAAAAATCTGTTATACATGATAAATCTTCATGTATAGGATTCATAAGTACGAATTCACATATAGGAATCAGAGTAAGATTCAATTATTCATTCATTTATTCAACAAATATTTATTGAGAGCTAGCTAATTAAGCCAGAGAAGGCAATGGCAGCCCACTCCAGTACACATGCCTGGAAAATCCCATGGACGGAGGAGCCTGGTAGGTTCCAGTCCATGGGGTCTCTAAGAGTCGGGCACGACTGAGCGACTTCACTTTCACTTTTCACTTTCATGCATTGGAGAAGGAAATGGCAACCCACTCCAGTGTTCTTGCCTGGAGAATCCCAGGGATGGGGGAGCCTGGTGGGCTGCCATCTATGGGGTCGCACAGAGTCGGACACAACTGATTGGACATAGCAGCAGCTA
This sequence comes from Bos javanicus, assembly GCF_032452875.1. Taxonomy (NCBI): domain Eukaryota; kingdom Metazoa; phylum Chordata; class Mammalia; order Artiodactyla; family Bovidae; genus Bos; species Bos javanicus. Next base: position 21,381,953 of record NC_083879.1, on the reverse strand, counting down.
ATTAAGCATCAAACCCTGTGCTCACTCAGTGTTTAGAGTGGAGGAGCCCCCATTGTGCAAATGGAGACAAAATGGAAACAACCCAACACTGGTGCGAAAGGTGCCAGAAGTGTGTTCAGGGTCCACTGGGGGTGGGCACGAAGGAAAAAGGGCCAACTCTTTTTAAAACAATTTTATTGAAGTATAGTTGATTTACAGTGTTGTGTTAATTTCTGCTGTACAGCAAAGTGACTCAGTTATACGTACGTACATATATATATATATTTTTTTTTTTTTCAAAAAGAAAACAGATCCGTTATGGTTTATCACAGGATACTGAATATAGTTCCATGCTCTATACGGTAGGACGTTGTCGTTGAAGTTGTATACAGCTTGCATCTGCGAATCCCAGGCTCCCAGTCCTCTCCTCTCCTGTCTCCCCCGCTTTGGCAGTCACAGGTCTGTTCTCTGTGTGGTCTGTTTCTGTTTCAGACATGGGTGCATTTGTGTCATGTATTTTACGGTGTAGTTTTACTTATTTGACTGCCCCAGGTCTTAGCTCTGGCATCCAGACTCCTCAGTTGCAGCATGTGGGATCTAGTTCCATGACCAGGGATCCAACCCAGGCCCCCTGCATTGGGAGAGTGGAGTTTTAGCCCCTGGATCACCAGGGGAGTCCCTGTGTCCTATTTTAGATTCCATATGTAAGTGATATCATATGATATGCGCCTTCCCCAACCCTGATCCAGGCCCTGGGGATGTTGATGTGCTCCTGGACTCGGCAGCCTGAACAGTGACCTGAGCACAGGTGCTGTTCCTTTTCCCCAGCCTGCTCTAGGGCACCAGCTAGAACTGAGTGGAAGGTTTGAGGCTGGAGACCTTTCAGGAAGCAGGCACCCATCTCTCAGGGGTGGGTCTTCATATCCTCCCTACAGGCCCCTGGGACCGCTAAAAAAGGGGCTCAAGGTCACACCAGTATTTCTGTGGAGCATCTTAGGCAGGTGCCCAGTTCCATGGGGCCTTTAGAATCTGAAGGTTTGGCTGTCTTTATTTTTTCTGCTAGACCCAGTGTTTTTAATAAAAATCGCAGTAAAATATATGTAACATAAAATTGACCACCTTTTAAGTGCACAGTTTAGTAATGTTAAGCACATTTGTATTGTTGTCCAACCATCACCACCATCCATCTCCACAACTCTTTTCTATTTTGCAAAACTGAAATTATAACCATTAAACACCCCCCACCCCAGCCCATCCTCCCCTCAGCTCCTGGCAACCACCATTTTGCTTTCTGTCTTTGTGAATTAGACTGCTCTAAATACCTCAAATAGATGGAATCATACAGAATTTGTACTGTTGTGACTGGTTTATTTCACTTAGTATAATATGCTCAAGGTTCATCCAGACTATGGCTTGAGTTGACTGTCTTTCCATCCTTCTTCTATAAATTCATTCAGTACATAGGTTCTGCTTCTCTTTTTTTCTTAAATTGTCTTCAGGAAAATTGTGCTGAGAAAACTCAAAAAGAAAATGAGAGTATCTATTGAAGATGCTTTCTGATTCAGGTGGACATTGAAGGGAGGGACCCAGATGGTTTCTCTCAAATTAGGAAGCCATCCAGGATTAGTAGATGGTGAATATAGGAAAAATAAAAAAAATTCAAATAGAAGAATGGACAGTTCACCAAGGAAAGCCTGAAAAGAATGTGAATGATTACACAGAACTAATTTGTTTCAGAATAACACACTATAAAAGACAGCCTTCTGAGATTCCCCTGGTGGTCCAGTGGTTAAGAATCTGCCTACCAATGCAGGGGTCACGGGTTCAATCCCTGGTCCAGAAAAATCCCACACGCCTCGGAGCAGCTGAGCCGGTGAGCCACAATTACGGAACCTGGGCTCTAGAGCCTGTTCTCTGCAACAAGAGAAGGCACCACAGTGAGAAGCCTGAGCACTGCAACCAGAGAGTAGCCCCTGCTCACCACAACTGGAGAAAGTCCCCATGTAGCAATGAAGACTCAGTGCAGCAAAAAAAAAAAAAAAAAAAAAGCCCTCTGCAGGATCTGGGGGAAGCCAGTGGGAATTAACACTTGGGAACAGGGGGGTTGGTTTTGACTGGTTCCCCGATTGCTCGTTATGTGGTGCACAAATTGGTCTTTGGCCAACTTTAATATCTCCCTTCATTTCCATGGCTTCTGTCAAGAAGTCAGGCATACCCTCATTAACTCACAGACTCCTTTGTAATTAAACTCAGGCATATACTCATTAGCTTATTACACTTTTGAATTAAAATTCCTTATGGGATACAGTGGATTTTATAAAATAAGCCTTTTACTCACAGTGTCTTGCCTTGAGTGAGCACTGCTTAAGCAGTGAATGATTGAACTCACTTTCACCAGCAGGGCCCCGTTAAGTAGGCCACCTCGAGGCTTCCACAGAACAACGTGCATAATAAAATTTGTACTCAATTCAATTTGTAACTCAGTTCTGCTAACAGATGGCCTTTATTCACATGATAATGTCTGTAGTCATTTAGGCCTTTAGCCTCCTAGAATTCCCCTGCTTCTCCAAATAGGGTCCTTGGAGACATAACAGGGTTTAAAATGCAGATTCCTGGGTCCAAGCCCAGACTGACAGATTCAGAATCTTAGGGTAGTGGGGCAGGAATCTGCTTTTTAATAAAGAGCCTCACACATTTGTGATAAATTTAAAAGAGGTTGAGTTCATCAGAATGAAAGTTTAAGTTCAGTGGAAAACTTCTACTTGATGCTCACCTGTCGCAGTAACACAAAATAGCCTTCTTCAAATCCAAGACAAGGAGGGTTAGAGAGTTTACACAGTTCTGCCTCCCTGTAACTCCACTGTCTCAGATCCATGGTCTGGACTGACTTGACACGGAATAGGTTTCGTCTCTTCTCCATATCACAATTGTCCTCCATCACTTAAGGTGTTTTCTCTGGTCCCGAACCCATTTGAAGGACCTTGCTACTGCTAAGTCACTTCAGTCGTGTCCGACTCTGTGCGACCCCATAGACGGCAGCCCACCAGGCTCCCCTGTCCCTGGGATTCTCCAGGCAAGAACACTGGAGTGGGCTGCCATTTCCTTCTCCGTGTTCAGTCTGTTTTTCCTCATAAGCTACCAGCATGCAGAGAGCAAAAAGAAGAGGCTGCCAGACATGCCTGCACCACCCACTAACCTTAAGGCCCTGAAATGGAATGTTTCCAGGACTAATTTATAACCAGTGAATTATAACTTCGGCACTGAAGTGCCACTGCTGCTGCTGCTGCTGCTAAGTCACTTCAGTCGTGTCCGACTCTGTGCGACCCCATTAGACGGCAGCCCACCAGGCCCCGCCATCCCTGGGATTCTCCAGACAAGAACCACAGATCAGATCAGATCAGATCAGTTGCTCAGTTGTGTCCGACTCTTTGTGACCCCATGAATCGCAGCACGCCAGGCCTCCCTGTCCATCACCAACTCCTGGAGTTCACCCAGACTCATGTCCATCGAGTCAGTGATGCCATCCAGCCATCTCATCCTCTGTCGTCCCCTTCTCCTACTGCCCCCAATCCCTCCCAGCATCAGAGTCTTTTCCAATGAGTCAACTCTTCGCATGAGGTGGCCAAAGTACTGGAGTTTCAGCTTTAGCATCATTTCTTCCAAAGAAATCCCAGGGCTGATCTCCTTCAGAATGGACTGGTTGGATCTCCTTGCAGTCCAAGGGACTCTCAAGAGTCTTCTCCAACACCACAGTTCAAAAGCATCAATTCTTCGGCACTCAGCCTTCTTCACAGTCTAACTCTCACATCCATACATGACCACAGGAAAAACCATAGCCTTGACTAGACGGACCTTTGTTGGCAAAGTAATGTCTCTGCTTTTGAACATGCTATCTAGGTTGGTCATAACTTTCCTTCCAAGGAGTAAGCGTCTTTTAATTTCATGGCTGCAGTCACCATCTGTAGTGATTTTGGAGCCCAGAAAAATAAAGTCTGACACTGTTTCCACTGTTTCCCCATCTATTTCCCATGAAGTGGTGGGACCGGATGCCATGATCTTCGTTTTCTGAATGTTGAGCTTTAAGCCAACTTTTTCACTCCCCACTTTCACTTTCATCAAGAGGCTTTTTAGTTCCTCTTCACTTTCTGCCATAAGGGTGGTGTCATCTGCATATCAGAGGTTATTGATATTTCTCCCGGCAATCTTGATTCCAGCTTGTGCTTCTTCCAGCCCAGCATTTCTCATGATGTACTCTGCATAGAAGTTAAATAAACAGGGTGACAATATACAGCCTTGACGAACTCATTTTCCCATTTGGAACCAGTCTGTTGTTCCATGTCCAGTTCTAACTGTTGCTTCCTGACCTGCATACAAATTTCTCAAGAGGCAGGTCAGGTGGTCTGGTATTCCCATCTCTTTCAGAATTTTCCACAGTTTATTGTGATCCACACAGTCAAAGGCTTTGGCATAGTCAATAAAGCAGAAATAGATGTTTTTCTGGAACTCTCTTGCTTTTTCTATGATCCAGTGGATGTTGGCAATTTTATCTCTGGTTCCTCTGCCTTTTCTAAAACCAGCTTGAACATCAGGAAGTTCACGGTTCACGTATTGCTGAAGCCTGGCTTGGAGAATTTTGAGCATTTCTTTACTAGCGTGTGAAATGAGTGCAATTGTGCGGTAGTTTGAGCATTCTTTGGAATTGCCTTTCTTTGGGATTGGAATGAACACTGACCTTTTCCAGTCCTGTGGCCACTGCTGAGTTTTCCAAATTTGCTGGCATATTAAGTGCAGCACTTTCACAGCATCATCTTTCAGGATTTGAAATAGCTCAACTGGAATTCCATCACCTCCACTAGCTTTGTTCGTAGTGACGCTTTCTAAGGCCCACTTGACTTTACATTCCAGGGTGTCTGTCTCTAGGTCAGTGATCACACCATCATGATTATCTGGGTCGTGAAGATCTGTTTTGTACAGTTCTTCTGTGTATTCTTGCCATCTCTTCTTAATATCTTCTGCTTCTGTTAGGTCCATACCATTTCTGTCACAGCCCGTCTTTAAAAGGCTTCCCGGGGTTGCGCTGCTGCCCCCTTCCGGCCCTGGGAAGTACTTCAGGATGTTGAAGCCGGTGGCGGGGTTGTGCTCTCCGCACGTGGAGGGTGGAAACAGAGATAAACCTCTCCCTCCCAGGGAGAAGCCAGGAGTTGCTGTCCTGCTGCGGGAGAGAAATCTGAGATGAGAGACAGAGAAAGGAAGCGTGTGGCACGGAGATGGGACCCGCAGGTGAAGAGAAGTCCATCAGGTGTAGACTTGGACCAACCACCCCGACCCCACAGTGGCCAAGGTCAGCCTGGTCCTGGATCTGGCTCTTTGATATCAGCTCAAAAGGTGAGTGGAGACAGCGCAGTGCAGCCTTTCAAGTTGGAGAGAGAATCCTAGCAGATGGTTTCTCAGAATTGTTCAGGGGAAGATGACAATGTGCTGATTTGTGCTTCCTGGAAAGAAAATGACTACAATGTGAAAGTGCTGTTTCTTAATTGTGTGGAGAGAAAGGGAAACTTAATCTTCATGGAGTCTAAGGAGAATGGGTTTTCCCATGGAAAAGAATGGTCGTAAAGGAACAGTGAACTTCAGGGTGAGAGCAAGTTGTGCTGGGTTCTTAGAAACAGTTTGGTAACTACTGGGCAGTGAAGATAGAGGCCCTATGGGGTCTCTGAGCAGGTGACTTGGACATGGTCGTGATAAAAGTGTGTGTAGAGCTCTGAGGATGGACATTTTCCATTTCATAGGGACCAAACACTGAAGGACTCCTAGGGAAGTGGTGGGTCACTCTGGCACACAGTAGGTTTGCAGTTACCTCCACGGAACTCATGCAGGATGGAATGGTTAGGAGGGGAAATGGAGAAGATACATAAAGAGCTATAGATAATAAAGGATTTGTGTCCTGAGCACCCAAAACATCTGTAGGAAATATTCAACAATTCAGGTTAACATCTGTCTTTGGAGGAACAGGTATGGAGGTGGTTAAGGTTTAACATTTAATGTTATTCAAAACCAGGCCAAATTGAGCTGAGTTTCCACTCACCTCTAATTTAGGTAAACAGCCTAATTTACCAAGTCAGTTAATGAAAACCACAATCACCGAGTCAAAAATGTGCCCAGGTTGGGGCTCTGAAGTGAACATCAGTAATGCTGAATACTGTTGAAGTGCTAGATGTTAAGAAAAACTTAGGCACCTCTAGATACAGGTTCACTGTTAAGAAACAAATGTCAGCTTAAAAAAAAAAAAAAAGGCACAACGTGAGAGTTGAGAGTTAAGTTTTATTTGGGGCACAGTGAGGACTGCAACCCAGGAGACAGAGTCTCAGATAGCTCTGGGTGAAAGAAAGTGAAAGTGTTAGTTGCTCTGTCCTGTCCGACTCTGCGAGTCCACAGACCATAGCCCACCAGGCTCCTCCGTCCATGGACTTCTCCAGGCAAAAATACTGGAGTGGGTTGCCATGCCCTTCTCCAGGGGATCTTCCTGACCCAGGGATCGAACCCAGGTCTCCTGCATTGCAGGTAGATTCTTTACCGTTTGAGCTACCCAGGAAGCGAGAGAGCTCTGAGAGACTGCTCCAGAGATAGTGGTGGAAGGTCAGTATACATGTAATTTGGTGAAGGGGGAGTACATGCAGTCAAGCACATTTTTTCCAAAAGTTTCTTCTAGTCTCGTGAAACTTTTGTTAGCCACAAGGAACAGTCATCACCATGAAGATACGAGGAGACACAAGAATTAGGATCGGCCCCTGAAAATATTTAACTATCTGAAGACTTGTCTTGCCAGTACTTCCTCAAGTATAGTTTTGCCTCATTTCTGCTCTCCACCCTGGCCTCCTCTCGGGGTGTTGAAGGTCAGCAGCACGTGATCTCATCCCTGTAGAGGCAGATGGCAGGGTCCAATGGCAGGTGCCCATTTGTAATCAACACAAACCAGAGGTTTAAAATAAAGTAGTATTTTATAAATCTGAATACTGAAACGGTAAATGTTAGTTATAAAAACTTGTAATTATTGGCATTTTAGACTAGATTCTTTGTTGTTGGGGGGCTGCCCCATTCTTTGCAGGATATTTAGTGACATCCCTGGTCTCCATCCACGAGTCACTAGCCACCATCCTCACCCCAGTGAGGACAATCAAAAATGCCTCCAGACATTGCCAGACATCCCCTGGGAGGCAGAATTACCCTTGGTTGGTTACCACTGAGATACAACAACTGGACTGAAAAATGAAAGTGTGTTAAGAATGTTGTTTGGTGACTATTACCAATTACTTTTCTATTATCAATTAATACCCTTTATCATCACTGGACTTCTAGGGGAAGACACGGCAGGGGCTGTTATCACTACTCTTACTGATGCAGAAGCAAATGAGAGACAAACAGTCCTACCACTCGGACACAAGTCACTGTTGATTCCCACTGGAGAGAAGGGGCTTACCCAGCCCACTCCGGAAGTCACTTCCTATGTCAGATTTCTACCAAATAGGGAAACTTTCTACCAAACAAGAAACATATTAATTTTCTTAGTACTTAGAAAGCTTAGAGCTTGCTTAAAATGGTCCTTACCACCCTTATTAGCATGGATCTATCTGAGCATCTCCTGTGTATGAGGGATCCACCCTCTCTTAGAAGAGCTTCCATTTGAAAGGCCAGGGGAGCGTGTGATTGAGTTTTGCATGTTCCTACTGTACTAGTGGATGGATCTTCATAGCATATTTTTGTTTGTTTGCTTTTTACCTTTTGACCTCCTTCACCTATTTCTCATTTCCAGAGCCTACCTCTCTCCCACAGTCATCAATCTGTTCTCAGTGTCTGTGAGCTTCTGGGTTTTTTGTTTGTTTGTTTGATATTCCACATATAAGAGATCATACTTGTCTCTCTCTGTTTGACTGATTTCACTTAACATAATGCCCTTGAAGTCCATCCATGTTTTCACACATGGAAAGATTTCCTTCTTTTTATGGCTGAATAATATTCTGATGTACATATACCACAATTTCTTTATCCACTCGCCCATTGATAGACTTTGTTTCCGTATCTTGGCTATTATAAATAATGCTACAGTGAAATTGGGGGTGCACATGTATTTTTTGAGTTAGTGTTTTTGTTTTCTTTGGATAAATACCCAGAAGTGGAATTGCTGGATCCTATGGTATTTCTATTTTTAATTTTTTGAGGGCACTCCATACTGTTTTCCACACTGGTTCCACCAACTTATGTTCCAGCCAGCAGTGTGTGAGAAGTTCCTTTTCTCCACATCCTGGCTAGTACTTGTTATTTCTTGTCTTTTTGATAATAACCATTCACACAGGTGTGAGGTGATATCTCATTGTGGTTTTCATTTTCATTTTCCTGACAGTCAATGATGTTGCACATCTTTCCGTGTACCTGTTGGCCATCTGCGTGTCTTCTTTGAAACATGCCTATTCACAACCTCCCACTTTTTAATCAGGTTGCTTTTTGCTGTTAAACTGTATGAATTATTTCTGTATTTTGTTTTTGTTTTTTTGGCCGCACTGTGTGGCATGCGTTTCCCTAGTGGCTCAGCTGGTAAAGAATCTGCCTGCAATGTGGGAGACCTGGGTTTGATCCCTGGGTTGGGAAGACCTCCTGGAGAAGGGAATGGCTACCCACTCCAGTATTCTGGCCTGGAGAATTCCTTGGACTGTTTAGTCCATGGGGTTGTAAAGAGTCGGACACGACTGAGAGACTTTCACTTTCACTTTTGTGCAGCATGCAGGATCTGAGTTTCCCCGAACAGGGATCGAACCTGCTGCCCCTGCAGTGGAAGTGTGGAGTCTTAACCACTGGACCACCAGGGAAGTCCCTTGAATGTTTTAAATTATAGAAGCAAACCTGCTCCTGGATAAAAAGGTGAAGCAGTGTTAGGTTATAAAGTAGAAGCAAACAAGCTTTGCACACCCGCCTCCACTGCTTCCTCTGCCCCGCCCCGGGGTCCTGCTGTGGCTGCTTCCGCCGCTGGAAATGGTTACTGACCACGGCTCACTGGTGTGCTCTGTCTTTTCCTACGCGTGTATGTCACGTGGGGACAGTTTTCCATGAATGGGATTGCGCTGGACACGTTCCCCTGCCCGCTCTGCTTGTCATCACCCTCCAAAGAAGTGGCACTTTTCACATTCCCACCGACGATGCACTGAGCTGTCTCCCTCTCCCCTCACTAGAATCCTAAACTGTTTCCTCGTCTTGCCGATCCGATACGTGAAAGCTGATACTCATGGTTGTTTTAATTAACATTTCGTTCCTATCATTGTGTGACGCTGAACATCACTTACGAAGTCTGTTGTCCAGCATTTGCAGCCTTGCGTGGGAACGCCATCTCTTTCTAGCTTGGGGTCAGAGCTCAGTTCCCATGTAGAGCCTTCTGTCTCCCAGGGAACATTCTTTAAGGTGTGACAGAAGTAGCAACACATCAGTCTTTTTTACTTCTCATCCGTCTTGCCAGTTTATAAAGTAAAGGGCTTACTGGAATGAGAATGGCCTCATTTATAAGATGGATCTCATACCTGGTGTTGGCTTGTCTCATTGGGTCTGATGTTATAACCAGTAAAGATATCACTGGTTTTCCAAATGGATGTTTCTACCATTATTTTCAGTTAGTGACTAAAGAAAGCAGTCAAGTAAGTATAAAATAAATAAGGTACAAGGATGTAATGTACAGCACAGGAAATAGAACCCATATTCTATAACTTTAAATGGAGTATAATTTATAAAAATACTAAATCATTATGTTGTATAACTGAAGCTAATCTAACATTGTAAATCAACTGTGCTTCAATTAAAAAAAGAAGCACACGTAATCACACACACACACACACACAAGAAAGCAGTTAACTTGGGATATTTAAATTTTTAAAAATCTCTCTGCATCCCTACATTGTTTTTCATTTTTTCTTCAAGGTTCACAGACTAAAGCATGTGCCTCTTAGCCTACTTAGTGGCCCACATGCAAATATGTGTCTTGTTATAATGTAACACAGACAAATACACATGGCTTCCACTGGAATAGCTTGGGCTGTAGGTATACTAGGAACGGTTCACATGTTGTTTTAATGGAAATTTACACATTGTGGCAGGTTTCCCACGTGGCACAGTAGTAAAGAATCTGCTTGCCAACACAGGAGACGCAAGAGACGTGGGTTTGATCCACGGGTCAGAAAGATCCCCTGGAGGAGGAAATGGCAACCCACTTCGGTATTCTTGCCTGGCGAATCCTATGGACAGAGGAGCCTGATGGACTACAGTCCATGGGGTCGCAAAGAGTTGGACGCAACTGAGCGACTGAACAGTGGCACCCCACTCCAGTACTCTTGCCTGGAAAATCCCATGGATGGAGGAGCCTGGTAGGCTGCAGTCCATGGAATCACTAGAGTCGGACACGACTGCGCAACTTCACTTTCACTTTTCACTTTCATGCATTGGAGAAGGAAATGGCAACCCACTCCAGTGTTCTTGCCTAGAGAATCCCAGGGACGGGGGAGCCTGGTGGGCTGCTGTCTATGGGGTCGCACAGAGTCGGACACGACTGAAGTGACTTAGCAGCAGCAGCATCAGAGCGACTGAACACACACACACACATACATCTGTGGCAACTCTGCCACACAAATAGGAACAGTTTACGCTTATTTCTCCTCCCTCTGTTATTTCCCTTCTATGATGTAAGAGGAAGGTGTTGGCTAGATGCAAAGTCCACACCAACCCCTGAGAAGGAAATCCCACCAGCTTCTCAGGGGTATTCCCATGCTGCTCCCTGGTACCCGGGGCCTGTGCTATGAAGTTCACCAGTCCTAAACCTCCGGAGGACTGTCTGAGGGCAGGGGTGCCGCCCATCAGGAGCTGAGGCAGAAAGAGAGGTGTGCAGGGGTTAGGGATGTGTTCTGTAATGTTTCTGGGGACATGGGGAGTGGGGTTCTCTCCCCCAGACACCCCAGAAGATGATGAGATTCAGAGCAAGCTCTTTGGCATAAAGGGGGACATACCAGTTCTTCACCTCGAAGAGTGAGGTTAGGAAAGACCCTTAGAAGCCCTGAATTGTGTTAGTCACTCAGTCATGTCCAACTCATTGTGATCTCACAGACTGTAGCCCTCCAGGCTTCTCTGTCCATGGAATTTTCCAGGCAAGAATACTGGAGTGGGTTGCCATTTCCTTCTCCAGGGATCTTCCTGACCCACGGATCAAACCTGGCTCCTGAATTGCAGGCAGATTCTTGGCTGCCATGCGGGACCAAACCTCCTCCTGCCCTTTGGGATAGTTGAGTTCATCCTTGGATACAGGACAGTTGTTTTTCTAGATGGAGTTTTAGTGGTTTAGTTTACATGGCACGCTTGCGGTAATTGACCTCAACAGGTGTGAAAGGGAAAGTGAAAGTCGCTCAGTTGTGTCCGACTCTTTGTGACCTCATGGACTATACAGTCCATGGAATTCTCCAGGCCAGAATACTGTAGTGGGTTGCCATGCCTTCCTCCAGGGGATCTTCCCAACCCAGGGGTCAAACCCAGGTCTCCCGCATTGCAGGTGGATTCTTTACCAGCTGAGCCACAAGGGAAGCCCCAACAAGTGTGGACACCAACAAAAAAGTCTAATTCATTCAGTTGCCAGTTGTCCACGACTGGGGACCCCCTCTCTGTTTGACAGAGGTGTGCCCCTGGCAAGCCACGTGAGGCCGGCAGTCTGGTCTAGCTTCATGTCTGTCGGTGAAAAGCAGGTCAGTGATGGAGAGGAGGCTGCTGTTCCCGATTCTCTGTGTGTCGGGGCACCAAGGTGACAGTTTTTGCAAGGACATTGTGGAAAGGGTGAAGCCTCGTGATGTTTGCATAGCAGTTCGCAGGATCGTGCATTAGATGTATATTGAAGACCTACTAGGTGTCGCACACATGTCTTCCATGGTTGCTGCCCGAAAGGCAGGAGGAGGCAGATCTGCCCGTGCTCACTGGGACTCCCCCAGCACTGCCTTCCGCGGACAGAGTATATGGCCCCCTCGTGCTCTGCTCTGATGCCTGTCTTCTCCACACTGTGGGAGCTAGCTCTGGTCGAGTGAGGGCAAACCTGTCAAGCTTGTTGGAGCTGATGACCCCTGAGTTCTCATCTAGCTGTGTGACCTTGAGCAAGTTCTTAACTCTTCTGATCCTCCATTTTCTCATCTGTGGAATGGGCACGATACTCCTTACCTGGTGAAACATGACCGCGCACCCCCAGCGCTGATAGGGAAGGTGTGCCCACCTCCTGCCGCTCTTGACTATCACCGGGAAGCCCTTCCTTTCTGGATTTCCTCCCCTTTCCTCCTGCCCTGGGATAAGGGGGAGAGACTGGGCTTGGAAGTCAAAGAGACCAGTTTTCAAATAGAGTCACAGAAGCCTCATTACAAATCCCAGTTCTACCACTCGGTAGCTAAGCGGCTTTGAGCCTGTGAACCATCTGACTCTCAGTTCTCTCTGTACCTTCTGGGGAGCTGGGGGATGACATGCAGTGATGTGAGGAAGACCCTGGCAGGGCGCTGGTGACTTGCCTCTGGTTCCAGGTGACCCGTCTCCCATCCCATGGACTCCGACTTGCTGCGGAGGGGCTCCTGTGGGTACCAAGGCAGGTTTGAGTGTGACGCGTCCGAGAAGCAAAGTGATAGGGAAGAGAAGCCCCGTATCTCATTGTAACCCCTGGAGCAGGAAGCGCTGGTGGGATCACCCTGCTGGTGTGTTGGCAGAGGATCAGCGCTGCCAGGGATGATCCTGCCAGCAGGTCCGCACTGAGCGGGCGGTGTGCGCTCCTCCTCCGTCTTCACTTCCGCCTCCATCTCTACACACACACACACCCCACCCGCTGTCACCGTCAGCACCCTCTGTACTCAGGTCCTTCCCCTCCAGAGAGCCAGCCGGGAGCATCCCCAAATGCTGCGCTACCAGCACTGAGGTCTTTTTAAAAAGCGTGTTTGCAAATGGAATGTTTCCAGGCAAGAGTATTGGAGTAGATTGTTATTTCCTCCTCCAAACCCAACATCTGACACTTGGCAGTAGCTCAGTAAATGATACCTTCCCTCCAGGCCCTGTGTCTTCCCAGCTGTGCATTTGCGGGCAAGCCTCTTAACCTCTCTGAGCCCGGTTCCCTCATCTGTGAAATGAAAGATGTTTCCGTCTGATCCTGGCTGACAAGGCCGCACCTGCAGGCTGACGGATGACAAAGCCGGCATCTGGAATCCAGCCTGACTGAGGTCACTGCAGCCACAGGTGACACACACGGAGGTAGTTAATGGGTGCTGAGGCGATCCTGCCACAGATTTTTCTAATAAATTCTGAATAAATTAGATTTGGTTCCCAGAACTTTGTTGGCAAGTAAGAACCATGCTGGGAGGTGTGGAGGAGGCACAGCATCAGTGCATTTCTAAAGTTGCCAGCAGTGGTGAGTTGCAGCTCTGAGAAGTGCCCTAGCCTTGAAGGATTGGAGGTGGGGGAGGGGGTCTGAGATCACGTGACTTGTTCGAGCCCAAAGTGAACACTGTGGGTGGTCTGTGCTTGGCTCAGGGCGGCCCTGGGCGGGCGGCTGGGGGCGCGGTGCCCCTACTTCTGCTCCTAACTGAGGAAACTTCAGCTTGTCATTGTGCACAGGATGTGTTTTCAACACAATGTGTTTGAAAACGTATGAGTGGATGGAGTCCCTGATACAACCAACGAGTCATGGCAGCAGAGCCAGGGGACACGCAGGGAGAGGGCGTGGGTTGGGGTAGCCTCGCACCCCACCCACTCTGTCTCCTTGCCAAACTGGATTTTCCCTTTCCTTCTCCAGGTGGGGCGCTTTGTATGCAGAGGGGCGGAGCCACATTGCAGAGGGCCCTGGCTTTTTGTCTTGACATTTGGGATATACTTGGAGACCTCGGGGCTCCTTGGAATGAAAGCATTGACCTCCAGGTGAGATGTCCGGTCTTGTTTATAACTGATGTCTGAATAAAGGCAACCTCGTGGGAAGTCTTCAGCGACTTATCTTAGAGCAATAATACTCAGAAACACCCTGAGCAGAGGGTCGAGTGGACTGAAGTATGGGTCAGGAAAGCAAGGGGATGGCGGATCGGTGCCTGGCAACCCTGACGTGCTGATAGCCACATCTGGCCACCAGCTCCTCACCTCCCTCTCCTCCAAGGACATCTCACTCACTGCTGCACCCCCAGCACCTCCAGTAGTGCCCAGCACACAGTAGGAGCACAGCGAGTGTCCCCTGAATGCCTGGATGGGTGAATGACCTACCAGCTCCTAATACAAGCTTCTCCTCTCGCTGATATGCCTGCCCTCACCCCCCATCTCACCCTCCTCAGGCACACCCTGACATTTTATTCCCCAGAACGGCTCTGGGTCCACAGCCCCCTTCACCTCTGGGCACGCCTACTGTGGGCTACAGTCCACAGCGTCCCAGAGAGTCAGACACAACCGAAGCGACTTAGCATGCACACAGGCCTAGCACTTGAGTGCTTTTCTGCTCCTTTCTTTCCTTTATCAGCACATCTCACTGGTGTTCAATTCCCTGCCCTGTCTGCATTTCGAGATCACCCTCCTGGCTGAACTACAGATCAACCTCCTCACTGGTCTCTCAGCCCCATCACCACCCCACTGGTCCAGGTTTTCCCAAATGATTTGACTTCATGTCACTTCACAGCTCCATGTCCTCCACTCCCTTTACCTTCCTAATCAAATGCAAATGCCCTGAGGTTGATTGGAAACATTCCCTGTTCTCAGGTCCTCGTTCTAGTTGTATCTCTCACTTATCTGTTGGAGGACCTATACTCAGCCAAATGGGGGCTTTGCCTCTCCCCAGAACCACCCTGAGCTTTTCTTCCCTGAATCTTTTCCTGTAGGATTTTCTTTTTGATTGCAAAGCCACTCTGCCTGTCAAAACCCTGCCCATTCATTCATTATCCAACGCCGCTACACCTCCTCCTGGAAGCATTCCTTGATTTCCTCAGGACCCCTCCCTCCTCTGGGCGCCTGTACCTCTTTGCACTCCCCTGGTGGCCCCTCTCACACACTGATTTGTATTGGCTCCTGGGTACCCATCTCATCTCCCTGATGGGGCGTGAGGTCTGTGCTGGTGAGTTAGTGGGGGGCTGTGGAACAGGCCAGGTGAGAGGACGATGCAGGTGTTGACATGGGGATAGAGAAGAGGGAAGAATGCAAAAAAATTAGGCCAAGAGAGAGTCTCTGGATGTACCAAGAGGACAGAAGTGGCACGGGTGACTGAGGATTTGGTGCCTTTAAAGATGCAAGGAAATGAGAGGGCAGTTTGGAAAGAGGACTTCGTTTATCCTCCTGAACTCTCTGCCAGTCGCTTCCAGGGTGTTTGGTAGCTGAGTGGAGTCCCCAGAAGGTGGTGTTGCAGACAAAACTGCCAGGTCCTGGTTGCAGTTTGCCCATTAAACAATTTAAGCCCGAGAGCAGGGGCTACGCTTGTTTTTCAAAGGCACCAGGTTCCAGAAATCCTGGACAGCAGACTGAGCCAGAAGCCACCCACTTGTCTTACCAAGATTCCCCCTTGGAAACATGCTTTGATACTTTTGGTCACGTATTTGGAGGGATAGCTGGTTGCTAACATCTTATTTTTTAAATTTTTAATTGGAGGATAATGATGTTTTATCGGTTTCTGCTGTACAACAAGTGAGGCCGCCGTAAGGATACATATATCCCCTTCCTCTTGATCCTGCCTCCCTCCCCGCTCCCACCCCACCCCTCTGGGTCATCTCAGAGCACCAGGCCGAGCGCCCTGTGTCCCACAGTAACTTCCCACGAGCTGTTTCACACGTGGCAGTGTATACACGTCAAAGCTACTCTCTCAATGTGTC
Source organism: Bos javanicus (assembly GCF_032452875.1). Taxonomy (NCBI): domain Eukaryota; kingdom Metazoa; phylum Chordata; class Mammalia; order Artiodactyla; family Bovidae; genus Bos; species Bos javanicus. The sequence goes on along the minus strand of NC_083879.1, from coordinate 21,366,105 downwards.
CCACGCTCCTTCCCCCGCTGTGTCCAAGTCCGTTCTCGACATCTGCACCTCTATTCCTGCCCTGCAAATCGGTTCATCAGTACCGATTTTTCCTAGATTCCCTGAATATCTCAATTCTGATGTCCTCCTATCACCATTAATCCTGAGTTATCTTCTCTTTTAGGACTCTTGGTTGACTTAGCAGTTTCACTCAATTCTTTTAAACAGACTCGATGGAAACTCATTTTATCAGAAACCAGGATGTGGCACCCTGAGCCACATTGGAATTGGCGCTTAGTAAACTTGAAGGCATGGCGGTGTTCATTGGAGGCAGTCATTGCTGTCGGTGACCTGTCCTGGCCCAAGCAAAGTCAGTGGGAAACTCAGTCACTGTCTTAGAGGGTGTCCATCACCCCGATTGCTCTCCTGGGATGCAGGGGAATAGGGGCGGGCACCCCAATCCCTGGCTGTGGCTTGGGTGGTCCTTATTAGCACTGAGGGATAAAGAGGCCCCCGTGTGGGTTATGCTGGTCACTTCCCTCCCAGTGAAATCCCACAGCCCAGCGTGGCCCCAGCACCTCACACTTCCCTGAGCAAACAGGCTCGAAGGAAGACTGGGCTGAAGACTCTCCAGCCACTGCTTATAAAAAGGATGGGATGACGAGTGGACCGCCTGCTTCACAGTCCCCAGAGGAGTTGGTTGGAAGTGCAGATTCTCAGGTCACATTGGCAGAGATTCTGACTTCCTGGGTCCAGAGTGGCCAAAGGGAATCTGAGAATCACGTGTCCCAGGGTGAGAGCAGAAGTGAGCCTGAGTCCTTGGCGGTGGTGATGCAGAGGCTGGCGCCAATGAAGCCAGGCTGCGGATGCGCTCAGGAGTGAGGGTGGGTTTACTTGTCTCCCGTGGCGGCTGAGTCCCAGTCCACGGGACACACCAGGTCTCCCTCCTTCATCGTTTCTTCAGTTCTCTATTTGAACTCCGGGGCTGGGGGCAGGGGAGTGTCTGAGATAACAGGGAAGCCACATGCCTAACACAACTTAGCGGCTAAACAACACCCCTTCCATCATCATAGTGGAGGAGAATAATGGTGATGATGATAAGGGCCAACACTTACAGAGCATTTGTCGTGTAGCAGACTCTGTGTTAGGTGCTTTACGTGCCTTATGACATTTAATCATCTTAACAAGTCTCCTAGGAGAGTCTTATAATTATGCTCGTGCCTTAAGTGAGGACATGGAAGCCTCAGGGGTGAAGAGTTCAGCTATCAACGCTGGAGAGCGTGGAGTGGGCTGTGAGCCCCAGCCACACCCAGGGGGCAGGTCCTTATGCTCTCCTCTGGGTGGTCCTGAGGGATGTTCTTGCCCCAGCCCCCTCTCTCAGCCTTGCCCCAAGGCAGGAGGCTTGCGTGACAGGGGCTCCTGTGTCACTGAACACCTGGCTTACACGTGTGGCCAGGTGGCACCATCTGTCACAAGCTCGCAGAGCAGTGAAGGATCTTTTTAGGATGCTGATCACTTTATCATCCTGGTAACAAGCCCAAGGCCGGGAATAGAGATGGGATTTATCCACTTCCCGCTTTTCTATCAAGTATCAGCAACAAATTTCTTCCTCAACCCCCACTGTAAACCGGGAACTAAAACAGATACGGATAGATTAATGGCATTCTCCCTTTAATTTGCCACATGGCCAGCAGCGCTGTGTCCCTCGTGATCCACAGATCACCCCAGGACTTGCCAGGCTCAGCTGCAGAATGAAATCTCAGAGCATCTTGTTCAAAAAGCTGGGAAAAAACTGTTCAAGGTATTGAAAGAGAAAGCTTTTCCCTTTCTTCTGCAGCTCTTTGGATCTGTCATAGTATATTTCATTTGCTATTTAATGTCATTTTAAGTAAACAAAAAAGAAAATTTTTTACTAACAATTTTAAGTTAGTAGCATAGGAACTTCACTGGCAATCCAGTGGCTCAGACTCCATGATCCCAATGCAGGGGGCCCAGGTACAATCTCTGGTCAGGGAACTAGATCCCACATGCTGTAACAAATAAATAAGTATTTAAAAATAAAGTTAGTAGCATAAATTTTATCATTCACCTTAGTATTATATAATGACAGATTTTTGTGGGTTTTTTTTGGCTTTGGGGATCTTGGTTCCCTGACCAGGAATTAAATCCAGAATCCCAGCAATGAGAGCACTGAGTTCTAACCACTGGACTGCCAGAGAATTCCCTATAATGACAGTTTTAAGTGCAATTACAAGAGCATTTAATGCAGATGGAGAATCACCAAAATGACACTATTTGTGTTTCATAGCTCTTACATGTGTATGTATTTCGTTTTTACCAGAACAGTATAAATAATATCATATCAGATACTATGAGATATATGGGTTTCCCTGGTGGCTCAGACGGTAAAGAATCCGCCTGCAATGCAGGAGACCCGAGTTTGGTCCCTGGGTTGGGAAAATCCCTTGGAGAAGGGACTGGCAACCCACCCAGTATTTTTGCCTGGAGAATTCCATGGACAGAGGAACCTGGCGGGCTACAGACATGGCTGAGCAACTGACACTTAACACTACGGGATGTATAACCCATAAATAAATGGAAGGGAAGAAGACGACTTTGTGATGCAGATTCCTTAAGTGATAAAGCGAGTTGTCAGAGAACCTTACGCAGGGCAGGGAGGAGCCATCTGCAGTGGGTACAGGCGCCCAGGAAGCACAGGGTAGATCCTGCCTGGCTCTATGAATGCCAATGGCTCCTGGCATCCTGGCCCTGGCAAAGCAGCCGCTCATGAACTCCTTTTCTAGAAGCTGTCACTTTGGAGAGGTCGTGCAGGAAAGCTGGGCCTTGGAGTTGGCAGCCAGATCAGAAAAGACATTCAGCTGTCTCAGAGATGCAAGTCCTGGCTTGAACTCCTGCCTCTGGTGTGGAAGCCCCGCCAAGTGAAGACCTCCTCCTACCCCCTGCCGTCATCTGCTGTCTTGATAGAAAGGGCAGATTTCATGCAACATGTAAGTAAACTGCAGTGGGAAGGAAAGGAGAGTCTCTGTGTTCTCACCCACACGCAGTCCTTCTCCTTACAGCCTGCTTTGTGTTTCTGCTTTTCACGTTCCTGGCACTGCTGCTGTCCATGGCCTTCACAGGTGAGCTGCTGGATGCCCTCGGTCAGCCAGGGGATGATGGTGCTTCATCTTTAAACAGAAAATGTTTGATGGGAAGGTCCTGGCAGTCCAGTGGTTAGGACTCAGTGCTTTTACTGCCATGGCCCGGGCTTCGGGCCCCAGTCGGGGAACTAAGATCCCACAAGCCACATGGCACAGTCAGAAAGCAAAACGAAACAAAAACCCCAAAATGTGTGCTAGGAAGAGCTGATGATTTTCGGACACACATTCAGTTCAGTTCAGTTCAGTTGCTCAATCGTATCTGATTCTTTGCAACCCCATGAACCGCAGCATGCCAGGCCTCCTTGTCCATCACCAACTCCCAGAGTTCACCCAAACTCATGTCCACTGAGTTGGTGATGCTATCCAACCACCTCATCCTCTGTTGTCCCCTTCTCCTCCTGCCCTCAATCTTTCCCAGCATCAGGGTCTTTTCAGATGAGGCAGCCCTTCGCGTCAGGTGGCCAAAGTATTGGAGTTTCAGCTTCAACATCAGTCCTTCCAACGAACACCCAGGACTGATCTCCCTTAGGATGGACTGGTTGGATCTCCTTGCAGTCCAAGGGACACTCAAGAGCATATTTGTCATGCAGAATTTCTTGCTGAACATTTTGAAAGGACAGAGTGCCAGACCCTGCCCTGGGGAACACTGAGGACAGATATCTGCTTTGTAAAATCTGTTTAGATGGTTCCTGTGTCTCTTGCCCAGGTTGGGGGTCACTGGACCAGAGGTTTCCCTTCCCAGTCCCTATGCCTCTACGTGGAGCCCTGTGAAAAGACGAATCTCAGGCTGTGGTCGTCGTCAGCACTCCATGCGTTCTTTTACTGAATGAACACATAAACATTTCCATTAAATGATCTCAGTTACTCAGAAGTTTGAACTGTGAGGAAAGGTTGAGGAAGTGGGAGGGTTCAATCCCTGGGTCGGGAAGCTCCCTGGAGAAGGAAATGGCAGCCCATTCCAGTATTCTTGCCTGGGAAATCCCATGGACAGAGGAGCCTGGCGGGCTACAATCTATGAAATCATGAAGAGTCAGGCATGACTGAGCGACTGAGCACACACGCATGCAGAGGCAATGGCTGCATATCATTGTGGATATGTCAAATGTCACCGAATTGTTCCCTTTAAAATGGTTCATTTTCTGTTACATGAATTTCATTTCAGCTTTTTTTTTTTGTTTACAAAAGCAACAATACAAAACAAGAAATGAATACAAAAATAGTACTCTTAGATTTGTATCAAGTGAAAGCTGACAGCTTGACAGGAAATAAAAGAACAAAATAAAATTTTCAAATTCAGACAGAACTCGTATAGCCAAGTAGTCTGGGGCCATTTAGTGTCAGGGCAAACAGTTCAGCCACTTCAACAGGCCCTGAAGTTGTCATTGTTATAGGACAGTTCGAAAATGAACATGTATTATATGGCTCTGCTTTAGCAAGAAGAGTTTATAAGGTATAAGATGTACCCTGCTTAAGAGTCCCCCGTAAGAAAATGTCCCATGCAAAATCTTTCAGTGAAAGACAGAGGTTTTTTATCAAGTCAAAAGGCTGCGATTCAGTTATCTAAACAGCAAACTGAAACAATTCACCTGCTAACATGACTGCATAAATGAGACAAGACCCCACAAAGCCAGTTGCCATAGAGGTTATGTTAAAATCACTACATCTACCACCAGAAGTGGGCATTGGGGAATTATTGCTTAATAGTTATAGACTTTCTGTTTGGGGGTGATGAACAAGTTTTGGAAATTGATAGTGGTGATATTTGCACAAGTTTGTGAATGTAATTAGTGCTACATTTAAAGTAGCCCCCCAAAATTGTATGATATATATTTTATCACAATAAAAATAGTAAAAATACTTTTTAAAATTTCCATAATATGCCCCCTGCAATCACTATATCTAGCAGTTCTACCAAATGTATTGGGGAGACTTCTAAAGCCTAAAGAGGGTAATTGTGATACTGCCGGTCAGACAAAATCCCGAGGTCCCAGGCAGCACACGAGGCACACGGGGGAGGAAAGATGCTTTTATTAAATTTATTAGGATCCTTTTAAGCCATCTGTGTGCTGATTGACTCTCCTGTGAGCAGCAGCTGTTTTTATTCATTAGCAGTGAGCAGGTATATCAGTCATTACTCATGTTCATTTCACAGCTGGGTTTTGAATGGAAAGGCAGTTCCTACCCAACAACGTTGGCATCCAGTATTTAAAGATCTTTGTGTGAAAAGGTTGTCTTGAGCCTTGGAAAATATTTCCATCTAATAATGTCTTCAGTTAAATTAGAGATGCCAAGAAAGGCAGGCCTCTGTAGGCTGATGACAGAGATACACACAATGTGTGTATCTGATTTTGCTCTGGGACCCTGAATTTGCAGGTCTCTGAATACCTAGAAATCTTTATTTATTTCAATGAAATAAGGTATAGTCATAAGAAAACGGTTTACTCCCTCTGTTTAAGTACCAAAGCCGTCATGGGAAATGAAAATGTCAAATCAAAGCTAAAACTTTAAATGTCATTAAATAGAAGTCTTTAGTTCTACAGTGAGAATCCACTTTCGTGGGTTCTGGTGACAAATGCATTGGTCAGAGTAACTTTATGCTGCAGGAACAAATCAATCCTGGAACCTCAGTGACTTAATACTACAAAAGTTTGTTTCTTTTTAAAAATTTTAATTTTAATTTTATACTGAATCAGTTCAGTTCAGTTACTCAGTCGTGTTCGACTCTGCAACACCATGAACCACAGCATGCCAGGCCTCCCTGTCCATCACCAACTCCTGGAGTCCACCCAAACCCGTGTCCATCGTGTCGGTGATGCCATCCAGCCATCTCATCCTCTGTCGTCCCCTTCTCCTCCTGCCCTCAATCTTTCCCAACATCAGGGTCTTTTCAAATGAGTCAGCTCTTCACATCAGGTGGCCAATGTATTGGAGTCTCAGCTTCAACATCAGTCCCTCCAGTGAACACCAGGACTGATCTTCTTTAGGATGGACTGGTTGGATTTTCTTGCAGTCCAAGGGACTCTCAAGAGTCTTCTCCAACACCACAGTTCAAAAGCATCAATTCTTCGGTGCTCAGCTTTCTTTATAGTCCAACTCTCACATCCATACATGACCACTGGACAAACCATAGCCTTGACTAGACGGACCTTTGTTGACAAAGTAATGTCTCTGCTTTTGAATATGCTGTCTAGGTTGGTCATAACTTTCCTTCCAAGGAGTAAGCGTCTTTTAATTTCATGGCTATGATCACCATCTGCAGTGATTTTGGATCCCAGAAAAATAAAGTCAGCCACTGTTCCCACTGTTTCCCCATCTGTTATACTGAATATAATTATATTAGTTTCAGGTGTATAGCGAAGTGATTCAGTTATACATATATCCATTCTTTTCAGGTTATTTTTTCATTTAGCTTATTACAGGATATGCAGTAGAGTTCCCTGTGCTGTACAGTAGGTCCTTGTTGATTATGAAGGTTTATTTCTTGTTTATGCAAATTCTGGTGTGGGTCAGGAGGCTTTCCAGGGCTTCCTCCAAGTGATGTGATGATGTCATGCTCTAAGCTGCTTCAGTCTTGAGCACTGACCATCTCAACCCACGGTTTCCAGTGGGTCAAAGCAGGGGAAGGATCAAAGCGAAGGATCATGAGTCAGTTTTTAAATGTTTTGGCCCCCAAATGTCCCACAGTCCTTTGGCTGAAATGAGTCTCCCAGCTCTGGATACCCACAAGGGGGCTGGGAAATGTGAGGGCCACGTACTGAGCCGTCAGTGCTTCTGCACAGCCAGAACGTGTGCTCAGACCCAGACTGAGGGTGATGGGCATTTCCTTCTAGTGTTTTAGAATATTTATTTCTATTTCATAATTTATTTGGTTGTGCTGGGCCTTAGTTGTGGCGTCTGGGATCTTCAGTTGCAACAGGTGGGCTCTAGTTCCCTGCTGCTGCTGCTGCTAAGTTGCTTCAGTCGTGTTCGACTCTGTTCGACCCCATAGATGGCAGCCCGCCAGGCTCCCCGTCCCTGGGATTCTCCAGGCAAGAACACTGGACTGGGTTGCCATTTCCTTCTCCAATGCGTGAAAGTGAAGTGGCTCAGTCATGTCTGACTCTTAGCGACCCCATGGACTGCAGCCTACCAGGCTCCTCCATCCATGGGATTTTCCAGGCAAGAGTACTGGAGTGGGGTGCCATTGGCTTCTCCAGCTAGTTCCCTGACCAGGGATCAAACCCAGGCCCCTGCATTGGGAGCATGGAGTCTTAGACACTGGACCACCAGGGAAGTCACTCTTATAGTTTAAATAATGCATCGTATTCAGTTCAGTTCAGTCACTCAGTCGTGTCCGACTCTTTGCGAGCCCGTGAACCGCAGCACGCCAGGCCTCTCTGTCCATCACCAACTCCTGGAGTTCACTCAGACTCACGTCCATCAAGTCAGTGATGCCATCCAGCCATCTCATCCTCTGTCGTCCCCTCCTCTTCCTGCCCTCAATCTTTGCCAGCATCAGGGTCTTTTCAAATGAGTTAGCTCTCCACATCAGGTGGCCAAAGTATTGGAGTTTCAGCTTCAACATCAGTCCCTCCAATTAACACCAGGACTGATCTCCTTTAGGATGGACTGGTTGGATCTCCTTGCAGTCCAAGGGACTCTCAAGAGTCTTCTCCAACACCACAGTTCGAAAGTATCAATTCTTCAGCACTCAGCTTTCTTCACAGTCCAACTCTCACATCCATACACGACCACTGGAAAAACCATAGCCTTGACTAGACAGACCTTTGTTAACAAAGTAACGTCTCTGCTTTTGAATATGCTATCTAGGTTGGTCATAACTTTCCTTTCAAGGAGTAAGCATCTTTTAATTTCATGGCTGCAGTCACCATCTGCAGTGGTTTTGGAGCTCAGAAAAATAAAGACAGCCACTGTTTCCACTGTTTTCCTATCTATTTCCCATGAAGTGATGGGACCGGATGCCGTGATCTTCGTTTTCTGAATGTTCGGCTTTAAGCCAACTTTTTCACTCTCCTCTTTCACTTTCATCAAGAGACTCTTTAGTTCCTCTTCACTTTCTGCCATAAGGGTGGTGTCATCTGCGTATCTGAGGTTATTGATATTTCTCCCGGCAATCTTGATTCCAGCTTGTGCTTCTTCCAGCCCAGCGTTTCTCATGATGTACTCTGCACATAAGTTAAATAAGCAGGGTGACAATATACAGCCTTGACGTACTCCTTTTCCTATTTGGAACCAGTCCGTTGTTCCATGTCCTAACAGCTCTAACTGTTGCTTCCTAACCTGGATACAGGTTTCTCAAGAGGCAGGTCAGGTGGTCTGGTATGCTGATCTCTTTCAGAATTTTCCACAGTTTATTGTGATTCACACAGTCAAAGGCTTTTGAATAGTCAATAAAGCAGAAATAGATGTTTTTCTGGAACTCTCTTGCTTTTTCAATGATCCAGCGGATGTTGGCAATTTGATCTCTGGTTCCTCTGCCTTTTCTAAAACCAGCTTGAACATCTGGAAGCCCACAGTTCACATGTTGCTGAAGCCTGGCTTGGAGAATTTTGAGCATTACTTTACTAGCGTGTGAGATGAGTGCAATTGTGCGGTAGTTTGAGCATTCTTTGGCATTGCCTTTCTTTGGGATTGGAATGAAAACTGACCTTTTCCAGTCCTGTGGCCACTGCTGAGTTTTCCAAATTTGCTGGCACATTGAGTGCAGCACTTTCACAGCATCGTCTTTCAGAATTTGAAATAGCTCAACTGGGACAGTTCTATGAAGACCTTCAAGACCTTCTAGAATTAACACCCAATGCATCATATTACCGTTGGTTAAATAGGCCTAGAGACAAAGGCCTGAGAATAGTTGAGAGAAAACATTGCCATGGGGAGAAGAATCACCATAAGGAAGGGTGTGAGTCTGGGCTGATTTGATAGTTTTCCAATATGGTGGCGAAGGATATGTCAGTAAACTCCTGTCCCACCTGGGGGTGGGGGTGGGGGTGGGTCGGGTGGCTGAACTAGTCAATGGTGATCATGTGGTTGCTGCTGCTGCTAAGTCGCTTCAGTCGTGTCCGACTCTGTGCGACCCCATAGACGGCAGCCCACCAGGTTCCCCCGTCCCTGGGATTCTCCAGGCAAGAACACTGGAGTGGGTTGCCATTTCCTTCTCCAATGGGTGAAAGTGAAAAGTGAAAGTGAAGTTGCTCAGTCCTGTCCGAGTCTTAGCGACCGCATGGACTGCAGCCTACCAGGCTCCTCCGCCCATGGGATTTTCCAGGCAGGAGTACTGAAGTGCCATTGCCTTCTCCGGATCATATGGTGCCTGCCCCTAATACAGCACCAGGTTCTGCACACGGAGGAAGAGTTCTCTGCCTGCTCCACGCTGCCCTGTGGGCCCTGGAAGCAGAGTAAATGGGACCCTTATATTACACAGTGGATACACTGTGGGAATGTGACCCATAAATTGGATCTTATTTTTAAATTATTTTTTGAAATTTTGGCTATGCTGGGTTTTTGTGTGCAGACTACTCTCTAGCTGCGGTGCTCAGGCTTCTCATTGTGGTGGCTTCTCTCATTGCAGAACATGGACTGTAGATGCACGTGGACTCTGATGCCTCCTGGGCCCTCGAGCACAGGCTCAGCAGTTATGGTGCAAGGGTTCAGTTGCTCCGCAGCATGTGGGATCCTCCCTGACTAGGGATCCAACCCGTGTCCCTTGCATTGGGGGATAGATTCCTAACCACTGGACCACCAGGGAAACCCTGGATCTTATTTAAGCCCATCAAGACACATGGATATTTAAAGGGATCCTTTGGTAGAATGCATCATTAGAAATATGGATCATCATTTGCTGGCTTTTCATAAAAGCAGAGCAGACCTGTAGCCAGTTAGTACCCAGACAAATGGTACAGTGATGTCTAGCCCCAGCTCTGATGTCCTGTGGACTGCCATTCTGTCCATCCACTAAGTACCCTGAAGACTGGGTGGCTTGGGAGACTGGGCAGATTCTCCAAGCAGGGGATCAAGCTTCGGTTTGTGTGATTAACATGTTGGCTCTTGCAGATGTTCGGTTCATTTTCCTGATGGGCATCGTGTTCTTGAAAGCATTTCTCTCAACTTCCCCTTCTCTGCCCTCTGCAGGAATGAAGTTTTTGGAGGACCGTCCCATACAGTCCCTCGTTCCTCTGGGATCACCAGGGCCTTAAAAGCAAAGTCTACGGGTCCGTCGTTTGTAGTTTCTATTGAAATTTAGCTTACAGGCACCATGGAGTGCAGCTTTTAACCCACTCCAGTATTCTTGCCTGGAGAATCCCATGGACAGAGGAGCCTGGCGAGCTACTCTCCATGGGGGTCACAAGAGTTAGTGACTAAACCACCACCACCACTCACAGAACAGCTTCCTCCTAAGCACAGGGTTATTGAAACAGTAGGATCAGGTTTTTCCAGGTGAGGAGTAATTCACCCAAAGCTTCCCTCCTCTGCTCTGAGTTCAGTGTGCTAAGCTGAGGCTTTCCTCTGACAATCATTGATGCAGAGAAATTACCCACTGCCAACTACTTATACCATTGAATTCAGTTGTAATCACGACCTTTCTCTCTGCTTCTTTTTTAAAAAGTTTCTTGTGTCAGGAAGTACAGATTGCATCTGGTTAAAATGTGTTTGATTTTAGCAGTTCCTAATGTCTGTTTTTAACCATAGCTCCTAGTTCTCAACTGACTAGCATGGAATTCGTTAGCTGCAGTCATCAGTCAGACATTAAACTCTGATGTTTAGGGGCGATGTCTGTGACTCTCAAGCTTATGTCAGTCTAGAGAGCTGATTTGCTCTTGGGTAGTATTGACATATGGTGAAACAGGAATAGTGATGGAAAAGGAAATATCAAAGGTCCTGCATAGCCTGCAGTTAAGTTTTCAAAATTCCTAGCCCACAGAAATGTCACAGCTGCCAAAAGCACTTAGGTCTAAAATACCTGAGGTCCACCTCCATTTATCAATGACCTTTCCCAACCATCCAAGCTTTCCATATCAAAAGCTGCAAAATACAAGCATTCATTTTTCCAGCTTCCTTCTGGTGCTTGGGGCCTTTAAAAGAGGCTGCCCGGTGGCTCTGGTCATCATATTAATCTGAGACATCAAAAGAATGTCTTCAAGATGGCTGTCCTCATATGCAATCAGTAGCTACAAGCTCTGCTCTGTGTTGGGAAATGTATATGATTTAGAGCCTTTTTGGTTTGAGTCCACCTCACTGTTAAACGCCCTCCTCTTTTGGCAGCTGTCTGCTGGGCAGTCTTAGTGTGTGCGTGCTCAGTCGTGTCCACCTCTTTGTGACCCCACAGACTGTAGCCCACCAGGCTCCTCTGTCCATGGGATTTTCCAGGCAAGAATACTGGAGTGGGTTGCCATTTCCTTCTCCAAGGGATCTTCCGGACCCAGGGCTTGAACCCGTGTCTCTTGCGTCTCCTGCATTGGCAGGCAGATTCTTTACCACTGAACCACCTGGGAAACCCATTGGGCAGTGTTCTGGAATGCATAAATACACGATCCTTTCTCTTAACATCCCGATGAAGGCTACCTGGGGCTCGGTTTAGCTCCAAGGAGACCCAAAGGCTCTTGGATCAATAGTGCTGCATATCCCCTGTGGCCCCGCAGTGTTAGGGGAAAGCTCTGATGGACTAAGTGCCATAGAGATGCTCAAAACAAGGAACAGTTTTCAGCAGTCATTACCTCTGCCCCACCCTCTCTCACCTCATAATCAGGCTGCAAACTAGAACTTTCCTTTAGAGATGTTACCATCCATGGAGTCTGTTCCTCTTAATAACAGCAAACTTTTGTCTTATGAAAGTCAGCTCAGAACCCAAAGGTAATTTATTTTAATGAACAAACGAGAGCCCTAATAAGCAGCATTGATTTTTTTTCCCTGGCAATCGAAAACTGTTTGAAGCCAAATTAAATTTTTGTGCTCATCATAGCGAGGCAATAGACAGTAAATCCATAACCGCGAGAACAATAGCAACAGGTCTATAGAATCCCCCGACAGAGAGGTTTACTAGTGAGGCCCATGTTTTCTGTTTAACCCCCTTGGAACACTGCATCCTCTCTGAAATGAATCACCATATTGGCACCACCATATTCCATGGCACCACCTTATCCCATGGTGTTGAAGAGAAGCTGCAGAGAAGAACGTGGACATTTCCCAGGGTCGCCTAAGAGAACTGATGGTCATGACCCATTAGAAGATCAAGAAATGAATTTAGTAGGTTGTGACCACTTAAAAGGGCTTCCCAGGTGGCTCAGTGGTAAAGAATCTGCCTGCCAATGCAGGAGACGGAGGTTTGATCCCTGGGTCAGAAAGATCCCCTGGAGGAGGAAATGGCAACCCACTCCAGTATTGCCTGGAGAATCCCATGGACAGAGGAGCCTGGCAGGCTATAGTCCACGGGGTGACAAAGAGTCAGACATAACTGAGCATGCATTCATGACCACTTAAAAAAAAAAAAAAAACAGAATAGAAAATATTAGCATGCCAAGTAAGTATTGTATGATATACAAGCACATGCGTGTGTTTGATACGTTGACCAAGTAATTTACCTTCCAAACTGGGACACTGTTGAGCTGTTGCGAGTACAGGGGATCTCTGATAATAATCACACCAGGAGAACAGCATAAACCGGGACTCCCTGAGCCAGTGAGGACATTTGGTCACCTGATTGCTAGGCTGTGACAGGAAGTGTATTTGTTATTGAGTGCCATGTTGAAAGAATCTGAAACGCTGATTTACTGGCCATTTCTCTGCTTAACAATCCTCCCCATCTTCCAGGCCTCCACTTCTCAGTAACAATCGCTACCAGCTGGGAGGGCTTATTATGTGCCAGATGCCGTGCTAAGGGCTTGGCCCTCGTTCTGAACTCAATTCAGTTCCCACCTCACCCCTTTTGATGCAGACTCTTGTATCAGAAAGGATTTTTTGAACATAAGGAACAAAATTTCCAGCTAACCTGAGAGGTAATTTGTTAGAAGGGCTGTTAGGAGGCTGGTGTGAGAGGAAGGAACCAGGCAGCTCCAGAAAGCCTGGGCCTAGGGACTGGCCAGGTGCTCTGAGCCAGCAGTGAAGTGATTGAGCCCCAGAGGGTTTCCCTCTCTGGGCGCCAGGTGCCTACCAGCCCATCCTGGGAGGGCGGCCAGGTCCCTGGATCCTGGGTGCCAGGCGGCCCCAGGGCGGGGAAGGCACCTCCAGGGAGGACAGTGCCCCAGATACACCCTCTGTACATGTGATTGTGGAGAAAGTTCCCCAGAGGCTAGGGCCCTGCTCGGAAGGGAAAGGGTGCTGAGTAGCTGAACCCTAAGCTGTGCTGTCAGCTCCAAGCTTACAGATGAGGAAACCGAAGCCAAGAGGTTGCTTTTCTTGGGTTTCTATGGCAGCGATGGTCGAGCTCCTGTGCCGCCATGCCTGCCCTACCTCCTAGTCTTCTTCAGCCACCCCGCTCCTTCCACCTGGGTTTCCCCAGTTGCCCAAACGCACCACCCTTCATCTTTGCCATCCCACTTCCCATTCCTACCTTTCTCTGCTCACTGGGGTTCGGACTATACTCCTTCTTCCAGGAAGCCCTCCCTGAATGCATCAGCTTTATCCAAGTAGCTCTCTAGACCCCTCTGAGCCCTCACTTCCCTTTTCTTATGGAAATGTTCTGCCTCCCAGCCAGGCTGCAAGTCTTATTCCTAGAAAGGCTCATAAATAAACAATTACTGTAGAATGTGAGAGACATGGTAGAAATACATACTTAAGAATCATGGAAACCCAGAGGAGAGATTTCTAACCCAGCAACTGATTGAGTGAGGAGGCCCAGTGGAGCTTCTCATGAGCCTGGAGTTCAGGAATGGAGTTGCAGACTTGGGTGCCATCCGTCTGTACTTGGGTGGTGTTACTCAGGAGTCATGCCGTCGGCCTGTAGGTGGTGTTACTTGGGGGTCATGCTGTCGGCCTATAGGTGGTGTTACTCGGGGGTCATGCTGTCAGCCTGCTGGTGGGTGGTGATACTTGGGGGTCATGCTGTCAGCCTGTAGGTGGGTGGTGGTACTCGGGGGTCATGCAGAGTGAGCGCATAGGACCTGGGCACATCTGAGAGTCCATGAGGGCAAGCTGCTGGGAGAGTTTGCTGGTTTCTTCAACGCCTGCAAAGATCTTACCAGCAAAATGCTGAGTATTCTAGCAGACTCAACAAATGCTTGCCCGCCTGGGTCTGGGAAAGGCACTTTTGCTCTTTTCAGAGTGACAACTTTGTACTTATAAGAGTTTTCAAAGGTTTTTTTTTTTTTTTTGAGGGGATAAGGCAAAGAATGGGAGAGCTTTTCAAATCACAGTTGCAGTTCCAGTGACTGTGAAGAGAGCGAGGCTTGTTGTTACTGCCACCCCTGCTGGGCTGTTATTCAGCCATGGGCACCTTGAAGTAATAGAAAGAGCACGGACTTGCAAACAAGACACATTTTATCTCTCCTTGCTATGGTGGCTTTTGTTATGAGAAGAGTGCTCTTATTTAATGAGTCTGGCTGCCTTTGGGGAACGTTAAGGAGCATCTTTCTCACCCCCAGATCAGCTGGTTTTGCTCTGTTGGGTGGGGATGGGGGTGCACAGCATCCCAAAGACAGCTGTAAAAGCTGCCAAGGTCAAAGAAGTAGATTCCCGCTCGGCATTGGTCTAGACCGCTAGCTGGGCATCGCAGACAGAGTGTCCCTTTCTCAGTGCTTTCTCTGCTCCTGCAGATCCTTTGCTGGGCCTTGGGTCTGCTTCTTTCCCTGGTTATCTGTGTGTGTGTGTGCTAAGTCACTTCAGTCGTGTTGCCTGACTCTGCAACCCCGTGGACTGTAGCCCACCATGCGCCTCTGTCCACGGGATTCTCCAGGCAAGAATACTGGAGTGGGTTGCCACGCCCTCCTCCAGGGGATCTTCTTGACCCAGGGATCAAATCCATGTATCTTATGTCTAACCTGCATTGGCAGGCGGGTTCTTTACTACTAGTGCTACCTGGAAAGCTCCTGGTTATCTGCGTACTTCTCTGATTTGCTGATGGTATAAACCAGTGGTGTGTGTTTTTTGGCTGGGTTGCATGCGATTTCACTAATGTAGATGTTTTTGGTCTCTGAGTTTTAATTCTACACGGTAGCAAATCTACTTAATGCCAGGCTAGGGTTTGGAAGTCTTCTGTAAATCCATTTGTTTGGAAGTCCACGATGACACAACAGCCACCGCTATCATACCCTCTTGACGCTGTTTTGAGATGAGGTTCCTGGGAGCTGTGGTACCATGTCAGGGTGTCACCCCTGGGGTAGGGGGAGCCCCTGTGCTTTAGAATTCTAGATGAAGATTCTGTCACGTGTCACAGCCTTTGTCTGGTTTTATGTGGAGCTGGGCTGCTGTGTGTGTGCAAACTTTATAATCAAACCAATTCCTGAGTGGCCACCAGTGTGGGGCACCTCCCTTTTTCATAAATGTCGGCTCAAATAAAGAGGGGCTCGTTCCTCTCCATGACTTTAAGAGAAAAGGACGCATGAGTCCCATGGAGCATGCTCATTGAGTTTGGGGGCATCTGTCTCCTGGAATCACGTTTGGTCCTGGTTTCCTCCTGGGTTAAGAAGAGGGTGCTAGCTGCGCCCTCTGCTGGGCAAAGAAGGGAGAGCCTTTATTCCACCCCAGTCCTGGGTATTTTCTAACTTTCTTTTCGAGTCACAGAGGAAGATCAGAGGGTTTGCAACTTGCAATTCCTGCGCTCATCTGTGGTGCCCATGCCATTTCTGTTGTGTCTCCACGTCGCTGTCTCTGTGCTGGGTGCCTGAGAGGGCCTGTGAGCAGGCAAGACATTCCATGGGTGAGGGACCCAGACAGTTGCTCTGAAACAAATGGATCCCAGAGAACTCCTGTGCATGAATGCATGGAAGGGACCCTGGGTGACTCAGGTGATTCGTTCACCCACACTAGCAGGCTTTGACTGGTAATGTATTAGGGCCTCCCTCAAGGGATGGAGGGCTTCCCTGGTGGCTCAGACGGTAAAGAACCCTGAGACAAAAAGATCCCCTAGAGAAGGGAGTGGCTACCCACTCCAGGATTCTTGTCTGGAGAATGCCATGGACAGAGGAGCCTGGCGGGCTGCAGTCCATGGGGTTGCAAAGAGTTGGACATGACTGAGTGACTAACCCTTTCACTTCACTCAAGGCATGGTGATGATGGTTGACACATTTCAGGAAAGAAGTTCACGGCCAAGGCAAATGTCCACGACTGTGGTTCTCTGAAAGTCTGGCTTAATCCAGAGACGATGTCCACACTGTGTAGGAAGTGATGGCTGCAGGCCCTTGAACTGATTCCATTAGTACCATTTCCCTCATCTGGGCTCTTGATAGAAGAAGAGCGTGGCAAGCTGACAGTAGTGATGGCTAGCAAGGCCTAGAGGGCGGACATTCTATTAATACACTGCTTATACCTTAAGTGTCTAACCTGTGTACTGAAGTATATATACTTATGGGCTTCCTGGTGGCTCAGCAGTAAAGAATCCTCCTGCGATGAAGGAGCCGCAGGAGATAACGGGTTCTATCCCTGGGTCAGGATCGCTGGAGGAGGGCATGGCGACCCACTCCAGTATTCTTGCTTGGAGAATCCCATGGACAGAGGAGCCTGGTGGGCTACAGTCCATGGGGTTGCAAGGAGTCAGACACGACTGAGCGACTTAGCACGCACACATATATATGAAGTGTAGGTATTCATATATACTGAAGCGCCGAGGCTGACCCAGAACATGGCTACCCGTCCCTGCCAAGCATCCTAAGGCAATGGTATTCTGGGTAAATGAACACAGTAACAGCTGAACTTTCTGGATGTTATGAAAACTCAAAGAAGAGATCCACATGGCAAGGAGGGATAATCAGATTTTCTCTTCTGAGAAAAGTCTGCAGCAAAAACAAAGTGTACCCTGAAATCACTTAATTCTTTTTGCCACATTGAAAAAAAAAATCTTGATCCTACTCCTTGCCTGAATCTATCGAGATGGCAGCTGAACACAGTAAAATGGAATTCTTCCACTGGGGTCAGCCACACTGGTGGGTCTCAGACCTCAGCGAACATCAGAACTACCCATGGGTTTGTTCGAGAGGCAGAATCACAGCCCACAGCTATTGTCATGTGTGGGACCCCACTGATTCTGATTCCGTGGGTTAGAGTACCACATGTGTGTGCCCCCCAGGCCACACAAGAGGCACACACTGACCCAGGACAGCCCCAGGCTGGCGGTGACCGTGAGGGCAACAAGACGTTACTTTCAGTATTTCACATTGTTTCCATCTGGTTTAGGGTGAGATGAAGCAGAGTAGCCAGTAACTTCCATTTTTGTGTAACTGTATCTTGTGCTTTGGTTTCCTTGTGGGCATCTTCATGGTGAAGAAATGAACTTGGGACAGTTTGTTCCTCAGCGCCTCCCCTGAGTGCCCCCAGGGAGAAAATCCTCCAGGCCCTGGGGCTCTGTTTGTCCTTAAACCAGTGGGATCCCCATGGGTGCAGACTTTGCACTCGGAAGACAGCGACCATCAGTGGCCTGTCATAGGCAGATTTTGCTCCACAGAGCTCATAATCCTCAAGCAGATGGAGGGTTTTGTAGTGGAGATTCTAGAAAAATGAATTGACAGAAAATTCTTCTTACAGATTCTAGTGGTCATTTTTCTTTTCATGATTATCAAAGTAAGAAGAAAATGCATCTTTCTCAGAGATTGAATTTCAGTATTCTGTTTTCAGGTCAGCTGGTATCATAGTAGCCAGGTTATCTTGACTATCTTGGGAGACGGCATTTTGCTCTTTAACAAAAGGGAAATAGGAGGAGTATATTTAACATATATTCCAATATTTTAAATTGGAATATAGTCGATTTACAATGTTAATTTCTGCTCTGCAGCAAAGTGATTCTGTTATACATACATATATTCTTTTTTATGCTTTTCCACTATAGTTCATCACAGGATATTGAATATAGTTCCCTCGTGCTATGCAGTACTTCCTTGTTGTCTATGCATTCTGTATATAAGAGTTTGCATCTGTTAACCCCCAATCCCCAGTCCATTCCTCTCCCAGCCCCTCCCCCTTGGCAACCACAAGCCTACTCTCTGTATCTGTGAGTCTGTTTCTGCTAAAAGTTCGTTTGTGTCATAGTTTAGATTCCACAGGTAAGTGATATCCTATGATAGTTGTCTTTCTCTGTGTGGTTTACTTCACTTAGTGTGATCGTCTCTAGTTCCATTCGTGTTACTGCACACGGCATTGTTTCATTCTTTTATACGGCCGAGTAGTGTTCCACTGTGTACGTGTATCACATCTGCTGGTGCACATTTAGGTTGGTTCCATGTCTTGGTTGTTGTTAATAGTGCTTCCATGAACATAGAGGTGCCTGTATCTTTTTTATTTATATTTTTGTCCAGATACATGCCCAGGAATGGGATTGCTCGATTACATGGAAGCTCTATTTTTAGTTTTTTGAGGAACCTCCATAATGTTTTCCATAGTGGCTGCCCCAGCTTACACTCAGGTGGTGAGTGTTTTCAGATACAATCTTCTATTGTTTTCTCTGGAACAGTTTCTTAAATCAGTTAACTTTTAAAGTTTAAAATTTTCTTACTGCATTGTATGGAAGTATACTTCCACTTCATAGGAAAAGAAAAGGCAGCTGGGACTTTCTGCTGATTTGTACATACCAAGTGTGGCAGTAAGTTCCACAAATTTCATCACTCCTGAAGTCTCTTAAAACCCTCTCTTCTGATCGCTTCCTCTTCATTCCATTGGTGAGAAAGGGGTCCCTTACCCTGACTAAGGTGGCCAAGCATACAGCAGCTGTCATTGAACAGATGAGACTGACAGCCTTTTCTGAGTCACATATACTCACAGCCTGGGGAGAAGGCCATGGCATGCCATGCGGTGCCACGTGGAGGTTGCATACAGGAACAAAGTAGACACACAGGCATGGAAGGAGTCCTGTAAGAGGGTGGGGTCACCTGTAGAGCCGCAGGAGGATGTGACTGGTTTGTGTGAATAATTGCACAGGCTGGCAGGGAAGTAAAGCCTGTTAACTTGAGAGGGTGGGGTGTGGCCAGTCTGACTGATGGGGGGCACTCGCCGGATGGTGAGCCACCCCCACTGGGCAGTGGGTAGATCTGGTGAAATCAGAGAACTCACAGCTAGGACCCTGGGCCTCTGTGAGGCTCAGAGACGCCAAGGCAGCCCAGGAAGTTTCGGACCTTGCAGTATACCCCCTCCATCCCAGCCTTTATTCGCTGGCTTATTCCCTGGGTTACTTAGTCCTGGTTTCAAGTCTGGATTTGAACTTAACCACCAAAGCAGCAGGGGAGATATAATCAATGATAAGGTATACATTGTCCATGAAATTCACCCTCCAAGCATCGCTGCCCAGGAGAGACTGCTTGCTGTCTCCTTCCTGAACAGCTCTGTCCCTGGTTGACAGCGCTGACCTCCTTCTAATGATTTCCCCCCACAATTGCAAAAATCTTACAGTCTGATTGAATTCTTCCAAGCCAATTTTTCTTTTTGCCCTTTATCTCTTCATAGGAATATTTCAGCCTTAGAATGTCCTGTAGCCTGTGGTTTTCCATAGCTGCACACACAAAAAAGGCATTTTGCAACTCAATCTATGGTATATAAGTCTGTTTATAAAGCAGCCAGTTTCCCAGTCCACTGGGCAGGGCGCTGGGGCTCAGCTCCTGGGATCCCAGCCCAGTGGGGCCGCCCCAGCTGCAGCAGGTGCGGCAGCTAATGGCTCACACCCGCAGCCTTTCCTGGAGCCCACCATCAGCTGGGTAGAGCCAACTTGTGCATGAGTTACACTCCCATGCGCACACACACACACACACGCACACACATACACGGTGACTGTCCATCGCTAAGGACTGACCGGGACAGGAGGACATCCCAGCTTCAGGGCAGATCCAACTCTGCTGTCGTTCATGTTCCAGAGCTCCCCGAGGGATCAAGCCAGACCTCACAGAAGCCACACCCTTCCCGGACTTCTTCCTTTTTCCTGTGCTTCCCCCTGACCTGCATTTGGGTTTCTCCTGAGACCACTCCCCTCAATAAATCGCATTAAGTGAAGTTCCTCTGCAGGCTCTGCCTCCAGGAAACCTGACCCAGGACAGAGCTGTGTCTCCACAGCTGAAGGCAGGAGATAAATCAGCAGCAGAATCCCTTTTATAAGCCCTTTTATTTTCCTAAAATGACTGTTCTAAAACTTTATTTTCTTTATAGAAGTGATACACACTCACGGCTAAACATTCAAGTAGTGTCAAAAGGTATAAAAGCGTAAAAGATTTCAAACCCTACCCTGACTCTTAGTTCTAGTCCCCAAAAAGGTCACCGGCATTCATTTTTTAGTCTCATTTCAGAACATGTTTATGTGTATTTTTTAAGTATGAATATGTGATTTTTATATAATTTCTATCACATTATTCATACCTCTCTGCAACCTGCTTTTTTCCATATACACCATGACTTTCTTCCCATCATCAATGCAAAGAGATCTGCCTCAAAAATGATGAGTAAACTTTTTAAACTCATTTAAAAAGTTAACGTCCTCTGTAACTGGCAGGGTCCATCATTTCTGTGCATCAAAATGGAAACACTAGTAATTTGACATTTTATTTTGCCAAATGAACAACTGAGAGCTCAGTTTGAGAAAGCAGTTGTCATTTCCCTCCTCGTGCTAAACACGTGAGCCTGACTGAACCCGAAGCCTCTGTGAGAGGACTGAGGAGCCAGTTAGATGAAGACCCACCTGAGGGCAGCTCAGTGGCCCCCAGCAGTGGATTAAAAATGACGAGAGGGAAACAAGTTGATTTGTTTCTGTTATTCACAGCCACAAAACCACATTTCGTATGGAGCAAACTGCCCCTCCAATAGAGAGTGAGACTGTGCGTTTGATTAAGTAGATAACTAGATGTGCTAGGCAATGAATACACAATGGAGGCAGGACTGAATATCTCAGGAATTATAAAATGTGTTTTAAGATATTTAACAGCCACAATTAACCACAGAGAGATAGCATCTCACGCCCATTCTGATGGCTACTATAAAACAGCAAAACCCAGAGAATAACGAGCGTTGGGGGAAAGGGTGTAGGGAAATTGGAACCCTTGTGCACTGTGGGTGGGCGTGGAAAATGGTGCAGCTGTTATGGAAAGCAGCACGGAGCTTCCTTAAAAAATTAAAAATAGAACGCCATATGATCCTGCTATTCCATTTCTGGTTATATACCCAAGGGAATTGAAAGCAGGGTCTTGAAAAGATACTTGTACACCAGTGTTCACAGCAGCATTATTCACACTAGGCAAAAGGTGGAAACAACAAGTGTCCTTTGCGGGATGAATGGATGGATAAACAAAATGTGGCGTATACATCCCATGGACTCGTGTGTGTGTGTGTGTGTGTGTGTGTTCAGCCGCTAAGTCGTGTCTGACTCTTTGTGACCCCTGTGGATTGTAGCCTGCCAGGCTCCCCTGTCCATGGGATTTTCCAGGCAAGAACACTGAGGTGGGTTGCCATTTTCTCCTCCAAGGGATCTTCCTGACCCAGGGATCGAACCTGCGTCTCCAGCATTGGCAGGCAGATTCTTTACCACAGATGTTTAGTCTTAATAAAGGAAGAACATTCTACATTTGCCACATTAATGAACATTGATGACATTATGCTGAGCGAAATAAATCAGTCATGAAAGGACGAATACTATACGATTCCACTCAACGGGAGGTCCCTGGAGCAGTCGGGTTCATAGAGACAGGAAGCAGAATGGTGGTTGCGAGGAGCTGGGTGGAAGGGAGAAGACGGAGCTGATGTTTAATGGGCACAGAGTTTCAGTTTTGCAAGATGAAAAGCTCCGGAGATGGATGGTGGTGATGGTGGTACAGCAATGTGAACGTACTTAATGCCACTGAACTGTACACTTACAAAAAATTTGAGATGGTACGCTTTATGATACATATATTTTAACCACAATTTAAAAATACATAAATAAAATCATGCATTCCTCAAACCTTCCCAGGATTAAACAGCTGGCAAGGGCAGGGCCCTTTAGTCATTCCATGCCTATGTAAGGGCACATGTGTTCACAGGCTCAAGCCCAGTCTCAGGCTTAGTTGACTGAGACCCATCTCTGGTCTCCAAGTGCCTCTAACTTAGGGAGAGAGGGTGTGGAGGTGGGGAGGGTAGCTGGCAGAACTGTGGGAACTCGAAGCCACCCAGTCAACATAGGAACCAATCAACCAACCCAAAAGAGGAAGGAGATGGTAGGGGAGGTTTCCAGCTCCACGTGCTCAGTCGTGTCTGACTCTGTGCTACCCTATGCACTGTAGCCCACCCGGCTCCTCTGTCCATGGGATTCTCCAGGAAAGGATACTGGAGTGGGTAGTCTATCCCTTCTCCAAGAGATCTTCCTGACCCAGGGACTAAACCCGTGTCTCCTGCATTGCAGGCAGATTTTTTACCCCCTGGACCATTGGGGAAGCCCTTCCAGCTCCACAGACACATGACTTAAAGAAGAAACTGAAGAGAAGCCACCAGGAGACGTGTTGGGGGTTTCCCTACAGAAAAGGTTAGATCCTGACTGTCAGCTTGGAATCCTGGCTCTGGTCCTTTCTAGATTCTAGTGTCGTCATGGACATGCCTTGAAATTCTCTGTGCTGCAGGCTGCTCATTTTAAATGAGCTTAGAACAGTGCTTGGTACCTGGCAAGTGGAGTATAAGCTCTTATTAAATAAGAGAAAAGGTCCTCTATTCCATCCTTATTCCTACGGCCCAAGGACTGGGCGGGTGGAGTGCGGTTTGGGGGAGACTTAGGCTCAGGGACGTGGGGCGTCTCCTTTGAAGAGGCATCAGGGCTGAATGTAGATATTCCGACTTTTGACCCCAGCTCTTGTCACTGTGTGTCTGCCACCCTCTCCCTGCCCCTGGTGGCCCTTGTCTGGACCCAGCAGTGAGAACCAGGCGGTCCTGGGAGTCACTGGTCAGGGCCAGGCACAACAACCCCTTAGAGCATCAGCGCACTTACCTCTGGCCCCTGAGCCTCACTGGAGAAAACTTTTGCACTCAGAACCTGCCTGCCAGGAAGCAGCCCTAGAAACAGACTGTATGAGAGTTTCAGACCAACATAAGCCACGTCTGCCGGAAATCATTTCCTTTGTTCATTCACTTAGGGTGACTGATGGACCCAGGTGTCACGACTGTCCTGCCCTTGGCCCGTCTCATCCATGTGTTTGGTTCTTGGAGGGTGGACAGGGCTGGAGAATGAAGGTGGACCATCGTATTTTTTTTAATAGTTGGTGGTGGTTTAGTTGCTAAGTCGTGTCGGACACTTGCGATCCCGTAGATTGTAGCCCGCCAGGCTCCTCTGTCCATGGGATTCTCCAGGCAAATGTACTGGAGTGGGTAGCCATTTCCTTCTCCAGAGGATCTTTCCAACCCAGGAATCCAACCCGGGTCTCCTGCATTGCAGGCATATTCTTCACCGACTGAGCTATGAGGGAAGACCTCATTATAGTTATAAACCTTTTAATAGTTATTTGATCAATTTATTTGGCTGCACCAGGTCTTAGTTTTGGCTTATAGGGTCTTTAGTTGCAGCATGTGGGATCTAGTTTCCCGACCAGGGATCAAACCCGGGCTCCCTGGGAGTATGGAGTCTCAGCCACTAGACCACCAGGGAGTGCCTGTTTTTCGACCTGAATAAGGAATTCATGAACACAGTACAAAATTCAAAGGCACAAAAGGGTGTTTGGTGTAAGCAGAGTCTCCCTCCCCACTGACAAAGCTCTTACCAAATGACATCCCCCTGCCCCCTGCCGCCCCATGATTAGTTGCCAGGAAAGGAAGAAAACCCTTAAATCAGTGGATTTGCTCTTCAGGGAGTTGGTTCAGATGGGCAACAGACAGTTGCCTTGGGGGTAGCACGTCCGTAAAAGCAGGGGGCATCAAGGGACTTGGGAAGATAACCACAAAGGCGGTTCTAAGGGGGTCCTGCCTCCTGCTGGGTGCCGGAGTGGGTGGCTTGTCTGCCACGTCACCCCTGAGCTGCTTCTCTCCTGTCTTAGTGTGAACCCCCCAAAACAGCCTCGGTTTCTTGTAAGCCTTTTGTCAGTCAGGCTGGGAGGCCCCATCCCTTCTCGTGAATGCAGAAGAGACCGGTTGCTTAATCCATGTATAGACAAGGTCTGGACACTGAGGAATAACTGGGAGCAGCATCAGAGACCCTTCTTCCCGCCCCCTGCCTCTCCCTCGTTCCTTTCCGTTTCCTTCCCTTTGCTTTCACTTCTCTTCCCCACCCCCAAGTGCACCCTAAACACATACAATGAGCAGTGCCTGGGCTTCCCGTGGATTTATGATTTATGGTTATTCATCTTATTATCTAAGTGGTTTTGCCAGGTAAAATATTAAGGCAGCACTGCCATTATAACCTTGTCTTCCATGATCTCGTTGGCAGCTGGTGTTGCCATGACAACTGGGTTGGAGAAACTGGTACTGAGTTTCAGTGGAAGAGATGCAAACACTGGTGTGTATGTGTGTGTGCGTGTGTGTGTGTGTGTATATACACGCAGACCTCCCATCATGTATATCTCTGGCGCAGAAAGCCATGGACTTCTCAATCCTCACCTTCTGCTTCTCCTTCCAGTTTGGTCAAAATTAGCTTCAGGGCTCTGAATCAATTAGAAGGAGGCTTTGGAGGGTGATTTCTTTGTGTGGCTTTTGACTAGCAAATTGAAACTAGAGACAGAGAAGAGATATCTTCCAGGCTTTCTCCCCGCCTGAAATGAAGCAAAGATACCCACTGGATGTTGCCCTTTTAAAAGCACCTTGGGCGTAACTTACTTAACATCTTTGTGTAATTCTCTTATTAGTCATAGAAAGAGCTTGAAGGGGCCCCAGATGTCATCTCTCTAATGTCCTTTTCATTTAGATGAGAAAACTGAGGCCCAGAAAGGTTAAGTGACTTGCCCCCATAGAGTATGGTCTGCTGAGAGGCCATTGGCTCTGAAATTGCACTGCGTGGCTCAAATCCTGGCTCCAGGGTGCATTTACTGTGACCTCACAGTAAACGTGACCTCAGCCAAGGGGCTTCCCCTCTAAGCTTCAGTTTTGTTCATCTGTAAAATGGAGATGATAGCCAGAGCAACCTTACTAGGTCATTGTAGGGATTAAGTGACATAATCCACAACATTTGGACTTGTTCATTCACCAAGTCGTGTCTGACTCCGCAACCCCACAGACTGCAGCATGCCAGGCTTCCCTGTCCCTCACCATCCCCTGGAGTTTGCCCAGATTCATGTCCATTGAATTGGTGATGGCATCCAGCCATCTCATCCTCTGTCTCCCTCTTCTCCTTCTGCCTTCACTCTTTCCCAGCATCAGGGTCTTTTCCAATGAGTCGGCTGTTCCCATCAGGTGGCCATAAATTTTATCACTATTACCCAGGGCCACACTGAGAATCAGTGACAAAACAGAACCAAAATCCAGCTCAGCTAGGTCCTTAAACTGGACCCTTTTCCCACAAATCCCATCCTGTCCTTTCTTTCTTGTTCCTTGTCATCCAGGGAAGAACGGAGGTCCCTTCTGAGATGTGGGTTGTCTTTTCTCAAAACCCCCTATGAATTGTGTACAGCGCAGTTCCTAGCGTATACTTGTTGATTTGAGGGTAAATATTACATGCTTCATGCACTAACAGAACATGCATGGAATGTACACGGGGTGGCTGCAATGCAGGAGGGAAAGAATGAGAAGAAAACTTAGGGCAGGAAATGAACGGTTTTTGACCATAACCAGGCATTTTGCTGAGCTCTTTACAAATGCATTTAATCATCACAACAGCCCCATGAAGTGAGCATATTCATCCCCACCGTATGCGAATAAGAAAACTAAGTCAGAGTAGGTCTGCAGCACACCGGGATGTACACAGCAGGTTGAGAGAGCTCGGTTTCCACCCAACCTTTTACAGCAAGGTGCTGCTGATGCCCTCAATACACCGTGTCGTTCACAAGAACGTCTCACCCGCTCTGTGAGCCAAAACCACATTTCCTGAGGTGGTGAGTTTGAACAGACTGGTACCTCTTCCATCACTGACACAAAGCCGAGGGTACAAAGCAGTTGTGTAACTCTGGGGGTCCAAAATGCTCTCCTGGTCCAACCTGACTGGCATTGAAAAGTCACATCAGGCTGGGTGGCTTTGCAGAATGCCACTTGTTTAAACTCCTTTTCATCGCTCTGGCAAGAAGACGAGCAATGCAGGGGAACCTCACAGTCCTGTTCAGAGGAGCAAGCTGTTCTGGGGAAATGTATTTCAAAAGGTATCCTGAATTAAAAATACGCCCACTTGGGAGGGGGCAGCGAACCTATATCCTCTACTGTAGGTAATGAGGCCATTAAACCAGCGGGTCTCTGCACATCTTATGTAAGAATGGCTCAGTCTCTGGGTGAGTCTGGTAAACCAGTACAGAATTTAACCGAGTGAGGCTCTCCTAACGGAGTTAGAGATGGAGGTCAGATGGGGACAAGGGTGCCTGACTCCTACATAACAAGGGCCCAGAGTGGGCTGGGTGACTAGTCTAGCGTGTGGGTTGGCATAGCCATTATGCTTTTTTTTCTTTCCACTTGCACTGTGTGTTTATTTGGCCTCGGGGGATTGGGGAGGCAGATGAAGATTTGAAAGCGGTAAAGGGCTCCTTCCTGACATTACATGACGTTGCAGAACTGTGGCAAAAGCCTGTACTTCGGAGACAGACTCACCTCTCAGGAGGGAGATCTAGTCTGCCTTGCCCCAGGCGGGTCACTGTGAGCACCTTACAGACTTATCGCACCTGCTGATGAAGCACTGTCCCTCCGCTGAGTTACTGCAAGTATTTGGTGAAATAAGATAGGTGGAAACTTAGAAAATACTAGTTTTTCAGTAACCCCTATGCTAAAACCCATCAGATGGAGGCATCTTTTCAGTATCAGTAAGCCTCCTCGTTTTGAGTCCACACCATTTTCTGGGTCATCAGATTCGAGGAGGTGTGTTTCGGTGCCAGCTCTGCGTCCCAGTGATACCCAGCTGGCAGGTAACCCCCAACAGGTACTGACGCCGGCTTGCACCCCATGAGGACCCTCCCTGCAGGGTCTGCCCTCCCTCCCCGCTGCCTTCTGAGGCCCGGGCCGGAGTGGGGCGCTCTCCAGAGCCGCGGCAGGGCAGGGCAGGGCAGGGCTGGGCCGTGGGGGGCGCGCTCCGTATAGTACCGAGACCCGGCCGCATTCCCAGTGGGGACCAGCCCCGGAGGCCGTGGCGTTTACATAACTGCGATGATGTAACCGCTGGCGGGCCCGGAAGGGCGGGGCAGGGGCCCGGGAGCGCGGGGCCGCAGGACTCTTGCGTGCGGCGCCCTGCCCACCATGCTCCTCTACCGCAGCGCCGCGTGGTTCGCCAAGGGGCTGCGCGAATACACCAAGTAAGGGTGCGCGGAGTACCGCGCCGGCGCCCGGGGCCCGGGGGCGGGCAAGCCCGGCGGCCGTCACGCGGCCCGCCTCGGCGCGGGTAGGCGGGATGAGCGGGAACGCGCCCGCGACTCCCCGGCGATCACTCGGACCCACCGAGCGACGGAGGCGCTCGCCTGCCGGCAGCCCACCTGCTGCAGCCACGACCCAACCCGGGGGCGCTCTTGGGCCCGGCTGGCCCCCAGGGGCGGGGCTTGTACTCGCGGGGCTCCACCCACTGACGTCAGACGGCCCAGGGGTCTGCGAGCCTCCTGGGCGTTGCCTGGACACCCCGCTTGGGCGTGCTCTGGCTCTTGTCTCCTTGGGGCTGTTTTCGGCGTCAGAAGGGGTTAGTTTTAAATTGCTAGTTGAGATTCCGCTTAGTACTTTCCTGGATGTGTTTTTGTCCTTACTAATAAAATGCGGCTTGTGGACTGTGACCGCTCCCTCCAGCTGGAACATTCCGGGCACGAGTTTCAGGGCGGGTGTAGACCACGCGTCCAGTGTGAGCTTGTTGAACATTGCTTGATGGTTCCCGCCCCGCTCCCCCCTCCCCCGCCAATCGCCCCGTGATCACCCTGGCTGTGCCCCAGTCGACCCGCCCCCTCACTGTGGTCTTTGAGGGGTGGCCACTTCTGGGAGGTGGATTTTAATCTTAGAATTAGTCTCTCCCAGTGGTTCTCATCCCTGTTTGAAACCAAAAATCACCGGCAGAAAATTGTTGAGGATATCAGCTTTCAGGCCCTCCCAGTGGACATTTTGATTCAATTGATGTGCACTGGGGCCTAGATTGATATTTTATTCAAAAAAAAAAAAAAATCCTGATATTTTATTCAAAAAAAAAAAAAAAATCCTGCAGGTTCTTCTCTTATGCAACCCTCTTCTATAAGAGACTTCCTCTCTTCCCTGCCTTAAGTTTTTATCAGTATTTTTATCAGTTCCTAAGGCTACCTGGGAGAAGGCAGTGGCAGCCCACTCCAGTACTCTTGCCTGGAAAATCCCATGGACGGAGGAGCCTGGTAGGCTGCAGTCCATAGGGTCCCGAAGAGTCGGACACAACTGTGCGACTTCACTTTAACTTTTCACTTTCATGCTTTGGAGAAGGAAATGGCAACCCACTCCAGTGTTCTTGCCTGGAGAATCCCAGGGACGGGGGAGCCTGGTGGGCTGTCGTCTATGGGGTTGCACAGAGTCGGACACGACTGAAGCGACTTGGCAGCGGCAGCAGCAGCAGCAGCAAGGCTACCTGGGCAAATTTCCATCATCCCAGGACTCCAGGCATCTTTCCAAGGGGAGACAGCTGCTGTTCTTCCCTTCTCGGCTTGCAGAAGTGTTTTTTGAAAAAGTGCAGACCCTCCTCAGGGGCAGTGCTGCAGAAAATGTGGGAAATGTTACTGAGTCCAAGCTCAGTCTCCTCGCTATACAGAGGCCAGTTAACAGAGAGAAAATGTTGAGGCAAGGAATACGACTTTTATTGTGAAACCCAACAGATCGAGAAGATGGCAGACTAAAGTCTCAAAATAACCACCTTGGTTGCATGTCTGTATGTGAGGTTCTTGTACAGGATAGAGAGGGGTTGGAGTTGAGGAAATACTGACCATTATCTTGTAAATATCTCCTGGAATGGCCAACCTCAGGGAAGGGATGTGTTCCTTCAGGTAGAGGGGAAGGGTTCCCTGAGGCAGATCATTATGTAGGATTATAATAACTAAAGCAATGTAAAACAAAGGTTAAAGTCAAAGAAACAGATCCATCATGGAGTCAGAATTGGCTCTTCCCTGCAATATTTCCCACTATCATTGTCCCTTCAACAATCTTGGAAAAAAGAGGGTGATAAGTGTTCTATCTGCTTCATCAGATGGATCTTTTGGGGAGTGTTCGCAGCCATCCGTGCCCGTTGCCAGTGTTCCAGATGTTGAGATTTGTCTTTCTTCGTTCCTCTTTGGATAATGTCCACTTTACATCTGTAGCATACTGAAGTTCAAACCGAGAGGCAGCATCTTAAGTTTAGGAATTTAGGGCTTTTCTATGTATGGGAAGATGCAAGAGTCAGGGCTCTTTAAAATTATTTCCTTGATATGTACCCTCAGGTATCTGGGGCAGTTAATCCTGTGTTCTCATAGGCTGAGTTTCCTCAGGGCTCACTGGCTTATGTTGGAAGGCTCCAATTGCAGATGACTGATATGGCAGGAAATATTCCATTTCTCTGCTCCTCCCCTCTTGGTCAGGAATTTGACCAGTATTTGGGAGACAGTTCACGATCAAATCTTGTCCCACGGTGCTGGAAGGCTCATCCAAGATCAGGAAAAAATTCTTTGATATGCCACTCTAGCTGCTAAATTTCGGATTCAACCCCCATCAATAAGGAAAGATTCTCTGGATCTTGTGCCTGATTATGATCCAGGAGACATTTTCCCTCCCATTGCTTCTTCCCATACTTAGAATTACACTATTACAATGATTTTTACGTTATGTTTTTAGCCATATAAGTTTTGTTCAAGGCCTGATTACACCCTGGGTATTGTAAGAGACAACAATCTTATAAATTAGACAAGATGTAAGTAATGCAGTTAGTGAAATTGACAATGACGGTGCATCAAGGAGGCACAAAGCACAAACAATTTGAAAACAAAGACCAAATTAGAACAATGATTAATTAGTTTAAGGGGAAGATTTTCGTTACCCCTGGGAAACAGATTTAAACCAGTAATTTTCTTTATATAGAAACCACAAAAACTAACCATATCTACCAGTTCACTCAGTTCCCCTGTAACTAATCCTTTTTGTTAACAGCTTTGTGAAGCCATTAGAATTAATTGCATTTATCCAAAAGTCCTTTTTATAAATCTTCTTGAAGGGGAGGAGTTTTTGCAATGGCAAAGTGAAATCATAACTATCTATAATAAAAAAAAAAAGACTTAAGAAGCCACATTTAAAGCACCTAAGTTACTGCTGTGACATGCCACACTTTCAGATAATAACCAGAATTATGATGATAATACTTTAGCAGGACACATCAAAATTTCATATAATTTCTAGAATATCATTTACCATAAAATATAACCAAAGAAGATTTATTACTCATTAGATAACACTTCCCATTGTAATTTAAGATACCAAGTGAACCTAATGAGTTTAATGTTTCTTCGGGGTGTTTCAAAAGCCCTTTGAAACATCCCGAAGTTTTGCTAGAGGTCAAAGAAACTTTATTATAATTTGATTTGGTAAGTTTTGTCAAAACAACATCAAAAGGGTTTTAAAACACAACAGGATTGTAAGTCACCGTGAAACAATATTCACTTAGCCAAAGTAACAATAAAAGATTTCAAAGGCAAATACAGAGTAGATCACTTAAAAGGTAAAGAACTTAAAATCTGTTATCAAAGGTAGTTTGACATCTTAACAGAACTTGTCTCTCTAACAGAGAAAAGCCAAATTCTATTCTCATTTCAAGATTTCAGCCCTGAGTTGGGTACAGCAATGTAAAACCCATCAGTCTACAAAAGAGGTCAGATTAAAATTGGGTTTCTGGCAGATGGAATAAATTAAGTTCACTTGTCTAGATGGCTAAATTCCTTTTACTAATGTTTATGGAAAGCAAGTCCAAATTACTCTCTTTTTCAAAATTTGCATTTTAAAAATATGGTGGAGATACGGGCTCCTGAGAAGACCAGGTAGAACATTTGCAAAGATACACTTTTTCCTCAGGATAACTTCATTTCCCCTTTATAATCCTTTGTTGTTCTTTTTTAGTTGCTAAGTTGTATTAATACTTACAAACTCCCTCTTAAGATAAACAGGGAAGGCCTTGGGAGTGGTAAAACGATTAGTGGGTTTTGGATTCTTTTTTGGAACCATACCTCTGGTCCTAAAACAAGGACAGTTATTTTTTTCTTTTTTCTTCAAAGAATTAGGTGGCTGCCCGAATGATATTGAAGGACTGACATACCCATTTACCTATGTTGGAAAGTTAGCTTAGAGGAGAAGTTCTCTTCCAAAAATCCTGCTAGGCTCTAAATATCAGCTATGCCTAGTTTAGTCAGACCAATGGCTTCCCATTTCGGTAACCTATTTACAAATACTTTTGAGGATCTTCCCTAGATTTCAGCCAGTCATTTAAAACTTCCCAAGGGGCTCCCAGGTGGGAGTGGAACCTTAGAGGAAGTGCTTCCCATTTTAGCTCAAGCCATTAGTACTAGAAATCTTTGTGCTCAAAGTAACCAAATCAAACCAAAACCTTGCCAGCCAGAAAGTCACCTTCAGAGTCAAATGGCAAAACTGCCCCAAATGTGACTTCCTAGTCCCACTAGGCTTGTGACCCTTGTCCAAAGCACCTTATTTCCCTTCACAGGGAGAACACCCCAAATTTGAGCCAAAGCCCCGCCAAATGGAGCTGAAGCTCCCCAAGTTGGAGCCATAGTCCCCAAATGCACGAGATCAAAAAGGCCCTGGTGGTACCCTGATGTCAAGCTGTTCTGAGGAAATGTTACTTGAGCCCTTAATTTACAAAGGAGAGTGGTATCAATTAGAGTCAATCAGTTTGTTCCCCACTGTCAGAGTGACCTGGGGCTCCTGTCTTAGTTTAGGGCAATCTCTTCTCCAGTGTCCTTGCCGCTGCAGTCAGCATGCTCTTCCTTCCCCAGTGGTGGCCTACCTTTAGGTTTCATGTGTGCTCAGTCGCTCAGTCGTGTCCAACTCTTTGCGACCCCGTGAACGGTAGCCTGCCAGGCTCCTCTGTCCATGGAATTTTCCAGGCAAGAATACTGGAGTGGGTTGCCATTTCCTTCTCTAGCGGGTCTTTCTGACCTAGGGACTGAACCCGCATCTCCTACATTGGTGGCAGGTTCTTTACCCCTGAGCCACTGTGCACCCTCCTTAGGTTACTCATTTTTAGTGCTGCTACCAGAAAACCTGTATTCATTCCGTTTCACATCTCCTTGCTTCTGTCATTGTTCCCTGCTGTTGAATACTTTTAAGAACAACATCTACTAACTGAGAAGTATTTCAAATACACTATCTAATTTCTATAATTTTTTAATCTCTGGAGCACTTTGCCTGGTGAAGGCCATATTTATCATCCTTACATTCTCAGGGGCCTCAGGGTCTATATCTGTGTAGCACCTATGAACTTGATAAATCCTTTCTAGAAACTGTGATGGATCCTCAGCTGGTTTTTGTTTTCTCTCTCAAATTTTGTTTAAGCTCTTTCGTCTGCCCCATTGTGTACCCCGTTGGGTTTTCTCTCAGACCTCTGCACGGTAAGGTGGTAGTCCTCCGACTCCTTTTTCTCCTGATGCAGTAGCATGAATGCTCCTACGTATGGAATCTCATCTCTTTTCCCTGCTCTTTTGCAAAACACTTCTAACTGTGAGATAACCTAATAGTTGAGTGAGCCATTCAGGGTCCGTTGCTCTTCTGATCCTAACATATATGGGGTCCACACCCTATTAGAGTAGCATAGTCATAGGCTTACAATTATATTATTTTGCCCGATTATCCAATATATGCCCGAAAGGGCTCTCCTTCAAGATAGATGGAGTAATTCCCATTTATAGATGGAATACTTCCCATTTTTAAAAGTATAACCACACCACAACACAAAAGATGAATAGCAATTCCAATATAAAAAATTCCACAAAAAAATCGCAGCATTGATACACCAACAAATTGGCCCCCAACTCCCAAGCTTACCCTACAAATCAAAGAATTCCAACTAGGGTAGATACCCCACAAGAACTAGTTCCCCAATAAACTGGTTCCAACTGAGCAGGTTCCCAAATCAGGTAAATAAACGTATCCTACAAAACAAATGAACTAATTCCAACTAGGATAGGCTTACCCGCATGAGAACTAGTTCCCCAGTGAACCAGTTCCAGCTCAGGTACAGTCCAACAACAATTCCCCCCCCCCAACAGGGTACCCCAACCAAACTGGCTTGTCCCCTAAAGGAAAACCCCAAATTGAGGTGGGGGTATGTTTCCAGCGTGCACACTGGAGAGACTTACCCTACAAAATTTAGTCCCATCAACGTCAGTTTCTTGCCTCAACTGCCGGGCACTGGGGAAGCTGGTGCCACATCAGGAAATCTTGAAGGGAAGATCCTCAGGACAAATAGTTCCAGCAGCTGCTAAGGCCTTGCCCCAGTATTCCCTGATACATACCCGGGGCCAGGTAGCCACAAGCAGCAAGGCTTCTAGGCTGGCTAAGCCAAATTTGAGTCCACTTTCAGTCTGCTTGCCAAATGACAGGCCCATTAACCAGGAACACAGTTGGAAAGCCTAGCTGACAGAGAAGATGGCAGACTAATATCTCAAAATAACCATCTTGTCTGGGGTCTGGGTGTGAGGTTCTTTTATAGGACAGAGAAGGGGAGGAGTTGAGGAAGTAAAAACCATTATCTTGCAAATATCTCCTGGAAGGAGGTACGTGTTTATCTCTTCAGGCAGAGGGGCAGGGCTCCCTGTATAATTTAAACTACAACTATAAGGGCAGGTCATAATGCATGATTATAACAAAAGCAATGAGAAAGGAAGGTTAAAGTCAAAGAAACAGATCTATCAAGGACTCAGAATTGGCTTTTCTTTGCAACAGTGTAGCTGTCAACCCTAACCCACTGAATTTAGGTGAATACAATGGCCTCCTCTTTTTCAAAGGGGTGTACTCGTAGTGACCACTATTTGCGGGATCTTTCCAGGTTGTACAGAATGCAGCATGAAGAGCTTGAGTCAGCTTCCTGTCCCACAGGAAAGCAGACTTCTGAAAGTCTCTGCCCAGACTCTTTTGTGGGGTAGGAGGGGTGTAAGCTTAGGTGGTTTTCCCTGCTGTTGTGCATTTTGTGAATTGGAGGGAAAGACAATACCTTACTTTGATTCCAACGAGAGTCTGTAGTTTGGGTTTACAATGCTTTTTCTTGGCACACCAGGATTTTTATAAAGCTTCCTTATATTGGGCCCCTAGGCAGCAGGATCTAGACACAGTTTCCTTAACTTTGTCTGAACCTAAGAATTACCAGGGGCAATTAAAAAACAACTGACTGTTAGCACCTAGCAGGTGTGGGTGGAACCTTAGCAAATTCCGTGTTGGGTAAATGGGGGAAGCGTGCTGAGGACCTTGCCTCCTGGCGACTCTTACATTCAGGGGTTCAGGAAATACTAAGTACAGCGATTGCTCAACTTGAATCAGCCTCCTGTAGGGCATGTGAAACCACTGATTGCTGGGCCTCACCCTGAAATTTCCGGCTCTGTAGAAAGATTCCCAGGTGATGTTGATGTTGCCTGTCTGGGGACCACTCTTCTGAGCACCACTGGTGAGGCTGAGCTCCACTCCTAGGCTCAGTGTAGAGAGCATGGAAACCCCTGTGGGCTTTATCACCTACCATCCCATGGTCTTGGGTAAGTCATTTACCTCTCTCTGCATCTGAAAAATAAGAACTGATATGAGGAGTTTATAAAAATAAAAAGAGAGGGCAGGAGGATAAGAAAAAAGCTAAATCTTATTAACATCGGATTGGATCAGAGTGGATCAGGGTGGAATCCCAGTGTTGAAGACAGAGGACAAAGGGAGTTATGACGTGTCCTGTAGGCCAGTCTGGCTCCACCCACTTGGCAGCTGGCTCACAGCCTGGAGTTTGAGGAAGACGTTTAATCCGCAGGAGCCACCCTCAGCAAACCTTACTCCCTAATAGGATCAACGTGGTAACCCAGAGGCTAGAGTCTCCTCTAGCTGTGAGGAGGGGTCTGGGGCCTGGTCCCTGTGGGGCATACCTGGGGTGTGTTCTCTGTGGCCTGCTCTTCTTGAAAGCTCTCTTTCCCTCCCCACCAGTGCCTTCTCCTGCCTGGGCCCCTCGTCACTGATTCCCTGATCCTGGGTTCTTTCCAAGAAACCTCTTTTCCTTTGCAGGAAAATCTTTTCACAGTGATTCTGGGATGTCCACCGTGAGGCAAAACAAATCTTCCAGCTTCATCTTTGGTTATAGTTTAAGTTACTCTCGGAGTCCCTAATGATTTGAAGGACTAGTGGGCGAGCAGGGGAGGGAAGGGGCAGGGGAGCAAGCAAATGAGCTGTTTTGAACATGAAATATATTAATATTATTATTAATACTAGTAATAATATTAGTATTATTATACTAATAGTACTAACAGGCTCCTCTGTCCATGGGATTCTCCAGGCAAGGATACTCGAGTGGGTAGCCATTTCCTTCTCCAGGGGATCTTCCTGATCCAAGAATCAAACTCATGTCTCCTACATTGTCAGGCAGGTTTTTTACCACTGAGTCACCTGGGATTGAGTTCTTAACTTATTCAAAGCATATGATAGATGCTTTACATAATAATCTCACCTAGGCTGCCCAAGAAGTTTTTGTGCAGATGAAAAGACTGGAACTCAAAAGGGTTAAAGCAACACAGGAGACGGCACAGCTGTTAGGACACAGAGCTGAGATTTAAATCCAGGTTGTTGGATCCAAAGGCTTTATGACTGAGATTACGTTCAGTTTCAAGTCAGCCTTTCAGGAAGCCTTGGAACAGTCAGAAGTCTTGCTTGTCCCACTAAGTGGGCTGCTCACAGCCGAGGCGATGAAAAGCTGCCCCGGATGTCTGGAAGAGTTCCAGATGGTGAGAACAGCAGCAATAACATTCTTCTTGGTCTCTTGACTGTGAGACCAGGGGCAATGACCGCCCCTGTGGCAATGACTTCAGACCAAACCTGAGCTCATAAACATTCTTTGGCCCTCTTCACCGGTGTCCAGGCATGTAGTTGGCAGTTGTGCTATACTAGGGTGTGGGGCAGGAGACCAGCTGCTGGCAGTCTGTGCATAAACAGGGCATGGGAAGGGCACAGGGCACCTTCCAGAACCTCCAGGGGAAACGAGTTGCATTCTATGTTGCAGGGAATCAGCTCTTTGGGCGAGAGATACAGGCTGAGACCCCTAGCCTGCCGGTGTGTGGGGAGCTCTAACCTCAGAGTCTCCTGCCAACCCCTCTCCATTCCCCCAGCTGATTCTGTAACCAGGAAATATTGACTACTAGGACAGTCAAGGGCTTCCCTGGTGGCTCAGAGGTTAAAGCGTCTGCCTGCAATGCAAGAGACCTGGCTTCAATCCCTCGGTTGGGAAGATCCCCTGGAGAAGGAAATGGCAACCCACTCCAAGTATTCTTGCCTGGAGAATCCCATGGAGAGAGGAGCCTGGTAGGCTACAGTCCACGGGGTCGCAAAGACTTGGACACGACTGAGCGACTTCACTTTCACTTTCAGGACAGTCAAGGTAGACGAGGAGTCTCAAAGAGCAGAGAGAAGCAGTTGAAGAATTCAGAGTTCTTTCTTTCTCTATCTCTTCATTTTACTTATTTATTTTGGCCACAACACGAAACATGCAGGATCTTAGTTCCCTGACCAGGAATCAAACAAGTGCCCTCAGCATTGGGAGCATGGGCTCAACCACGGGACCATCAGGGAAGTCCCCCAGAGTTGTTTCTGACCAATATGATGCCTTTGGGCCAATTGGAAAAAGCACCTCCTTCTCATTGTGCTTTGCTGTCATCCGGCAGAAACTTGTCCTGATGCAAATGGGCCATCATTATGACCTGAACGGCGCCCCCTCGAGGTGTTCAGCACACACCCTGTGGCCCTGAAGGAGCCTTGCTTCCTCCAAGGGATTCAGCCCTCACATAACTGCACCTGCCCCTCCTCATTCCCAAATTGCACATCTCCCCACTTTGCTGTGGTCCTTCTATACCTGGGGAGGGACACCTGTCCTGGGGTGCAGTGGGCACGATGCTCTCGGTCTCCTGAGCTCCTCTCCATTTGCCCCAACGTGGGGGAAAAGGCCAAAAAATAAAAATAAGAAAACCTGTCAAAGAATGTTTTAAGGGGCAGGGGCACCTCCTGGTATTAGAGGCAGAGAAAAATAGTTTGGCTGCCAAACTTTTGGAATCTCCAGGTATTTTCAGAAGTTCAGGAAGCTAATGGTATAGGCTCTGAGAAGATGGTGTTGTTCACAAGACCAGGGAGGAGAGCGGGGTCCCAGGGCGGAAGGGGCTGTCTGATGTGTGGGGAGAGCACTGCGCCCAGCCCAGGACTGGGCCTTCTCACTGCAGGAGGTTGTGTTCCCTGCTCCTTAATGTCCATTCCTTCTGTGGGTCTGCTGCTTCCAGGAGTGGCTATGAGTCTGCGTCCAAGGACTTTGTCCCTGATGACTTGGAGGTCCAAGTTCCCGGAAGAGCCTTCATGGTCACTGGGGGGAACAGCGGCATCGGAAAAGCGACCGCCATGGAGATCGCCAAGCCAGGTGAGCAGCCTGCTAAGTCGTGTGTGTGCTGGGCCCCAAGGGCAGCCTGCGGCCAGTCCACACTGGGGAGAGGGCCCTGTGTCACACACGGGTCAGGAAGGCCCCAGCCGGCACAGGCAGGCGCCCTGGACAGGGACCCCGTGCTGACTGGCACAGCTGCCGGCTTTCTCTTGTTGTTCAGTTGGTCAGTCATGTCTGACCCTTTGTGACCCCATGGACTACAGCACGCCAGGCTTCCCTGTCTTTCACTATCTTCTGGAGCTTGCTCAAAGTCATGTCAATGGAGTCAGTGATGCCATCCAACCATCTCGTCCTCTGTTGCCCCCTTCTCCTCCCACCTTCTATCTTTCCCAGCATCAGGGTCTTTTCCAATAAGTCTGCTGTTTGCATCAGGTGGCCAAAGTATTGGAACTTCAGCATCAGTCCTTCCAATGAATATTCAGGACTGA
The DNA here is from genome assembly GCF_032452875.1 of Bos javanicus. Lineage (NCBI taxonomy): Eukaryota > Metazoa > Chordata > Mammalia > Artiodactyla > Bovidae > Bos > Bos javanicus. Next base: position 21,327,724 of record NC_083879.1, on the reverse strand, counting down.
TTTTCTTTAGGATTGACTGGTTTGATCTCCTTGCTGTCCAAGGAACTCTCAAGAGTCTTCTCCAGCACCACAGTTCGAAGGCATCACTTCTTTGGTGCTCAGCCTTCTTTCTGGTCCAACTCTCACATCTGTACATGACTACTGGAAAAACTGTAGCTTTGACTAGACGGACCTTTGCTGCATTAAGCTTCAGACTAGAGGTGGACAGAGTGAGTGACCGGAGGAAGCTCTCCTCAACACTTTATTCATTCACAGGAGAGCTGAGGTCCCGTCCACATGGCAGTGTTTTCTGATTAAGAACAGTAAGGGGCTCCAGTTAACCCTAGGCATCCGAATCACCAGTGGAGACTTAAAAAAAAAACACAAAACTTGGACACCTGGTCCCTAGTTCCTGTCTCCTCAGTGAGAATGGGGGTGGGGGGATGGGGTGGGAGAGAGACTGGGAATCCGTCGCAGTTTGGCTGTGGACCCTAGTTGAGAACAGAGCCCCCAGAATAACGGGAGGCGGGATGCGGTGAACTTCCTTCTTCCTGCTGCTCCTGGTTTCCAGTCTCTGGAGTCTGAGCAGCTGGAAACTGCCTCCTCTCTCTCCTCCCTAAGCTTGGATCTAGAAAGAGGCTCTCTGGGTGCCCATACATTATTCAATCAGCTGAAGTCTTCCTCCAGGTAAATGACAAATTTTCTGCCCCAGCTCAACTGTCCCGGCTCACTCAACAGTACTGTGGTGGCTAGAAGAGTCAGCCATGCCTCTCTAGAGCCCCTTCTCCTGGAGAAATGGATGTTCCGGCAGAAGTTGGGGAAATAAACCTTGGAATTTATCACTTTTCAAGATGCTTGAGATTTTTTTCTCTCCAAAGTTAGGCATTTTCCAGGGGAGTATTGTGCCATTTGGAGCTGTATTTAATTATCTGTCAAAGCAGGGGGAAGATTAACTGCATCTTAGCAACTGGGAGGTACTCTGAAGAGCTGGGAGGAGGATCAAGCTGAGGGGCTGTTATGTGGTTTGCCTGGAGCCTCCTGTGCAACAGACCCTATTTAATAAAGCCGGGTGTTTTAGGTGAGGAAAGCAGGGTCCATAATGCTTATGTCTTAACTGCCGCAGCCAAGGCATTCCCCTTTAAATAAGCCTTGATTGATGATGGTGTGACTTTTGCTGGAATAGTCTTGAGTGCCGTTTATGGATTCACCCATTTAGTAAATATTTGTTAAATTCCGGCTACATATTAGGGGCTTCTCAACTTGGGCTGAACATTAGACTCACCTGGGGGAGCTTTTAAACCATCCTTAGGCCGGGAGCTTTAAAAACTTTCCAGGTGGGTCTAAAGGGCAGCTGGGTTGAGACCAGTGTGTCAGATTCCCTATGAGATGCTAGGGATGCGGGTGTGACCAAGACTGACCCTTCTTATCCTTGATATATGTGTGTGTGTGCTTAGTCACGTCTGATCTTTGTGACCCCTGGACTGTAGCCCACTAGGCTCCTCTGTCCGTGGGATCCTCCAGGCAAGAATACTGGAGTGGTTGCCATTCCTTTCTCCAGGGGATCTTCCCCACCTAGAGACTGAACCTAGGTCTCCTGGATTGGCAGGCGGATTCTTTACCACCTGAGCCACCAGGGAAGCTCATCCTTGGTGTATTCAGACCCATAAAGAAAATCAGGACGTTGCCCCAGTTGCACCGTCACCCCAGGTAGGCAGGAGCATGGATTCCAGGACCACCCTCTCCTTTCCACTGGCTGCTGTGACTGTGGGGACCATCTGTCCAGATCTTCCAGAATAGTCTCCGTATCAGGTCCTCTTTCTGTGAGCCCGTGTGTGTTCATCCTGCCTTCGGAAGAGCTCGTCTCCAGGGCTGTCACTGTGGCTGTCCCTCACGGCCGCTTTTTTTGAATTCCACCAGGTGGCACAGTTCACCTGGTTTGTCGAGATCACAGCCGAGCGGAAGGTGCCAAAGCTGAGATCATCCGGGAGAGTGGGAACCAGGTGAGCGGCTCTCTGCCCCTCCTGCGGGGGGCTTCCTGCCTGCAGGGCACGGCGGTGTGGGGGTGGGACTCCTGGCCACGCTCCTGCACCCGAGCTGGCAGAGCTCTCTTCACGCTTCTGCTTGGGAGGCGGCCTCAGCCATCAGAGCTGGAGCCGCGCTTCTCAAAGGCTGGGCCCGACCCAGGTGATGGGGGCAGTGACCCCAACTCCCCCAGTGAAGGCCTGCCTGGCGACATGACACAGACAGGGCCCTGCCGGGACCCCTCCCCCAAGAAGGAGGCCGCGTCGTTGAGACATGTCCAGGGGACTCAGGGTGAGCCAAGCTGTAAACCGACTCGGTGGCCTTCGGATAAAGAAGGACCGCAAATGACGTTTCGGCCTTGATGAGACCCGCTTCCTATCGAGAGTGTTCAAAGCTGGCTCACCGTTCTGTGGGCTTCCTGCTCTGACACTTGGAACCAGGACAGGCTACATAATCTGCAGGGCCCCAGTGCAAAATCAGAGTGTGGGGCCCCTGGTGTACAAAGCACAAGACTTCCATATACTTGTGTTATTACACTTGTTATATTATACTTGTTTTTCTCTTTCTGACTTCACTGAACCTATTTGCAGGACAGGAATAGAGATGCGCACACAGAGAACAGGGTTGTGGACGCAGTGGAGAAAGGCAAGCGTGGGATAGAGAGAGAGTAGCGTGGAAACATGTACATTGAAAGCGGCCGTGTTAGTCACTCAGTCACGTCCGACTCTTTGGGACCCCATGGGCTATAGCCAGTCAGGCTCCTCTGTCCATGGGATTTTCCAGGCAAAAGTACTGGCGTGGTAGCCATTTGCTTTTCCAGGGGATCTTCCCAACCCAGGGATTGAACCCAGGTCTCCTGCATTGCAGGCAGATTCTTTTCTGTCTGAGCCACCAGGGAAACCCAAACATATACGTTACCATGCGTAAAATAGACAGCACGGGAAGCTGCCGTGTAACACAGGGAGCTCAGCTCGGTGCTCTGTGATGACCGAGAGGGGTGCGATGAGGGGTGGGAGGGAGACCCGAGAGGGAGAGGACATTGTATACTTACGGCTGAGTCATGCTGTTGTATGGCAGAAACCAACACAACATTGTAAAGTAATTATCCTCCAGTTAAAAATTAAAAGAAAACCTAAGGCTTGCAGGCCGGTGAAGGCAGAGCGTTAGCATAAGCAGAGCCTGGATGTGGGGTCTGTGCACCTGTGCAGTTGCTTCCCCGAGGAGCTGGCCCCGGTGGAAACCCCAGGTCCCGGGGAGGGGAGCAGGCTGGCCGGCAGTGACCACGGGCCCCTTGCACGTCCACCGAGAGCGTCTTGCCTCCAGGCCCAGCTGGAGTTCCCTCCTCTGTCCTGTACACCCACTCCTCCGGCAGCCCCCACGCCTGCTGCCTCTCCATGTGCTGCCCACAGCTGAGGGGTGGATGGCGCCCCACTCCTGCAGGCGTGGGTCGTGGCCAGGAGGAAAAAAATTTGCCCCAGTCTAGAATGGAGTATTCTGCCTCTGCCCATGAGGGCTATCCTTTATCTGGAAGTAACGTTTTCAAGGCAAGAGGCTGTCCTTCTCCCTTTGACTTGGCAGCCTCTCGCCATCAGATGCCCCGGGAAGCTTCGTGCTGGCCGTGAGCACGAAGGTCTCTAAACCTTCCTCTGCGTCAGCAAGTGGGGCCGCGATCTGGGGGCTGCAGTTCTTGAGCTGGAGGGCTGGCTGCCTGCCTGCCGGTAACTTCGGGTGGCGCTGCTGCAGGACGTAACGGGAACACTGATCTCGGGCCACAGGCAGGGGAGGGCTTGCCTGGATTCCAGCCCGCTGTGGGCTCGGCCACGTTCTTTACCAAGTGGATTTATATAGGAAAAGATGCCAGTATGGTTCTGCTGATGCTGTTGAGCCCTCCTTATACCCAACGGCACCATCTTTGGGAGGAAGAACTGAAAGCAGGAACCAGCATGTTTCCTGGGGTGCAGAGAGGGAGCCCGCAGCTTGCAGCCTGCCCCATCCCCACACACAAACCCCCGGCAAATCCTCTCCTCTTGCATCTGTGTAAGTGGTCTCCAGCACTCCCTGAGAGCTCGGTGGTCCAGGGCTGGCGATACCTTCTGCCCATCCCTGGAGGTGTGGTTTCACTGACTCAGTGCCTCCAGTCTCTGCTGCTCTGTGATGACCTAGAGGGGTGGGAGGGAGGCTCACGAGGGAGGGGACGTTGTATACTTATGGCTGATTCATGGCCTTGTATGGCAGAAACCAACACACTATAAAGCAATTCAGTTCAGTCACTCAGTCACGTCTGTCTCTTTGCGATCCCATGGACTGCAACACGCCAGGCCTCCCTGTCCATCACCAACTCCCAGAGTCTACTCAAACTCAGGTCCATCAAGTCAGTGATGCCATCCAACCATCTCATCCTCTGTCGTCCCCTTCTCCTCCTGCCTTCAATCTTTCCCAGTATCAGAGTCTTCTCCAGTGAGTCAGCTCTTCGCATGAGGTGGCCAAAGTACTGAAGTTTCAACTTCAGCATCAGTCCTTCCAATGAACATTCAGGACTGATTTCCCTTAGGATGGACTGGTTGAATCTCCTTGCAGTCCAAGGGACTCTCAAGAGTCTTCCCCACACCACAGTTCAAAAGCATCAATTCTTTGGTGCTCAGCTTTCTTTATAGTCCAACTGTCACATCCATACATGACTACTGGAAAAACCATAGCTTTGACTAGACAGCCCTTTATTGGCAAATTGTTGATAAAGCAATTATCCTCCAATTAAAAACAATTTTTTAAAAGCTTAAAACTTGGAGTTGTGGGCCCCTCAATTGTAGGTGGCGGACAGAGCAGCAGCGGTTATGGGGATGCTGCTGGAGGAGCAGGTGCACAGAACAGAGGAGGGAACCCCAGGATCAGCTGCTCCTCTCTGTCTGTGAAGCTTTGTCAGGGGGACGAGGGGAGGAGCTGGGCTCTGCCCTCACTGAAGCCTTGTGGGCTAGACAGTGCGCTTAGCTTTCCTGAACCTCAGTTTCCTCATCTGAAAATTAGAAGTGATATTTTGTTCAGGTTGCATTCAGCACGCACCATCCTTAGTTGCGGCATTCGAATTCTTTATTGCAGCATGTGGGATCTAGTTTCCAGGCCAGAGGTCCAACCTGGGCCCCTGGGTTTTTTACACACCAGCACCTGGCTGGTTCCTTCTCCTGGTCACAGAGGACAGCTGAGCTCTTCTGGGCACCTCTGTCTTCCTAGTTTCTCGCAGAGGGAGCCAGATGATTCCTTGCACCTTTTCAGGATGTTTCATTTCACCAGAATTCATGGCTGATTTCCCTGTTCCCTGCTGCTGCTTCTATTTAATTCTGAGATGCCTTGGGTGCTTCTAGGAAACTCAAGGAGACTGTGGGATGATCAGAGTAAAACTGATTTTAGCTCACTTGAATTTTGTTGGTTTTCAAACCTGGGTTTTGTGTGAGTGTTTTGCAGCCCTGCAGGGTGGGAGGGGGGTCCTACAGAGATGTCAGGGAAGGCCTTGGAATGAAAGGATTAGGTGTCCGGACTTGGCCTGCCCTCGAGAGGCTCATGGCTGACTCTGGTGTGAGTCAACAGCCTCGTGTTCACTCTGGCTGGGCCAGGGCCTTCAGAGACTTTTGAGAAGAGTGTAATCCTGTACGGACAGTGCTTTTCCTCTCCCTTGAAGGCAGAGGAAGACTCAGTTATGGCAGACTTAAGCCGAACACGGCATTCAAGCTCCTTACAGGCCTTCTGAGTCATGATAACGTTTCTCATTCTCTGAGCCTTTGTCTCAGGGTGAGGCAACATGTTTTAGATCAGTAGAAATTCTTCCTTGGGTTCAGTGGCTCAGTTGCTGGGGAAACAGAGGCAGGGCACTGAATTCTGCTTTATCATGGGTTTTATGGCTTGTCTGGAGGTCAGTTCCCAGCAGCAGAAATCTCTGCCCTGGGTTGGTGATAAGTCTCTGACGCCTGCTAGAGTTCAGGGACACTGAGCCTCAGCGACATTCAGTGACGTTGAACTCAGGGACGATCAGTGGGTGCTGAGAATGCAAGTTTCATTTATGTGCTGGGAGAAAGGGCCCAACAGCCAAAGTGCATTGCTCATTTACATGCATGGCTGTGTGTGCACCACTGGCATGGGGCGCCCTCGATGTGGCTCCTCCATCAGGGAGTTGTGAGTCTACGGGGGGTGGGGTGGGGGAGTGGGGCTGTGTCCAGAGGTAACCATAGCACAAGGCTGGGATTGACATTGTAAGCAAGGACTGAGTCACAGAGGAAGTTGTCATCTCATAGTTCTGATGTGCCCTAGATATTCTCTTAGGAACAAAATATTGACAAAAAAACCCCCACATGATTGGTAGGAAACTATGACACATCTATGCAATGTTTTGTGGCCATTAAAAGAAATAAGGTAGATTTATATTTAAGAAAAAAATCTCTAAAACATGTTAAGTGAAAGAGAAGGATATAGAACAATGTATAGTCTGAATCTATTTATATGGAAAAGGACTACACATACACATGTATATGTATATATAATGCTTAGTGTATGTATATAGATATATGTTTATATATAATGCCTAAAACATGTATGTATAAATGTTGTATGTACTTGAAGTATTCCTGGGTGATTCATAAGAAACTGTGAACAATGATGTACTTCTGAGCAGTGAGACTTTCCATTTTATATCATTCCAAATGATTTTTTTTAATGCTTTTTAATGAAAAAAGTACATTTTTTAAAAAAGCTTCTTTTGTTTTCTGGTTTAGAACATCTTTCTGCATATTGTGGACCTGTCTCTTCCCAAGTCAGTCTGGAAATTTGTTGAAAATTTCAAGCAGGAACATACCCTCAATGTCTTGGTGAGCTTTGTAAACATAAGTAGGGGATAAAACTCATGCATGTGTGTTTCTCCTCTGTGTGGATGAAGAGTGTGTGTGTGCGTGTGCGTGCATGCGTGTGTGTGTGTGTGTGTGTGTGTATCTTTACGGCGACACGTTAGTGAGACTCTTTGATGGGGAGGCCTGTTCATGTCACCAGGTTCACTCATTAGACTCATTCTAACCGTGTTGCTTGGATGTGTGAGTAAAGGAAGGGACCCTATACTGGGTCTTTGGGGGTGATGGAAAGGTTCCATTTTTTCATAAAATGAATTGTGTACTGCCATTCTTGAACTCTGTAGATTTGGGGATTGATGTATTAAAATTAGAGGCTCGGGGGAAATTAAAAAGCTTAGTCCAAAAGAACACCTTTGCAGACAACCAAATCTTTTAGCATCACAGTCAGTTGCTCCATGGAGAAAGTTGGAAGACTCAGGTGGGTTGCTGTCCCTCTGCTCCTCCCACATATTCTGCTTTGAGCTGAGCTGCTTTTCTGCCCAGATTGTTTCTCGTGTGCTCCACAACGTTCGTTCAGGCCCAAGTCTAGTCTTGCACTGTCCGATATGGCTACAGAGCATTTGAAATGTAGCCGGTTCAAACTGAGATCTTCCATCAGTGTAAAAATCCACCAAAGTCGAAGACTTAGGGTAAAAAAAAAACAACAAAAGTAAACTAACATTTTTATATTGATTACATTTTTATGTTGATTACATCTTGAAATGCTACTATTTTAGATATAGTGAGTTAAATATTATACATTATTAAAATCAATTCTGCCTGTTTCTTTTTATGTTTTTATTTATTTTCTGGGTGAGTTACGTTTTATTTGGGGCAAAATGAGGACTGCAGCCTGGGAAACAGCACCTCAGATCACTCTGAGAAGCTGTTTTTCTCTTTACCTTTTTAATGTGACTACTTTCTAGAAAACTTGAAATTACATACTTGTACTGGATAGCATTGGTCTAGACAGATTTCCAGGGCACTTTATTGTGAATTAGGTTGCCTGGCCAAGCCGTAGTCACTGGAGGTCTCTGCACAGTCCCGTGGCTGAGCCGGCTGCACACCTGGTTTTGGTGTGAAGAGACAGTAGAGCAGAACATGAGTTGTCACCCTACACGTGTGTGACCAGTGCTGGCGTGGGGCTGTGGGTTGTGGAAACAGGTCCCTTGGCCCTATTTTCCTTTATTTTGAAATTTGTAATTTCTAGATCAATAATGCAGGTTGCATGGTCAATAAGAGAGAGCTCACAGAAGACGGACTCGAAAAAAACTTTGCTACCAACACTCTGGGTAAGTGTAAGCGGTTCTCTTATTTATTTTTAGCAAAATAAATGGAGAAGGATGAGAAACTGTAGAAGGATCAGAAAAGTAGTGATAAACTTTTGGAGTTCTTGGTGCGTAGCTTGATTGTATTCACTTTATCTTTAAATGCATTATTTTTTCTTCATAAAACACTCTTGTCTTATTTTTTATAATATGCGTTAGTGCCAGAAATACTATTCTTAAAGTGGTTTTTTCCTGGGAAGCTCAAGGCTCATTATAGACATGACTTTGGTGAGGAGGGCAGGGTCACCTTAGGTGGAGAGGGCAAGTATGAAAACTGCAGCAAAGTGAACTTCCGGCCAGGGCTGAGGAAGGAGCAGCCATAAGACAAGAACATGGACCTAGAAAGGCGTTCGTTTACCTGAAACACAGGACCCCCGGGTTCCAGACCCTGCTCTGTAATAACCGGCCAACGTGTTTTGTGCCAGGTCAGTGATTCTCAAAGTGGGGTTCCTGGACCATCACCAGGGAACTCGGTGGAAATGCACATTCTTGGGCCTTACCCCGAGATCCACTGAATCCAAAACTGGGATGGAGCTGAGAAATCTGTGTTTGAATGAGCCCTCCAGACGATTCTGATGCACACTTAAGTTTGAGAACCAAGGGGCCAGGATTTTAGGCTCTTTGGATTTTTCTCCTTGAACCAAGGGGTCTGGAATACAGATCTTCCTCAACTTGGGATGGGTTAGGTCCCAGTCAACCCATCATGCGTAGGTTGATCATGTTGTAAACTGAAAATGCATTAATCCACCTAACCTACAGAACATCCTTGCTCAGCCCAGCCAACCTTAAACAGGCTGAGAACACTTGATGTTAGCCTACAGTTGGGCAAAATCATCTAACCCAAAGCCTAGTTTATAATAAAGTATTGAATTCCTCATGTTTATGAAATATTGTGCTGCAAGTGAAAAACAGAGCGGTTTCTGGCCCAGAGTGGCTGTAAATGTGCAGGCTGTTCACTCTTGTCACTGCCTGGCTGACTGGGAACTTGCCGCGCATCCTGAGAGAGCGTCTTACCGCTTATTACCAGCTCAGGAAAAGTTCAAAGCCCCAAATTCAAAATACAGTTTCTAAGGAATGCATATTGCCTTCACACCATCGAAAAATCTTAATTCAAACTGTTGTAAATTGGGGACCGTCTGTAGACGATTTCAGTGCCTTGGAGAGATTTCACCTTGGAGAGGCAATGAATCTCAGATTCTCCCCGGTGACCATACCGCTTCCTCTGAGGAAGTGAGGCTTTTAATAAACCGGTTTAATTAATCCTAAGTCACAAGATGAATGGTGGGGGTTCCTGTGGCTCCTGGGGTCATTGAGGGTGACCATTAGATAGCAACCTCTTCCCGCCCAAGAACTGAACAGTGTGAGGAGTAGAATAATAATGAACGAAAGCCCTAAGTCACTGTTGTTGCTGATGAGGCTGGTTGGAGGGTGTGGCTCAGGTGAGAGCCAGATGGCTTCCTTAATGCTGAACTCCCAGAATTAGACAGCCTTGCTGGCTTTGTTGTGGCTGGATAATCCCAGACAGACACCACCAACCCCTCCCAGGAAGCCCAGTTTCTTGCTCCCAAATGTACTACATTTATTACCAGAATGCTCACCTCCTTGGGATGGGGGAAGGAAGGGGCCGAAGGAGGTTGCTCATTGTGCTCTCTCCAGGAGGAGGGGAACATAGGGAGTGGAGAAGGACCCTTCTGCCCACTCTGAAGCTCTGAGCTTGCATTTCTTTCTTTTTAAACAAATCTCTGGGAGCTTGCTATGAAACGCTGCAGGTTTAGGACAAAATGTTCCCATCTTCTGCTTTGTTCCAAATGCGGTATCCTTGCCCAAAGTACCAGAAGTACACGAATGTGGGGTCATGCCAGGGTTTGCCTTCTGACTCTCCTGGATGGTAGGGACTCCTGGGGTCCTAGCAGCTGGCCTCCTAGATCGGCTGCACCCCCAGGATCAGCTTTGTGATTTGTAGGGCCCAGTGGCAAACAAAAGTGGGGGCTCCTCTGTTCAAAAAGTACAAGGGTTTGCCCAAGACGAAGCCAGCTCTGCTGCTTCCCACCCACCCGTCCAGCACCCCACTCCATTCCACTGGGTGTGTGCTGCATGCTAGGCCCGGGGGCGGGTGCGGGGGATGTGTACACGTCGTTGAACCCGCAGGACCGCCCTGTAGTGGAGGTATTCCTGCCTGTACAGTTACAGATGGAAAAGCTAGGACTGAGGGAGCTTGTGTAACTTGCCCAAGGTCAAGTGGAGGAGCCAGAATTTGAAGCCAGGTCCGTCTGCCTCCAGAGCCTATGTTCATAACCAGGACCAGTTCTGCCAGCCTCTCCCCCAGAATCTCCTTCCTCAGATCTGAAACTGCTTTAATGTGAAATAAGGGCTAAGGGAGCCTGGGAGTGGGGAGACCTGCCATGCTGGGGAAGCATGGTGTAGGGCTGGGGCACTGCTTAGAGGACCCCCTGGGAATCTGCATTGATTGAGAATGTGGGTAGATCTGATGGACTCCAACACTGCCTTTTTTTTTTTTTCCTGCGCTGCATGGGTTGTGGGATCTTAGGTCCCCAGCCAGGGATTGAACTCAGGTCACAGTAGTGAAAGTGCTGAGTCTTAACCACTGGACTGCCAGGGAACTTCCTTTATTTTTTGCCTTTTTCATTACACAGCCGGTTATGCTGTACTTTTGTATGGATCGGGTCTGTTACCAAGGACCTTGATATCTCTTCATTTTCATTTCCTACTTGTGCTAGAAACATTGATCTTTCCAACTTCTCTGAGAAGCCTGATAATTTTCATGCTTAATATTTATTCATCCTCTCCAGAGGGGAAGATGGAGTCCAATGTACACAGAGGCAATTCAGTGACGGGAGGGCAGGTAGACGGCTCTCTGCTTCACAGATGAGGAGATACAAGGAGGTTCAAATATTATTATTCTTGAGCAGGTCCCGAGCCCAGTGGACAGCTCAGACCTATGTCTGAGTCCTAGGAAATTGCTGGCTGCCTTTCTAATACGAAACATGTTTTCTCAGCCCGATTATGCAACATGGGTTACGTTGTTTTCTGTTTTCTAAGATTCAGTTGGGCCGATAGAAATACCTCCAGTCCTCAGGCAGACGTCAGTAGATTCCTGATAACCCTGAGGACAAGACAATACTAGCATCTGCAGAATTTATCACCAGGTTCTAAGGGTTTGGAAACCCTTAGGTTTGGTGGAGGATCACTGAGATGCTGTCAGAACCTGTGACTGTGTGTGGCTCTGCGTGACAATATCATAGTGCATGAATTAGATACAGTTTGGAAATCACTCTCCTTCTCCTTTTGTGGGTGTGGGTGGGGCCTGGAGAGGTTTTTCATCATTCACTCTCCCGGGGAACAAAAAGGAACTGCCTGGGGCAGCTTTGTGGGGAGATGAAGCGTGGAGGTGAAGTGATCTCATGAGACAGATTCTGTTGGGTTGCTGTTCTTGCTCCTGGGTTTTGGGTCTTCTCCAAGCATATACATTTTGCCTGTTAGCATTCAGCGGCATTAAGAGTCTGCGAGGAGGGAAGACAGATGTGGGGAGGGGGTGGTGGCGCTTGGCTGAGTGCTGTGCTGGCAGCCGGCCACAGCCCGAGCTCGAGCCGGTTAAAACTCTCACCCGCATCTCTGCCCCTCTCACCCACGGGGCGCAAGACGAGGATGCTGTCCACGTCCTCCAGAACTGCTGTGTCACCAATTAAGTGGCTGTAATAAACAGGCGGGGTGCCTCAGCCCTTTAGTAGAAGGTGGGGAAGTTCAGTTGAGGTCATTTTGAAAGGCCATACATACATCGTGTGTGCGAGCATGTGCGTGCTAAGTTGCTTCCAGTCATGTCCGACTCTGCGACTCTATGGACTGTAGCCTGCTAGACTCCTCTGTCCATGGGATTCTCCAGGCAAGAATGCTGGAGTGGGTTGCTGCGCCCTCCTCCAGGGGATCTTCGTGACCCAGGGATCGAGCCTGAGTCTCCTGTGGCTCCTGCATTACAGGCAGATTCTTTACCACTGAGCCACCAGAGAAGCCCATACATACATCAGTGTGCAGTAAATGTTCACATTCTCTTCACTTCACATTCTGTTATATGGAGCTTTCTACTGCTGGCATAGATCCACGGAACTGCTACTGAAAGCAGGGACCCAGGGTCCAGAAACACCTTAATATGTTTTTGTTGTTTAGTCACTAAGTCACATCTGACTCTTTGCGACCCCATGGACTGTAGCCTGCCAGGCTCCTCTGTCCATGGGATTTCCCAGGCAAGAATCCTGGAGTGGGTTGCCATTTCCTTCTCCAGAGGATCTTCCTCACCCTCCCTGACCCTTCCCCATCTTCCAGGAATTGAACCTGCATCTCTTGCATTGACAGGCAGGTTCTTTACTGCTGAGCTACCAGGGAAGCCCCACCTTAACAGTGATGATACTAATGGTAATAATGTACACACTGGACACTTTCCACATGCCAGGGCTGTACTGTTTTTCTTGAATTATCTCATTCAGTCCTCCTGACAACTCTACAGATTTCATAGACAAGGAAACTGGGCCAGAAATAGTTTGAAACCAGAGTCTGTGACTCACCTTCCTAAATAAAATTATAGTTGGTACATTTTTGCTATAGGGTTGTATTTGTCAGCTCTTGCTACATGACAACCGTCTCCCAGATCTCTGAGGAACACAATAATAAGCACGTATTTCTTGCTAACTCTTACGCAGGTCTGTTGGGTGGACTAACCTCAGCTGGGCTCAGCAGGGTATCTCAGCAAATAAGGTCTACATTATGTTCCAAATCTTTGCATCCTCCTTGGACCATTAGGCTGGCCAGAGTATGTTCCAGCAGCAAGAGCAGAAGCCCAAGTGTGCAAGCACCTTGCAAGCAGATCTGCTAACATCTAACCACTAAAACAAGTCATTTCACAGAGCCCTGAATCAAGAGTCAGGGAAACATACTCCTCCCAGGAAGGTGGGGAAGAGGGAGTGAATATGGTCAAACAATAATCTGCAACAAGGGTCTGTTTTCTTATATTCTAATTCTTTGGAAATGAGTCCTCTGAGTTAAGGATGTGGTTAACTATTAGCCTGAAATGTTTAATGAGCAAAATATTTTGTCCGTTCAGTAAACATTTATAGAGCACACACTAAGCTGTGATCAGTGCTAAGGATTCAGAAATTATAGGGACTCCTGGTGCAATGGGGGAATCAGACACACAAACAATTTCAGTGACTATACAGTAAGTTCTCTTTTCATCCATGAAGGGAGCTGGGGCCCAGACCCCAGGAAAGCAGAGAACAGTACTTCTGAGGGATATGCCCTCAGACACTGAATGTGTTTGGCACCAGGCATTCTCACTTGTCAATAATCCTTGGTTCCTGAAACCTTCCAGCTCCCAAACTGTCAAGATTCCCAGAGAGACACAGTACCTGGGAATAGTAAGCAGTACAGCAATGTCAGGTAATATTTCTGTAACACCCAAATCCCTGAATCTGGAATTGCAGTCCTTTGTTATTGTACTTCCCCTATCCACCCAGACATATTTCCATTATTTCCCAACATGGATCCTCTGCCAGTGCATTATTATTTTTAAAAATATTTACTTATTTGACTGTGCTGGGTCTTAGTTGCTGCCACGTGGGATCTAGTTCCCTGACCAGGGATTGAACTCGGGCCCCATGCTTTGGGCACTCAAAGTCTTAGCCACTGGACCCCCAGGGAAGCCCCCAGTCAGCCCATGACCTCCATGCTTTTATCTCTGAGGCTTCTCCGCCTGGAATGTCCCCTTCCTGGCTCACTTTCACTTCTCTGCGACTCGGTTGAGAGCACCCCTAGCCTGGAGCTTGGCCAGGGCCCCTGCTCTTGGCTCCCAGAGCACCCTCTGTGACTCTGTCTTAGCACCATAGAAGTCACCCATCAATAGGTGGTTTCTAGTAAAGGGCCTGAGTCACTGAGGGCAGGCACTGCCTGGCCCTTACGAGGAGCTCAGCCTGTGATCCAGCTCCTCCTGTGACGTGTGCAAACTGCCTCAACCTCCCCAAGCCTCACATCCCCATTCTGTAAAATGGGATCATGATACCTTTACAGGCTAGAGGCAAGGGTTAAAGAAGGAATTGGAAGCTATGTTCCCAGGAGAAATCAGATGTTCACACCAAAACATGAGCATGAATGTTTATAGCTACCTTATTTTTATTCCTCATCACCCTGAACTGAAGACAACCCAGCTGTCCTTCAACTGGCGAATAAACTGTGGTACTTCCACAGCATGGGATGCTGTGTCACAAGTAAAAGGAACAAAACAAGGACATTTACAGCAATGTGGATAAATCTTCAGTGCATTGGTGAAAATCAAGCTAGACTCAAAAGGACGCATCATACGATTCTATTTACATGACGTTCTGGGGACTGGGAACAGATCAGTGGTCGCTGGGGGCTAGGGATGCAAGGAGGGTGTGACCACAAAGGGTCCAGGTGGCTGTGAGGGAATATTTGGGGTGATGGATGGTTCTGAATCACTCTACAATGTAATACATAGTTAGATACCCAACCTTCTGCATTGGCAAAGGCGCAGAGAGCTATACACACTCACACACACACACGAGTTTTACTGTATGTACAGATATATAAGATAAAGCAAAAAGAAAGGACAGCATCTTAGCTCTGGGCACAGTGAGTCTGTTTCTTGGTAAGAAGCAGATCCTTCATTGCGATGGATTTGAGGTGCCCTCCTTGGTAATCCATGCGCTCCTAGAAAGGGCAGTTTTCTCTCTAGCTTAGAGCACAGGTCACCTGGCTCAGGCCTGGGGACAGCGGGTGCTCAGCACTGTCAGCTGGCGAGGAGGACATGCAGTGGCCCCTGCCATGCAGTGCAGCGCTGCGCAGAGGTCGGGGTCAGAGTCCCAGAAGTCAGAGGTCATTCACCCGTCGGCTTTGGTTTTCTGCTGCTATCGAGGCTGTTTGGGATGAGGCAGAAAAACCTTCTAGAGTTGAGCCCCCGGGCCATGGTGTGCCTGGACACCCGCCCCCCACCTGCCCTGCCTGCCTCTCCAGGGTGGTATCTGAGCTGCTGCAGTGCTCAGGCTGGGGTGATCTTTCTCAGGGCCCCATGGGCACCACTCTCGTACTCTCGCAGCCAGGGAGCCCGGCCCCATCCTGTCCTGGGGGCTCAGAACCTTGTCTGATGATCTGGTTGGGGTTCCATGGTGTTTTTCAAGAAGTGCTACCCACAGCCATTCTAGCAAGTGCTCATTTGAGGAATCTTAAAAACAAAATCCCAGTTAAGCACCTTCATGCTTTTAATGAGCCTGCGCTCTCCCTGCTGTAAAGCAGGGCCTTTCACTGGGTCCCAGGGGTAGTGGTAACAGTCTGCCTCTCAGATGTGACAGCAGAGCAGCTTCAGTCATCCTGCACCAGAAACACCGCTTCAGCCTCCAGCATCCTGAGGCACGGGCCTCCCTCGTGGCTTCAGGGGTTAAGAATCTGCCTGCAATGCAGGAGACCTGGGTTCAATCCCTGGGTTGGGAAGATCCCCTGGAGGAGGGCATGGCAACCTACTCCAGTATTCTTGCCTGGGAAGGCCCATGGACAGAGGAGCCTGTCGGGCTATAGTCCACGGAGTCCCAAAGAGTCGGACACGACTGAGCCACTAAACAACAAGAGTCCTCAGGCTCAGACCTCGGATGGCCTGGGGAGGACAAGGAAGTGATGACATTTTCACCTCTGTGGGTGACCTGGAGCCCAAGACAGGTGCCAGGCACCACCACCCCCACCCCCAGATGGCTCCTTCCCATTAGAGCTCACAGAGGTCTGTCCCCACGTTTAAACAAGGCTCTCTGGCTGCTCTCGGCTTCAACCACCCTTGAGTGAACCCTCCACCCCAAGGCTCTTTGCACAGACTGTACCCCATGCCTGGTCACCCTCCTTCCCACCCCTGCCCCCTCCCACACTCTGCCTCTCCTCTCAATCTTAGCTCAGACGTCATCTTGTCGCTACTGTGGCTCTGATGCACCCCCACCCCACCCCATGTGCTCACAGCAGTCCACACACTTCTGCACAGCATTGACCTCACTGCAGGTTCATTACATGATAACGTGTTAATGCCTGATGAACACCTCGAGGCGAGGATCCCTCACAGTACTTAGTACTGGGTCTGGCATTTAAAGGGGCTTCCCCCGTGGCTTAGGGGTAAATAATCTGTCTGCAGTATGGGAGACACAGGAGACACGGGTTCAATCCCTGGGTCAGGAAGATCCCCTGGAGGAGGGCATGGCAACCTACTCCAGGATTCTTGCCTGGAGACTCCCATGGACAGAGGAGCCTGGTGGGCTACAGTCCATGGGGTTGCAAAGAGTTGGACACGACTGAAGCGACTTAGCACACATGCAGCCACTGGTATTTAAAACGTGGAACTGGAAGTGGCAGGGAGAGGGGGAAGTTGAGGTTGGGGGCACGGGGAAAATATCTGACTCCCCCTCATGCTGTCTGACCCCAAACCAAGAGTAAATGCCCCACGGGAAATTGATGACTCGAATTATCTTCCTTATTACTGAGAGCAGGACTCAGCTTGGTCCTGCTTCCTCATTTTCTCTGGGACTCTGTGCTGCCAGCTTTCCCCGTAATATGATCTTTGAAATGGTCTTTATATAATTTGTAAAGTGAGTGTGTGAGGCCCCGGGGCTCACTGTGGGATGTTTGTGTTACTGTACCCGTGGGACAAGTACCAAATGGTATTCACCATGCAGCTGTCTGCTCCTTTAAAATGCACACCAGTAACTTCCCAGGGGTAGAAGGACAATTATTTTCCCCAGCAGATAGTACAACTGGTAAAGCATGGACCCAAATATACCCACCTAGTAACCAAAATGACTTTAATTCAAGCTGGTTTTAAAGGTTTCTTTTAATAGAATCTCCAATCAGTTCTCTGTGCTAAGTGTGAACGCTGCAGTATATTTTTCTCATCAAACAACTATTTTAATGCTATTGAAATATATCATACCCATGCTATGGTATGGTTTCAGGGGCCCCATAAATTTAATATTTGGATGGAACTGTGGTTTCTGGAACGCTTTAAGAGGACTACGCATCTGTCCTCCGGCATCGCCCGGCTTGACACAGTTTAGCATCCCTTGCTAATTAGCTTATAGAGAGAGATTTGCTTCAAGTCATGTACCCATGTCATTAAGGTCCTTGTTGCTGTATTTAGAAGACTGTGTCCAACATAAATCCACTCCCAAATCTCCTTCTCGTAATGAACTTCCATCGACATAATGAGTTCCTTGGAAGGAAGGCATTGTGTAAATTTAAAATACTAATGAGTCATAATGATAATGAATTACTTTCCTTATTACTGGGAGCAGCCTCAGCTTGGGCACATTATCCCATGGCTGAAGGTGTCTTCCCTATACCCAGGCCTGCCTCCCCCAGGAGCCCAGACTCTAAAATAGCTTCTCCTTTTTATTTATTTATTTTTTTCTTTCCACATCAAAGCTCAGAATCCCCGAAATGTCCCTGGTCTTAGCTAGTCAGTCTCGGAGGAACAGAAGTTACAGAACTGGTTCCTGATAGCACTGAAATGGCCAAAGACACCCACAGCCATTTCCAGCAGAGCCTGCCTGTGCCTTCCCAGGGATATTCCCATGAGCTGATGTCACAGGCAAATGGGTGGGTTTTCTAGCTAAGACAAGCCCAGTGTCTCAGCGATTGTCTGGTTACCAGGAGCAGGAACCCACACAAGCTGACTAAACAGAATTGATCTCCTGGAGGGGGACGCAAGGATGGCCTTCATAGAACTCAGTGGTGGAGGCACAGCTGGGCTTTGGAGGGGCGTCAGGGACAGGACAGGAGAGCATGAGGACCGGGCGAACTTTCCGTTTCTCTGGGACCGTTGTCCACAGACTCCGTCCCAGCCCTCCCTGTATCTGCTTGTCCATACCCACGGGCCAAATATGGGGGCCGCTGAGTCAAGGGTCCTGTGTACACATGCTTGGAGGGAGAGTTCGACTGGCACAGCTCAGGTCAGGAAGAAGAGAAAGTGCTGATCGCTCAGTCGTGTCCGACTTTTGGGACCTCATGGACTGTAGCCCACTAGGCTCCTCTGTTCATGGGATTCTCCAGGCAAGGATACTGGGGTAGGGTGCCATTTCCTTCTCCAGGGGATCTTCCCGACCCAGGGATTGAACCCGGGTCTCCTGCTAAGGTCGGGGTCACCTCTAACTCAGTCTGCTCTGTCCATGTGGTCGAGGCCACATGGCTCAACGACAGTGCCAGGCCCAGGGTCACGACTTGGTGTGTGTTGTGATAAACAGGATACGGGGGTCACCCCTCAAGGTGGGGGGGCACATTTCCGGAAGAAGTCCACCATGCCAGGTGGAGGAGTTTTCTGCTTAATCTGATTGGGAGCCTGGAGCGTTGTAGGGCTTTGGGGCCTGTGTTCACAGCGGGCTGGTGGTAGGATCTGTGAGCTGGGCGAGGAGCTCCTGGCGCCAAGTTCATCCCTGGGGAACAGTGACTTGCAGACAAGGGAATCGTTCCTACTCCCTTGGCACTTCAGTAGGCTGGGACTCTGTGGTTTAATGATTCAAGGAAAGAGATTAAAAAGAAAAAAAGATTTGCCATCTGTTTTCCACTCTGCATGGACTTGCTGGGAACTTGGAAAAGTCACAGAACCTCTTTGGGATTGTCTTAATTCCAATTCTTTTCATTAAAAAAATATATAAATATATACATGAAGTGAAAGTGTTAGTCACTCAGTCGTGTTCAACTCTTTGTGACCCCATGGACTGTAGCCGCCAGGCTCTTCTGTTCATGGGATTCTCCAGGCAACAGTACTGGAGTGGGTAGCCATTCCCTTCTCCAGGGGATCTTCCCCACCCAGGGACTGAACCTGGCTCTCCTGCATTGCAGGCAGATTCTTTACCATCTGAGTCACCAGGGGACCCCAAATATATACATACATATTACTTATACATTTTTATGTTATTAATTGAGCAGTTTTTTTTTAAAGTTCTTATTGGCTTTAATCAGAGATTGATAATTTTGGGGAGCATCCATTTAGCAGTAGATGGGGCATGAAAAAGCTGTACAAGGCTAGAAATTTTACAGGCAGGAGGGAATAGGAACAAGGAAGTTATATGGGGCATTTCGCAGATTTTTCTTGTGTTTCTCTTTGCTGGCCTGAAAAGATGTGGAAGGTACATAGGAGGGGCCTCAGAAGGGAGGCTAGGAGGCTGGAGGATTCTAAATTGCTTATGGCTGGAAAGAGAGGCTTCATCTCCTTCTGAGAGGGGAGAAATGCTTGCTGCGTGTGAAGAGTGACACGTGTGTTTTGAAATCATAAAGCTGGAGACCCAGGAGGCAAAAAAACGTGCATGATGGCTCAGATCTGCTTGGGGGTGTAGCTGGGCCCCAGGAAGTAGGGTGGGGAACTTGGAATGAAGGAGATTTTTTTTTTTAATTGGAGTGTAGTCACTTTACAGTGTTGTTAGTTTCTGCTGTACAACACCATGGATCAGCCATAGGTGCACACATATCCCCACCCTCTTGAATCTCCTCCCCTCCCCCAACCATCCTCCCCTTCTAGGTCCTCACTCAGCACTGAGATGAGCACTCTGCGATGACCTGCAAGGAGATCTGTTGTGTTTTTTTTTTAAGATAGAAGAGGCCCCGGAAGGCCTGTTGTTAAAAACTGCAGTTTCTCCAGGAGTTTTTAGAAAGCACCTACTACCTGGCTGTGCCCTACAGTTGAGGATGAGTGGCCCAGCTAATCTTCCTACAGGGTAACTCTGAATGTGAAAGTGTCAGTCCTTCAGTCGTGTCCAACTCTTTTGTGACCCCATGGACTGTAGCCTGCCAGGCTCCTCTGTCCATGAAATGCTCCAAGCAAGAATACTTGAATGGGTTGCCATTTCCTTTCTCCAGGGGATCTTCCCGACCCAGGGATTGAACCCGCGTCTCCCGCATTGCAGGCGGATTCTTTACCATTCCCTGGTGGCTCAGGGAAACCCCACAGGGTAACTCTACTAGCATCTAAATGGATACAGCATATTCTCGCAGAGGATGAAGCAGAAAACAAAACACATCACTGTTTCCTGGGCTTTGGGGAGAGACGCAAAGGGGCCCCCCAGCTCTCATCTATCCTGGAGGTGTGCTGGGTCAGCGGGGTGAGCAAGTCTGATCCTGGAGGGAAGCAGTGGAGTCTCTCAGGGAGAGGGTGAAGGCTTCCGCGTGGAACCTGCTTCCAGCTTTCCTTTCCTTTCTGCCAAGGAGTCATTTATGACTATCCGTCGTGGCAGGGCTGATAGCTTTTGGCAGAAGTCCTTTCTACTTCTCGCAAATTAAATCAGAGAGAGAGTCACCAGCAGTGAATGCAAAGGAAGGGTTTAAGGCCACCGCATGGAGGCGAACAGCTGTCGGAGGCCCAGCATTCACCAGACATTAAAAATCATGAATATTAAAAACAAGCACAAATATTAACAAGGCTGGCCCCTCCAGCAACGATTTGGGGTATGGAGAACTGAGAATGCTGTGTGAGGTGACAGGCACAACTGAGAATCGCTAATAATAATAGTAATAATGATAAAGAAAATGGCAACAACCAGTGCCCACAGAGAGCATTCCAGTTCTCAGGCACAAACCCTCTGATGTCAGGAGGTGGGCTCGCCAGCTGTCGTCTCCTTTTTGCAAGAAACCCAGGCTGTACTGGTCCGGCGACCTGCCCCTGGTCGCACCGCTGGCAGGTGCCAACCAGGACTCAAATCCAGACTGCTGGCTCCCCCAGTGCCCTCCCCACAGTGCCAGGCTGCTCCCGTGAGCTTGGGTGCAGGGTGGGACACGTGCTGGGCTCCAGGTGGGGAGAGCTGGTCAGGCAGGAATTGAGGAGTGACTCAGGAAAGAGTCCGGGGCTTTCATTTAAACCTGCTCCCCCTCCCCCCACCACCCCGTAACAAAAGGTAATATATGTTCATTGTTTGGGGAAAAAAAATACAGATAAACATAAGAACATAGACATAACCTGGTGGGTCAGATGGTAAAGAATCCCCCTGCAATGCAGGAGACTGGGGTTCCTTCCCTGAGTCGGGAAGATCCCCTGGAGAAGGGAATGGCTACCCACTCCAGTATTCCTGTCTGGAGAATCCCATGGACAGAGGAGCCTGGTGGGCTACAGTCCACAGGATTGAAAAAAGTCAGACATGACTCAAAGACTAACACTTAGACATAATAATTGTCCACTCAGAAGCATTTTAAACATTTTAGCGCACCAAAATATCATCCTTGCAGATACTTTCTCCTCATTTTGACACACCTTTTTTCACAAAAATGGAATTCTGTTCTTCCTGCCATTGTATAATGCTTCATTCCGTATACTGTGAATATCTTTCCATGTCAAATAACACTTCAACAGTATCTTCCTCATTTCATTAAAAATGTTATATGTATGGCTTTATGATTACAGAAATAATCGTAAGATGCTATGCTCATTGTAAAAATATTCAAGTTCAAACCGTACAGAAATGTCCAGTAAAGGAAGGAAATATTTTATTAATCCCACCCTTGGGGCCTGAGCCGTGTTGCTGCGTGTCCTGTTTCCGCTTCATATTTTTCCACGTACAGGCTAGATGTAATGAACACGTGTGTCTATATACATTTTTTTTTCCTCCTCAAAGCGGGCTCACAGACTGTTGTGCAGTTTGCTTTTTTTCTTTCTCTGGTGTGGACATCTTTTCGTCTTGGTGTCTGAGGTTCTAAGGCATCTTTGTTCCAATCCTGGGGAAAGGAAACCCCTGTGAGGCTGGAGAAGGGACAGGCTAGTGAGTAATGGCAATACAGGGCTGGTTCCATGCTGAAATAAAAACCCTCCAAGAGGAGGAGACTGCGGCTCAGGCAGCCACTTGCCGCTCGCCTGGAGGAGTCAGGTAAGGGCGCCACCTCGCCTCCACCCCAGGGCCATCTAACAGGAGGGGTCCCAGCCCCCGACGGCCCCTGAGACCTCACGAATGCTCTGTGCCCCCCAGGTGTATATGTTCTCACAACCGCCCTGATCCCTGTCTTGGAGAAAGAACACGACCCCCGAGTGGTGAGTTGACTTTGGGGATGTCTTGTAAGTCAGCAACTCTGTCCCGGATGGGCAATCAGTGGTCCTACATTTGCGGCCCCAACTGTCCCAAGGTGGTGGGCATGCTGTCCACTTCCACAGTCAGGGCCAAATTTGGCCCCCAGGGTCCAGAGGCCTTGAGGTTTGATAACCTGAGATCCGGCAGTGGTGCTCCGGCCCAGGCAGCATCCAGGTGGATCTGGGGAGTTGCTGATGCAGCGGGCAGGGGTCCAGGCCTAGGTGAAGGTCGGCCTGGGGCTTTGTCCCATGGACATGCATACTTGCGGAGCTCCGGAGGCACGGCCTGGGCTTCCAGGATGCCCCTTCTGGCAATAGAGGCTTCCTGGGAGCCGGCTGTCAACCCAGCTCCCTCTTGCTCTCAGGGGCTCCTCCACATCCCCTGCTCCTGCCTCTCATCCTGGCTGGGTTGTTGCACACAGAGCCCATGAAAAGGGAGGCAGAGCCATGCAAAGGGCCACATTCAAAACCCCAGCCCTCACCAAAGTCTCCTCCCCAAAGTCATCCGAGAGTTGGCAAAGCATTGGGAAAGGGAGGAGCTGGGGAGGCAGGCAGGGGTGGGTGGGTATATTTCCTGGAGAATCTGCCACTCTAGTGGGAGGGGACAGCTATGGAGTTAACGGCTAATGGGTTAACATGACAGAAATGAGAGAAGTCAGGAAGAGGGCAGTTTATGCAGGCTGCCTTCTCTCTGCTGTGGGGGGTGTGGGAGGCAAATAATGACCTCCCTGGATCCCCGAGGTCCAGGTCCCAGTTCCTGGGGCTGTGTCACCTTGACCTGGCAGAAGAGACTCTGCAGATGTGATTAGTGAAGGATCATGAGATGGGGGGTGGGTTTCGTGGATTATCCAGGTGGGCCAGTGCAGCCGCAGGGTCCTCAGAAGAGGGCCCGAGTCAGAGGAGACGTGAGGATGGAAGCAGAGGTCGTCAGGGTGGTACGGCCACAAACCGAGGCCCAGGAGTGGCCTCCGGAAGCCGGAGACGCCAAGGAGGGAATTCCCCCCTCAAACTGTCAGAAGGTCTCTGCTGATACTTCGATTTTAGCCCCACAAGACACATTTCAGACCTCTGGCTTCCAGAGCTGGGGGGAATCCACCTGCGCTTTTGTAAGCCTCTTAGTCTGTGGTCATTTGTCGCAAGAGCAATAAGAAACAGATACATGGAGAAGGGGGATGGGAAGGTATTACAAACTTTTCTTCACAAATCTCCATTTACTGCAGATAACAGTGTCCTCTGGAGGAATGTTGGTTCAGAAACTGAACACCGATGACCCGCAGTCAGAAAGGACAGCGTTCGATGGCACCATGGTCTATGCACAGAACAAAGTAAGCGAGGGGCTGTTCTCAACACGGTCTCCTGGGCTCTTCTCCATGGAAGGCTTATTCTAGGATACACAATGGCTTGAATCTAATTCCCAGAGCACCTGAATGTCCCTCACAGGAGAGAGAATCCTCTTCTCCATCAGAAGCCCAGCTCAGCTCTGCCTGGACCAGGGTGGAGGTGCGGGGCTTCAGCTCACCCCGAGGAGGAGCCACAAAAGCTGCCACCTCTCTTCCCGAATATCTCAGACCCACAAGGAGGGTGGTGAGAGCAGGTGATCCCCACAGCAGGACCCAGCAGAGGCTCCTTGTCCTGCGTGGCTCAGAGAGGAAATGGACCCAGGGGGTCCCTTCTCTCCCCCTGGGCAGCCCCTGCTCACTGGCTGGATGGATACCACCAGAACCATGCTGGGTTTCTGGCTCCCTTTGTGGGGTATGCACTCAGTTGCTTCAGTCGTGTCTGACTCTTTGCAACCCCATGGACTGTAGCCCGCCAGGCTCCTCTGTGCAAGGGAGTCTCCAGGCAAGAATACTGGGGTGGGTTGTCATGCCCTCTTCCAGGGGATCTTCCCGGCCCAGGAATCGAACCTGTGTCTCTCATGTCTCCTGCACTGGCAGGCAGGTTCTCTACCATTAGCGCCACCTGGGAAGCCCCACTGAGGGGGATGCACATCCAGTTCTGAAGACACGAAAGCTTAGAGGTCTGGTCTCATGGCCACTCGGAACAGAAAGTTCTGTGTCTCAGCTTATCACAGCTGTTCTAGGAGCTGGCTGTATACCTGCCACATTCACCGTTCCTGCCCTTCAGTTCACCTGGTGGGGGGCTCCCTGGTGGTTTGTGAAGCTGCCCTCGCCCACAGCTTTCCCTCTTGTTCACAGAGGAGTCCTGTCCCACCCCCTCCCTCTGTACCCCAGTTCTCTGCCCCACCTTCGCTCACCAACCCCCAGACCAGCTCCTGGTGGGTGACTTGTCATGACTCAACATCCCACCAATCAGAGGCACCAGGCTTCTCTACAGATTTTCTGGGGAACCTGGGGACAAAGCACTCACTCCATAAATAGGGCCCAGGTGGAGCTCTTTGTAAAATGTAATCTAACCGCCCTGGGAGGGGGCAGTGGCCTCCACACAGCTGAGGCTTTATGTGGGGGCACTTGGCGATTTTTAAAGAAATTTGCAGCAGATGCATTCTCTAAGCCTCTCAGGACGGTTCCCACACTCCAAGGTTCCTTCACATGTCCGCAGACACCCACTCAGTGCCTGCAGGGCACGGGGCCGGGGGTGGTCTGTGCTCCCACCGCACTCGCGTCCAGCAGCAGATACGGTAACAGCGAGAGGGCGCTGTGGGTGTACTTTCCTTGGGGGAGGGAGGGCGAAGCCCCCAGGCCACCTGCAGCTTCATTCCTGCTGCTGGTCTGTCTGCGTCTCAGATGGCGGGGCCAGGACGCAGCCCTGGGTCACAGCCAGAGCTCGCTGAGTGAAGAGCCGATGATTCTAGAGGAAGTTGCGATCTGACTTTGTGGAGGGCGGGGGACGGGGGCTCTGCACACCCTCAGCCCCCCTGCTTCCCCCTCCCATCTGTTCACCCTCACCCTGTCCAGAGGCAGCAGGTGGTTTTGACGGAGCGGTGGGCCCGAGCGCACCCGGCCATCCACTTCTCATGCATGCATCCCGGCTGGGTCGACACCCCAGGTAGGTCTTTAAGTTCCCTGCCGCCCACGTTTCATCTAAAAATATCTGGGCGGCCGCAGGACGGACTCTCCCCAGGAATGACCTAGAACTGGTATCAGGAGGATGAGGAATGGCTTCGTTTCTGCGGGAGCCAGGCAGTCTGGGACTGGAGAGGGAGAAGCCTGGTCCTCAGAGGCAGAGCTGGTGTGGTCAGTCTGCCCCACGTGTGCATGGCCCAGGGAGTGGGTGGCGCCTGGGTTGGGGTATGGCTGGGGACCCCTCCCTCGGGACAGAGGGTGCTTGGTCCACACCCAGTGTTATGGGAGATGCTGGGGACGTGGGGATAGGCCAGGCCACCTCCCCACTGCCCGGGTTTCTAGAAATAGTGAATGCACAAGGGGAAGTAACAATCACAAGGGGGCAGGTGGAATTCTCTGGAAGCGTGGAAAAAGAGGGAAGGAGAACAGAACTCTCTGCGGGGTCAGTCCCTCCCACCTCTGAGACCTCGGCGTATCACTTGGGCTCTGTAGCTCTTTCCTCCTCCCCCAGCAAGGGAACTGAAAACAGCAGCCGTGGCAGAACGCCTGGGACACGAGGGCCCAGAGCTGCTCCCAGCGCTGTCTCCATACCATCGCCTGTGCCCTCACCCCCTCCTGGGGTGGGCACTACCACCATGCCCATTTACATCTGGGGAAACTGAGGCACACAGAGGGGCTGGGACGTCCCAGCTGGGCCCGGCCACAGTCTAGTGAGAGGCAGGCTCTCATACACTTGCTGTCACCTTCCGAAAGCTGGTTTAGCAGAGGCCTTAATATCTGCATCTACATCCTTGGAATTCATCCTAAGAGATGCGGAAAATGAGGTTGCTCGTCCCAGCACTGGTGCTTGGAGAGTAGGTTGATAAATTAGGGAACACCTGCACGGGACATCTGTTCAGCCCTCAACACCGCTGCGGATAAATGTCTATGGGAAGCAAACAGTGCTATCTCATTAAATGCAGGTATCGGGCCCTCAGACCTTAGAGCCTTCTGGTCTTACTTTTGATACACCTACGTCCCCATGGAGAAGGGGGTGCATCGTGCCCCACTGCATCCCACGGAGACCGGGCGGGGGGGTGGTGCAGCAGGCCCGCCTGCCGGTTGGGGGCGGGGGGAGCTGAGGACATCTGGCAGCCTCCTGTTGTAAATGGAAAGGGGGGGTGTCCTCCGCCGAGCACCCCAGGAGGCCCTCGGGCCAGGGCTGTTGGGAGAGGGCGGCTTCTTATCTTGTGTCACTTCCTGGTGGGAGACGTGCCCAGCCTTGCCTGACCAGGTAGCTCTATCAGCCAGTGGAGAACCACCAACCTCTCATCCCCGCAGGACATCACCCTGACGGTCCTCACATCAACCTGTGCGCTGGCTGAGTCTGCGCTCCAAGGTCACCACCTGAGTCCAGCATCTGGGTCAGGGTGCGGTCAGCCGTCTGTGGTCCACAGGTCACAGGGCCAAGACTGGGCTTCTCAGAGGCTGCTGACTGGGCCTCAGTGTCCAGAGGGAGGGCTGCGGAAGGGCCTGAGCCCACAGACACTCGTCCTCCCCGAGTGGTATGATGTGTGTGTGAGCACTAAGTCGCTTCAGTCGTGTCCAACTCCTTTCGACCCCATGGACTGTAGCCCGCCAGGCTCCTCTGTCCATGCGATTCTCCAGGCAAGAATGCTGGAGTGGGTAGCCATTCCCTTCTCCAGGGGATCTTCCCGACCCAGGGGTTGAACCCATGTCTCTTATGTCTCCTGCACTGGCAGGTGGGTTCTTTACCACTAGCGCCACCTGGGAAGCCCAACGGGGGACTCAAATGCCTGCTGTTTACTCATCAGAAGTATTCCCTAATTTTCCCACAATAAGCAAGTACTGTTTCTGTAAAGGGAAAAAGAAAAAAACGTTTATTTTTAAATTTTGTTTTAGATGATCCTTTCTCTGAAATCCTCTGATCTCATTACATCTCTCCAATGTTGTTTTCTCTGCTTTCTTTTCTTTCTTTGGCTTCATGAGAGAACAGTTGTGTTTCCCAGAGTGCTAACTGTAAAGACTCTGTGTTCCCCGAGGTCTGTGGGCAAATGGGGGTGTGTGTGTGGGGTGGTGTAGTCTGCAGCCAGTGCTGGGGAGGATGAGGGAGAGGGAGGAAAGAGTCCCTTCCCTTGTTCCAACACGCCTCGCTGAAAAAGCAGAGAACACGCTCACAGCCCGGAGGACACTCAGCCTGGATCCTGGGAGGATCAGAAGCCTTGAGAAGATGGGTCCCCCAGGACGGGGGGAGTCTGATCCCCTTTTGCCCCCAGGTGTGACCCTCATTTCTCAGGATGGGAATCTGGAGGTCCAGGGGATTTTGCTCCCAGGGGACAGGCCTGTCTGGGCCGACAGCCTGCATGAACACTGTTTTGAAGTGGAAAGAGGGCAGTTGGTGATCTCATTCCAACTCCGCGTGGTTATTTTGGTATTAAAGCAGCCAACTCAGTTGAGGATGAGGGCGCTGTCCTCACGACCCTGTGTGTGCCTCCCCGCAGGTGTGCGGCTGTCGATGCCGGGCTTCCACGCCAGGCTGGGGGCCAGGCTGCGCTCCGAGGCCCAGGGCGCGGACACGGTGCTGTGGCTGGCCCTTGCCCCCGCTGCCACCGCCCAGCCCAGCGGCTGCTTCTTCCAAGGTGACTTTCTCTCTGAACCACAGCCCG
This sequence comes from Bos javanicus, assembly GCF_032452875.1. NCBI lineage: Eukaryota > Metazoa > Chordata > Mammalia > Artiodactyla > Bovidae > Bos > Bos javanicus. The sequence goes on along the minus strand of NC_083879.1, from coordinate 21,299,743 downwards.
AGGGTGTCTGGAGGTGGACCCTCCTCTCTCCCCCGTCGTGTGGGAAGGGGCTGTCTCCCTTCCCCTTGATGTGCTGGCCTGCCTTCGGGGGACGGCTCCTTGGCCTGTTATTTTGGGAAGGGCCTCACCTCTGGCTCTGCACTCCTGGCTTTTTGCATCCGCCTTCCTGAACTCAGTGGGTCCTGTGAGGATGAAGTAAGTCCTGGGGTTGTGACCCCTGACTTCAGTGTCTTGGGCACGGCTGGACCTGTGGGTCACATCGGAGACTGGAAGCTCCTTTGTCAGAGCCCAGGGCCTGGGAGTGAATCTCTGCTTTTCTGTTGCTGGGGGTGGCTATCTGTTCAGCGTTTGCGCCCTACCCAGGTGGGATCCCAACAGGCAGATCCGAGAAGAGCGGGCAGGCTGAGGAAAGAAGGTGGAGGTTCCCCTCCCGCCTCGGAGGTGGCTACGCTTGAGTGAGCTGTGATGGAGCTCTGGGGACCCTGTGGCGGCCAGGAGGGTGGCCGTACCCTCTCTCACTATCACCTGCCAGACCAAATATGCCACACTCCCGGGTCCCCGACCCCCACCAGCCGGCACCCAGGCCTGGGGACCCTGCCTGCCGCCAGCCAGCCCCCTGGAGTCCTGCCGCCAGCTGTCGGCGCTCAGCCTGCCGCCCGGCCTCAGCCTCCCTTCTGCAGCACCTCACTGTCCCCACGGACCCTTAGTGCAGGAGTGGCCGACCCCCTTCCCGTGTGGGCCCCCGCCCCCGGCAGGTGGCCGCTCACAACTGACCCGAGGCCCGGCCCTGCCGCTCGTGACTTTGTGTTTCTCTCTCACGTTTACAGACCGGAAACCGGTGCCCACACACTTGCCTCTTGCGAGGACATCGTCCTCACCAGCCGAAGAGGAGAAACTCATTGAGATCTTGGAAGAGCTGGCTCGGAGATTTAAATAGCCCAGGCTAGACCCAACACGGAGCCGGAATTGCCTCAGGAAATACGGCAAGGTGCGGACCAGTGGCCAGCGAGGAGACCCCACTGCTCCTTCCCCGCCGTAGACCGGCCCATCTTCCATGGCTGTGCTTTGAGCTGGTTTCCTCTCCGTCAGGAGTCACAGAATTTAGTCCCGTTCTTTATATATAAAGCCTAGTACTGAAAGCTTGACTCACCACCGCCTCATGGGACCGCAGCTGGGTTAACTTACCCTCTGGGGGCCTCATTTTCCCTGTCAGCGGAGATTAGAGTGCTCCCTACCTCATGGGGTGGTTGTAACGATTCAGTGAGTTACCACTTGTAATGCTCTTAGCAGAATGCCTGGTGTGTCATAAAGACTTGATACGTGTTAGCTACTAACATCAGCATTTAACTGACAAGTGTGCTAAAATTCATGGGGGGAGAAAAAAACCCCTAAAGATTACCCCCTGTAGCAATGAGGAGTCCAGGATGGAAACTTTTATTTTAAAATACATGATTGCGGCTGAGAGCAAGTGAACCTTCATTTTCCGCAGTAGCTTCTTCTGTGTAAATCTCTCCTTGATTTGTGAGTGTGATTTTCTTAAAGATTCCGTGTCATTGTCAGTATCAGGGGAGCAGGGCCGGGAGGGGGAAGGAGGGGATGCTACACTGCCCTGGCCTGGCCCTGAGGCTTCAGGGGCAAGGCGGAACCAAGGGTCAGTGCTTATTTACAAGCAGTCACTGGAGGCCTGGTTTACAGGTGCTAAGATTAGAAGCGGCTTCAATTATGCACTTGGCAATCTGGTGTTGCCGTTCGGTAAAACTTTTAAATTATTTGCATTTTATGTCTTAGTGAAACAGGGAGAGCTCTAACACAATCGGTGAACAGATTTAGGAAAGCTCTGCTACTGCTGTCACTTCAGTCGTGTCCGACTCTGTGCGACCCGATAGACGGCAGCCCACCAGACTCCCCCTTCCCTGGGATTCTCCAGGCAAGAACACGAGTGGGTTGCCATTTCCTTCTCCAATGCATGAAAGTGAAAAGTGAAAGTAAAGTCGCTCAGTGGTGTCCGACCCTCAGCGACCCCATGGACTGCAGCCCTCCAGGCTCCTCCGTCCATGGGATTTTCCAGGGAAGAGTACTGGAGTGGGGTGCCATTGCCTTCTTCGGAGGAAAGCTCTACATACACTCTGGAAGTTCAAGGGGAAATGAACATAACTCGGCATCAACGGAGGAGGAGGACCCGGGGAGGGGCGGGCACAGCTCAGCCAGTCCCACCGTGCCGGGCCTCGGAGGTGTCTGAGGTGCTCAGATCGGGCTCTTAGCCAGGGAGCTCCAAGAAAGGGGCTTTTTGGTGGATCTGCCTGGAAGGGCCGTGAGCACCGGCTCCACCAGCCTGCATCTCTCCCTTCCTGAAGGACAGTAGGGGGCGCTGGAGTGCTGGGTGTGGGTGGGGCTGTGCTTTGACAGGCAGGCTGGAGGAGGGGGCCATTCAGCTGCCCCACCCACTGGCCCTTCCCAGGGGGCGCTAGTGGTCAAGAGTCCACCTGCCAAGGCAGGAAATGTAAGAGACGTGGGTTCCATCCCTGGGTAGGGAAGATCCCCTGGAGGAGGGCATGGCAATCCACTCCAGTATTCTCGCCTGGAGAATCCCATGGACAGAGGAGCCTGGTGGGCTACAGTCCATGGGGTCGTACAGAGTCCGACACCACTGAAGCGACCTAGCACAGCACAAGTCATTGATTGCTTCACAAATTTATCCATAAATAGGCCTCATGCATTTTTTTTTTTTTTTTTTTGTCAGCGGGGGCAGGCTATGCCGCATGGCCTGTGGGATCTGTTCCCAGACCAGGGATCAAACCCACACCCCCTGCATTGGAAGCTTGGTGTCTTAACCATTGGACCACCAGGGAAGTCCTGGATCTCATGAGTTTTTATAGAGGCCTTTCCTGGCTATATTTTTTCCTGAGTCGACTCTCTCACTTCATTTGGAAAGCTTATCAACCACACTTAAAGCAGCCTTATGTGGGCTTCTCTCGTTACTCAGGTGGTAAAGAATCTGCCTGCAATGCAGGAGACCCGGGTTCAATCCCTGGGTTGGGAAGATCCCCTGGAGAAGGAAATGGCAACCCACTCCAGTATTCTTGCCTGGAGAATCCCATGGACAGAGGAGCCTGGTGGGCTACAGTCCAAGGAGTCGCAGAGAATTGGACACAACTGAGTGACTTTCACTTTTTTCTCACTATGTGAAAGATTAAAAGGACCACTCAGCCAGCCCTGGTGAATACCGACGCAGGGCTGCTGGGGTGCATGTGATCACAGGGCACAGCTCGACAACAATAACATGACCACAGGAAGGTTTCCACAGAGATTTATTTTAAACCGTGGCGGTAGCTTGCATTGGGTCTTGACACAGGTCATGGCTACACACACATTTTGGTTAGAGGGAAGCACAGAGGGAAAGTGAGCAGAGTTCAGGAACATTCACAACATTCAGCAGACATTTAACGTTGTGGGAAATCCTGGCTCATTCCCACCTAGTCACATTCAGGAAGTCAATGTCAAGACTGCTTGGTCTGGTTGGTGGAATCTGGTGGTAGAGGGCGTGGCGATGCCAGCGGGGTTCAGCTAGAACCACATTTGAGAAACCTCTTCCAGCTTTGGGCTTATGACATTCTCAGCCTGACCCCTTTCTCATTTCATAAAGAAAGACAAGACATTTTGTAAAGCAACATGCCGTGGCAGCCAGGTTCCAACTGGGCTGCAGGCTGATGGGCATGCAGGATGGAAGCGTCCTTGTCCCTGGTTATGGAGTCAGTGGGAGGCAGGCACGAATGTGGGGCTAGCACCTTCCCAGTTGTCCAGTTAGTAACAGTTTTTGTACTTTTCATGTATTTTCTTCTGCAAAATGACAGTACATTGAAAAAAAAAAGGCAGATGGCGTAAAACACAAATATGTAAGTATACATCGGTAACCAGCGACACCAGTATTTTGGTCCATACTTCATATGCTACTAACATAAGGCGGCCATCCATTTAAATGAAGGGAAGAGTGTTTTTAAGAGAAATACTTCTTTCGAACCATTTCCCATTTTTGTGTTACAGTTTACTCTCTCATGCTTCCCGGAGAACCAAGACGGGGCCGGGGGGTGTACGGGGGAGGAGAAAGGATCCTAAATATCAAGGTTGCATTCCAAATCTAACCTTTAAGCCAACCTGCATTTATTCCCTTTCTCTCCCAAGAAAGTCAGATACACTTGGATCCACAGAGGTGAACATTCTGAGGTATCTGTTTTTAATGAGATGGTACCATGATTGACCTCTGCCTTCTCCAACCTTTTTCAAACCTCCTGGGCTCTAGATGGGAAAATACAGGCAGCGGTTTACTTGATGTGACACCAGACAAAGGCAGTGGGGCACACTCCCATTTACCTGAGTTAAGTCAGCCACGAGCAGGCAGGTCACTGGTAATGGTCAGGTTAGTCCAGTGAGTAACAACAGTCATAGAATCGTAGCATCACAGATTGGAAGGGATCTTAAGCATGATTATCGAATTCAACTTTTCCTCAAGGCTTTTAATCTCCTTTCCACATCTTTTCCACTATAAATAGACAAGGGGCTATGGACTTGCTGTTCAAAAATTCCCTGGCTTAAGAAACACAACGGAGGAATCCCCTTCCAGTGCTGGACAGATCTAATTTTACACCCTGCTTTCTTGTGTTAGGCCCAGACAGGCTTCTCCGTGGAAGGGATAAATTTGAAAGGCAAAATGACAAACTAAAAACCTAAGGGTTGGTGTGTATCTAGTTCTTGATGGTCAAGTTGAGTTCAAGTTTAAAAACGAACACAGATGTTCCTGAATTAAGTTACAGACATGCGATACTTGGGCACTGGAGGAAAAAGGCCCGTGGGTGCAGTACAAGTACCAGGAAGGACCGAGGCCCACCGTGGGATGGGGAGGCCCCAGGCTCTGCACAGCTGGGTCTACGGAGCCCTTTTACAGTCACTGAATTGAGAAAAATGTTCCCTTCCCTTGGCGAGTGCCCCTGCCAAGAGCATTTATCACATTTACCACACTGTACTGAGACGACCCACTGCTGCAGGAGCGATGGAAGGCCAGAGGCAAATGTGGACAGCAGTGGCCTGCTTGCTCACGGAGAGATCACATGTGGGCGTGGCCTCTGCTGTCCAGAATGGCCTCCTCCACAGGTCAAAGGCTGTCCTTTTTCAAAGGACAGCAGCCAGGGAATAATGGGATTCGTATGTTGTAAGCTCATCTAGGGACTTCCCAGGTGGCACAGTGATAAAGAATCTGCTGGACAATGGAGGAGATGTAAGAGACTTGGGGTTGATCCTTGGGTGGAGAGGGAGCCCTGCAGAAGGTAGTAGCAACCCACTCTGGTATTCTTGCCTGGAGAATCCCATGGACAGAGGAGGCTGGCGGGCTACAGACTATGGGGTCGCAAAGAGTGGGACATGACTTAGCAACTGAGCTCACAAGCTCGTCCAGACCAAAACCAGGCAAGCAGTGGTCTCCAGCCCCACCTCATGGCCTCCGGTGAGTGGCTGTGCCCCCACAACAAAGTTCAAAAATTAGTTAACCAGGGGTCCTTTTTAAGATAATTCCAGGTGTTTCCAAAGAAAAAGTAACTTTGATACTGGCCTCAGCTGCGGGAGGACTGGACTCGTCTGGCAAGCCTCTGGGTAAAGGTGCTTGGTGAACTGTGGGCTGCCTCCCTCCCCCTGCGGCCATGAGCATCCATCTGATAGTGATGAGAGGACCGCAGGCTCCAGGACTGCAGCTGCACATGCGCTACTCTGGAGCTCCAACCACAGGTGGGACCCCAGTGCCAGGCTGGTGCAGGTCTTGGGCCTTTGCTGGCACTGCTTCCACAGCCTGGAAACTCAGGTCCTTCCTCAGCTCACTCCAACTCTTCATTTAACTCTCAGCTCTGGAGTCCTTTCCTCTGGGTTCTCCCCTCCCCTGTGGGTGCACGAGCACCTGTGTATCCTGGGACGGGACCCCACGCCCTCTGTCACCAGAGTCACCACGTGGCACAGAAATGAGCCACAGCAAAGACATGAAACCAGTCAATCCTAAAGGAAATCAGTTCTGAATATTCATCAGAAGGACTGATGCTAAAGCTGAAGCTCCAATACTTTGGCCACCTGATGCAGAGAGCTGACTCACTGGAAAAGACCCTGATGCTGGGAAAGATTGAGGCAGGAGGAGAAGGGGATGGCAGAGGATGAGACGGTTGGATGGCATCACTGACTCCATGGATATAAGTTTGAGCAAGCTCTAGGAGTTGGTGACGGACAGGGAAGCCTGGCATGCTGCAGTCCAGGGGTTGCAAAGAGTCGGACACAACTGAGCGACTGAACACCAACTCGTCTGTGTGGCCCCTGCCCAAGCCACAGAATGGACCTCCTGACCCCAGGCCTGGTTCAAAGGCTGGTGTGTGGTGGACACTCAGCAAAGGGCTGGACTATGAGAGTTAAGAGACTCAAGGGTGATATAGATCCCTCGGTGCTCAGGATGGACTTAATCTCTGTGTTTCCCCATCACGTTGATAGATAGCCACCCTCACATCCAGAAAAATGCGACTTAACTTTGTTCTAGAGGAGAAAGAAAATGCCAAAAGCATTGGCAAAATGTTTTTTCATTTTAAAACAGAAATCTTAGTGGACAAGGTCACTTAGAATTAAACTACTGTGAAAAGGCAAAACCAAAGGGATCTCATTTAATGGATATCTATGTCTGGTAACTTTGATACATAGTTCAGACTGAGTCCCTTGCTTAAAAGGTAAAATCCAGGCTTTAAAATTTGATTAATGTCAAGCAAAAATAAATTCGGCTTTTGAAAAAATGAGTATCAAAAATAGGAAAAGGCGGTATTTCATGGGAAGGGCGATGAGGAGACTCACCAGGGCCCCCTGCAGGCAGAGGGCAAGATGCAGTTTCAGTGCCCTTGATCCCACTTAAACTGAGAGGCTGGCGAGGTCAGAGGGGTGAGCGCAGGAAGCGGGTTAAGCTGATGGAGGCCTGCAGTGACTACCTTGCTGCACGAGCCCACCCATTCGGAGCCACAGGAGGTATCAGATTTGCCTGCGGCGAGAAGACCAGACCCAGTTCTGAGGGCTCCCTGCCTTGAGCCTCGAAGTCATTCCTCGCACTCATGCCATTATGAGTTCACATTCAAAAGCAACTGTTCTTCCAAAATTTTTATAGATTCCCCTTGCTGATACCTCAACTATATCTAACTGCTTGGTGTGACTGTGCTTGGAACATTCTAGAGGCCTGAAGAGTCCCTTCCAGTCCTGTGATTTTACGATTCTTTGCATAACATTCAAACAATCCAATGAGAAACACACCATGGTTGACTGACCTCATAAAAAAAAAAGACACATGACTCCAAGTACTTCATCTAAAACCACTTGTGCTGCTGTGGAGACAACCCAGGCAGCGAAAGGGTCCAGGAACGTCATTTCTCTGGAGAGACGGAGCATGGGATTGGTCCTGCCCCACCAAATAAAAGGCACAAGCATGTATGTACGGGGTGCCACTTCCCAGCATTGATCACGTTAGGCTTGACTTGCCAGAGCTTCTGTGTGTTGAAGCAATAGAGCAGAAAGAAAAATTATATATATATATAAAGTGCAATTCCAGTGGGGTAAAACAAGAACGATGAAAGTTAACCCAGACAGGAGACAAGCCAAGTGCTGGTGCCAGCTTTTGCTCCTAATGAATGAAGCCTCTATTCCATAAAATGCTTGGAAGGCACCCCAACACCAACACATATCGATGAGTTACACAAATGGTGGTGGGAATGTAATACTCCAGGATTCACAGTATTATAAACACACACAGTTGGCATGCTAAGTGCTTCTCACCGAACTAAAGCACCTACACGGATGAGGAGAAATGAAAGAGCAAAGCAATGGGTACCTTGACGCGTCTGTGGTCGCTGGCCGCGACGCTCACCACCAGGAGGTGTGGCCGCTGGTCTCCGCCTCTGAGCGGCTCGTGGGCTGGGGGCACAGCCGCGCTGGGAGGGAGGTGGGTGGACTGAAGGGCGGGCTCACAGACCAGAGCAATCACAGGCTCACATGTGACCCAACGGGGACAATCAGCTTCCCTGGCGTGATCCGAGCTCATCTCGACCCAACTCGGAACCACGTCGGGTCTCCTGGGCACCTGACCCACTGCCTCCCTGACACTGTTTGCCTCTCTGTATTCGGGCCATGCTCAAAGGAAGGGAGAGGACAGCCATTCATTTCTACTACTCATGTCTACCACATCGTTCTTTATTATGTACAACTCCGTAAGTGGCTCCAGGTTCTAGCAGTAAACTACAAAACAGATATTTGAATATTTTAAATTGAATTCCCTTTTTAAAGCTCTCTCACAACCATGCAGAAGAGACTCAGGTGAGTTATAATGGCTTTCACTGATGGCCAGCAAGGGCAGGGTGGAAGGGGCAGCTCAGTGGCCAGTGGTAACTGCTGCTGGATGGTGTGTCTGTGTCCACAGCCTCAGAGTATGGTCACATGGGCTGATCTGCCCTGATTTCCCAGGTCATGGCTGTCCTGCACCATGGCTGCACGGGGCATACCCACTGTCCTGTGCCCCAAAGCTGCAGCAGCAGAACCATCTCGAGGAGGTCTGTCACCAGGAAGCACAGCTGGTCGGTGTTGGGGTGGCGGTGAGGGGGCGGTTATCCAAGTCTGGCTGGGAGTCCTTCTCCCAGTTAGAAAAGTAATAAATGATCGTGAGGGGAGAAACTACGACCACCCTCAATTGTCAAGTCAGCAGAGAACAAGACCCTGCGGAGGTAGGGCTCACATAGGGAAGGGCAAGTCACTGGCCTGTGGATCTGCAAGGCTTTGTGTAACTGTGTGAACCCCAAGGACTCAGGGGTCCCCTGATGCTCCTGACGGGTGAGGGATGAATGAGGTGGTCCGGGTAAAGTGCCGAGAAGGAGGTGGGCACAAAGCACACGCCTGCTGCTCATTTAAATTCTACTTTTACAGGTTGAAAACAAGTAGCCAAATGGGGTCTCTACACACAAGAATATCTCAGTTTATCAAGTTGATTGGATTCCCTTAAAATCAGGGTTCTTCAGGTTCATTTCCTAAAGCCTCCCATCCCCCTCTTTTCTGTACATTCCCAACTGGAACACACAGCATGAGCTGTAGGCCTGAGTACCTTTTATGTCTCAGATCACACAGTTGGAGTATTAAAGCGTGCAAAGTGTTCTGATAAAATACACGAAGATAAAAATCTTTAAATATCTGGTTTTGAAAGGGGAAGCAAATACAGACAGTGAGGGATAAAGCAGCATACAACCTCACAGCAATGAACATGTTCAAGTTCAGAGGTGATATCACACAGAACCACAGATCTTAAAGACACTATTCTTGAAGGACACAGGGTTTTGTTGTTTCGTTTTGCTTGTTTTTAATATCAAGAGCAAAGGAGAGCTGTGTCAATAAAACTAAAACCCAAAAGGCTCAGAAAGCTCCCACTGAGTTAGAAAGGATCCAGGCACTGAGAGTTCAAGGTCTGAGTTTGATAATCTACTTCCGTGGCTAAGAGTGGCTTTCTCACAGCAATTTTTTTTTTCTTTTTTAATGTGGGAAAGAGAAAAACTGAGGCAGAAACATAAGGTCATTTCCACTCTTGTAAGATCTAGACATTACAAATGGATCATCCTTCGGGCAATTTAAGAAATCAGCTGGGAAAACCACAAGGATGGTTTTCCAGATCTCTCAACGGAGGGGGACTCCTACGAAAGTAGACACACGGCAAATAAATTGTGAATATGTTCACTCTGGGGAACAGTGGAGGAAGCTGAGTTGGGGGAAGACACAGACCACGGGATATGTGCCCAAGGGAGAGGATCACGGAAACTACTTCACAATGACCCCAAGTACCCTGAATAGTTATACACTCCTCATTTCTCCGACACACAAAGAAACAGCTAAAACCAAGTGTCAACAAATATAAAACTGAAAACACCCCATACTGAGTTTTCGGTATACTCAAAACAAGGGAGCAGAGCCAGACTGTATAAACCATTTGTTAAAAAAATATCCTCTTTTTATATTGTATGAACAAGTTGAAAGAGTTCCCTCACAAGAGCTCACTGACCGCTCACCGCCACGTGTGCAGGCGATGCGCAAGCTCAGCTCAGCTTTTCGGCTTCTCTCCCACCACTCGCACATCTGCTTTACTGCTCCAGTCGTGATTGGGGTTAGAACAACCGTTTCTTGAGTAAATTCTGTCTTTCTGGCGCCTGGAAGGGGCATCAAGACACGACTGGGGTCATATCCCACAACTGTAAAAAGAAAAAGATCCCTGATGAACACCTGGAGAAGGCAACGGCAACCCACTTCCGTATTCTTGCCTGGAAAATCCCCCGCACAGAGGAGCCTGGTGGGCTACAGTCCATGGGGTAGTTGCAAAGAGTGGGACATGACTGAGCAACTGAGCACTGATGAACTACCATTCAACTGGGTTGAGAAGCCATATAACGTGTATAAGGAGTCCTTAAAATTGAATTCAAGTGCATTTTTTAACTTAACAAGGAACTGAGTACTATATGAGCATCATGGATAAATCTATACAGTAGTACTTATCCATCAAAAAGTTCAACATAATCCTCAAAAAAAGGACAAAGGCAGCTGGAAGTTTTAACCCAGCTGATGGAGAATAAAGGCAGATGAGATTTATTCAAGGAAGAAGGGAAGTAACACTATAAGGCAACAAATGGGTAGCCAGATGTGTCCTTTCTGTATCTCATCTCATCTTCCAAACAGTTCTACGAGATGTCTCGATTTCAAAAATAAAGGAAGCGAGATGCCCAGAATTTACTTAGGACTGGTGGCTTCCAAAGAGGGTTATTCTAACCACCTTATCCTGCAGTTGCCTCCACGAAGGAACCAGAAGAGCCCAGGAAGTTGGGCTCAGTGAACCCAGGCGAGCCTCTGCCACTGGGAGCCTCAGAGAATGACGTGGGCATGGCCTCTTTAGTCCTGGGCTTTGGCTCGGGCAGGGAATCCACATGGCCTAGCACAATTCTTAGAGAGGCTCTGGAGGACTGCTTCTGGATTAACTGATCTCACTGGGAAAAGATCTTGTTTATTACTTTTTGCCTTATCCAATGCTCGGCTCAAAATCTTCTGTCCTCACAAAGCCAAGGCCAGCAGCACCATCTTCCTCCCCTGAACTCTCCCAGTAACCCTTGTCCGTTTTACTCTTTTGGCTGCTGAACATGTTAATAATTGTTAATAATAATTAATATGTTAATAACATGTTAATAATAATTAACTGTCTTCTTAAGAGTATGTCCCCAGGAGACTAGCGGCTCCTTTCAGGGGAGGGCCAGGTCTCATTTTGGCGTGTATAGCCAGTGACTGTACATGGCGTGTAACAGGTTCTCAAAGATGCTCATTGCTCAGGGTAAGCTTTAAGAGAAAGTTTCTGAGCTCACCTCACATAGTCTTGATGCTTCTGTACATTTACTTAGGGCCAAAGATGGAAATGGACCGACTCAGTGGTCATGAGTTTGAGCAAGCCCTGGGAGATGGTGAAGGACAGGGAAGCCTGGTGTGCTGCAGTCCCCTGGGTCCCAAAGAGTTGGACACGACTGAGTGACTGAACAAGGACAAACACAGCAAGCTTCGAAAATGCGAAGGCGTCCCACCTTAATAACCTTGTCAGTTCCCGAAGTCAGTAACCATCCTCTGGTCGCATCAAAGTGCACGTGCACGATGTTATGTTTACTGTCGTGGAAGGTCGCGGTGGGCGCACGTCTGGAGGGAGCAAAGGAAGTTTCCAGAAGTGAAAGGCAGAGTATATACATGAAGAAGATCTAGAGTGACAGTAAGCTCTAATTTTTAGCCAAATGGCTCAAACGACCTCACGGTTAGAGATGCTCCTCAGAACTACTTTTATTCCCTGGGGATGAAAAGAATGAAAGGATTCTTAGACGGTCCAAAATGGTCAAGAGATGTTGAAGTTTCTTTAGAAACTTTCTGGAGAAATTTGTTGCTCTGACTGAGTCTGTGAGATTCTCCACCCGTGCTGTTAACAAATCTTTAAAATAACCCACTGTGCTTTTGCTAAGTTTGATCTCAGAAGGGCTTGCTGATAAAAGTCTACTTTGGTCTATTTCATTTTTAAAAAAGCACATTTGTTAAAATGCCTAAGACACTACCACTTTCATCTAAGGGCTATTTATTTTTTCTCCTCTTTACCCTGGTATAAGTGCAGACTTGGGTTTTTCTGTGGCATTCTAATGCTTTAACAAGTAAAACAATATATAAACAAACACTGCTACTTGCTTTTTATTTTTTCAAGCCTTGCATTTTTTTAGTAAGAAGGCTGCTAACTGCCTAGATGCTCTAGAGGCAATGCAAAATGTACCCATGGGGAAGAGGCAGAAGAACCAGTGGTGTGGGACAGCAACATAGGGGATTAGGCTGCAGTTTTCTAATCATGTTTCAAGTTCCCACTCCTCAGCAGTGGGCTCTCTGAGACAGCTGTTAATTGCTCAATCTGGAGAACAGATCTTCAGTACCCTAAAAATGATGATTGCTTTAAAATATTTAGAACTAAAGAATTAGGTTTAATCTGTAGTCACTTAGACCCTCTGAATCTGTGTCTTTAATGAAGAATTCAACAGGAATATCCCTAAAGTCTCTCGCAGCTCCCTAATTTAATGAGAAGCACTCTTTTATTAATTTCATCACATATGATGAGCAGAAAATAATCAGTGAACATAAGTGCTTACTTATGCAAGGGCATCTTAATTTATATTTGCTGTGATTAAATATGAATAAAAAACATTTCCATTAACATGAGGGTTATCTGCAAAAGAATGTTTTGTTTTATTAACTTGCCAAGAATTTCCTCTAAATGCTGACCTCCTTGAGTGCATCTGAAATATGTTTCTATTTATATGCAGCTTTTAGGACATCCATCTAGTACTTAAAATGATTTTACTACATTATATGGGGGCGGAGGTGGTGGTGGTGGCGGTGAGAATTGGGCAGACAAGTCCCCTATGAGATTCTAATTCACTAAAAGGGACACTTGGTGAAGAACACTCTGTTTACATGGAAGGCAGTTTGCAACAGCTAACATTAAAAAGATAACATGGAGTCTTTCCTGGTAGTCCAGTGGTTAAAAATCTGAGCATCCAATGGGAGAGGTGAGGGTTCGATACTTGGTTGGGAAACTAATAACCCAAGTGCTGTGCAGCATGGCCAAGAAAATTTTTTAAATGTTAAAGAAAGAAAAGAAAAAGGCAACATGGATCTGCACCCCCCATCCCCCACCAAAAAAAAAGCACTGTAATCTCAGGTTCTGGGTTATTGGGCAAGGCCAACCTGCAAGATTCAGCAGCTGGGCAACTGGTGGTACAAGACTCTGAGGAGAAGAGACTTGGCTTTTTCTGGAAAATAAAACCTCTGGGGCCCGTGGGCTTATTCGCTCCTGCAAAGATACCAGCTCCGGCTAACAGTGAAGCTCAGGCTCCTGTATTCCCGGGCAATTCTCCAGTAAATGAGCAGGCAGAGGATTTCCTCCAAGAACATCTATTTTCAATGCACACACCCCTGGGATTAACAACAGCACAGAGATGATTTCTCAGCGCTGCACTCTCTCCTCCTGCCTCACAAGAGGACACCACCTCCTGATGGAAAGGAGGGCTTTGCCCACCTGCCACGGTCCATATTGGAAACCACCAGAAACCAGGGTGCCATTATTCATGGCTGCGGGGCTCGGTGCAGCGTTCGGGTTGCCCTCGTCCCTTAACCTCGACAATTCCGCAGGCTGCTGTGACTTACTCCTCATCTGTGATGGCCTCGTGGCAGCTGTCACACACCCTCACTTCAAACTCGAAGCCCATCAGCGGGATCGGGGAGCGCTTGGAGCTGCACTTGCCGCAGACCGCCTTCCCGCACTTGCGGCAGTGGTGCTGGAGGGAAGAGAAAACGTGCTCAACTGCGCCTGTGCGCCTCCGCTGCGCCAGGTACGCCCAGGTGTGACCCACAGCCTCCAGGTGCGGATGCTCAACGGGAGGGCCCCAGCGCACTGGAAGCGCGTGCCAGAGGCTCTTCTTTTTGGATTCTGTTTACTCAGAATGAGGACTGTTTAGGAAGTAAATCTGATTGTGCCACGGCCCCAAGCGCCCCTTTCCCCAGTCTTGGCTCTTTCCAGTTATCATCAATGTGAACCTCCCCCAGTTGGGTTATCTTAATGGTGTCGGGTGTGCGGAGGGTTTACGGAGGAAGTTCCACCTCCAGAGATCACGCTGTTCGGTGAAGAAGAACTGGGATGAAACCAGGCTCAATTCACTGTCTACATGTTGGCCGTGCTCAAGCTGGGTGGACTGGCATTTGATTTCCCCGGGGGGCAGACCAAACCCAACCATAGAATCAGGCTGAAAATGCTGTCTTATAAGTAGATCTAAATAACTAAAACTAAGATGGAAGGAACGAAAGTGAAATTAAAGAGAAATAAGTATCACTTACATAATTTCATGGTTTGGTACCATTTGAGCTAAGCTCGGCCCCTCTAATTTTAAGGTATATTTCACTAGATGCCACTAGAATTCTAAAATCATATCACTTAACTACTGGGAACAAGTCACTACAGAAACTAAATCCAGTAGGAATGAGCTTCAGTAGAGAAAGGGAATAAATTCAGCAGAAAGTGACTCCAAGAGAATAACTTACCCCCATCACAGCTCCCACCCAGGGGTGTTATTTCTTCCAAGATCACAAGGTAAAGTTATTTCTAGGTGATAACGTTTTGATGAAGCAAGCATATCACCCACCTGTCTCAGGCCGATTTTCTTACTGTCCCACATTTGCTTGAAGTTCCAGAAAAAAGGCTGATCGCACTTCTGGCAGGAATCACTGTCCAACCATTCAGGGGTCTTGCCAAACAAAGCACACAACAGATGACAGTGAGAAGCAGTGAGGATCGCGGAAGCATCGACACTGCTGAAACTTACGCAGTCAGGATGTGTGTCTAAGAAACACATGTGATTTCTCAATCATTTAAAAAATATTTAATGAATGCCTCGTGACGTGTCAGGTCCTGGGGATGTAGTGGGGAAGAAAAAGAATTTAACATCATGGAGCTTATAATTTATCAGGGAAGATGAAACATGATAATCATATTAATAGTAGTTAATTTCCCTGGGGGCTCAGACTGTAAAGCGTCTGCCTACAATGCGGGAGATCCGGGTTCAATCCCTGGGTTGGGAAGATCTCCTGGAGAAGAAAATGGCAACCCACTCCAGTACTCTTGCCTGGAAAATCCCATGGATGGAGAAGCCTGGTAGGCTACAGTCCATGGGGTTGCAAAGAGTTGGACACGACTGAGCGACTTCACTTTCACTTTCATTATGTGAAACAGTAGAAGGATCAAAGGTCAGAGACAGAGAAGCACAGAGTGCTATGAGAACAGGATGATCTAGGCTGGGGTTCAGGACTTGTCTCTGACAAATGATAACAAGCTGAGATCTGGGGATGGATGACAGGAGGCCAGGCACACGGGGCTGAAAGAGGGCAGGGCTGAGAGAAGGGCAGGATGGCTGGAGCGCAGTGTAGGGGTGAGGAGAGAAGGGCTGGGGGTGGGAGAGGGTGTAAAGGGCTGAGGCTGGAGGGGTTGGATGTAGAGGCCACACCACAGACAGCTATGTTGGTTTAGGACTTTATCTCACAGTCTCTGATCATATGCAATTATCTCATACTCTGATCATACACAATTATATTCTCTCTGTGTACAATTATATACATCTGCTTATTACACTGGCATGCAGCTACATGTGCTGGGGGGACAGGACCCGACCACAGTGGGAACTCAAAAAGCACTAGCCCACTGTCATGTCGGAGTCAGCAGGGTTAGTCCATTTCCCTACCTTTATTTTTTATTTTAAAAAGAATCCTTATATTCTTTTGTAAAAATTTACTTTATTTATTTTTGGGTGCACTGGGTCTTCACTGCTTTGCACAGGCTTTCTCCAGTTGCAGCGAGCAGGGGCCGCTCTCTTGTTGCCGAGCATGGACTCTAGGGCTTCAGTAGTTGTTAACTCACCAGCCCTGCTGCTGCTAAGTCACTTCAGTCGTGTCCAACTCTGTGCGACCCCACAGACGGCAGCCCACCAAGCCCCTGTCCCTGGGATTCTCCAGGCAAGAACACTGGAGTGGGTTGCCATTTCCTTCTCCAATGCATGAAAGTGAAAAGTGAAAGTGAAGTCGCTCAGTGGTGTCCGACTCTTAGCAACCCCGTGGACTGCAGCCTTCCAGGCTCCTCCATCCATGGGATTTTCCAGGCAAGAGTACTGGAGTGGGGTGCCATTGCCTTCTCCACACCAGCCCTAGAGCGCAGACTCAATAGTTGTGGTGCACAGGCTTAGTCTCCCCATGGCACGTGGAATCTTCCAGGACCAGGAACTGAACCTGGGGAAGTTCTCCCCTAGCTTTAAGCAGAAACAAACCTAAAGCTATATATTTTCTCAGGAGGAAAAAAAAGAAAGCAAAAAGGTGACACTTTAAGAAAGTTTATTTATTTTATTAAAACTGAGGAAAAGGGACTTCCCTGGTGCTCCAGTAGTTAAGACTATGAGCTTCCAATGCAGTGGGCCTGAGTCATATCCCTGATAGGGAAGTAAGATCCCACAAGCTGTACGGCATGACCGAAAAAATTAAAAATGCAGAGTGCAATGACAAGGATACAGAAAGAATGATAATACATTAAAAAAAAAAAAAAACCTGAGGGAAAGAAGTAAGTTTCAACTTGCTTGGTAATTTTCATGCCCTAATTCATGTAAAGACAGATCAATAAAATAATACAAAGTTTCTTAGCTGAAGACAACAGTTTACCCCTAAAAGACTTATCTATATTGTGATTTTTCAGAACAGTTATGATGTAGGAAAATAAGGAAGATTTACAAAACACACACACACACCCATATTTTACAAGGAAGCACGCAGGTTTAGGATGTGTATAAAATATGTTAGTGGGTGTCTAAGAGGAGGGAGCTGAGAGTAGGGCTCTGAAAAGGGGGGAAAAATCAGCATGTGTAATATGATTCTCTTTTTCGTCAAAAAAAGAAAAATCTAACATGTGTATCTGCAGAGAAAAATGTAAGAAGGGATGTTTGCCAGTGTGTGAAGAGTGATATTTCTGGGTGGTGATATCATGGATGGGCTTCCCCAGTGGCCAAGCCGTAAAGAATCCACTAGATTCTTCAGTCCCTGGGTGGGGAAGATTCCCTGGAGAAGGAAATGGCAACCCACTCCAGTGTTCTTGCCCAGGAAATCCCATGGACAGAGGAGCTCGGGCAGGTTACAGTCCATGGGGTTGCAATAGCATGGGATATGACTTAGCGACTCAGCAGCAACCCTGAGTAACTGATATTCTCTTTGTTAACGAGCACTGTAATTTTTCTACAAAGAACGTGTATTATATATACTTAAAAAAATAATAAAATTGTAAAAAAATCAGATTTTGTTAAATGTATAAACACACGTTTAACCTACATCAAGATGTCAAACAGATCTGTGTTCAGCCACTCAAGGCCTTCTCCCACCTGCCCGCCCTCAGGGCCGCCACCCCATCCGCTCTGCGTCCATTGCTCTGCATGTGACCACTCCTGTGTTTCGTCTTGGTCAGAGTGCTCTCTCTCTCTCTCGCCACAACCCTTCACTGGAAGGTGAGCTGATGGTGACAAGCCCCAGCTCTGATGCTCTGTCAACTGTGGTTGATTTATTTATACCATCGAATCGTTTTCGGAAGCTTTCCCCTCCACGTCTTTTCTTCCAGAAAGGCTACCAGCCCTTCGGGTCAGGGACAGCTTCATTATGTCTCAGGCTTCCCGACCTGGGCGCCGCACGGCACCTGCCACAGGTAGGCAGCCCCACGGACACACCTGGGAGGCTGCACGCTTATCATATATGACACTCGCGAAAGATGGATGCGACCATCACCACCGCTCAGTTAGAGCTTTAAATCACTCGAGAAGATTTACAATAGTCAACAAGTACCAAGTGCCCGTATATCTGCATGTCAAAAGGCATCACTGGAGCAAGATGGCTCCAAGGACTGCCCACCGACCAACCGCCTGGTTTCCTTCTCTGGAGAGTGCACTGGTATTCTCCTTGGACTTCTGTCTACCGAGGGCAGAGGCTGTGTGCACACAGGGAAACGAGCCCAGCGGCTCCCCTCCCCGGGTCTGGTCAGTCAGGCCTGGGAAGAAGCCTGGGCACACCGGGCGTGACCGTCCCTCACCCAAAGCAGGCCGCCATGCACCTGGCCGGCACACGCTGTCTTTATGCCAATAGGGCCAGATTGTATTTTCAAAAGCAATAATCCACTATTCCTCACTTCCTGACTGAAAGGATCATTTTAATTAGTTACTAATAGAACTCCTGTGGATTTACAGTTTGAGCAAATCAAACTTTAATCTTCTTAAGCATTTAATTACTGGCATTTGAAAGGCACAGCATTGTGGGTAACGGCAATGACTCTCTTGAAATGAGACTGGGGTGAGGCTGTGGAAAGAAGTTGGGAAATGGCCTTTGTTTAATTTTTAAAGTGTTGCTCTTCTAATTCTTGTATCCTTTGAGGACACAGATTAGAATACACATGGTCAAAGGGAAAATTTACCCAGCATTAATCTAGGGAAATGAGAAAATGGTTAACTTCAAAGTACTTGTCAAAGGGGACGTTCAGTAAACAAACCAGCTGTTATGATGCTGAACGATGAAAAAGCAAATTCATCGAAAAAAGAATGTTATGGTTAAATTGGCAAAATTTATGTTCTGTAAATTTTATCTCAATAAAAAATTGTGTAAATAGTAAATGAAAAAAAGAAAAAAGAATGTTATGACAAAACTTAAATAATTGCTTAAAAATGACAAATTTTTATAAATAAAAAATATTTATATCTGGAGAACTGTTTAGAATATGACTCATAAACACAAAAAATTATCTCTAATATTTCTATTAATACCAAACTAGGATTCTTCATCAAATACCACTTCTCACACACCAGCCGCCATTTCCCCCAATAACATAAAGGGCCAAGTTGTCTGCTTTCATAGTGCACTTTAAACCGAACGGCTGTAATTACCTGAAAATAAATGTTTCTTCTCCTCTGAACTTGTAAATCATGCAACAGATTTGAAGTCTAAACAGCTTAGTCTCAGCCTCCTTACGAATCTCCACTGCATGAGTATTATGTGCAACTTTGTGAGGGGCTTATAAAAGGAAGCTCCTTTCATACTAGAATTGTATTTTATTTTACTATTATTGTTTTTCTGATTTTCTGACATAACATGTCTTATTTTCATGGTTTTCTCAAAGAAAAAAGTGGGCTTCCCTGGTGGTTCAGTGGTAAAGAATCTGCCTGCCCATGCAGGAGACAGGGGTTCGATCCCTGGTCTAGGAACATCCCACATGCGGCACAGCAACTAAGCCCCTGTGTGCACCACAACCGCTGAGCCTGTGCTCTAGAGCCCGAGTCCCGCAACTACCAAAGCCTGAGTGCCCTATAGCCCACGCTCCACAAGAGAAGCCGCTGCAATGAGAAGCCCGCGCACAATAAGTAGAGAGTAGCCCCAGCTAGACGCAACTAGAGAAAAGCTTACACAGCAACGAAGACCCAGCACAACCGGAAAAAAAAAAAGAAAGAAAGTGAGCAGGCGGGGAGGCTGAGGCGTTCCTCAGCGGAGTCGGAGGTGCAGAGCCCAGCCTGGTGGCCATGGAAGGGTGGCTCGAGCCTTCTGTGAACCTACCTCCTGCCTCTCCACGTCCATGTTCCAGACCACGATCCCACCGTCACCACCACAGGAGATGAGCTGCCGCGTGTGCTGTGCATAGGACAGGGCCTGGACTTTGTCACTGCCGAAGAAGCAAGAGGAGTCAGTGACCGTTCAGAGGGCAGGGAGAGCCCTGAGGGCAGGAAGCCTGGCGGTGAGTCTAGTGCAGGCTCACCCCTGAGTGGCACCCAAGAGCAGACCTTGGAGACCAGAATGGAATGGTCCACATGCTAACGTTGGGAGAGTACTTGAGATTTGCAACATTTAAAATTAGTCAAAATGCTCCTTTAATAATTAGCGATGTTGAACATCTTTTCATGTGCCTGTTGGCCATCTGTAGGTCTTCTCTGGAGAAATGCCTACTTAGGTCTTCTGCCATTTTTTGGATTGGGTTGTTTGTTTTCTGATGTTGCATTGTCTGAGGTGTTTGTATATTTGGGAAATGAAGCCTCTGTTGATTGCATCTTTTGCAAATATTTTCTCCTGTTCCATAGGTTGTGCTTCCGTTTCATTGATGGTTTCCTTTACTGTGCAAAAGCTTGTAAATTTGATTAGGTCCATTTGCTTATTTTGCTTTCATTTCTTTGGCCTTGGGACACTGACTAAGAAAATATTGCTGTGATTTATGTTCAAAGGGGCAAGTGGAGAAGGGATAAATTATGATTATGGGGTTAGCAGATACACACCACTACATATAAAATAAACAACAAGGATTTACTGTATAGCACATGGTATATATATATATATATATATACATACATACACTTTCCTCGGAGAAGGCAATGGCACCCCACTCCAGTACTCTTGCCTGGAAAATCCCATGGATGGAGGAGCCTGGAAGGCTGCAGTCCATGGGGTCGTGAAGAGTCGGACAGGACTGAGCGACTTCCCTTTCACTTTTCACTTTCATGCACTGGAGAAGGAAATGGCAACCCACTCCAGTGTTCTTGCCTGGAGAATCCCAGGGACGGGGGAGCCTGGTGGGCTGCCATCTATGGGGTCGCACAGAGTCGGACACGACTGAAAGTGACTTAGCAGCAGCAGCAGCAATGGTTCAGTGGTAAAGAACCTGCTGGCCAACGCAGGAGATGCTGCTTTGATCCCTGGGTTGGGAAGATCCCTGGAGAAGGAAACAGCAACCCACTCCAGTATTCTTGCCAAGGAAATCTTGTGGGCAGAGGAGCCTGGTGGGCTACAGTCCATGGGGTTGCAAAAGAGTGGAACACAACTTATCGACTAAACAACAACAAATATACGTATATGTATAACTGGATCACTTTGCTGTATATCTAAAACTAACACAACATGATAAATCAACCATAGTTCGAGTTTTTAAAATGCTCATGTGAGATGCTAAGGCCCCAAGAAGAGGTGGTCTCTGTCAATTACCAACACTTAAGGAAAAAAGCTGTTGAACTACTTATAATCATACTGGTTCCTTAATTATCAATTAAATAAAATCTGTGCCATCTGTTCATGTTATATTTGTAAGGTCATCGGGCACCTGATGGAGCCAGGTAACTGTGCTGCTTAAGATGCGAGGCGCCAGCACGGCTCCCGGGGTGAATCCACAGCAGCAACAGACTTGAGTTCACTGAGTGTCTCTCTCTAGTTCTCATGCCCTCTTCCCTCAGTTTGTGTCTTATTTTTCTTTCTGGTTGGTACATGGCTGACAAATTATTCCCTCTTGGTGGGGAATCCAGTTTAAGGGTCTGACAATTTAGTGACCACCACCAAAAGATGACAGAGATCTACTCCACTTTGGGAGAGAAAGAATGGGGAATCTGGCTTCTTGGCGGTTTTTGTTTGAATATTCTTCTGTTTTGAGCTCAAATTAATTGAGAATTCTGTGCTCACTGGGAAGGAGAATAACTCTGTGAAATGTGGATTGGTGATTTTGTGTGTGTGTGTGTTTGTGTTTTCTTTTGACTTGTGCCTCCAGTTGTAGGACTGAAGCTGTTAAGCTCTGTGTGCCTGTGTCTGAAATTCAGGGGGTGTTTACCTCTTGTGTATGGAACACTTTCCTATTTCTGAAGGTGTCAATAAATTAGATTATGGTACCTGTTAAATTATAAGCACTTGCTTATAAAGATAAACAAATGTTTATATAAATTGAATATTTCTGAATTTCACAGAAAATAAGGAAATTAAATCCCTAAAGCTTTAAATTTACTAGGCTTAAAAATAAAAATTATTTTACAGAAAATACTATCTAACTCAGTGATATTTTAAGACTCCCAAGTTCACAAAACTAACTCTTTGGCAAATGACTAGTGTGATGAGTTTCAAAACACAGCCATGTCTTTTTCTGGCTTTGTTAATGTTAAATATAATGCAAATGTACATTTTGCTTTACTTGGGTTGATTTCTTCTAAATTTATATAGGATAAGTGGTCAAATAAGCTAATATTATGCCTATATAATATTTAAGATTATGAAAAATAAGCATGTTCAATTAAATAATTTTTCTCATAAACTTTAGATAACAGTTATGTTTTAAGCATACCAACTTAAAGATAATTCCCAAGATCTTGGGTAATTTACAATGGAATCACAGTAAGTTGAGCTAACTGGTAAGTCACCAGACACCTACAATGGATAATTTCTTTCTTTTTAAAAAAAAATTAATCTATTTATTTTTGGCTGCATCAGGCCTTAGGGCATTCAGAATCTTTCCTTGCAACATTAAGGCTTCTTTCTAGTTGTGGCTTGAGGGCTCAGTAGACCCTTGGCACGTGGGATCTTAGTTCCCCGACCAGGGATTGAACTCGTGTCCACTGCTTTAGAAGGTGGATTCTTAACCACTGAACCACCAGGGAAGTCTTGATCATTTCTAAATAAGTTACTGAAATTTCAACTGTACAGCATAGTATTTAAGATTATATATGTTTGCTTATTTTTATGTGCTACAGAGAGACTGTAACTTAGGCACATGTCTGCTCAGTCACGTCCAACTCTTTTTGACCCCATGGACTGCTGCCCTGCCAGGCTTCTCTGTCCATGGAATTTTCCAGGCAAGAATACTGGAGCAGGTTGCCATTTCCTACTTCCCAACCCAGGGATCGAACCCCCATCTCCTGCGTCTTTTGCATTGGCAGGGGGATTCTTTACCACTGTGCCGCCTGGGAAGCCCAACATAACGTAGATGAGTCATGTCAAATGAACATGTTCCTTTCTTTTACCATTTTAGAGGGATGTAAAAGTGATGTACATTGCAGGAGAAGCTGACGTCACGTTTCATGAGCTGTGCTAAGATGCTCCTTATGATGGAAAGTTCTCAATTATCCATATCCTCTGTCCTCCCAGTCTTCTCTACAAAATAAGTTAGTTACTTTGGTTAATTACTAGAATTAAAATGGGTGACTGAGATGATGCCAGGTGCAATGATGAGAAGGAAATACAACTGTGTCTGTGTTGTAGTTTTGGGGAGGGGAAAAAACGAGAGAGTAGTTTTAAAGCAGTGGTTCTCAAACTTTTTAGTCTCAGGACCCCTTTACATTCTCAAGTCTTATTTGAGGACACCAAAGAGCTTTAGTTTAAGTGAGTGGTAACTATTAATATAAGTGGCCTGATGGTAACTATCAATATAACTGGCCACCTGATGTGAAGAGCTGACTCACTGGAAAAGACCCTGATGCTGGGAAAGATTGAGGGCAGAAGGAGAAGGGGATGACAGAGGATGAGATGGGTGGATGGCATCACTGGTTCAGTGGACATGAGCTTGGGCAAACTCTGGGAGCTGGTGAGGGACAGGGGAGCCTGGCGTGCTGCAGTCTGTGGAGTCTCAAAGAGTTGGACACGGCTAGGCAACTGAACAACAACTATCAATATACTTGAAATCAATCTGAGAAAATTTTAAACTACTGATCCATCTGAAAACAGCAATGATGAATCCATTCCCTTTTAACCAAATAACATATGTTTTGGGAAAAATGTATTTTCCAAAACAAAATATTTTGAAGGCAAAATGGCACTGTTTAATATCTATGCAAGTCTTTCTAATGTCTGGCTTAGCAGGAGAGAGCCAGACACTCATCTCTTTCTGTGGGCATTATGATGTCACTTATGTAGCCTCTGGAAAACTCCATTTTATACTTTTGAGAGAGCTTGAATGAAAAAGGCAATTTTAAAGTAAAATATAAATTTGTTCCAGAATATCAAAGAGAAAAATAAAGGACAAAACATGGAAAGTGAATTTTGCTTGCTTTGATTTATAATACTTGAGAGTCTAAAAAAAAAAAAAAAAAAAGCTGCAAAATACATTAAAATCTTGGTATAATTCCCTTGGGTTTGATGGCTTGCTTCCTTAGTTTGCTGATTAATGCCTTGGACTACAATGCAAAAGGATATTCCTTACCTTCTATAGAATCTGCCTAGCTAGCAGAGATTTTGTCTCACCAAAATCCTTTTCACAGCTTTATGCTGATTTGAAAAGTTCTTGATTATTTAAGGAATGAAAAGAAGAACAAGGGCCCTCTTTTGAAAAAGAGCTACATTCTTTAAGACTGTACTGCTTTCTGTATTTATTTCCCAAGTCTTCTTGTTACTCTGATTATATAGATAGCCAAGTATTGTTTTTTTTAGGCACCTGTGCTCCTATCTTAAGTATCTAAAGATAAGTATCCTTTGACAATAATTTTGGTTTTGCCTTCCCAGGTTGAGCCCTATATTTTTTGGGGAAAAAATTGTTTAGGATATTTTTTACACCTAAAACTATCTTTGAGATTTCCAAGCGGGGTTCTGGAAAATTACAGATCTGTTTCCTTTGCCTCATAAAAATAGAGATGGTATTAAAAAAAAAAAATCAATTTGTTTACTGTGTTACTATTCTAAGAGTTGCATAGGAAGAGCTGTCAGATTAGACAAGATGCTTAGTCTTCCCTAGGTTAAGTCAGTATGGCTAAAAGATTATTAATATATTTCTGAGATTGTATATTACATGCCAAGACCCTAGAGCTTTATCAATGCTTCCACTGTCCATAATATGCTTTTACCTTCAGGGAAAACACTGATCAATTGCTCAGGAAATAGTTATGTAGGGAGTATCAGTAGAGAATTTCACTCTTCTCAATTCTGATATTATCACAGTAAAAAAATATCCATTAAGTTTCTATAATCTACAGGTAAATTTGTATTATTTTGATGCTTGCCTGAAGGCTTTGTCACAAGCTACAGGCCAGAAGGGACAATCTCAGAATTTTGAGGAAAACAATTCTATGCACCAGGTACTTTTAAATACTGGCATTTTAAAGATTCTTTAGGCAAAGAATACTAGACTGACATAACTTAGTCTGTAAACTGGGATAGTGGACTGAGTCAGGATTTCCTTGGATTTCAGGACTTTTTTTAGTCTGGAAGTAGATGGCTTTACAAATGCCCTGGGATATGGATTAAGTCAGGATTTCCTTGGATTTCAGGACTCTTTTTAGTCTGGATGTAAATGGATTTACAAATGCAGACTGCTAAACCAACATCCAGCAGAACAAGAATTAACAACACAGGACCAAATGAACTGAAGAGGGAAATTTTACTGGCGTTATTTGTCTAGAATACTGTTGCTGTTGTTTTAACATTCTACTTTTTTGATCTATGAGGATGCCTTTTCTCTTACTTTTTAGGCTGTCTCTAACCTAGAAGATCAGCCCTGGGTGTTCTTTGGAAGGAATGATGCTAAAGCTGAAACTCCAGTACTTTGGCCACCTCATGAGAAGAGTTGACTCATTGGAAAAGACTCTGATGCTGGGAGGGATTGGGGGCAGGAGGAGAAGGGGACGACAGAGGATGAGATGGCTGGATGGCATCACTGACTAGATGGACGTGAGTCTGAGTGAACTCCGGGAGTTGGTGATGGACAGGGAGGCCTGGCGTGCTGCGATTCATGGGGTTGCAAAGAGTCGGACACAACTGAGCGACTGAACTGAACTGAACTGAACCTACAGTTTAGTAAAGTCTGCTTTGGTAAGCTAAATCTAAACATTTAAGAATAATATCCAATTCTCAGAAACCCCCCAGAATTCAGAAACTGTTACTTTGTCACCTTGATTTTCATGGCAATATTTTACAGGCTTAATTAGAATCTATCCACAGGATATCACTGGGCAACCAAGCCCTTACCTACAGTTATGAGTAGCCTCTTTAGCAACTAAGGGGGCCAATGCCTTGGGAAGTGGTCCTGCTTCCCGAAAGGAAAACTGGTCCTGTACCTGGTTTGCAGGGTCCTGGCATTACAGGTGTTAAGAAAGCTACCAGGCCAAGAAACTAGCAAATGTTGAAAATCTCAAAGAATTCAACCAAAGTTATAAGTATTATAGGTGAACACTGATGATTTTCTTGGGCTTGTTTTCCTGCTGCTGCTGCTAAGTCGCTTCAGTCGTGTCTGACTCTGTGTGACCCCATAGACGGCAGCCCACCTAGCCGTGGAATAGCAGATAACAGAGGCTCTGAAAAGCCCAATCCAAGATTTCTTATAAAAACTTTTGTAAATTTCATGGTCTTAATAGTTGCTTAATACCATACATCTCCATATTTGCAAAGCCAACTAAGATGGCCTATAGGTTAATTAATACTCTTACTGCACCAATGCAAATGATGAGGTCAAACTTTGTGAGGCCAGTTGTTTTTCTATGACCAGGAATAATCTTATTATTATGATTACAGGTGAGAAGAGGGGAGGATCTCTCAGATCAAAAACTTGGAAATGGGTAAAAAGAGATTGCTGGGTATCTTTTTCAATGGAATATCAAGTGTAATCTGACACATCCTTCTGTGTTTTCTGCCTCTGTGGGAGTCAGAGTTATTATCTTTAATTGTGCTATTTTATAACTCTGTAAACTGTAGGAAATTGACAGTATTGCAAATGAATCTTATCCAGTGAAGATGCAATGAATCCCCATGCCCGGCTCCTCCCATGGAAGAAGTCAGTTGTGAAAATACAAATGCATTTCAGCACTCTCCATTGCCTCTTCATGTTTCTACTCTTTGAATTTCCCTTTGAACTGGCTGTAACATCTTACTAGTTCCTTTACTAATTAATGACTAATATAAAATCTTTCACTAAAAAACAAAGTCAATTTTCTATCTCTCCTGGTTGTGATTAATGCTTCATACATTTCAGGGGATGGACTGATGCCATTGTGACATTCAGGGGCAAGAAGGAAAATCCATCTAGTTGAACAGACTCATAACCACCCAGTGATCTGAACTACAATTCATTTGTTAAGGCACCTTGATACATATCAATGATCTTGCAAAACCAAATAAGCTACAGAAGGAACTGCTTTGCCACTCATAGCTGGCAGCAACATTCAGCAAGAGATACATAATTTATATTTATTTTTATATTTTTATATTTATATTTATATTAATATTCCCACACAGAAGAACACAATGATGAATGCGGAATCCCAAGCCTTGTAATAAAGCTGCTCCGGGGCTTCTTGATTAAAGGATTCAAAATACAACCACCTTGCAGTTAAAAACAAGATGAGGAAACATTCCCAGGTTTACAGATCCAGGGTGATAAAAGAGTGAAGGATACCTTCCTCTTGCACTCATGTTTCATCTGGCATCATGGTAGCACTGATACTAGAAAGCATCTTAAAACTGGTTATTATTTAATCAATGAGCATTCCGTGGACTGCACTGCAAATGCTCTTATGAGTGTATAAAGACCCCACTTTGTTAAAATAAAAGAATTACAAGATAATGACAGCAGAGCATTAAACCAAGGGTGGGGCCATTTTAAGCATGAGGCCTCGTGCGACTGCAGAGGTCACATGCCCTGAAGCTGGTCCTGAGTCTAATGCTTCTTAAGAGAAAAGGGTAGCGAAGCCTTCATATTCTCTATAGGAGCAGATTTTCAGACACAGGCTAACATCTACCTAAATGTCAGCTTAGGTCCTCCTCCATCCCCAAAGAGTAGGGGGTGGTGCTTAACTGTATACCAAAGAAATGAAACTGTCCAAAGTATGGAAAGTCTCAGCCCACTTGGTGAAATCTAATCAGCTATGCACCTACTTCCAGAAATCTCAGGCTCTTAGATTTGAAACTCCCACCTTCATGAATTTTCCAAACCTCCAAGGACCAGAGGGGTGGCTTCCCTGGTGGCTCAGTCAGTAAACAACCTGCTTGCCAATGCAGGACTCTCAGGTTCGGGATCCCTGGGTTGGGAAGATCCCATGGAGAAGGGAATGGCCACCCACTCCAGTATTCTTGCCTGGAGAATCCCATGCACAGAGGAGCCTGGAGGGCTACATACAGTCCATGGGGTCGCAAAGAGTCAGACACGACTGAGAGACTAAATCACCTAAAGCACAACTGCCACCAAGGAGCAGGGGAGGTCGGGGAGCAAGTCACATCTGAGAGGCCTCCAGGTACCTGAAAACACTGTCCTGAGTTCCTGCCGTTCTGTCTGATCCTAAGAACTCTGAGAACCTATTCATCTCCTGAGATCCAGATCAGGAGGCTACCTACTTCCTAGTGCAAAGGCAAGCTGTCCACCTTTCCCTTGTTTTCATACATCCAGGGCAGCTCAAGAGAGGCAGGGCCTGTTTTTCTTAGTCACCTCTGGGTCCTAAGAGCCCAATACAAAGTCTCGTCTGTAGACAGAGCTAAGTGAACATCGGCTGAACGTATCAGGCAAAGAGGGAGTAGGCGCACGTGGCAATATTTCCACTGGAAATGCAACAATTGGGGGTTTCCCTCATAGCTTAGTTGGTAAAGAATGCAGGAGACCTGGGTTTGATTCCTGGGTCGGAAAGATCCCGTGGAGAAGGAAATGGCAATCCACTCCAGCATTCTTGCCTGGAGAATCCCATGGACAGAGGAACCTGGCAGGCTACAGTCCATGGGGTCGTAAGAGTTGGACAAGACTTAGGGACTAAACCACCACCACCACAATCAGAGAGAAACAGTCATCTTATCTGGAGGCTTGATTTATGGATTATTATCATTTTTCTTAATGAGAATGATGTTAACAAGTGTCACTAATATCCCCTTAATCTTGTGCTGATTATTTTACATGCATTATATTATTTACGTTTTTTGACAACCTTTGAGGGCTTTTCGTTCATATTACACTTATGTTAGAGATGAGGAAACTGAGGGTCAGAGAGATGAGGTGCCTTGTCCAAGCCTACAGAGCCTGCAGCTGAAGAGCTGCCTCACACACAGCCTGGCCTGACTCTGAGGTAGTTCTCAGTCACCACCCTCTACAGAGGAGAGAACTCTACCCTCTGTGAGAACTTTTTTTTTTCCTATGAGAACACTAGTTGCTAATACTTTGATCTATTATGTGTTTAGCTAAATAGTTAAAAATAGAAAAAACATCTCTTTCCATCGGCCCTAATAACTCTCCACAGTGACAGTAAGAAGCGCTTCTAAATCTCAGATGGGCATGGAGAGAAAGCTTTCATACGTATTCATCCTTGATCTCCTCCTCCAAACCCAGAAGAAGCTGAAGGCGAGAATGTTACTTCCTTTCGTGACTTCAATACAAGAGAAAAGCACAAATCCTCCCAGTGCACATTTATTCATGAATTGCCTATTGCTTTACCAAAAGAGTTTGAGAAGGCTGATAACAAAAGTCTTCCTCGTGGTAAGAGCAGGAAAAGAGAAACCCTGAGCTGGGATTGTGGAAAGAGGATGCAAAGACACAGGCCGTGTGTGACAGAGCCTCAGGCAGTCTGTGTATCCCAGTCTTGGTGGGGAAATCCACCACAAGGGACCACGCAGACCTTTGCCTCTGCTTCATTTTTAATTTTATTTTATTATCCCTGGTGACTCAGCTGGTAAAAGGACCTGCCTGCTAATGCAGGAGACATAAGAGACGCAGGCTCGATCCCTGGGTTGGGACGATCCCCTGGAGAAGGAAATGGCCCACTCCAGTATTCTTGCCTGGAGACTCCCGAGGACAGAGGAGCCTGGCGGGATACAGTCCATGGGGTCACAAAGAGTCGGACATGACTGAGCACACATACACATTTTTAAAAAGCTGCTTAACACACGATCTAGCCCCCAGTGTTGGCCCACTGTTATGAAGGAATTTTATTAAATTTATTTCTTGGCCTCAAAGCATGTGGGATCTTCGTTTCCTGACCACAGACTGAACCCAGGCCCCTTGCATTGGAAGCATGGAGTCTTAATCATTGGACCACCAGGCAAGTTCCTTATATGTGCTTCAAATCAAGTTACCACTAAATTAAATTGCTAGCAAGTCTCAGAGACCTAAGAAAACACTATTTGAAAGAAAAAATGTGATCATAAACCTGGTCATGAAATGATAGATACTACAGAAGAATATAAAAAGTCCAAGTCTCCTGATCAGATTTGATAAAGTGGACCTGGGACAATAAATGTCCAGGTTTATGCTTCGATCATATCCATCTAACTGGTAACTGATTCTCAAAAAATGTAACTGGTCCCTGAAAGTGGAAAACTTTGTCTCTGCCTTCTTTCCACAGAGCTTGCCCATGATTCATGTTTCACTTGCTCCAGGAAGTACAAGTACCACAATGCTTCAAATGCAGATAATACTGTGCTAGAGAAATATACTTTCTTAGCTTTTTTCCCTTGGACTTGGAGACATTTTCACTGTCATCAATCACTTACTTGTGCTAAAGCTCTCTCTGCTTTGATGGGATTTTTTTACACATCAAATCAAACTGACTACATAAATGTCACGTTTCCCCACCGAAGGATGGTGTGAAAGCTCAGAACCCGGGATGGAAGCCATAGGGAGCTGTCCCTCCACACCACAGCTGGACATCTCTAGAAGAGGGGAAGGGAGTCTCCCCACCACAAGGGGCAGGGGGCCTCAGGTTCCGTCTGCTCTCCCCGGTGCCCGAACTCAAGGATTTGGTCCATGAATGGGAACTCGGGCCGCCAACCGTCACCCTGAGGGAAGGCAGGGAAATGAGGAATTGTAGGCGAGCAAGGAGCAGCCTCAGACCTAAGCAGAAAGTCTTTGCCTTCTGAAGTAGAATGGTGACAGAAAACACCATGGGGCATGGTGGGGACTGTGTTATTCAATGTCCACTTCCCCCCGCCAGGGCCTAGCACAGACTACAAAGAAGGTTCCAGAAGCTTTCTCCACTACACTGATCTGGGAGTCCTAAGCTACCAGCTTTGGGGTCTTTGAGGATGGAAGTTCTATTTGTGCATGTGTGCTAAGTCACCTCAGTCGTGTCTGACTCTTTGTGACCCCATGGACTGTAGCCCGCCAGGCTCCTCTGTCCGTGGGATTCTCCAGGCAAGAATACTGGAGTGGGTTGCCATGCCCTTCTCCAGGGGATCTTCCCAACCCAGGGATCAAATCTATGTCTCATGTCTCCTGCATTGGCAGGCGGGTTCTTTACCACTAGCACCACCTGGGAAGCCCACAGCTCAATATTCTCATTAAAAAAAAAAAAAAGGTATCTGACCTCCCTCTTTCCCAGGGTTAATATAAGATTAAACTGAGGTGTCTGTGTGTTTTGAAAACTCCTTGACAAAATATTAGGTCCTGCTGCTGAGTCGCTTCAGTCGTATCTGACTCTCTGCGACCCCATAGACGGCAGCCCACCAGGCTCCCCGTCCCTGGGATTCTCCAGGCAAGAACACTGGAGTGGGCTGCCATTTCCTTCTTGAATTAGGTGCTACTCAAATACAAGAATCACTGAACATGAATCCAGTGGTCAATTTTCAGGGCAAAGGAACGGATGCTGTGAACGTGGGCCTTGTCCTTCCAGCCGCACGTCCTGGGCCCTTCTCTGTGAGCCCCATGCTCCTCCTGTCAGTGGCTCCAGTGCTCCCCTCCCCCGGCTCAGGTGTCAGACCTGCTTTCACAGAGTGAACTCAGTGACACTGAGGAAGCGCATCTCGCCTGCTTCAGCGACAACAGGGTAACCCCTCTGAGGTGACCGGTGACAAGGAGCCCCTCACACACTCCACCTTATTACTAAATTTAAATTAAATAAACACCAGGTCAAGGCCTTTCTATTCCTGGTCAAGGCACTTCTGCCTGGCAGCTCTGGATCTCACCAGCCTGCCCGCCCCACCAAGGTGTGATATCCTATCAGGGTGGACTCCAAGGATAGTCTGCTTCATTTTCTCAACGTCCAAGCCAGTATGTCTTAGAAACTGGAAGACCTATTCATTTAGGTTTCATTATTCCGGGACTGAGAGACTCTATCTCCACTTGATAGCCTTTTCCTTTCTTACCCAACTGGAAGGTTTCCCAGCACGTGTTGCCTGAGGACACACTGCACCCAGAGATGCTGGCGGTGAGAACTGACCCTCGCCCTGCCAGCACTCTTTATGAACCACTGCGTAAAAATAAAGCTAATTATGAGCTAATCTGAATGAGTCCAACAAGCATTACTGATCTTCATTCTAAGCCTGTATTTTATTTCTCTGAAGGAGCCCAAGTTGCAGGAATTACTCGGCAGATTAAATAATAACCGTGTGTTATGAAACAAGGCTTCCCAGGTGGCACAGAGGTAAAGGACCTGCCTGACAATGCAGGAGACGCAGGAGACTTGGGTTCAATCCCTGGGTGGGGAAGACGCCCTCGAGAAGGGAATGGCATGCCCCTTCTCCAGTATTCTTCCGTGGGGTCTCCGAGTCCACCGCGACTAAACCCATTGTGAGGCAGGGCTGTATCTGGCTTTTCTTTTTCTTCACTTACATGGATGACGTCAGTTCCTTCTACGTGACCTCTATATGTGTCCCTTTGTCATGGAGAGAAACAGAAGGGAACAGTTCCTTTAAGGACCTGATACTGAGGTCCCAGTGGCTCCACAAGCCAGGTGTAGCCCCAGACAACTGATCTGTTCTCTCATGTGGGAGAGAAGGGCTTAATAGCTATGTCTCTAAAACTGAACTCCAACGCAAAAAATAATGGTCCGTGCATAGGCCCTCCAAAATTGAATTGTGTCTGTGTGTGCTCGTTCGTGTCTGACTCTTTGTGATCCCATGCACTGGAGCCTGCCAGGCTCCTCGGTCCATGGGATTCTCCAGGCAGGAATACTGGAGGGGGTTGCCATTTCCTACCCCAGGGGATCTTCCAGGCTTAGGTAGTCAAACCTGCGCCCCTGGCATTAGTAGGCGGATTCTTTACCACTGAACGATGTGAGAAGCCCCAAATTGAATTAGCTCATATTTAATAACTCCAAACTATAAATTTAACTACTTAGGAGAAGTTTGTTTGCTTTTAAGAGTTTTTTTTTTTTTTTCCTGGGGACCATTTTTAAAGTCCTTACTGAATTTATTACAATACTGCTTCTGTTTTTATGCTTTGGCTTCTTGGCCATGAGGCATGTAGTATCTCATCCCTTCAACCAGGAATACAACCTGTAGCCCTGGTGTTGGAAGGTGACGTCTTAACCACTGGACTGCCAGGGAAATCCCAGGGAGAAGTTTTTAAAACTAGTGTTTCCAGACAGATCTGTAAGCAGAGCTAATGCCACTTAAAACCAGCCAGCTCAGGGAAGTTGATATTAGAGTCATCTTTAATATGTCTGGAAACTTTAAAAGTTAAACACAATTCGGATTAGCTTTGGAGTTCTAAAGCAGATAGAAGATTCTTTCCAGCCACAGGATCAGGCTTGGCCTCCAGGCACTGTGGGCGGCACAAGCAGGATGACTCAGTGAGGCCCAAGGGTCCCCAAGAGAGTTGCCCAGGGAGCCTGTGACGACACGGCGCCCTCAGCTCCAGACCAGTGAGGACCTCAGAGGACGGGGCCAAGGCATCTACTTCGCAGTTTCCTCAGTGATTCCTTGAGCAGGCGAAGTGTGAGAACTGCTCCCAGGAACAGCACTAAGCTTTTCTCTGCCGTTCCCCTCGGCCTCCTGAAATCCACCCCTTAAGGAAGAACAGTCTGATATGAATTAAGGCGAGTTCTCAGGAACTGTCCGGGGAAGGACAGAATGTACTAGGTGAGGATATGATCGCTCCTTTTCTCCTTCAGCTGCCAGTAATCTTGCAGCCACATTTGAACTCAATTACAGAAATTCTGTAGGACTTCGAGGCTTGTGTTTTGAAGCTCTTTTTTTGCCCTTCCTCTCAAACATTTACTCTTATGGTCTTCTCCCTGGTCCTCCTTTTTGCCTTTTACTTCTTTACTGGCATTATTTTATTTTATGGCTTTTTGGTAAGCACTCTCAAATCATCTGTGAACTAAAATAGGGTATAAATAAATAAACATATTTCCGTACAGATATAAATCAAAGTGGCCATTTGCGTCCCTGCCATGTTACTCCCACGCTCAGCTCTGGGCACGGAGACTGGCTTGCATGCCTCTGTTCTAGCTTTCAGCCTGGAGTCCTCTCCCAGAGTTCTTTGTAAAAACACCAGCAGGGAATCCCCTGGTGGTGGTTCAGTGGTTAGGACTACAAGCTTTCACTGCTGAGGGCGCAGGTTCCATCCCTGGTTGGGGAACTCAGATCCTGCGAGCTGAGAAGCACAGCCAGAAATAAAAGCATAAAATAAGATAAAAAAGCACCAGCAGCCTTACTTGTGTCCCTGGAGCTCGATGGCTGTTCCTTTTCTCCCACCGATGTCCCACATGATGACAGAGTGATCGGAGCTCCCCGAGAACAACACCCGCTGGACAGGGTCCCAGCAGAGAGCAGTCACCCCACCTGAGAGAACAGACAGAGCTGGCCACGAAGCACTGAGTGACAACGCTATTCATCGTCAAGTTGTGAGAGCAAGGGAGTTCAGATCTAGGGCAGTTCCTGGCACATAATACACTTTTGTTGAAAAGAACAAGTTAAGTCCCCAAAGAGAAAAAAAAAATTGGCCCCAAGAATAAAAGTCCCACGCTTTGTGCATCTTTTCCCCCAAACTTAATGTACCATAAAAATCAAACACTGTAAAAACTAAAGGGAAATGAAAAAGGCAATTAATTGACCTTCAAAAAAAAAAGACATGGTTCTAAGCATGGAAAATATTGCACTGTCCGGAACTATTAACCAAATTTTTTCAAGCTGCTGTTGACTACCCCTCAGCCCGCCAACAGGAGATGAGAAATAAATGGGGTTTTAAAAAATTCAATTAGATTTTTCATTCTTTAATTTAAAAGTGCAATGATTTTTTTCTTTTCCTTTTAAAATTAATTTTTATTGGAATATGGTTTCTTACCATGCTATTTTTGTTTTAAAATTCTTGAATACAGATGTTGCTAGGCAGAATTTAAAATGTATTTTCTCTCCTGGGGAATTTAAACTTATAGGTTCTGGGAAGATTACTTACATCTTCAAGCGACAGTTTCCTCCTCTGTAAACTGGGGACGATGGTCATACGATGACCACCACTAATATTGATGCTAATATCTGCTTAACACTGCCTGCTGCACGCGTGTGCAGTAAGGGCGACCGGGCCAGGCACACAGGGCTGCTCCACACACTGTCGTGTGCAGCACAGACGGCCATCTATCAGCATTGCTCCAGGGGCGTGGCTGTAACATATTATAACAGATCTTTTTCCCCAGCAGTTCCCACCATAAATCAAACTCCTCGCCTAGTAAGAACAATAGCAACTTCTTCTGGATAAGATGAGCACAAAGCTTATGAATACTTCAGAATGTGAGACTCATTTTTTTTACTCATTTTTATTGAAAAACATTATATTCTCAAAAGAACATACAATTGCTTCTTATTTATTGGAATCTGACACTTTCTTCTTTAGATCATCAATCTGTTCTAATGAAGTACTGCACTCTAAAAGCTTTTAGGAAAGTTTCTCTCATGTAGCGTCTGAGGAGATATTTTTTCAAGATCGAAAGGAAAAAAAAGAAAAAACAAAGAAAAAAACCCACTATCTAGATTATGCTTAATAGCTTCTTCTGGTACCTGCACAACAAGCCACTTGTATGTATTCTTATCCCTGTAAGAACACACACCACTCCCAGCAGCACACCTGTGCTGACCACCCTCTGTATCTCCCCTCCCCTCCCCCCTCCCCTGCTCTTCCCCCCGCCCCTCGCCCCCACCCGCCGTCTCCACAATAAGCACAGAGCCAGCAGCAGGCAGGCTCTGGTGGTATCTGTTGAAAGAACGAAGAAGCAGATGAATGAAGACACAAACATCTTTTTTCGGGACTTCCCTGGCGTCCAGTGGTTAAGACTCTGAGCTTCCACTGCAGGGAGCACAGGTTTGATTCCTGCTCGGGGGAACTAAGATCCCGCATGCCGTACAGCGTGGGTGAAAAAAGAAAAAGAAATCTTTTTTTTTTTTTTCGTATCCACAAATCTTATTTGGAACTCCTCAGCTGTGCTTGCTTAAGCCTTTGAAAGCTGAATATTTTCTCCTTATAACTCGCCTTCTCTCCCCGTTATCGAATGCTATATACCCCTCCTTTTTAACCTTCCTTCAGTATCCGAGAATGTAATACTTCAGGATATGGATTCCATGGTGCAAAATGTTTATTCCCACACAACTGTACTCAAGTGACTCACTTTGTTAAATATCCATGGCAGAGTCAGCTAACAGTCTTCCGAAATCCACATCCCCCCTTCTGTACATACAGCTTTCCCTGGAAATCTGTGGTCCTGCAGGGACCCAGGTACCAGCCCCTCTTGCATCTAGGGGACCAGTGACCAGTTCTCAGCAAGGGAACCCAGAGAGTACGTGGAAGTCATACGCATCCATTCCGGGCCTGGGCAGTTTAGATGGCCCTTTTCCTCCTTCTCTTTAAACTTCTCCCAGAGCACTGCAAGACCCTGGGGCACACAGAAATTCTGGAAGGAGCCTGGGACCCTGAATCACCATATAGAAAAGAATGGGAACGCTTGCGCTGGACTGTCACATGAGCAAGAAATCTACTTGGCTTATTTAATTAAAGACGTCATTGGCCGGGCTGTGTGTGTTCTGTCCAAATAAACATGGAAATACTTAAATAGGGCTTTCTATGTGCCAAGTGATAGATAGCATTAGCTCCCCCTAACCAGTACACCCCAACACCGACCAGCACCGTGCTATGAGAAGCAGGCCCTTGGGCCTTCTCTGCTGGTGACTGTGGGACAAGGATGGTTGATGGTGAAGAAACTGAAGTTTGTTTCCAGTATCAGAAGTGCCAAGGCTCTGGAACCAGATTCTAGATTCAAATAACAGCACCTCGGGGATGTTGTTTTAATACTCTTGAGCCTCAGAAGCTTCATCCATAAAAGAGGGATGATAATACTTTTGTTAAGATTCAATGAGTTATTGGTTCAAGATGGAGGAGTAGAAGCACGTGTGCTCGTCTGCTCCTGCGAGAGCCGAGTGAACATATAGAAGCGCCTAGAATGAACAGTGCCCGGGACACGGGAAACACGCCATCAACACGTGCTGTGATGACAGTGCAGGAGGCCTCATCTGGGCCGTCGCGGCGACGGCGTCCTTCGTGGAGTCTGCCCGAAGCGGGGACCACCATGTCCCCATGCTATCTCAGCAGCCATCACGAGATCAACTACATTTCAGAAATAAGATCAGTCTCTAGTTTTTCCACATTACATCAGGCTGTAAGGAGTCAGAGCAGGGGAGGGGAGTTCTTGATAATGGAGGCAGGAAGAGAGATAACCAGGTTAAAGCAAGTTGCAGCATATTCATCAGACCCTCCCAGGGCTCAGAGTGTTATACCACAGGCTTTAATACGAGTCGGAAACAAGGAAGGAGAAGCTGCAAGACAGGAAACAGGATGCAACTGGGGAGATATAATAAAAATCACTTTGTGTTCCTATCCCATCTCTATGTAAACAGCCTTATAACGGGATCTCTTTTGGAGGCTGGCTTATCAGTTGTATCAAAAAATCACAGCATTCACTTCAAATCAGTTCAACAGGCATGCGCTGAGCACCTTCTATAAGGCAGGCACTGTGCTAAGCTCTATGGATATAATCAAACCAAATAAGAGACTCTGTGCTGTGCTGACTCACTCAGTCATGTCTGACTCTGCAACTCCTTGGACTGTGGCCCTCCAGGCTCCTCTATCCATGGGATTCTCCAGGCAAGAATACTGGAGTGGGTTGCCATGCCCTCCTCCAGGGGATCTTCCCAACCCAGGGATCCAACCCAGGTTTCCTGCATTGCAGGCGGATTCTTTACCATCTGCGCCACCAGGGAAGCCCAAGACACTTTACGCCAACATAAATGTACAATGTTAGTTCTGAGGATGAAATATGTACACACAGGGTGTTTGGTGGAGCCATTCTCTCACAAGACGTGGTTACTCCCTCTGCCTGGAGTGCAGAGGTCCTACCTTTTACCACCCTCTTCAAGGAGCAGCTCAAAGGCCCTCTCCTGCAGGAAGCCTTCCCCCCAACACTCCTATCTAGGTGAGACACATCACATGCTCTGTTGCCGTCATCACGCACTGGATCAAACTGCTGGATTACAAATCTGTCCCCACTGCAGACTTCGCTCCTATATCTTTGTCTTCAAGCACAGCGCGTGGCTCAGTGGGTAAAGAATCCACCTGCAACTCAGGAGACATATGAGACCTGGGTTCGATCCCAGGGTTGGGAAGATCCCCTGGAGGAGGAAATGGCAACCAGCTCCAGTATTCTTGCCTGAGAAATCCCATGGACAGAGGAGCCTGGTGGGCTGCAGACCAAAGGGTCACAAAGAGTCGGGCACGACTGAGCGGCCAAGTGTAGCACACAGGGTCAGTGAATGTTTACTCACTTGGCCCATTAAGTAAGTGGCAGTGCCTGGGAGGACAGGACATGAGAGCAATGAACCCTCAGGACAGAAGCTTCAGGAGCACCTTGGGGTGGGAGCTTCCTTCTGAGAAGACCACTGCCTCTATCAGCAGACAGACCTCCGGATAAGCAGCAGGGCTTTCCGCCTGACACCTCTGGCAGCAGGAAGAGTGACCCACCCTCAGCAAGTCCACCTTTCCGAGCAGTGCAGACACGCACACCTCCCACTCCGTCCACACCCAGACCCTTCTCCTCATCCTTTGTGACCTATAACTAAGATGAAGAATGAGATCCAAAACTGCAGTGGTTGTGGGTTTCCGGAGTTTCTGATATTTTAATTGAAAAAAATCATTTATTCCATGTGATTGTACTTCACTCCAGATTTCTGTCCATCCCACCCAGTGTTTTATTATATGCTTCTCCCCGCCTTGGCTCTCCACAGCGTGACTAACGTGAGTAACTGAACATACATGAATTCACTCTTAAAAGCCAAGGTTTTGTCTATACTAGTATATACTCTCATAAATGCAATTTTTTTTTTAATGGTGAAACAAGTGTCTTTTTACTTACTTGGCTGTGCCGGGTCTTGGTTGTGGCATGTGGGATCTAGCTCCCTGACCAGGGATCGAACCTGGGTCCCCTGCATCAGGAGCTCGAAGTCTTAGCCCCTGGACTACCAGGGCATTCCCGTAAATCTGCATAATATTCCAGCATGTGGATGCACCTTATTTCACTCACTGTTAGATTTTTCAACTCTTCACTATTATAAATTTTGCTAAGATGAACACTTTTATACATAAAACTCTATTCACCATTCTGATTTAGTGAGAAGAAATTCCCAACCATGGCACCAGATCAGAGTATAAACACTTAGAAATTAAATACATGGTACCAAATGCTTAGGGAACTAATTTTTGGAGGCTGACAATATATCTTTCAAAAGCTACAGGCGAAGTGGAGGGTCACAAGTCAGGGCCCGCAAGTGCCAGGTGTGTGTCTACCAGTATGACCAGGTACCTCACCACGAGGGTCCCAATCACACCTGCTCAGTGAGGCTGCGTGGGTGAAGCAAGGCTGCAGGAGAGCCATCCAAGGGAGTCCTTGAATAAAGTACGGACCCTTCGGTTACTGCTCTTCCCTCCAGGTTGCAGGGATGGGTGTTTCTGGAAAGGTAGACCTGCTCTAGTCTCTAGGCTGTACCTCGTCCTGAGATCCACAAGGGGACCTCCAGCTGACCCCCTGCCACCTCCTCAGCGTGCTGCTCGGTCACGTTCGGGTTAAAGCACCATGATATTCCCTCCTGAACCTGCTGTCACCGCCAATGTTCCCGTTTTCCAGAAATGGCACCACTGGCCACCCGAATGTTTCAGACAGAAACATGGAAGCCACACCTCCCTGAATCAATCATCAAGCACTGCTGACCCCTGTCTCCTAGACAGACCTCAAATGCCTGCTCTTAGCTCCACGCCCAATGCTGTCCTTCCGGTTGAGACAGGAGTCTCCCTATCCATGCACTCCAACAGTAGCTTTCCTTCTATACACTCTCCCCACTCAATCCCCCACCGGCTGCTACCACAGGATCTGTTACCATGGAAACCACGTCACCACCCTGCCTCAGCTCCACCGCTGTTTTCCCACTGCCTGAGAAAGATGTCACGTTGCCTAGAAGGTTGGCCTGTATCCCTCATGCCCGGCTCTCCACAGGGGCCAATGGGCTCCATTCACACTTACCCACTGTGGGCTTCAAACTGGCTTCATACATCTGGGGTCTGGAATGTTCCCGCCACCCAGTCTCCTTAGTGAAGTGAAAGTCGCTCAGTTGTGTCTGACGCTTTGCGACCCCATGGACTATACAGTCCATGGAATTCTCCAGGCCAGAATACTAGAGTGGGTAGCCGTTCCCTTCTTCAGGAGATCTTTCCAACCCAGGGGTCGAACCCAGGTCTCCTGCATTGCAGGCGGATTCTTTATCAGCTGAACCACAAGGGAAGCTCAAGAATACTGGAGTGGGTAGCCTATCCCTTCTCCAGTGGATCTTCCTGACCCAGGAATCGAACCAGGGTCTCCTGCATTGCAGGCAGATTCTTTACCAACTGAGCTATCAGTCTCCTTACAGTGTTGTTTAAACACCACTTTTCTTAGAAACCTTCCTTTAACTCTCTGGATGAGAAGAAACTTTCTTGTTATCTGCCCCTAAAGCAGCCGATGTGCAGCACTGGGGCTTCAGAACATTTGCTACACACATCATATTTCCAATTATTGGTTGAATGGCTCATACTGCATGAGAGGGAGTTGAACAGAGCAAGCACTAGGCTGAGTTTATTCACCAATGTGTGGCAGCCCTTGTCACATGGAGACCCTAGGACTTGACTGACTCTCGATGAAAATCCATGTCTATTGGGTGTGAAAGCCTCCATTGCAAACGAAAATTAAACTTGCAAATTAATGATATGAACGTGCACATTTGCACTGAACTTTGCCTGCTCTTGTTTTATTTTTGTTTAGCTAAACTTTACTTTCAAGACTTCTAACAGTCAGTGAACAAGTCTGTATTTCATTTTCCATTAAGTAGTATACTTTGGCAGGTTCACATTCAAGCCCTCCTGTTTCCAATATGTTCATACTAACCAAAAAATTTCTTAGAAGAAAAAAAAAGATTTTATGGATACTATTAATTTTCAATGGTCAAAATCTGATTTTTTTCCCTTTGTTCAAATCAGTATATGACTTCCTGGTAGAAATATATTCTAATTTCTGCAGAAATATCAAAGAACTATGATAGTTGGCATTTAGTTCCAGAAATAAAACCAGCAGAGGGAGCGTAAGAATATAAAATCAGTTTACTAAATCCCCATGGGTTAGTAAATGCCATGTTTTGGCCTTCGGGTACGGCTATTAGGCAGATTCCATCACTAACTCACATTTTTTTATATGACTTTCTGCACTGTGACAGAGAGTGATGGATGAATGGCTGTGACTCCGTACACATATTTGAAGAACTTATCTGCTTCTGAGTTTGAATCTGTACTGATTAGATCCCCAAGACCAGCCTTTAATGAATCTGGGCTCATCTTCAAGTCTTTGTTTGGAGGGTAAAGGAATGAGGTGATTAAGCTAATTCTCCATTCATAGACCCTTTGTCCACAATTGTGTCTGGCTGAGTTTGGGACCTCCCAAGGCCCAGATGGACTTACTACACAGGAAGAGCTTCACAATGCTCGAATCATCATGGAATCTCTCAGACACCCTGATACTACCTATAAATGAATCAGCAGTGCTGTAGCCAGATGGGAGATAGAGACTGGGTAGGTACTACTGTCTAGGAATAATGATAAGTTAGATATGTGATCGGGGTTTCCCTGGTGGCTCAGCGGTAAAGAACCTGACTGCCAATACAGCAGGCATGGGTTTGATCCCTGGGTCGGGAAGACCCCCTTGGAGAAGGAAATGGCAATGCACTCCAGTATTCTTGCCTGGGAAATCCTATGGACAGAGAAGCCTGGCAGGCTACCGTCCAGTGGGTTGAAAAGAGCCGGACACGACTTAGTGAGTAAACAACAACAAGAAATGTGACCTGCTAAATTTATTTGCCTTTGGGTTAGATAATGACCTTTCTGGGCCATGTCCTCTCTTCCTCTAAGATACTTCATGGTGAAATCACGTGAAAATATTTTGCCCTCTTTCAGAAAGATAAGATACAATATCAAGGTTCTCAGTTGTGTCCGACTCTTTGCGAATCCATGGACTATAGTCTGCCAGGCTCCTGTGCCCATGAGATTCTTCAGGCAAGAATACTGGAGTGGGTTGTCATTTCCTATTTCAGGGGATCTTCCTGACCCAAGGATCCAACCCACGTCTTTTACATCTCTTGCATTGGCAGGCAGGTTCTTAATCACTGGTGCTACCCGGAAAGCCCATGGAACTAACTTGGAAGAAAGAAAAGTGAAAGTGAAGTTGCTCAGTTGTGTCTGACTCTTTGCGACTCCATGGACTGTAGCCTACCAGGCTCCTCCGTCCATGGGATTTTCCAGGCAAGAGTACTGGAGTGGGTTGCCATTTCCTTCTCCAGGGAATCTTCCCGACCCAGGGATCAAACCTGGGTCTCCCGCATTGTAAGCAGACGCTTTTACTGTCTGAGCCACCAGGGAAGTCAACTTGGAAGACATGAAACAAACCCTCGGACCACCCCCTGGCTCATCTCACAAATAGAGGCAGCTGCTTGCCTCTTCTGACCTGGAGGCAGCAATACTGAACTCTGAGCCCTCAGATCAGTGCTCTGGACAACATCTAACTATTAAAGAGTCAGAAGTTTGGGCTGAAAGCCACCTTTGCCGAAACCAAGTCTGGGAACTCTCCAGGTCATCACCATACCTGCTGAGCTAACTGCCTAAAACTTTACCTTGGGTCCATCAACTCCCTGCTCTCCCATCATTGCGGCCACACTGTGAAGCAAAGTTTCCTACCAGCTTTTCCATCATATCACTCTCTATAGCCAGAGCAATCTTTTAACATCCAATCAGGTTATATGAAAATTCCAGAGTAGGCAAAAAACAAAGGAACGGTTTTCTTTGCATGGGGAATGGGGAGAGGCAAAATGAAGCTACTGCTTTGGGGTGAAGCTTCTGGGCTTATCAGAATGCTTTCAAGGTTTACCCATATTATTGCACATATCAACAATTTCTTCGTATTGTTGAGTAATAGTCCCTTGTATGGATATATTATGTTCTATTTCTCCATTTATCAGTTGATGAACACATGAGTTGTTTCACTTTATGGACACTATGAATAATGTTATTTAAATTAGTATACAAAAAAAACATCCGACCAGGTTAACTTCTTCACTTAAAACCATTTCTCCCTGATGTCAGGATAATCCTCTCAGTGATCTGAACTGACTCTCATTTCCTTTCTGGCTTCCTTCTCCCCTCTCCCTCCCCCGACCATCCACACTCTGTGTTCCAGCCAAAGAGTTAGTAGGAGTTCCCAAGAGAACCAGGCTTTTGCAGATCCCCAGGCCTTGGGCTCTGCTGGTTTGCTCTGCCTGCACTGTTCTCCTTCCTTCTCTTTCATGAACTCAACTCTCACTCCTCCCCTAAGCTCTTAGGTCCAAGCCACATCTCCCCTGGGGAGACTTCCCTGACCAACTCCCATTCCCGTGCCAGCGAGGTGCCCGCTCCATATTCATGGACAAGCATGGTGTGGCTCCCCCAACTCTGCCACCAGGCACTATAATCACTGTTTAGCTTCAGCCTCACTCACTGGGTAGAGAGGAATTTGAGAACGATGACTATCCGTTTTTGTTCTGTGACTGGGAGTGGTGGCCAAGGTCAACTAGGGAGAGCCCAGGAGGTCCCGGCAGAATCCCCCAGTACAACCCCAAAGGAGAGGAGTGAGTGCCCTCAGAGGCTTCAAACGGAGACGGAATGTGTTTCAGAAGCCAAACAAGGGCAGTCGCAGCAGGAAGGAATGGCCACAATGTCAAACGCTACCGAGAGGTTAAGTAGGACAGAGTTTAAAGCGTGTCCACTGGCCACCTCGGGGACAGCAGTGTGACTGGAGTGACAGAACGAGCCAAACTGCAGGTGGCAGGAAAGCCAATGGGAGGGAAGAATGTGAAGCAGCGGGGAAAATGACAGTCTTTTAAGAATCCGTGCCAACATGAAGGTACTATGCTAAGTGAAACAGACCAGTCACAAAACAACCAATATTGTAGGCTTCGCCTCATGTGCGGTGCCTAGATTCACTAAATGCAGACAGACAGACAGCAGAATGGTGGTTGCCAGGGCCTGGGGGGAGGGGCTGGGGCAGGGAGTGAGTTGGCGTCTCAAGGGCACAGTTTCTGTTTTACGAGATAAAGAATGTTCTGGGTGGTGGTGGTTGCACAACAGTGTGAAGGTATTTACTGTCACTAAACTGCACACTTAAAAATGGTCAAAGTGGGGACTTCCCAGTGATTCTCCTGGTCGGGGAACTGTGTGCTGCATGGCACAACCCCTCCCCACCCCCCTAAAAAAGGTAAAAAAAAAGGTTAATGGTCAAAATGGTCAATTTTAGGTTGTGCACATTTCACTGCAACTTAAAAAAATAAAAAAGCAGCACTGCTGTTAAGATGAGATCAGAGGGGTTTTGTTAGTTTTTTTTTCCCCCAGAAGCAAAAAAAAGTTTCGATGTTAGTAACTTGCAAAGAGTTGGTCAAAAGGGAGACCGAAGGATTAACCTGCAGTGTGGAGACCCTGAGAAAGAAGAGCCTGGGGCCGAGGACAGCACGAGGCAGGAGGGCAAGAGATGAGGAGGCAGAGGAGGAGAAGTTGGCCTACTGTGGAGGGAAGATGGGATGGTCAAGAACCAAACATTTTAAGAAAGCTTCTGATAACCTTCATTTTTCTTTGAGCGAGGTCTGGGGAGAGTGGGGAAGGTCTAAAAAAGCTGCCGAGGGAATGAGAGGAG
Organism: Bos javanicus; assembly: GCF_032452875.1. Lineage (NCBI taxonomy): Eukaryota > Metazoa > Chordata > Mammalia > Artiodactyla > Bovidae > Bos > Bos javanicus. The sequence goes on along the minus strand of NC_083879.1, from coordinate 21,254,858 downwards.
GGGTGTCCTGCGTATGGAGCCGGGTTCTGTGAGGCGGCTCCTGGGTCTGGGCTGGAGGGATGGCTCTGGTGACGGTCGGCAGAGGCTCAGGCCGTGACCCCCGGCAGACCCCGCAGCTGACTGCACGAGGAGACGAGTGCACGAGTCTGAATCCCAGGTTAAATTTACCAAGGAGGGGGGTCAAGGAGCCCCAAACTGAGAATGCTGGGGAATGCACAGCTGAAGCGAGGGGGACAGAAGGAAAGATGGGCCCAAGGACGCTGGGGAATGAGGGGTCCAAAGCAGGGCTCCTCCACCAGGACAAGAGCAAGCGCAGGTGGAGACAGGGCTTAGGGAAGCCACAGATCAGGAGACCGAGGTCAGCGGGGAAACAGTCCTGACACGGGGCAGTTTCAGGTCCCTGTCAGGTCAGAGTAAAGGTGGCTAAAAAGAGAAATCCAATCAGAAGAGACCTGGGTTCTACCCACAAGGGAGGTTTCTGTGTGTTCTTCCTCCCTAAGGCACAGATAATTAAGATGATCTTTGATGAATCTTTCCCCTAGATTCAATCTTCTCTTTACAGCATTCCTCTTTTTCCCTTCAGGAAATCCCTTATGATCTAGGTACTATCCCATTTTACATCCTCATTCACCTACTTTTGTTCTTATAGACATCTAGACTCATATTAACTCTGTTCTACACTGAACAGTGGGCTGGTAAACCGCAGAAGACACAAAAGCTTGTTAAGAACTATGGACAGGCAATGATTCATTTTCCAGGGTCAACATCACATGTTAAAAACACGAGTAAAAAATTAATCATCACTGTTTACCCAAGTCTTTCAAAGGCTAAGTGTGGGTATAGTTTATCACCCTGCTTAAATGACCTTGAGCAGGCCAGTAACATAAAGGGGGTCTTGAAAAGAGCTCCAGAGTAAGGAAAATTAAAGAGGAACCTGTTCCTTTTTTATGTAGGCTAGCTACCAGTGAGAAATCTATTTTTCGTTTCACTTGTCTTCGAAGTAGAAGTCTGTCCCACCCACCATCTTCTTGCTCCAAGGAGGCCAAGGACAGATCGAGCTGTCCTTCCAGGGTTCGTGCAGTTGCCACACAGCCTCAAACAACGTCTCATTTAATATCTGCCCACCACGGCTTTCTCCAGCATAACCTGACAAAGAACCAGATCACCACCACTGCTGAAACAGACTGTTTGCTCTTTTGTTTGAACCAACGGAGAACATTTCTGACCCTCCATCATACTGAATCATGCTGCAATCAGTTACATCTATCCCGTGTTACCATCACACAGGCCCAGAGTGTACCTCGTCACTTTCACAGCACATCATGTGAATATCAGAACACGCGGCAGGGGACAGTCGGTGTGAGAGCAGCACTTGGAGGGTCGGCTTTCAGTCCCACCTGTGTGTCCTCTGAATGTTGTGACCAGGGTGCAGTTTTCTTGCTCCAGTTTGAGGATGGTTACTTGGCCTGACTGGTCACCAATGAACACGTGCCGGGTTTCAACATCAAATCTATCATGTAAGCATTAAGGATTGTTTCTCAAAAGTGAGTGGATGGGTTGACTGCCCCCCACCTTCCCACCAAAAAAAAGCATAAATGTAAAAGAAAGGTGCAAATCTCACACGAGGAGAACCTGGATATAATGCTGAAAGACACAAAAAGCGGAAGTAACTAAGTAGAAGACATGCTGTATTACTGCACAGTGGGACTCAACATGATAAAGATGAGAATTCTGACAACATGAATTTATAAATCTAATATAATCCCTGCAAAAATTAATTTTTCCCCTTAGAATTGGATATATTCATTCTAAAGTTCACATAGAAAAATAAGCAAGCAAGAGGAGCCAAGAATACTCTGAATATAAGAGTAATGTGGTATTGTGACTGGGGGAGGTTAGCCCTACTAGATGTTAAAACATGTTGTAGTCTCTTTAACTGAGTGTGCTACTTAAATAGACAGACCACAGGAACAGAATAGAAAGTCTAGAAATAAGCCCCAAAGCATGTAGAAATTTAGTACATATCTGATAAAAAGCTGGCTTTTCAAATGAACAAGGAAAAGATGAGTGAAACATAAAGCCGGCACACACTGAGCAGTCATTTGGAAAAATAGAACAGGATCTGTATTTCTTTATATGCCAGGATGAACTTCAAACTAATGAGGGATCTAAATTAAAAAAATGAAAAATATAAGTTCTAGATGGGAGAGTTTCCTTCTAACCTTGGAGTGGGGAAAGCTATGATTCAAAAACACAAACAACAAGCAAATACCATAAACAAGGCACAAGACAAACTGGTAAAAATATCTGCACCTGATGCCACAGGAGGTCCAAATCTCTAATATAAAAAGAGCAGTTAGGAAGAAGACTACAAACCTAGTTTTAAAAAAAAAATGGGCAAGACACATGAATGGATAGCTGAAGAAATGAAAATGGTACTTTGCAGGAAAAAAAAAAAAACCTAGCAGGCCTGACTGGTATCCTCTGAAAGGCTGCTATTTCAAGATTGGCATGGCGTCTGGGAACTTGGATTTTGGGAGCGTTCCCACCACTTTAACAGACAATAGTGGCTGACTGTGCCTTAACTGTGTAAACAATATAATTTGTGCCAAACACCTGCTTTCCTTCTGGGAGCCTGGAATGCTGGTCCATGTAAGAAGAGGCTGCCTATGTGACTGGTCTCCAGTAACAACCCAAAGCCATCCCTGGTTGGGAATGCCCAGCAATGCTACTTGAACAGATCTGCCCCAGAGATGCAGTGGTCAAAATAAGGAATGATATCCCATAACGCAGTAAGAGCTAAAGTTTGGAAACGATCCAAAAGTTCATCAAAAGAGGACTTAGAAAATACGATGCGTGCCTGGTCGCTTCAGTCATGTCCCACTCTTTGCCACCCCATGGACTACAGAGCCTTCCAGGCTCCTCTGTCCGTGGGATTCTCGAGGCAAGAGTACTGGAGAGGGTTGCCATGCCCTCCTCCAGGGGATCCTTCTGACCCAGGGATCGACCCTGAGTCTCTTATGTCTCTTGCACTGGCAAGCAGGTTCTTTACCACTAGTGGCCACCTGGGAAACCCATTAACTATGATACATTCGGCCAAAAGAACCCTACACAGCTAGGAAACTTGACATGGAATAATTTCCAGGGTATTTTATTAAGTGGGGAAATAAAGCCGAGGTATGTGAGAGTTTACATGCTACCCTACCTTTGTGTAAGAGCAAAAGGGAAATATAAGTGTGTGTGTGTGTGTGTGTGTGTGTGTGTGCGCGCGCGCGCGCGCATGCTTATATTTATGAAAGGAAAACTGGAAAGATAAATTAAGATTGATCAAAATGGCCGTCGGGACATTCCGGGTGGTTCAGTGGTTAAGACTCTGGGCTCCGAAACAGGGGGCCCAGGTCTGATCCGTGGTCAGGGAACCAGGTCCTGCATGCCACAACTAATGGTTCTGAGTGCCACAACTAAGACCTGGCACACACAAACTAAAAAAAAAAAAAAATTTTTAATCAAAAAAATTAACGAAAAACATTTTTAAGTGTAAAAATTTTTAAAAATTTAAATGGCTGCCTACGGAGAGGGGAGAAAAAAACTGAGCAGATGAGGGTGGTAGTAAGAATTTTCTCTCATCAGGTCATTTCCATGATGGAATCTTGTAATTATTTTACATATGAAAAATATTTATAATTAAAAAAAATCCCAAAAATTGACAACAAAGAAAAATGAATACAGCTACTATCAACTTCCTGATATAACCACAGAGCTAACATAATTATTTCAAATCACTTTAAAACACAGTATTTTAACTGTATATTCTTGGTAGAATATATCCTCAGGACAAAGAAAACAGCAAAAAAAACTAAAATCTCATTCAGTGGTCCTGTTATTATAATACTGTATCATTATTTTGAAACAAATATCCCATGCTAGTGCTCAGTCACTAAATCATGTCCAACTTTTTCAACCCCATGACAGTAGCCCGCCAGGCTCCTCTGTCCATGGGGTTCTCCAGGCAAGAATACTGGAGTGGGTTGCCGTTTCCTTCTCCAGGGGTCTTCCCAACCCAGGGATCAAACTCAAGTCTCCTGCACCGGCAGGTGGATTCTTTGCCACTGAGCCACCAGGGAAGCCCTAAATATACCATGGGAAAAGCAAAATAAGGAATTATGCTGATGCTTAGGAACTAAGGTTTTCAGCCCAAGATAAAAGAATCAAGTACAAAAATGAAATAAAAACTCTATAAGGTGAAATCTGAAATAGAAATATTATATGAACTGATGATTTGTTTTCTTTTTTAAAAAATACACATACACTTATTTCCTAGCTATATCTGAGTACTGTTCCTCACTAAGAGGAACGGCTGATTCCAGGGCTGGAACGGGAAAATACCAGACGAGCTTAAAACATGTTGCGTCAAGAAACAAAAATGCTGGAGTAGGAAATGGCAACCCACTCCAGGATTGTTGCCTGGAAAAGTCTGTGGACAGAGGAGCCTGGCAGGCTACAGCTCATGGGGTCACAAAGAGTTGACACAACGGAGCAGCTGAACACAAACAAGGGCCCACCTTAATCCAGACTGATCTCATCTCAAAACCACAATCACATGTACAAAGACTGTTTTTCCAAATCAGGTCCTCTTTGTAGGTTCTGGGTTACAACTTGGGCATATCTTTGGGGCCGCTATTAAACCTGCTGCGGTCTGGTAAGAAAAAAACAAAACAAAAATGCTACCAAAGGCGAGTGGGGTTCTATCAAAAAGACACAGGAGCCAAAATAATGTGGCTCTTACTGGCCAAAGATGGGACAACATGAGCATCAGGAAAAAAAAAAAAAAAAATAAGGGGAACAAGTTCCCTGGTGATCCAGTGGTTAGGACTCCACACTTTCACTGCCAAGGACCCAGGTTTGATCCCTAGTCAGGGAAGTAGGATCTCATAAGCTGGTTGGCATAGCCAAGAAAAAAAAATAAATTTTTAAAAAATTTTTAAAAAGAAAGAAAGTGGGAAAAGAGGAGCAGTTTACTGAAATATACTGAATATATCATTAAAAACCAAACCAAGAGTTTATAATAATGCTCAAAAAACAAATCTCTACTGAAGGTAACTAGGGCATTAAATGTCTGCTCTAAAAAATGAGCAATTAAAGAGAAATAATTAAGAACTTATGTTGCTTTTCCTATACTAATTGTATTTCAGGATAACCAAACAGCTGTAGTCAATGAGGGAAAGTTCTACTTTATAGAAGAAATCCAACTAATAAATGTAGGAAAAAAATGAAAGGATTACAAAATCACCCTTTCGCAATCCTAATGAAAGGACCAGATTTGGGAAAAGAAAAGCAGTGGATGAACCCATAAAGGACAGGCTGATGGGGAAGAGTGCCCTGCAGGGACCCCGCTGTCACTACCAGAACCACCGATCCATCCTGCTGTCACTGGAAGGGTGATGACCCGACATGCTGTGTGTCCTGATGAGGAGCAGAATGAACCACACGGTACAAATACCAAGTGTTCTGCCCAAAAGCTGAATCCGAACTGAATCAAGATATCAGAGGCCACTTTCAGCTTACAGAAAAATTAGGGGAAAAGGTAGGAAGAAGAACAAGTTATATGACATTACGAGGAAGCAGAGGTCACTTCAGAACGTGAGACTCTAAAGGAGAACCGACTCAGTCCCCTCAACAAACGTATAGTGGCAATAAAAAAAATCTGAAAGGAAGACTGGGAAATTCAGGAGATGCAGCAACCACCTCCAACGTGCGGACCTTGTCTGGACTTGATTTCAAACAGATCCACTGCAAAAAGCCACTTCTGAAACAGTATGTTAAGCTTGAAAATGTATCAATTATTCAGTATTATCAAGGAGTGATTGTCAACTTTAGGAGTAATGACAGCACTGTGGTTATTGGGAAAAGATTCATATTTTTGAGAGGTGCATAATGAAGTGTGTAAGGATAAGAAGCCATAAGGTTTGGAATTTGCTTTAAACTACTCCAGTGAAAAGACAGACAGATAGGGACAGAAGACCCACAGTGCATTGGAGCAGTAAGTACATGAGTGTCCACTACACTATCTTCTTCAATTTGATACGAGTTTTAAAATTTTCATATTAAGACATTTTTTTAAGCAAAGGAGAACAAAGTAGAGCAAATTCTCCTGGTCTCAAGAATAGGGAGAAAAGTTATCAGGTATACATAAAACAATATTAGGATTTACAAAGAATAAGATCGCCTTAAATTTAATTATCTTGATTAATTATAAGAACACAGATGAAAAAACAGATGCCTGTCTTCGCAACTTTGGGGAAATAACACACACACACACACACACACACATGGATGCAACACAAGCTATTTGGAAGAGGGCTAAAATAAAATTATAGTAAAACCTCAAAGCCAGAGTGACTGGAATTTAGTGTGACATGAGGAAATATGAAAATCAAGATACTCTTAATAGCTTTTCAGTACTCTTTTCCCAAACAGGAACAAACAGAAGAGGGTGGTACCTTGGAAATATCTCCAACATGGATAAATTCTTAAGATGCAGAGTACCTAAATTATTTTTCTGGAAGCATGACCAGATGGGACCAAAACTTGGTCCAATGACAGAATGAAGGATGAGGCTAGATCAGTGTAAAGACCAGCAACAGAGGTAGGGGAGGAAAACAGTTCTACGTCCTACGTCAACCTGCCCTGGGACCTTGGGGAAACAGCTCCATTCTGCTGTATCTAGTTGGGCCCAGGGCTAGCTCAAAGATTTAAAAACCCAAGTTCTAATCCTGGTTCTGCCAGGTTAACAGTCACGTGACCTCAAGAAAGTCTCTTAACCTGTTGAGCCTCTCTGATGCATTCTACTCTGAAAATTGAGAATTAGGTCTTTATGTTTTGCTAGGGAACAAAGTAACGTTATATAGAAGCACTAGGTAAACACTCAGGGGCTGCAAATATAAGATATTTTCTTCTTTTTCCTCTCCTTCACTTCCTTATTGTTACTATCCTTGTTGTTGTTGGTAATAGGATAGTCTGGCTTCCCAGGCAGTGCTAATGGTGAAGAAGCCACCTGCCAATGCAGGAGACCCAGGAGATTCGATCCCTGGGTCAGGAAGACCCCCTGGAGGAGGCAATGGCAACCCACGCCAGTATTCTTGGTTGGAAAATCCATGGACAGAGAAGCCTGGTGGGCTCTTGTCCACGGGGCTGCAAAGGGCCGGATACGACTGAACACACACACACAAAACGGTAGTTCACTTAATACTTGAAGCGTCAGATCTTCAGCCAAAGCAACAAAGATTTTGAGGTGATTTCAAACCTGATAATTCAATTTGTGAACTGGTCAGTCGTCCTGTCATCCTTTGTTTCTCTACTTGAATTTTGGTTACTTTCTTTGCATATTTACTTCGCAAAGAGGCCTGAAAGAAGAGGAGAAAGGCTATATTCCCTCTGACTTATTCTATCACTGTTGGCTTGTTTGAATGACTGTTTGAGATGCAGATGGGAGAGAATGAATTTATATGTAGAAGATTTTTATCTACACCACCAGCGTCCACTATGAAGAGAAATGGGGGTCATAATATTATTCTGAACATTTTAAGTTATTTCAACAGATCTTCTTTTCATTATCACTAACCACCCCCGCCCTGCCCCCCGAAAAAAAACCCTGTAAGTATAGAAGACGGCAGAAAGACAAGGGGGGCGAGGTGGTGGAGGAGGGGGGTCCCATGAAACAAATGGGTTTAAAAACTGGATTTTAAGTGAACCTTAATGCTGTATGGGTTGCTTATTAGCAATCTACGCACCAGGCGGCTCCCAGGAAAAGCCCTGCAGCCTGGGAAAGTCACATGGTTCCTGGATGAGACTGGCAAATTCAGCGTCGTTATGCATCAGGGCACGGCACTGGGAAAGTACCAGGCAGATACACGCTCCCAGGAGCTAGGGCTGGCACTGTGACTCCAGAACTGGAGCTAGGGAGGTGGAGGGAGTTTTCTGGAAGGGCATCTCTGCAGTATTGCAGCTCCCTTCCAAGGTTGGACTGAATGGTCATTTGCACGGGGGAAGGAAGCCTGAGGCTTTCACTACACATCAAAGCTTCTGCTAGCCAATCACATGATTTTTTTCTGCTTGGTAAACCACATGGTGTGGCCAAAGGAAACAGCTGAAAAATGAAGATGACCTTTGGAGATGCCTGAACAGATGAGTCAAAGACTATAATAAGAGTCAGGACAAGTTTAATTCTGTGTATTTATGGGGTTCCCCCCCCCCCATTTTCAGATTGTTTTAAAAATAAACTTCTTAAGGGCAAGATCTGTATTTCTTTCTATGCTCCCCGGCTTGGTTAGGTGATACAGAAGATACATCACTAGGCTTGGCTAGTGATAGAGAAGCCAGAATGTTAAGAACAAATTATATTGATGCCATTGGTTCTTTTCTCAAAGGGGTAATGCAGTTTAACTGCTGGGAAAACCCAGCAGTCCACAGCAGAAGACCTGGGTTGTGGTGGTGATTTTCCTTTATACCAGCTAGGGGGCTGCAGAGAGAGGCATGGGATCCACTCTGGGCTGTAGCTGCTCATCTGTAAATGAGAAATTGGACGGATGATCTCTCGGGGAGATCTAATCTAAGCACTACAAGAAATCATTAATCTACTGGCAGGAGAGATCATGTACTTCAATTCAAGCATTATGCTTGTCTGAACTGGCTTTTTAGTAAGTAAAGCATGGAGTTTCTTTTATCAGCCACCCTCTCAAAGATAAGTTGATCTCGATTTCCATTCCTCCTCACCCTTGCTTCTGGTCTTCTTGGTAACTTGCTATTTTTAAAACTTTCCATATGGCCACTCTCGGTTTCTTCCTCTTGCCCTTCCAGTAGGAAAATAAGAGTGACACTATCCTAAACACACACACACACAAATACAACAACTGCCACATGTCTGCAAGGAAACAGCAAGGTACTCTGCCAGATGGTTGCAAGTTACTGAACAGGCATTTTATAAATATGAGATGAAAATCTGAAAGCAAGTCTTATTCTTTCATCCTGTTTCTGCAGACAAGTAATCTGTTTCTAACTGTTTCCTCATTTGTCAGAAGGTGGAGAGATTCTATGCTTTTGAAAGAAGAAACTCAGGGCCCCTTCCTTCTTACAATGGTAGCATCACCCATCCAGGTCTCACACTTGTCAGGCCCAAGTGCCCAGAGCGCTGGATGTGAGGATCACCCATCATTAGCAGGTATGCGCAGTGAGCACACGGACCCTGGAAGCTTGGGAGATAAGAGTTAGTATCATTCTACACATTCTGGAAAAATCTGGCACCTGGAACAAAGACTCGTACATAGCATTACCGTGTTCAGCCTACGCTGGTCCCAGCATGGCAGCTTCTCAATAAATATTCTTAAAATGAATAGGGATCCTGTGGTTCTTCTGCCAGGCACCAAAATGCGAGGGTTCTCAACCTTAATACCTATGTGTAAATTATTTCTGTACAAAAATAAAAGACTGCATTATCTCCGTGTTCCATAATCTTTCTGACAGCTGAGGCTCACAAATCTGGGCTGTGTGCTGTGTAGACGTCAGACTCTGCTCGCGGCAGACCCACAACCTGCTCGGCAGGGACTGTTATTTCAGGCGAAATTGATTTACCCCGCCTACATGAGGACCCCTGACAATTTACGTGTTAGGACAGTTTATAAGCATCTTAATCAGAAGGGCAGCTCAGCAAATAAAACACGAAACCTTCAAAGTGCACATACCCAGAATGCTCATGAAAGAAAGAAGTCAACAGCTAAGTTCCCACCAAGGGATTCTGTCCAGCAAAGGATACTGCAGGCCTGAGGCCACAGCACTGGTGCGGTAACCTCCCAGACGCTGCCCACTCTCGGAGCAGTGCCAGGCAAACTGCTTGTCCTGTCCCGTGCTCAGCACCCACTCCAGCTCCAGGACAAACTGGATCATCGTCACTCGGCTCTGATGCGCTGAAAACCAAGAGACAAGAAAACAACCCATCAAGCATTCTAAATGAGGCATGGTGCCGGGAGCCGGCATATTGCATATTGAGTGCATATTGCATATTGAGTGCAGCACTTTCCACAGCATCATTTTTCAGGATCTGGAATAGCTCAACTGGAATTCTATCACAGCGTGAGGAACTCCGCCCATGACAAAGGTCATGAGGAAGGAGGCTCGGCGTACGCAAAGGCGGGATCGAGCTTCAGGAGTCCCCCTGGAAATTCTCGAGCATCTACCCCCAAAACCAGAGTATGCCTACTTTCTGCTTTGTGCTTTCACCTACACCTCTGACTTTACGGGGGGCTGTCCCCCACTACCTCTCTGAAAAAAAGAGTTAGCTTACAGCTCCAGTTAATAATTCCTGGGTATGACAGTGTTTTAACCTACAAACTCCTTTGGAAATCCTCTGGCCTGCCTGAATAGGTTTTTCCGGCCACATGTGATTGTTCAGAGCCTCCCAACTGTGAGAGGCAGGAGATGTTCTAAACTCTCTAAACACAGATTCTTTTGAGTAGTTAAAAGATTGATTAGAAATTGTATTGGTGAAGGGATTTTCATTTGTTGGGCCAATGTTTGCTGCTAAGTTTCCATATCCCTTACCTGCTGTGTCCCTGGCAGTGTATTGATTAATATAATTGGTGTAAGTAGTAGCTTTAATGTTTGTAACCTGGGACCCTTGAGTTAATTCTTTTTCTTGTTATAGCCCACCATACCTTTGCTCTGTAGGAATGCAACTTTATCTAATGCTTTTGGAGGGTGGCTCCTGACCAATCACCTTTAGAGAAAAATAAGTTTTCTGAAGAAAGGGTCTTAAAATGTTAACAGGCCTCCGGGCCAGAAGATGATGCAAATCACCTAAGCTTTTGCATATGATAAGTTTGCAGGAAGAAAGCCTGGCTTGCTGCAAGACTCTACCCCTTCCCCCATTATCCTCTATGCATAACTTAAGGTATAAAAACTACTTTGGAAAATAAAGTGCGGGGCCTTGTTCACCGAAACTTGGTCTCCCCATGTCGTTCTTTCTCTTACCTTCTGGCTGAATTATTCAGCCTCTTTTCTCCACTGAATTTCCTCACTGAGCTATCCTTATTTCAGCCTCTTTTCTTCACTGAATTTTACTGAGCTATCCTCATTCTATTACTCTTTATATCCTTAATTAACATTTAATTAAGCAATTGTTTCCTGATCTTCGCCTACGCCGTCTCTCCTTCGAATACCCTGGATCAGCCGGGGCTGGTCCCCGGCAGCATGGTCCACAGAGGTGCAAGGTTGTCTCCTCCCCCGCCCCAGCGTAAGCTAAACAGTAGATCATCATGGCAAATGCAAGCTGGAATGGTGGTTCTCATCAGGGGTACAGCCATGACCCCAGAGAAGACCACATCCGAGTCCCTATAAGAAAATGTTCCCAATAACCCAAGGGTCAAGGGCCACCTCTTTTAGACTTGTTAGAACTGCTGGTCTAGAGAAAGCCAGATCACTGTGACTGCAAAACACGTTAGGAACGACACTCTCCTAGTAAGTTACTGGGTCAGTTTATTTAAGCTTAAGAAAAAAAGCAAAGAGCATTACTGTCCTCCTTTTGATGAAGGCTGGCTTTGAAACCCACAACAAAGTTCTAGATGAATCTTCCATGACAAATCAAATGCTTGGAGCTTGGAAAGGACGGCAGAATTATTCTCAAGGGCCACATTAAAAAAAAAAAAAAGAATAAAATATCCCCTACATCAAAGTATACATAATGAGATAATGGGAGCAAATTTCCCAGGGTCGCTCAGGAATAAGGGCACCGCCATTACAGAAGTATTGCATCACAGAGCTTCAGAGTTAGAAGACACCATTCACGCCCTCGACCCCCTCTCCCTGCTTTGCATGTGGGCAAACTGAGGCAGGATCAAGTCGAGGAGTTTGGTCAAGGTCTCATGGCTTCTCAAGTACCAAATAAAATCAGTAAAATATTTTCTTTCTTCTTCTTATACAATTCCAGGGGGAGAGGTATGGGGGTGTCCACGGCCACTGAACAGAGCTGACCGGAATAAACAAAGATTGAAGTCTCAGAACCTGGACCTTACCAGGCTACCTGGGCCCAGGAGGTGGCAGCCTGGTGGGTGAGAGGAGACATCCTGAGTGTGACGAGGTGACAGAGAAGACATCAGCTTCCCATTTTCATCATGAAAATAGGACGAGACATGGATGGATCAATGCAGCTCTATCGGCAGTAACAATATCACTGCCAATTTCTGAACGTCTAACAAGTGCCAAGGACTGAAAGATATTCTCTCACTCAGTCACTGTAATGACTCTGCAAAGCTGGGGGGCCTCTTTCTTTTACACACACAACCTGGCTTTGGCAAGATCACCCTTCTAGACTGGTGACCAAACAGTACGGCCAGAACCACAGTGAATCCCTCTGGGACAGACATTTCACCAAATGCCTGATGTTTAAAAATCTGACATCTGAAGCTGGAGAGTCTAAAGGGATTTAGAAGGGGCATAGAAGCAATAATATTGTAACTTCTCTACACAGTACCTGTCTTTCAGAGAATTGGCCACCATCAAGATCAAAACATTGTTTTAAACTCAAGGATGGGACTTCCTAGAGAAACTCCTGTCACGTCTGTGTCATCAAATGCCCAATTTAAGTCCCACCAATGGTGGAATAAAAGCTGACTCTCTAATGATTCACTTTCAAGCCTACTTCAGGCAGAACGTGGCCCTCAGCGCCTTGCTCCCTTTTTTCAAGAAGGCGCCGTTGATCCTCTTCCGGTTCCTTTCTAAGTCCAAGGGGATGACAGTAGGAAGATAAGGGAGTTTACAGCACTCCAAGCTACCATTCTATGTCTGAGGAGGAGACAGAGACTCAAAAATCTTATATGACTTGCTCAAAGCTACACAATCAATGAGCGACAAGGATAGAATTAAAACCCTAGTCTCTCTGCCACAGTTGGTTCTCTTTCTCTGTCAGGCTGCCTATGACTACTGAAAATACAAAAACCAACAAAAAACAAACCCTAAAACTCAAAGCACATACTCTTTCTAAGATGACAGAATTCTCTTATTCAAAAAGAAACCATTTGAAGATACATACGTAGCGCTAAGCTTCAGGAACCTAGGCTCGAAGCCTGGCTGTACTTGTTAAACGGGGGCCACGATCTTCATCTTAGGGAGGAAACATCTGGTTTCTCACAATTATGTACACATGACCCCTGAACAAGGCACGTTTGAACTACATGGGTCCACTTATACGCAGGTATGTTTCAACAGTAAATACTACAGCACTTCCCGATCTGCAGTTGGACAAGAGTCAACTGCATGATGTAGCTATAGTTTGTTTTTTTAACAGTTGTTTCTCTCTCAAGTTGAGGAAGTTCCTGTCTATTTGTAGTTTGCTGAGAGTTTAGATCATGTGTGAGAATCAGGTGTTATTGGTTGCTTTTTCTGTGTCAATTAATATGATCCTATGATTTTTCTTCCTTAGGCTTTTGACATGACTGATTACACTGATTTTCACTGAACCAGCTTTGCGTATCTGGAATAAACCCCACTTGGTCATCATGTATAATTCTTTTTACATGTTGCTGGATTTGCTAGTATTTCTTTTAGGACTTTAACATCTAAGTTTATGAGAGAATTGGGGCTGTAGTTTTCCTTTCTTGTAATGTCTTTGTTTCTGGTATTTGTTTTAAAAGTGATTGTTTTAAAAAATGGTAATAGAGATAAAAATCCACATTATATAAAATCCACCATTTAAACCATTTTTCAGTGTATAATTCAGTGATTTTTAGTATATTCACAGTGTTGTGCAATCATTATGGGAAATGTTCTATTTCCAGAACATTTCTATCACCTCCAAAAGAAGCCCATACCTCCAATCCCCTTAGTCCCATCCCTGAGGAACCCCTAACTGACTTTCTGTGGCTATGAATTCTCCTATTCTTAAAGTTTCATATAAATGTAATCACACAATGTATGGTCTTTTCTTTCACTCAGCATGTTTTCAAGGTTCATCCACATGGTAACGGGTATCAGCACTTCAGTCTCTTTTTGTGGCCAAATAAGAATCCACTGTATTGATAAACCATATTTTGTTTACCCATTCATCCATCTGTGAATATTTAGGCTGTTTCCATTTCTTGGCTATTGTGAATAAGGCAGCTACGATATGGACATACAAACACCTGTCCCTGCTTTTCTTTCTTTTCGGGAGTAAACCTCACTTGGTTGTGATGTACTTCCCTTTTTTATATCACTGAATTTGATCTGCTTTAATTGTGTTTAGATTTACTTGATTCTATTTTCATGGGGGATGCATGGATACTATGCATGCCTTGTTCACTATTATAATTTTCAGTTATTGGAACACAGTAGGTACTCAATAAATGATCAGTGATATATTAAAAAAAACACTAAAAGAATAAACCAATAGAGATGGTGATGTACACACTGCTATATTTAAAATAGATAACCAAAAAGGACCTACTGTATAGCACACGGAATTCTGCTCGATGTCATGTGGCAGCCTGGATGGGAGGGGAGTTTGGGAAAGAAGGGATACATGTATATGTATGGCTGAGTCCCTTCACTGTTCATCTGAAGCTATCTAAACATTGTTAATGGGCTAGACCCCAATGCAAAATAAAAGGCTCAAAAGAAAATTTAAAAAAAATAGTTATTAAAGGAAAAAAAAAAGAATAAACCCATAGGGAAATGAATTTTTGCTCAACATCTAGAAATGAAGAACTTAATGCTGAGAATTTTCTAAAGTCAGGAAGGGTTGCTACGTCTAAGGATACCTCAAGAGGAGAGGCCGGAGGATCATGAATGAAGTCATGAGATGTGGATGAAATGACCTCTAAATGTTCCAAGGTCTACTTCTAATGTTCTGGGCCCTGCCACTGTTGACCTGGAGGAAACACTCCTTAGTGAAAACTTGCTCCTGATCTGTACTATGTAAATGGTCTATGGAACAATGCCAATGTTGAAGACACAATAAAACCCGAACGCCTTCCCTGAGACAATATGAACCTTTTACAACCGTTAACCAAAAATGGAACGAGCTCCGTGGAAAGCAGCTCGCTCCTGAGCCCGGCCCCACTCTCCAAGTCTGCTGCAGGGTCTGCAGGCAGTGGGGTGGAGCAGGGAGACCAAGGACAAAGGCCATGGCTACAGGAGTCACATGGGAACTGGACTGGTTCTGCAACCGGCTCTGCAACTGTACCGGCCACGGGACTACATGCCAGTCAGCCAATCTCTCTGGGCCTCTGCTTCTTGATTCCAAAACCGGGATAATATTCACCACAAAGCACTGCGGTGTTTTGTTCCCAGGGACTGTTTTAAGTTAAGTCCCCTCTTGTGGCCACGGAAGCCGTCAAGGAACATTTCAAAGTCTAAGGCAATGAAAACACTACTCTAATTCCTACCTTGATAGTTTTTCACAGGAGTCATCTTGTTATAATCTTCTGATAAAATAAACTCCTACAAAAGAGAAGGAAAATATTAAGCAAAAAGAAATTCTTTAAGTGAATAAACATGTTTGGTAAAAACTGGATTGTATAAAGCAAACATCATCACTGAATTACATCTAACATTAGTATTTTGCCAATCAACTCAGCATTTTCTGTTCCTCTCTAAAAGTAACAATCATAATTATGATCCAATGCAATTATCGTAATTTTTAACCTTACAACTGAAATTAATTTTTTTTTTTAAGTATACATCAGAAGAAAACTGGATCAAGTTCAGAGTTTTGATCCAGGCCAATTTTGAAGGTAAATCCGATTCAAATTACATTTTTTCTCGGTGGTACCACAGCTGAAATTTTGCAAGTCTCTGGCCAGAGATCAAACAGGATGGTAATGATCTACTAGGAAAATAAGTTAGCTATTTTAAAGATTCGGTTTCCAATAGCAGTCTTATTTCCCAGTATAACAAGCTTCTCAAGGCTGCATCTTACTCATCCCTGTGCCCCCAGAGGACCTGACACAGTGCTTTGGCACAGTAGAGAGTCAAGATATAGTGAAAAAATGGATATGCAAAACATAGTCAATAAATAGTGGAAACAAAATATGTAAAAGGTGTCTCCCAATCTGATGAGGTTAGTTTCAGTTTCAAATTTACTCAAAATGATCAGTTTCTATATAACACATTATACATACTCTTTGTGAAGACACAGAAGAGGTGATTTGGTGTTTATGTTAGCATACTTCACCTAAGCACAAACAAAGACCCATATGTAGAAGCCAGTCAGAGGTATATAAGTTCAGGCCAGGTTTTGAGTCCTTTAATTTCTTTCAAATGCAAAATCTGAAAGCAGCATTTCAAATTTTGAAATGTCCATATATTCTTTTTTTAAAAAATATAAATTTATTTATTTTAATTGGAGGCTAATCACTTTACAATATTGTATTGGTTTTGCCATACATCAACATGAATCCGCCACGGGTGTACATGTGTTCCCCATCCTGAACCCCCCTCCCTCCCCGTACCATCCCTCTGGGGTCATCCCAGTGCATTCTTAAACAGTATATTTCCATATATCCTTAAACAATAGGTTGTCAAATACAAGGAAAACCGCCAAGAGTAATAAACTGATGCTGTCTTTATGGGAACTGAAAAACAGAACAATGAATCTTTTCAAAACATTTGGAGGCTTTCAGAATTGCTCCTTGATTACTTCAAGAAAGGCGGTAGAAGGACAGACGCACAGATGCGTGACTTGCAATCCGGGTATTTACTGAGTTCATACAGTTTCTGTGGTTTTTCAGAGGTGCATGATTAGGTGCCACAAAGGTGAAGTACAAGGTGATGTGAGAGGATAAACACCTTAACCAAGTCCCTCTGGGTACTGACTCTTCCACCCCAGCCCTCCTTAAGAAGCTTATCTGCAAATGGATTTTCTTCACCATGTTTTTCTCAGTAATAACATTATGCAACTTGTCATTTTTTAAATTCGTTTCATTATTCCTTCAAGGAGTGGCGTAATATTCATTTCTGGTTTCTGAAGAGCTAGGCTCACAATTGAAGAGAGCAGACTAATTTTTAGAGAAGTCTAGTAGTTTTCCCATAAGGAGCTTGTAAGTGTGGGTAAAAAGGCACGTACGTATCTGAGCAATGGTTCACGACCACCCCTAATCCTTGGCAAGAATAGCTCAGCTCTGGGCCCCATTCTTTATTTATATTTATTACTGGAGGATAATTGCTCTACGATGTTGTGTTAGTTTCTGCTGTACAACAGAGTGAATCAGCTATATGTACATATATTGCTTCCCTCTTGAGGTTCCTCCCACCCCCATCCATCTCACCCCTCCAGGTCATCACAGAACACTGAGCTGAGCTCCCTGTGCTATGCAGCAGCTTCCCACTAGCTATCTATTTCTGTGCCCCCATATTTTCAGTTCAGTTCAGTTCAGTCGCTCAGTTGTGTCTGACTCTGCGACCCCATGAACTGCAGCACGCCAGGCCTCCCTGTCCATCACCAACTCCCGGAGTTCACCCAAAGCCATGTCCATTGAGTCGGTGATGCCATCCAGCCATCTCATCCTCTGTTGTCCCCTTCTCCTCCTGCCCTCAATCTTTCCCAGCATCAGGGTCTTTTCAAATGAGTCAGCTCTCCGCATGAGGTGGCCAAAGTATTGGAGTTTTAGCTTCAGCATCAGTCCTTCCAATGAACACCCAGGACTGATCTCCTTTAGGATGGACTGGCTGGATCTCTTTGCAGTCCAAGGGACTCTCAAGAGTCTTCTCCAACACCACAGTTCAAAAGATACTTTAGAGCATCCCAAATTTCCTATCATGCACACAAAATGTATTTCTTAAAGACAACTGCTATTTGGGCAAGTGTTCATTGAGTTCTTATCGTGCATATGTTATTTTGAATACACTGAAAGGGTTCTTTAGCTTGGGCAAAAGGTACATTAACTCCTATCAGAAACAGGCAGGATATAAAATAAAACAACTTGATGCAGATTTGTGTTTAGGGTTAAGATATACAAATATAATAAATTCTCAGTTCACTGGATAGGTGAATTTAATTTCTTGTTCATTTGTTTTTCCTATGAAAATAGATACATAATCATGGAGAAAATTTCAGAAACTGTCAGCATTTTTTTTCATTATTACTTTCTTGATCAAACAGACAATTTGCTATTCTAGGAAACGTAAGACTGATAAATATTTAAAAGCTCCTTATGATACTATTTCTCAGAGATAATTATTATGAAAAGTATTACTGGAATATGTAATAAAACAAAATATTAGTATCATTTAACAATATTATTTTTTGGTAACAAATCATGTACATCGTTCCAGATAAGTACATACTTATCAACTTCAGTCTTTTTAACGACTGTATAGGATATACTGGAATGTTCTTCTGTTGACAAATGTCTATATTATTTTCAGTTTTCCTTATTAAAACAACAGAGACCTCCGTGGTGGTCTAATGGCTAAGACTCCATGCTCACAATGCAGGGGGCCCAGGTACAACCTCTGATCAGGGAACTAGATCCCACCTGCTACCACCAGAGTTTGCAATCTGCACCTAAAGATCCTGCACACGATCCAAAATAAGTAAATTAATTTTAATAAAAGACATACACATTTAAAATTATTTTATCCATCTTTCTATCCTTCCTCATTTAATTTTTAAGAACATTTTTAGATTGACAGCAAGATTGAGAGGAAAGCACAGATTTTCTCATAAAGCCCTTGTCCCCACACATGCATAGCCTCCGTCTTCATCAGCATCCCACCAGAGTGGTACACTTGTTAGACCTGATGACCTATATCGCACATCATTATCACCCCAAGTCCAGATTTTCTCATAAAGCCCTTGTCCCCACACATGCATAGCCTCCCTCTTCATCAGCATCCCACTAGAGTGGTACACTTGTTAGACCTGATGACCTATATCGCACATCATTATCACCCCAAGTCCACACTAGGCTTCACTCTTGGTGTTCAAATTCTGTAGATTTTGACAAATGTAAAATGACATTATGTCTGCCATTGGAGTATCATACAGAGTATTTTCACTGCCCTAAAAGTCCTCTGTGTTTTGCCTATTCATCTTTCTCTCCTGCTTAATCCCTGGCACCACAGAGCTATTCACTGTCTCCAAAATTTTGCTTTATTCCAGGTGGCCATACAGTTGGAATCATGTTAAGCAGCCTTTTCAGGCTGGCTTCTTTTACTCATTAATACCCATTTAAATTTCCTCCATGTCTTTGCTTGGCTTGATTGCTCGTTTCTTTTAGCTCTGAATAATATTTCATTGACAAGATGTACCACAGTTTACTTATCCATTCATCTACTAAAGGATATCTTGGTTGCTTCCAGGTTTTGGCAATTACAAATACAGCTGCGGCTTCTCTCCTAGCTCAGTCAGAAAAGAACTTGCCTGCCAGTGCAAGAGACACAAGAGATGTGGGTTGGGAAGATCCTCTGGAGAAGGAAATGGTAACCCACCTCAGTACTCTTGCCTGGAAAATCTCATGGACAGAGGAGCCTGATGGGCTACAGTCCATGGGGTTGCAAAGAGTCAGACACGACTGAGGGACTAAACCACCACCAAACAACTGCAGGCAGGTTTTTGTGTGGGCATATTTTTTCAACTCCTTTGGGTAAATTCCAAGGATTGCTGGGTGGTTGGTGGGACTGCACTGAATCCATAGATCAAAGAGGGAAGAACTGACCTCTTGACAATACTGAGTTTTCCATGAACGTGGACCACCTCTTTATTTATTTAGTTCTTCTTTAAGTCACCAGAGGTTTGTGGCTTTTTTCATATAGATCTACATATTTTGTTAGATTTGCACTCAAGTATTTCATCTTTCTGGATGCTAATGGTATTTTTTTTAAATTTCAATTTCTACTTGTTCATTGCTGGTACACAGGAAATGACTGACTTGTATATTACCTTGAATCCTGAAATCTTAATGTTGTTGTTCAGTTGCTAAGTCATGTCCAGCTCTTTGCAACCGCATGGACTGTATGTAGCCTGTCAGGCTTCCTTCCTTCACTATTTCCCCGGGTTTGCTCAAACTCATGTCCACTAAGCCAGTGATGCCATCCAACCATCTCATCCTCTGTTGCCCTTGGTCTCCTCCTGCCCTCAATCTTTCCCAGCATCAGGGCCTTTTCCAGTGAGAAACCTCAGTAAGACTGCTTATTAGTCCCAAGAGATTTTGGGGTTTTTTGTTTTTTGTTTTACAATTCTTTGAGATTTTCTACATAGATCATCATGTTATCTGCAACAAAGATAGTCTTAATTCTTCCTTCCCAGTCAATATACATTTTATTTCCTTTTTAAAAAAAAAAATCTTATTCCCTTATCTAGAGAACTCTTAGAACAATGTTAAAAAGAAATCATAAGAAAGAATCAAGGTTGAAAAGGAATTATTGCCCTTGCCTGAAATTTGATTTTAGGGAAAGCTGCTGGGTTCTTATCACACCTGTCTTAATGTTCACTGTAATAGATGAGCATACAAATCACACAGTATATATAAGGAAGAGGTTAGTAATTATCTCCACTCTCTATCTCAATCCTTTCAGACAGTGCTAACAGTCTATTGTATCCTTCCACATGTTTTTTATCACCCTACAGAAAACCCTTATGTAAACATATAGGTTTTTTTTTTTCTGGTTTCTTGTGTAGTATAAAAATAGGATCATATTATATACATTATTCTATAATTTGTTCTTTTCATTTGTAGTATATCAGAACTATCTTTCCAGGGCAAAACACACTCCAAAATATGGATATACCATATTTTTTTCAAATATCTTTCATTAAATGGACATTCTGCTTGTCTCCTATTTTCTACTATCACGACAATACAGCAAGAAATGTCTTCAAATGTATAAACATATGAACTAACGCATATGTTGCAAAGATGCTGGCTGAAAGATTGTGTACACTTAATATTTGAATACACTCTGCCAGATCACTTTGTAGAAGTATGCAGAATTTCATTTCCCCACCATCTGGCCCTCATACAAAAGCCTACTTCCCCATATCTAATCAGCATTAGATATTACTCATCTTTTCAATTTTTTGCCAAATTAACATACAATTATCTATTTTATCTATTTTATAAATATAAATATATATTTTATATAAATGTAAAAGAAATATTTTGTTAATATTTATAAACTAGATAAAATTGTCTATTTTATCACTATGGTTTAATATGCATGATCTTAATGGCTTATGAGTCAGAGCACTTTTTCTATGTTTATTTGCCATATACACTTCTTGTTTTAGGAATTTCATCTTCAAATTCTGCTGCAGCCTGGTTTCCTAAAAAGTTGTGTCTGAGGTGAAACTTAAGTGCTATTTCTTAGTTTGGAGATGTGGTATCCATGGTCTGAGTGAGGGAGAAGCAAAGTGAGGCAGAAAAAGATGAATGGCGTGTCACTAATTTGGGCTGTGCTTTATGAAGAAGCCCAGCTGGTTCTCCAGAGCACAGCAGGTCTCTGGACAGACAGAACAAATGCCAGACTTTGGAAGAACCCACTGGACAGCGGGGTAAAGAGGGAATTTATCTACCAACTCTCTGCTCCCTTGCTTTAAAATTTGATTATAACTCTCACCAAACTCCCCCTCCCCCTTCTTCTAGAAGGCTGCATTGCCTATTCCTTGTTAGCAGTCCCTGGGGGAAGTCAGATTTTAGGCCTTTCAAGGGGTGTACTTCATACAACTCAGAGTCACTGCGGAACCAGAGAGCTAGCTAGCTTCCTTCAGTTTTAGTTTAAAGGTAGCAAAGAACAGGGTAGGTAAGAGTTCAGACCTCGGGCTCTGGAACCAAACTGTATGGTTAAAATCCCAGCTAAAACATGTACTAGTTACATGATCTTGGGAAAGTTACTCAGGATTTCTGTGCTTCAGTTTTCTTCTCTGTAATAGCCTCATAAGACTGCAGTGAGGATTAATTAATATTTATGAAATATTTAAAGCAGTATCTGGCACACTTTACCTTCAGAAAATGAATTAAGCATCTTACCTTTTAAAAAGGCTGCTTTTCAGCCTTTTGGCTAAGATCAACTGTGGTATGAGGGCTTCTCGGGTGGTACAGCGGTAAAGAATTTGCCTGGCAATGCAGGAGAGGAAAGAGACTCAGGCTCAATCCTTGGGTCAGGAAGACCCCCTGGAGCAGGAAATGGCAACCCGCTCCAGTATTCTTGCCTGAAAAATTCCATGGACAGAGAGGAGTCTGGTGGGGTACAGTCCATGGGGTTGCAAAGAATTGGACACGACTGAGCAACTGAGCACACACAACTTTTTAAAAAAATCTGGAATATAATGAACAACTCAGATTGAAGAATTAGAATTCAACTATAAAATCAGGAACTCCCAGTCCTTTAAAAAATAGCAGCTTCTTGACAGATATTCCAATTTCTTTATTTAAAATTAATTTTAATTGGAGTACAGTTGATTTACAATGTTGTGTTAGTTTCAGGTGGACAGCAAAGTGAACCAGTTACACATATACATATATATATCCACTCTTTTTTAGATTCTTTTCCCATATAGGCCACTACAGAGTATTGAGTAGAGTTCCCTGTGCTATACAATAGGTCTTTATTAGCTATCTATGTTATATATAGTAGTGTATATATGTCAATCTCAATCTTCCAATTTATCCCTCCTCATCTCCTTTCTCCCTTGGTAACCATAAGTTTGTCTTCTACATCTGTGTTTCTATTTCTGTTTTGTAAGTTTGTTTGTGATATCATATGGTATTTGTCTTTCTCAGTCTGACTTACTTCAGTTGAATCGCTCAGGCATTGTCCAACTCCTTGCAACCCCATGGACTGCAGCACGCCAGGCTTCCCTGTCCATCACCAACTCCCGGAGTTTACTCAAACTCATGTCCATCAAGTCGGTGATGCCATCCAACCATCTCATCCTCTGTCGTCCCCTTCTCCCACTTTCAACGCTTCCCAGCATAAGGGTCTTTTCCAATGAGCCAGTTCTTCACATCAGGTGGTTAAAGTATTTGGAGTTTCAGCTTCAGCATCAGTCCTTCCAATGAATATTCAGGACTGATTTCCTTTAGGATGGACTGGTTGGATCTCCCTGCAGTCCAAGGGACTCTCAAAAGTCCTCTCCAACACCACAGTTAAAAAGCATGAATTCTTTGGCGCTCAGCTTTCTTCACAGTCCAACTCTCACATCCATACATGACCACTGGAAAAACCATAGCTTTGACTAGACGGACCTTAGTTGGCAAAGTAACGTCTTTGCTTTTTAATATGCTGTCTAGGTTGGTCATAGCTTTTCTTCCAAGGAGCAAGCGTCTTTTAATTTCATGGCTTCAGTCACCATCTACAGTGATTTTGGAGCCCCCCAAAATAAAGTCTCTCACTATTTCCATTGTTTCTCCATCTATTTGCCATGAAGTGATGGGACCAGATGCCATGATCTTAGTTTTCTGAATGTTGAGTTTTAAACCAACTTTTTCACTCTCTTCTT